>NC_137325.1:130105920-130705920 GCF_965287045.1 Carcharhinus amblyrhynchos
GCCATATAGATTGTGGACAGAATTTGTGGGACCAGGAGGTGAGTTACTCATCGCAGAATTCCTAGCCTCTGAAAAATTCTGAAAATCTATGAGCAGTACATCCACTAGTTCCCCTTTATCCATGTGACTCTTTCAACAAACTCCAATAAATGGGTTAAGCATGATTCCCTTTCACAAAGCTATGATGACTGCCTAATTTCCTTGAATTTTTCGAAGCGCCCAGCTATATAACATCTTTGACAATGACTTCTAACATTTTCACTAAGACAGATGTTAGGCTAACTGGCCGATACTTTCCTGCTCTCTCTCTCACTCCCTTTTTAAATAAAACAGTCATATTTGCCATTTTCTAAACAAATGGAACCTTCCCTGAATCTAGGGAATTTTGGAAAATTAAAATCAATGCATTAACTATCTCACTAACCACTTTTTCAAGATCTCAAGGTGAAGTCCATCCAGACCAGGGGATTTGTCAGCCTGCAGCCTCAACAATTTGCTTAGTACCACTTACTTCCCTGGAGATTGTAACTTTTCTGAGTTCCTCCCTCTCTTCCATTTCCTAATTCACAGGTATTTCCGGGATGTTGCCTGTATCCTTAATGACAGAGTCTGATGCAAAATACCTGTGAAATTCATCTGCTCTCTCCCTACTTTCATACAATCATGGAATCCCTACAGTGCAGAGGAGGCCATTCAGCCCGAACCAACAACATCGAGCCTGAACCAACAACAATACCACCCAAGCCCTATCTCCGGTACCACCGCCCCCCCCCACTCCCGCTAATCCATCCAACACTAACGGACAATTTAGTATGGCCAACCAACTTAACCCACACATCTTTGGAGTGTGGGAGGAAGCCAGAGCACCCAAGGGAAACCCACACAGACACGGGGAGAATGTGCAAACTCCACACAGACAGTCACCCCAGGCCAGAATTGAACCCTGGTCCCTAGTGCTGTGAGGCAGCAATGCTAACCACTGTGCCCCCATGCCGCCCCTTTCCATTATCAATTCCCAGCTGCACTTCTTATAGGACCAACACTCATATTTGTGGCCTAAATCTTCCAGTTCTGCCCCGTGCAGGAATCATCACAGGCAGGTTGGAGAATTCAACGAATCAGCAAAAGGTTTGTTGACATCGAACGGGAATTTCCAGACCCCGAGGGAACGAATATGGAAAATCCTGCCCAATAACTCTGTTCTGATTTAAATATCTATAGAAATTCTTATTATATGTCTTTATTATTAGTTAGCTTTATCTCGTACCCTAATATTTCCCTTTTTGTCCTTCTTTGCTGTTCTTTATTTTCCTGTCCAGTCCTCTGACCACCATCCACCTTTGTGCACCTCCCCCGTACGCTTTGATACCCTTCACCCCAAGAACTATATCTAACTGCCTTTTGAAAACATTTAATGCTTAGGCCTCAACTACTTTGTGTGGTAGAGAACTCCACTCTTTGGATGAAGAAATATCCCCTCACCTCAGCCCTAAATGACTACTCTGTATCCTCAGACTGGTTCTGGACATCCCACCATGGGGGACATCCTTCTTGCATCCACTCTGTCTAGTCCCGTCAGAATTTTATTTTGTTTCCATGAGATATCCCCTCATTCTTCTGAACTCCAGTGAAAACAATCCTAATCAACTTAATATCTCCTCACAGATCAGTCCTGCCATCTCAGGAATCAGTCTGGTGAACCTTCCCTGCACACCTTCCAGAGTTTTTGCATTTTTGCTTTTGAATCCTTCCATTTCATCCTCTGTGCAGAGTTACCAATAAATCTTAAAAAGCAGAAAAAAACAAACTGCGCATGAGTAACCTTCTCAGGACTGGCAACATGTGCTGAGACCACTGAGGCCTACTGGGATTTGTAGTTCCCAATCTCCGAGGCCTGGTCTCCATTTCTCAACAAGTGATTTTTCTTCTTTTTCCCCTGTGCTCCCAACACGTATGTTCCTGAGGGGACTTGACAGGGTAGATGTGGAAAACATGTCTCTGTTACTGGAGAATCTAGAATTAGACATCACTGTGTAAAAATTAAAGGGGCCGCTCGTTTAAGACGGTGATGTGGAAAAAAAAAATATTCGCTCAGAGTCTTTGGAACTCTCTTAGGGCGGCACTGTGGCTGCCTCACAACACCAGGGGTCTGGGTTCAATTCCGGCCTCAGGTCAATAGCTTTGTGGAGTTTGCACATTCTCCCCATGTCTGCATGGGTTTCCTCTGCAGTTTGCTCCCACAGTCCAAAGATGTGGAATGGGATTCTCCCAAAAAAATTCTAAGTGTCGAATCTGGCTAAGAACTGGAGCAAATCCCATTGGTTTTTTTTCCCCGACGGGATTTTCAAAATAAATCTCCCACACTCTGTGCACTGCAGAGTGCACTCGTGTGAATCTCATTAAAAGATAAATATTTTTAAGACGTGGGTTGATGGGTTTTTGATAAGAGAGGGGATTAAGGGTTATGGGGAGAGGGCGGGAAAGTGGAACTGAGCAGCGACAGATCAGCCATGATCTTATTGAATGGCGGGGCAGGCTCGAAGGGCTAGATGGCCTACTCCTGCTCCTATTTCTTATGTTCTTATGTTCTTAAAAGTTAGGGGTTGGGGCCTATTTCCGCTGGAGAGGCCGGCAGCATAGTGCTGAGTGGGCCACTGCACACGCGCCGATCTGTCAGCGCCAAGATTGGCACGTGCGCAGGAACCCCACACTGCCAGCCTCCTGATTGCTGGCCAGTCCCATGACCCTGCAACATTGGCTGTGTGTCTCCCTCCACCAGTCGATTGCTGGCCCCCTGGGCATGTGTGGGCTAGCCTCGACCTCACCCTGTCCCATCCTGCCTTAATGCCTCAGCTCCACCGCCCCCCCCCCCCCCCACCCACCCCGCAATCCCGATACTACCTCTCCCCCCTGCAGCCCTAACCTCCCCACACCAGCAGGCCAACTCCTCACCCCATCCTCCTCCAGCAGGCTGACCCGCAGGCCCACATGACGGCCTGCCCCGATCACTGGCCTCTCTCCCTCTGTCGCAGCCGAGTGCTGAGTGGCAGCAGGCGCCCCCCCCCCGCCCCCCCGCCTCCCACCCCCACCGATCTCCCCTCCCAGAGGCACTGCCCCTGTAGGCCCCAGCCACTGCCCACTGGTCAAGGTGCTCCCTTGGACTTTGCCACTTTTCCCCTTGGGTAGTGCCAAGGGGCCAGGATGCCACTGGCAAGCTGGCAGTGCCCTGGGTGCACCCCTCCCCCCTCCCTTACCCCTGACCTCCTGCGGAGCCTCCATGGCCTCCCTACACTCCAGTGGGTTTGGGCTGACAGCTCCCCGTTAGTAGGGAGCTGTTGTAGACCCATTGGAGTGAATGACTCCTGGTGGGCCCAGAGACTTCAGTTCCGGAGACTTCAGTTGTGGGCGCGCTAATGAGATTTAAATCATCATTTAGCTAATTTACTCTGCACAGATTTCTGTTCAATAGATGTGCTCCTTCTGGGTAGCTGCTAATATCTTTTGAAGGTTGGGATTGTGGATTTCTGCCAAGGAGGCAATATTTGTTCCGCGGCCCCAGGAGTGGGTCTGTGATTATTTTCAGGCAGTTCCTGGGAAAATATTGCTATGTGATGGTTTCCCTCGGGAACGTGTGAATAGCTACAAAGACAGGAGGGAAGTTCCTGCATTTAGATATTTACAGTTGTCCTTGGAGAAAGGGTGAGTTGACATTTGCCCACTGGGAAGCATGTTCACGCTTGGAGGTGTCTCCCAGGAATGTGCTGAGAATTTCTGCCCATTTCCTTTTGTTTTATTCATTCGTGGGACATAGGCGTCACTGGCTGGCCAGCATTTATTGCTCATCCCTAGTTGAGAAGGTGGTGCTGAGCTGCCTTCTTGAATTGCTGCAGTCCATGTGCGTGGGTGGACCCACAATGCTGTTAGGGAGGGAATTCCAGGATTTTGACCCAGCGACAGCGAAGGAATGGCAATATATGTCCAAGTCAGGATGGTGAGTGACTTGGAGGGGAACCTGCAAGTGGGGTGATCCCATGTATCTGTTGCCCTTGACCTTCTAGATGGAAGTGGTTGTGGGTTTGGAAGTTGCTGTCTAAGGATCTTTGGTGAATTGCTGCAGTGCACCTTATAGATAGTACACTACTGAGTGTTGGTGGTGGAGAAAATGGATGTTTGTGGATTTGAACAAAGAACAAGGAAAATTACAGCACAGGAACAGGCCCTTCGGTCCCCCCCAAACCTGCATCAACCATGCTGTCCGACTGAACTAAAACCACCTACCCTTCCGATATCCCTCTTTTCCCATCCTATTTGTGTATTTGTCTAGATACCCCTCAAAACTCACTATCGTATCTGCTTCCAGTGCCAATCAAGCAGACTGCTTTGATCTGGATGTGCCATTTCGGAGAGTGTATTTTCAATCTCTCAACCACAAGAGCTAGTGTTGGGCAAGTTAATGGGGTTAAAGGTAGACAAATCTCCTGGTCCTGATGGAATGCATCCCAGGGTACTAAAAGAAATGGCGGGAGAAATAGCAAATGCACTAGTGGTAATTTACCAAAATTCGCTGGACTCTTGGGTAGTTCCTGTAGATTAGAAAACAGCAAATGTGACGCCAATATTTAAAAAAAGAGGTAGGTAACTATCGGCCAGTTAGCTTAACTTCTGTAGTAGGGAAAATGCTTGAATCTATCATCAAGGAAGAAATAGCGAGCCATCTGGATATAAATTGTCCCTTTGGTAAGATGCAGCATGGGGTTCATGAAGGGCAGGTCATGTTTTACTAATTTGGTGGAATTCTTTGAGAACATTACACGTGCAGTGGACAATGTGGAACCTGTGGATGTGGTGTATCTGGATTTCCAGAAGGCATTTGACAAGGCGCCGCACCAAAGACTGCTACATAAGATAAAGGTGCACAGTGTTACAGGTAATGTATTAGCATGGATAGAGGATTGGTTAACCAACAGAAAGCAAAGAGTGGGGGTAAATGGCTGCTTTTCTGGTTGGCGATCAGCGACTAGTGATGTGTCTCAGATCAGTGTTGGGACTGCAATTGTTTACGATTTACATAGACGATTTGGAGTTGGGGACCAAGTGTAATGTGTCAAAATTCACAGATGACACTAAGATGGGTGGAAGAGCAAAGTGTGCAGAGGACGCTGAAAGTCTGCAAAGGAATATAGATAATCTGAGTGAGTGGGCGAGGGTCTGGCAGATGGAGTACAATTCGTAAATGTGAGGTCATCCATTTTAGTAGGAATAACAGCAAAATGGAATATTATTTAAATGGTAAAAAAATTGCTGCATGCTACTGTGCAGGAATCTCAAGGAGTTGATATACAGGTGCAGCAGGTAATTAAGAAGACAAATTGAATTTTATCCTTCATCGCTAGAGGGATGGAGTTTAAAAACAGTGAGATTATGTTGTAGCTGTATAAGGTGCTGGTGAGGCCACACCTGGCGTACTGTGTACAGTTTTGGTCTCCTTACTTGAGAAAGGATATACTGGCGCTGGAGAGGGTGCAGAGGAGATTCACTAGGTTGATTCCAGAGTTGAGAGGGTTGGCTTATGAGGAGAGACTGAGTAGACTGGGACTACACTCATTGGAATTCATAATAATAAGGGAGATCTTATAGAAACATATAAGATTATGAAGGGAATAGATAAGATAGAAGCAGGGAAGTTGTTTCCACTGGCGGGTGAAACTAGAACTAGGGGGCATTAATCTCAAAATAAGGGGAAGCAGATTTAGGACTGAGTTGAGGGGGAATTTCTTCATGCAAAGGGTTGTGAATCTGTGGAATTCCCGGCCCTGTGAAGCAGTTGAGGCTACCTCATTGAATGTTTTTAAGGCAAGGCTAGATAAATTTTTGAACAGTAAAGGAATTAAGGGTTATGGTGAACGGGTGGTAAGTGGAGCTGAGTCCACGAAAAGATCAGCCATGATCTTATTGAATGGTGAAGCAGGGTCAAGGGGCCAGATGACCTACTCCTGCTCCTAGTTCATATGTTCTTAAAAAAGACATATTAATCAAGAAGTATATACTTGAGTATTCAGTGTGGTCTGGGTCATTGGTCTGATGCACAGGGGATTAATTAGATCACAAGGGGGCAACATGCATTTAGCTGTCACCACATCACTTCTCACGCTTCACATGAGGTTCAGCCGGATGCAACATTAGATTTTGTGTCTTGACATTTCTTCTGAGAAAATGAGAAATTGGAGCATTTTTTCAGTGATTCCACTGACTGTATTTGTATATGTTCCTGTTCAATTCAGTTCAGCTTGGGGAGGGGACATGTGCCTCTCTGTAAACTTCCATGGTCTCTGTGCCCCCTGAGTAAATCTACTGCACTGTCTATAATATACCTGTAGGTGACACTGCGGGGTAGTCTTCATGTCAAATGTGTCACACCACGTGTGTCATACAGCCTCGTGTCGACCTCAATTCCATGGCTAAATTTCTAATTCTGCCCGGTGAAGATCAGCTCAAAAGGTGAAATAAATTTGGCAATGTGTTCTCCATCACTTGAGTAGACCTTGCGTTCATTAGAGCAGTGTTTTGACCTCTCAAGAGTATTGGTGGAAGCTTTAAAAAATATTCTTACTACATTGAAGACTTAAAGCACAAAACATTGATTACTTTTATGTAATAGCTACAGGCAGTGCAATAGATTTACTCACGGGACACAGAGATCATGGAAATTTACAGAGAAACACATGCCTTCTCCCAAACTGGATTTAATTGAACAGAAACATATACAAATGCAGTCAGTGAAGTCACTGAAAGAATGCTACAATTTCTCATTTTCTCAGAAGTGCCAAACACAAACAAATTTGTAGCAGTATTTCCTATTTCTTATCTGTATACAGTTATTACAATTAAAAAAAGTTTTCTTCTTCAGCAGAGTACTTATGTCTTACCTTTTTACCATTAATAATGGCAGGAGTGCTTTTTTTGCTCAAAGTCATTTATTATTACGAGTGACGCTAGAGAGCTGGATTCTTATATCAGACGCGTATACATTCTCCTCTCTCTCGTACACAGATTCCCCCCTCACTTTTGAACACAAATTCTCCCCTCTCTCGCGCGCGCACACACACATTCTCACCTCTCTCTCATACACACACACTCACATTCTCTCCTCTCTTGTACACACATTCGCCCCTCACTTTTGCACACACACTCTCCTCTCTCTTGAACATACACACACACACATGCGCACACATACACAATCTCACCTTTCTATCTCTCACACTAAACGCTCACACTCTCCCCTCTCGTGTACACACATTCTCCCCTCATTTCCACACATATACTCTCCTCTCTTTCAAACAGACACCCACACACATATACATGCTTGCGCACACACCCATACATGCGCACAAATATACAACCTCACCTCTCTGTCTCTCTCACACTAAACCCTTACACTCTCTCCTCTCTCGTACACATATTCTTCCCTCACTTTTACGCACACACTCTCCTGTCTTTCGATCAGACACACGCACACACACAAACACTCACACTCTTCCCTCTCTCTTGCCCTGGAACTTACCACAAAAACTTACATTCCCGCTGTTTCCAGCACCTCCAATCACACACTGGTTTCTCACTGCATTGGCTGCTGATAGGATCACGAGTGAGCCAATGCAAGGAGAAACCAGCCTCTGATTGGAACAGCAGCTTTGTAGCATGTTTCAGATGTACATCAGTTGACTGAGTTGGATGCCATGGATTGTACAGGCCTGACCTACCCACTGCAGCAGCTTGGGCAGAAAAGTCAAGATACATGCTGTCAGGGAGTGTCAGAGATTCTCGCTTTCAAATGAAATGTGAAACAGGAACTCTGTCTTCCCCCTCACTTGGATGTAAATGATACTGTAGCATTATTTTGAAGAAGAACACGGGTGACCTCTGAGTCAATCTTATTCATTCATGAGATGTGATTGTTGCTTGCAAGGCCGGCAATAATTTATTCCCATGTTAGTGAGCTATGTGAAGACGGTTTCAAGCCCCCTTCTTGCATTGTCCTAGTCCATGCAATGAGATGAGCATAATTGAGTTAGCTGACACCCCTTCCTCCCTCTATCCTTACCCTACTTTTAAAAATCACCCTGAGAGCAAAGTCACACCTTTGATTTCATAGAATCCATAGAATCCCTACAGTGCAGAAGGAGGCCTTCAGCCCAACGAGTCTGCATTGACCACAATCCTACCCAGGCCCTATTCTCATAACCCCACATTTTTACCCTGCCAATCAATTAGGCTCAATTTAGCATGGCCAATCAACATAACCCGCATATCTTTGGACCATGGGAGGAAACTGGAGCACCGGGAGGAAACCCATGCAGACATGGGGAGAATGTGCAAATTCCACACCAGGCAGTGACCCGAGGCCGGAATTGAACCCCGGGATCCCTGGCCCTGTGAGGCAACAATGCTAACCATTATGCCACCATGCAACATAGGAAGCACAAAGGATTCCTCAGAGCTGTTTAATGACCTGCTGCTGGGAACACATTGTATAGGAACATGCTCACCTGCCTAAAGCCCATCACCACTGAAAGTAATAGCACAAGCTGTTTGTGCTAATCCCTTTGGCTACTGGCCAGGGCATGGCCTCCCTTTCTGTCTTTCCTTCCAAAGATAGTGAGGCTTTGGGATTCACTCCTGAGATTAGTGGTTGAAGTGGGAAATATATCAATGTTCACAATTAATCCAGATAGGAAGATGTAGATAAAGGGCTAACAAAATAATGGAAAGTGTGCAAAGGTAACTGTGATTCAAGCTGTTTTCTCACACGTGGGAGGTGAATGCCAACTCTTTGATGTTGGTTTGTGTCTTTATATTTCAGAGAATCCCTACAGTGCAAAGGAGGCCATTTGACTCATTGAGCTTGCACTGACAACAATCCCACCAGGCCCTATCCCCATAACCCCTGCTAATCCCCCTGACACTAAGGGGCAATTTAGCATGGCCAGTTCACCTAACCTCACATCTTTGGACCGTGGGAGGAAACAGGAGCACCTGCAGGAAACCCATGAAGGCACAGGGAGAATGTGCAAACTCCACACAGACAGTGACTGGGGCTGGAACTGAACCTGGGTCCCTGGAGCTGTGTGACAGCAGTGCTAAGCACTGTGCCGCAGTGGCACCCCTAAATACTCTAAGCATTTCTAAGTATTAATTCATAGGTTCCATCACTCTCTGCCCGTTGTGTGCTTACAACTAGGCATCCTGTTTGACCTGTTACCAGGCTGTTTTTTTTCAGTTGTTTATGAGATGTGGGCGATGTCAGCAGGGTCAGCATTTGAGAATCAACCACATTTGCTGTGGGTCAGGGGTCACATGTAGGTCAGATTATGTGAGGACGGCAGATTTCCTTCCCTGAAGAACATGAGTGAAGCAGATGGGTTTTTACAATTGACAATGGTTTCATGGTCATCATTAGATTTTTATTTAAATCAAATTTCACCATCTGTCATGGTGAGATGCGTAAGAGCTAATGTGTAAGAACACTTTGAGCTAGTTGTGTACATCTATTCAGCTGATTTCTGTCAAATTTCCCCACTTTACTGATAACGTTTCCGGCACTATCGTCAAAATGTGCTTGGCGCTCAAACCTTGCTGTTCCCTCAACTCCTCCTATCTCATTTCTAAAATCACCCCTTTCCTTAATACAATGCTGGTGTCACCAATAGTTCTGCCTTCACCACAGCTCTGCCATTCTCTGACGACATTGATTCTCATTCCTCCCTTTCTCTTCACCTATCTTTTTATAAGACATATAATTTTCTCTCCTTGTATTCTCTATAGTTATTTCCCTTCCCACCACAACTCTCATCTCTCTTCTCCTATTTCTATCCTGTCAGCGTATACTTTCCACAAATTTGCTCTATTTTCCCTCCCATCCTCCCCTCTGTATTCTCATCATTTTCTTTATGACTTTATTTGATTTATTATTGTCACAGGTATTGTGATGCAATGAAAAATATTGTTTCTTGGCATGTTATACAGACAAAGCATACCATTTATAGAATACATAGGGGAGAAGGAAAGGAGAGGGTGCAGAATGTAATGTCATAGCTAGGGTGTAGAGAAATATCAGCTTAATATATGGTAGGTCCATTCAAAAGTGTGAAGGCAATAGGGAAGAAGCTGTTCTTGAGCTGGCTGGTACATGTTTTCAGACTCTTATATCTTTTTCCCAACGGAAGAAGAGTGTCCCGGGTACACGGGGTCCTTGGTTATGCTGACTGCTTTTCCAAGGCAGCGGAAGTGTAGATAGAGTCAATGGATGGGAGGCTGGTTTGCGTGATGGAGTCGGCTTTGTTCACAAGTCCCAACCTCAGCTATACCTCACCCTTTAATCCATCGTTTGAAGACTTCATGTAATCTTCACTCCTTGGGCGACGATACAGGAGGTCAACTGGAATTTTAAGAAGAGTGTATCTAGCTTTGAAACATTCTATAAATATATGTTCTTAAAGGCAGTGTTAGTGCAACTTTGGGAGATGCCCCAATTTTGTTAGTAGCAGACTTTCCCACATAATCTCTCCAGTTACAATGGTGAACATTTGCAGTAAAGTTTCCGCACTGCACATTGCAAGTCACTGCATTGCAAAGGAATTCAATGTCTGTGATGCGTTTCAAGAGGTTTTTGAGCAGGATCACAAACCAATTGTATAACCACAAGTCATTTACTTTTGGATTTATTGATGTTTGGTGAGTACGGCTGTTACAGCAGACTTCAGAGTGACATCCTGCCTGATCTATTGACTCAGTCTAGTTGAATGTTTCAAATGTGGATACTGCCAAAAAATTCGGTCAGTACTCATATCTGAAATGATCACTTCACTAGCAGCGAGGGAAGCAAAGGTCCAATTCTTGTGCTCGCCGTTAAGAATGTCCTATCTGATAAATGAAGCTTCCTATAGGAAGAATGTGATGGCACTAGAGAGGGTACAAAGGAGGTTCACCAGGATGTTGCATGGGACGGAGCACCTGAGCTATAAGGAGAGACTAGATAGGCTTGGAATTTTTTCTTTGGAACAGAGAAGGCTGAGGGAGGACATAATTAAGGTATATAGGATTATCAGAGGTATGGAAGGGGTGAATAGGAAGCAACTGTTCCCCTTGGTTGAAGGAATCAATCGCGAGGAGGCTTGGTTTTATTGTGAGGGGCAGAAGATTCAAAGGGGATTTGTGAAAAATACTTTTTCATTCAGAGGGCGATGGGAATTGGAATGCACTGCCTGGGAAGGTAGTTGAGGCCAGAAATTTTACAACTTTAAAAAATGTTTGGAGCAGCACTTATCCAAAGACCAAAGGGCACGGGGGTTAGAGCCGCTGCCTCACAGAGCCAGGAACCCGCATTCAATTCCAGCCTTGGGTGACTGCCTTTGTGGAGCCTGCACGTTCTCACCGTGACTGCGTGGATTTCCTCCGGGTGCACCAGTTTATATGGGGTGTTACGGTGGCAAAGCACTTAGCACTGCTGCCTCACAGCACCTGGGACCCTGGGTTCAATTCCGACCTCGGGTCACTGTCTGTGTGGAGTTTGCACATTCTCCCCATGTCCGGGTGCTCCTGTTTCCTCCCATAGTCCTAAGGTGTGCAGGTTAGGTGGATTGGGCATGCTAAACTGCCACTTGGTGTCACAAGATATGTAGACCAGATGGATTAACCATGGTAAATGTGCGGCATTACGGGAATTACGGGTGGGGGAGGGGGCCTGGGTAAGTTACTCTGTCAGAGACTTGGTGCGAACTCAATGGACCAAGTGGCCTCTCCTGCTCTGTGGAGATTTCTACGATGAGGTTTGAAAATTTAGAAACCTTCCTACCCGCTCCTAACCCATCCCATCCTTGCGGGAGATAAAATGCCCCACTGTGGCTTCTTGTGGTTTTACCTTTGCTTCATTGTAAAACAAGCAAGACACACGGTCAAGCCAATAGCTACTGTGAAAGGTGGCAGCAGATTTTATTGAGTTTTAGTTAACCATACAAAGAAATTTTGAAATCATCTCTGGAAACTTTTGTATCACGATGGCGCAAAGATATTAGAGTTGTGGTGATATATTAAAAACTAATTTCTACATTTGTCACAGAGAAAACTAGTTACCACTGAGTCAGAAATAAGCTGGGTAATCGCGAGTACAGATGTGCAAGAAATTCACTCAAGTGAATTGAGCAATATTGAAATAATTGGATTGTGCAGCGGAGTTAACCATTAAAAATGGCGGATGGGACAGTGAAAGTGGAAAATTGCTGTATATTACTTCTCAAATCTAATCTCGTTTGAGGTTGTCATTTTATAATTCCTTCCCTCCTGATTTATTGGCCACACGGGCGCGTGGGAGAGAGACAAAAACAAATATCAAATTACACAAGCAAGTGCTGTCAAAACCCAGGCAGTCAACAAAAACACTTTAATGATATGCCCAATTGATGGACTTAATCTGGATGGTCCACAGAGTTAGAACGACAGGGAAAAAGTGTGGTTGCAGACTCTTTTCACATATTTATTGCTGTATCTTGCTTCACCAGTGGGCAAAATTGTGTCAGATTACTCAAAGCTTTGCTTTCTTCATTAGCATCAGCATGCAATATCCATGGATCATACAAATACGTCCTCGACTCTACTCCTCAATACACCCTCCAGCTCAGTCCAGGCTCCTTGAGACAGTCATAGCCAGCTGAAAAGCAACCAGGCAATGGCCTAGTGATTTGATTTGACTTGTTATCGTCACATGTATTAGCATACAGTGAGAAGTATTGTTTCTTGCGCACTATACAGACAAAGATACTGTTTGTAGAAAAGGAAACGGGAGAGTGCAGAATGTAGTGTTACAGTCATAGCTAGGGTGTGGAGAAAGATCAACTTAATGCAAGGTAAGTCCATTCAAAAGTCAGGAGTTTCTCATCGGTGCAGACTCGATGGACAAAAGGGACTCTTCTGCACTGTATGATTTGATGATTGAGTGCACTCCTTATGAACCTCCTGTAAGAATTCCCTGGTGGAAAACCACTGAGGGAAACTTTACCAAGTACCAGAGGCGCTATATAAATGTCAGTTGTGTGGCGATAATTGGTTAGGACACGATTCGAGTCAGTTGTATTGGATACTCTGCTGCCATTTGTTGTCAATGCTTTCAGAAGAGTGGAGAGACAAAGCAATGTTGATAATCATCTGATCGTTAATTCTATTAAATAACTCAATGAAAGTGTTTAACACAGCCTGTCTTTAGGCTGTTTGGCAATGGCCTATAATACACATTCGTCTGGGCTCACATCTATTAACTCAAAAACAGCACAGCAGTATTGAGCAGCAGATCTAAATTTAGTAAATTCATATTCCAACACCAGTGGAGAAAAAGGATGATAATTATATTTTCAGTTCATTTCTACTTTTTATTCCCGACAGGTTTAATGTGGCATGATGACACTACGCAGCAGGTAATTGCTGAAGAACTATCCAATCTCCGCCAGACCCATCACCTGCATCCTGAAGCTGCTTCTTCAGACAGCTTAAGGTGAGAATTGGAAGCACTGAATTACTGTACGCCTGCTGCTAGTATGTCCTTACTGGGGTTTCCTGTGAAGACCATTTCAATGGGTAACCATGATGAAATAAATAGTCATAAAGGCTACAATTGAGGAAACTGAACAGCAAGTTTAACTTAAACTGCTTTACACAGGGGGTGGTGGATATGTGGGATACTTTTTCCCGGGAAGCAATAGAGATGAACAATGCTAGCAAGTGCAAGAGGGAGCTAGAAAGATATTTGATAGAGTATTGAAAATGAACATTTTTTTTAACTTTACAACTGACCAGAGATACCACAGTGATCTTTTCCATGCTTCCAAATTCCTATTTAACCTAATTTCACACACACTGTTCCTGAATATACTTGATAACAGAAAATCAAGAGTAATGGTCAATGGGTATATTTCAGGCAGTGGAGTTCCCATGGCATCAATATTGGGCATGCTTTTCCTGATATACATTAATGATCTCGATCTTGGTGTGCAGGGGATAGATTCAAAGCTTGTAGATGACGTGAAGCTTGGCAGCATTGTAAACTGTGAGGAGGACAATGTAGAATTTCAAAAGGACATAGACAAATTGGTGAAGTGGGCAGACAGGTGGCAGGTGAAGTTCAATGTGGAGAACAGTGACTTGATGCGTTCTGGTAGGAAGAACATGGAAGGACAATATAAAATAAGGGATGCAATTCTTAAAGGGGTGCAGGAGCAGAGGGACCTGTGTGTATAGGTACATGGATTATTGAAGGTGGCAGGACAGGTGGAGAGAGCAGTTAATAAAGCATTTAGTATTCTGGGCTTTATTAATAGGGGCATAGAGTACAAAAGCAAAGGGGTTATGCTGAATTTATACAAGACACTATTTAGACCTCAGCTGGAGTACTGTGTACAGATCTGAGTGCCACACCATTGGAACGATGTGAACACACTGCAGAGAGCGCAGGAGAGATTTACAAAAATGGTGCCAGGGCTGAGAAACTTCTGTTATGAGGATAGATTGGAGAGGTTGGGACTGTTCTCCTTGGAGAGAAGAAGGCTCAGAGGAAATTTGATAGAGATGTTCAAAATCATGAGGGGGTTGAGCAGAATAGATCATGAGAAACTGTTCCCAGTCTTAAAAGGACCAAGAACGAGAGGGCACAGATTTAAAATGCTTTATGAAAATAGCAAATGTGATGTGAGAAAAGATTTTTTCACACAGCGAGTGGTTTGGGTCTGATCAGACTGGGCAAAAGTTGGATGTTGTGTATCATAGGAGCAGCGCTCATTCCAATTTTAGCTTTAGGTGTCTATAGTTTGTTTGATCATGAACATAATTTGCAGTTGACATTTGCTGATGGCACGAAGCAGGAGGTTCAGCAACCTGCAAGGATGATTTTTTAAAAATTAAGTCAAGGAATATGTAAACGTGCGAGTGAGATGCTTTATTACGCTAAATGTGATGTATCAATACGAATTGTTGTTAATAAATGGGCAGTCAGGTAGAAAATCCAGTTTATTGTGGATAAAGTATGAGTTTTTTGGGAGGATGTGACTGATGTAAACTTGGAAATAAGAGATAGAAGCTGCTAAAAGCAGGCTTTTGGGTCATTTTCAAAAGGTAGTGCTGATGTCTACCTGATTTGAAATGGTGATGGACAAATTCTATGAATGGAGTGGACATGTGAGATCATGACACAACGTTAATCCCTTTCTGGAGGCAAACTAAATGTTTTCAATTTACAGATTATCCCTTATGATTCTATTTTAAGTTAAATGACTGGAGAAACCCCCCACCCCTCCTGCTTATTGTTCTCGCATGTTAAAATGTATCACTTGTTAATTATTCTCACATTCGCCGAGCTGCAAGATAAAGACTGTCGTGTCTTAATGTCTGGCATTAAAGAAAGGGTGTTGGTTGGGACATCTGTGTGAATCAGTAGAAAGTTAGAAATACATTTACAGGATAAAGATTTGCCAATAAAATACAACCTCGATGAGAAAACTTTGAGAATCGAATATTTCAGATAGAAGAGACATAACTCCAGCAATCCCAGTCTACACATCAGCAGGCCCTCAAAATCCCAGATAAAACATCTAAGAAAACCTGATTTGTGAACAAAGAGCAGTTTGGTATAAACATGAAAGGAATGATGGCATTAATCATTTAAGAAGAAAATTAAGCCCCATGATCAATTTTGAGGTTGAGTTTCTTTGGAAACAAGATAGGGCTACAAACATGTTCCTGCATCACTTAATTCATCTTCTTTTCCACGTGGCAGAAGCCAGTTCATCCCACAGGTTAAATCTTTGGATGATATTCCCTTTTGGATTCAGTTGTGTCATTCTATTTGTGATCCCACACTGATCGCTGCCAGCTTTCTTCCCTTCCTTCACACTCCTGTGGCTGAGAAGCAAAGAATCTCCACAATTGTCTCTGATCTGAGAAATCATAGAATTCTTACAGTGCAGAAGGAGGCCATTTAGTCCATTGAACCTGCATCTGCAGCAATCCCACCCAGGCCCTATCCCCGTCGCCCATGCAGACATGGGGAAAATGTGCAAACACTGCACAGATTGTGACCTGAGGCAGGAACTGAGCACAGGTTCCTGCTGCTGTAAAGCATCAGTGCTAACTGGGATGGCTGGAGTTACATCTCTTCGATCTATCTGAAATATTCTATTCTCAAAGTTTTCAAATAAAGATTGTATTTTATTGGCAAATCTTTATTCTGTAAATGTATTTCTAACTTTCTACTGATTCACACAAATGTCCCAACCAACACTATGTCGTCCTAATAATTCTCGGTTTTACAACTTTGGAAAAAGAAACAATTCCACCCAGGAAAGATTGCTGTGAAATTGAATGCGCCTGCCCCACGATCATCTTTGTGTTAAGGCACAATGTCGGTTGGCGCATCAGTGTGCATTATTGCAAAATTAGAAATCTGTTCACAGGACAAAGATTTAACAAAATAAAATACATTCTTAACTGAAAACAATGAAAATATATTTCAAACAGTCATGATGCAACTTTTGTCCATAACCTGAGAAATGTGTAACGAAATATCAATCCATTAGGCTCATCATGAACAGATCCAAAATAAAAACTAATCGTGATGGTTGTCTGATGGTTCTCCATGACGAATCCTGGAGAAACAATCTAATCCTCTCTGTTAATGGGCAGACAAACATTGTGCCACTTCTTCCAGATGTTACAATCATACCTCATGCTGGCACTGGCCTGTGCTTCTTTTCCTTTTGGTATATCTTCAGTTCATCTGACCTTAAGAGTTAGCTCTCAAGACATTGGACAGCTGGAGATACAAGAGGATACAGGAGCCAACCTGAGGGCAGGTTTCTGTTCCTTACAGGGAGATACCACAGCCTCCACTTGGAGCTATTAGGATTAGGAACTGATGGGGTAGTGGGGATCAAGAAATTGCCTCCTGTGTATCTTTGTGTGCCATCTACACCTGCCCACAGAGAATCCCACAACGTGGACTGCAATTACCATAGGTGCAAAATAAGACATGTTCCACAATATGTTTAATTGAGCTGGACGTTGGATGATTCATTCTCAGACGTTCAGGATGCCTCTCCCAATTCAGGTTTCTGTGTTATCCTTGAAGTGCTCATGACGTCGTCGACATGCCATCCTCTGTTAGGAAGAAAAGACATATTTATGTTGCGGAATGGTGAATCCCTCAGGAATCCTCAAATATGTGTGACAAGTTTCTGTCTTTTTTTTTCCCCATGAATGTCCAGCCTGGGCAAAGTGGGGAAATGAGTGGTGAACATCCAATATAGGTTGCTGGGAAAAAATCCCCAGGCTGAGCAGAATGAAGATACGTCCAGCTTGAGTGCAGGGTTAAAGAGAGGAATCGTGGGTTCTGGTGCTTCATCTGTTTCCAGGTCCTCTGTGCACTGCTGCCAGCTGCACCCCTCATCCCCGCCATAGACTCAGTCACGCAGGGCATGTTTCCCCTTTTCAAGGTTTTTTTCAGAAGAGGTTATTTATTAGTCACAAGTAGGCTTACATTAACACTGCAATGAATTTACTGTGAAAATCCCCTCATCTCCACACTCCTGCACCTGTTTGGGTACACTGAAGGAGAATTTTAGCATGGCCAATTCAACTAATCTGCACATCTTTGGACTGTGGGAGGAAACCAGAGCACCTGGAGGAAACCCACACAAACATGGGGAGAACGTGCAGACTCCACACAGACAGTGACCCAAGTTGGGAACTGAACCCAAGTCTCTGGTGCTATGAGGCAGCAGTGCTAACCACTGTGCCACAGTGCCGCCCCAAATTATTTCACCAAACAATCACAGAAAGACCCTAGTAAAATGATAACACCTATTGTTGGCATCTGGTTACAAATATTGCCTAATATATATATGCAGCATGGATCAATAATATTAGGAGCACCCACAACCCCAACGTTCCCCTCATGTCCCCAAACCCCACCCCTCTCAATTTACTACCTCACTCGTCTGTTCAATCCCCTCTTGCACTAATACATACTAGAATGATTAGAGATTTCACTTCCCATTTTTCAAGTAGATAATTGATAAAATAGGACTGAATCAGCATGGCTTTGTTAAGGGGAGGTCATGTCTGACAAATCTGTTTGAATTCTTTGAGGAAGCAACAGGGAAGTTAGATAAAGGAGAATGAGTGGACATAACTAATTTAGATTTCCAGAAGGCCTTTGACAATGTGCCGCATAGGAGACTGTTAAATAAGTTAAGAGCCCATGGTAAGGACTTAGAATGAGGACACTTGGCCTGTACTTGTTGGAGTTTAGAAGGATGAAGGGAGATCTTATTGAAACTTACAGGATACTGCAAGCCCCAGATAGAGTGGATGTGGAGAGGATGTTTCCACTTGTAGGAAAAACTAGAACCAGAGGGCACAACCTCAGGCTAAAGGGACAGTCCTTTGGGACAGAGGTGAGGAGGAATTTCTTTAGCCAAAGAGTGGTGAATCTGTGGAACTCTTTGCTGCAGAAGGCTGTGGAGGCCAGAGATAGCTAGGTTCTTGATTAATGAGGGGATCAGGGGTTATGGGGAAAAGGCAGGAGAAGAGGGATGAGAAAAATATCAGCCATGATTGAATGGCGGAGCAGACTCGATGGGCCGAGTAGCCTAATTCTGCTCCAATTTCTTATGGTCTTACACTCAGCTGAGAGGATTCAATTCTGAGTACTCTCCTGATGCAAGCTGCAAATACGAACTGCTGCTGTTGACTTTCAGGCATCGTTGTGGTTTTACTGGCAGATTTAGGGTTTAGAAAAGTCAGAATCAAAGGTGTCTGAAGTTTGGAAATAGCAGCGTAGCAACTTAGTGAAACTGATGTGACAGACCAGCTTTAAAAGAATGTTGAACAATCAGCCAGTTGGAAGGCTGATGGTTCTGATTTTTAAGCCAATCTTTCAGGTCTGCGGCTTTGCCTGTTTGAACTGGATGATGAGAAACTCCATTTACAACACTAAGCCCATTGCCTCCCAGCCCCTTTGCCCCGATGCTGGCACCATCCGCACCCACCCTCTCTTGCAAGCCTGGCTTGAATGCCACCATAGATTTGCCAGTAGACCTTTGATTGTTGTTAAGATAGGTGTATATCATAATTGAAACAGGTACATTAAGGAGAAGAGTTTTGGGAGGGGCACAATGGCATAGTGGTATTGTCACTGGATTAGTAATCTGGAGATCCAGAGTAATGCACTGGGGAACTCGAGTGGAATCCCACCTCGGGAGATGGTGAAATTTGAATTCAATAAGAAATCTGGAACTAACCATTGCTGATTGTCATTAAAACCTATCTGGTTAACTAACATCCTTTAGGGACGGAAATCTGCTGTCTCTACCCAGTCGCGCCTACATGTGACATCAGAACCACAGCAGTGTGGTTGACTCTGAAATCGCCCTGAAGTGGCCTAGCAAACCACTCAGATCAAGGACAGTAAGAATGGGTAGTAAATGCTGGCCCAGCCAGCAGCACCCACATCCAATGAATGGACTTTTAAAAGTAAGAGGCGCGTCAAGGGCCGAACAACAAGAATAACCAATTGTAGCTTGGGGCAAAAATAACTCTATTGAAAAATAAACTCTGGTCAGATCAAATCTGTCATACTCCAGCTTTTTGAATAACTCTTTCCTAATTAAATGCACTTGCATTATTCAAGGCACTCAAGTCATGAATACACATTTGGAATTTTGAGCAGTGTTGGTAAATCAGTATTTAAAGAGCTGAAATTAATGTTTGCTGCCTGGCAAACTGTCCACAAGTGTGGCATGAGCTGGATAAATTGTGAAGGGAGGAATCATTCTGGCTGTTTTGGTAATAAATGTAGTAAAATTGCCCACACTTTCTATCTGAATGACAGCGTAAGATTCAGAGCTATTTTCGTCCCTTAGCCTACTCGCTTAAACCATGCAATGGAACAGGTGGAACCTTGGCGTATAAAATGCCCCATCCCATAACAAATAATTGTTCAAATACCAGAACAACATTCCCTTCCCCCAAAATTCCCCATTTCCATGATGCTGAGTTTAGTAATGTTTGCAAGACAAGGGGCAGCACGGTGGTTAGCACTGTTGCTTCACAGCGCCTGGATTTGATTCCCGGCTTGGGTCACTGTCATAGAAATCATAGGAACCCTACAGTACAGAAAGAAGTCATTCGGCCCATCGAGTCTGCACCGACCACAATCCCGCCCAGGCCCTATCCCCCACCCCCCACCCCTACATATTAGCCACTAATTCCTCTAACCTACACATCTCAGGACACTAAGGACAATATTTAGCACAGCCAATCAACCTATCCCGCACATCTTTGGACTGTGGGAGGAAACCGGAGTACCCGGAGGAAACCCACGCTGACATGAGGAGAATGTGCAAACTCCACACAGACAGTGACCCAAGCCAGAATGGAACCCAGGTACCTGGAGCTGTGAAGCAGCAGTGCTAACCACTGTGCCACCGTGCTGCCTGTCTGTGTGGAGTCTGCACGGTCTCCCCATGTCTGTGTGGATTTCCTCCGGGTGCTCCGGTTTCCTCCCACAGTCTGAAAGGTGTGCTGGTTAGGTGCATTGATCATGCTAAATTCAACCTCACTGTATTTGAACAGACGCTGGAGTGTGGCGATGAGGGGATTTTCACAGAACTTCATTGCAGTGTTAATGTAAGCCTACATGTAACACTAATAAATAAGAAAGCAAACAAGATTGCAAAGTTAAGTAGCTTAATAAATGCAAAATGGGGGGAGGGTACAGGTGAACCAGGATAAATGTCGGCAAAACATTTTGCCACGAGGAAAAGAGAATGTTCATAAAATCCTATGATTCTGATAAGTCTGTTTCTTCACCAACTTCATTCATTGATGTAAATGATAGCTAAAAATTTAATTTATGCTGGTAATTGTATGCAAGAATATAGGTACACTGTTTGTTGTGAGTTGTTAATGATATTCCCTTCCAAAAACAAAAATCAATGACAAAAAAAATCATAGAATTTTCAGCTTGGCTGGGATAGGAGTGGTAAATTTGGCATGACTTAAAAAAAATCAGTTTCCCGCCAGCTGAAAAAAGTTTGGAATTTTATTCTCCCATAAGAACAGAAGAAATAAGAGCAGGAGTAGGGCCATCTAGCCCTTCGAGCCTCCCCCGCCATTCAGTAAGATCATGGCTGATCTGAAGCGAATCAGTTCCACTTTCCTGCTTTCTCCCCATAACCCTTAATTCCCTTGTCTGTCAAAAACCTATCTACCTGTGATTTAAATATATTCAACGAGGTAGCCTCCACCACTTCAATGGGTAGAGAATTCCAGAGATTCACCACCCTTTGAGTGAAGAAGTTCCTCCTCAACTCCGTTCTAAACTGCAGCACCCTCCCCCCCACCCCCCCACCTTATTTTGAGGACTTCCATAAACCCGTCTTCCATAAACCTTTTTTCCCAAGATGGTGCCGGAACATGGTGACTTCTTGCAAGCTGTGCCCAGCGTACTCACTAATTCAATCTTTTACTCTCATTCCATGCTTTTAAAAACCTGCTCTAACTCTCTTACATTAAGTTGACAGGCAGGAATTTCCAGCCTCGCTCGGGCAAGAGCAGAAATTTCTGCCCAGCATCAATGGAAATTTCCATTTTTGGATCCTCGCCCGCTCCATTTCTGAGGCGGATGAGGTAGTAGAATTCCGGCTGATCTTTCTCTACTCCCTAGCTATGACTCTAACACTATGTTCTGCACCATCTCCTTTCCTTCTCTGCTATGTACTCTATGGACGATATGTTTTGTCAGTATGGCCCACAAGAAACAACACTTTTCATTGTATCCCAGTATATGTGACAATAATAAGTCAAATCAAATCAAATTCAAGGTGGGTAAAAGATGGGTTAGGTTTGCTGCTGAGCAATCTCAGGAAGCACATTTGCATTCCTTTGCATCCTATGGATGTTAACTCGCTGGAATTACTTTCCCCCTCCAGATTAAGTGCTCCACTTGAGGATATTAGACCATTCTGTTTTATGACTGTATTTACTGAATTTTCACTGTGAATTTTTTGAGGGGAGAGATTGAGATGGCAACTGTACTAGGGATGGTCAAGGAACGGAGAAGAAGTGTCGAAGACTGTTTGGGGGCAAAAGTTTAAAGACTGCCCGGGGAGAGTTCGGTGGCTGTTGTGAGCTGAGGCTTTGCTGTTGGCGGCATATTTTGTGGACTGTCCTGCCTTTGACCCAGTCTTGGATAGGGTAGGCTCTCAGGGCAGTAAGAGTTTTGTACCAAACGGTGGGTAGGGTGTGGTCAGTCAATGAAGACATTTGATCTTGAGAATTGGAGGCATAATATCGGCAGACTGAGGGCATAATAATATTCAAGAGAGGCATCGGTATTCTGAATGTAGGTAGCCAAAAAGTTGTGGAGGATGTTGGATGGTCTCATAGGTGGCGAGGGTCTCAAAAAGTAAGGGTGCATGTGGCTTCAAAAAGTTGAAGAGTCAGATCGACAAAACGTATGTGGACATCAGCACTGAAGGGTTCAGGGGAGAGAACAGGGATACCCACATGAACAATAATGGGATCGCAGTTTTTGATTTTTGATTTGATTTATTATTGTCACAAGACATACTGTTCATAGAGTACATAGGGTGAAGGAAAGGAGAGGGTGCACAATGTAGTGTTACAGCCATAGCTAGGGTATAGAGAAAGATCAACTTAATATTCAAAAGTCTTATGGCAACAGGGAAGAAGCTGTTTTTGGATACTCTTCCGATTTTGCTTGACATGAGCCTTCCCCATCCTTCTTCTAAGATTGTCAATGTACCCTTTCTCATCTAACCCCTTTGACATGTTCATTACTCACTAGCAATAAAGAAGCATATATCAGGTAGAGAATTCTTCTGATTCATATAGCACTAGGCTAAATGGTGTGGTAAATAGAACATTGTTGTTGTGGTTCAAGGTCAATGTCTTTGGCACACAGCATGAAGTGGAACAACATCACCACCTTGAACTTCTGTCTGTTTAGTGATGTAGAGCCTGTTCATGTTTTATTGGGTGAGATGACTTGCTCAATCAATTAACGCTGAACTATTTTGACTCGTGTTTTAAATGTCACCTTCAGTTTAACCCATCTGGCAATCTTTTTAAAAAATTGTTTAGGGCGGCAAAAGAAAAGTTTGCGAGTGAGGAAAATTACAAAGGGGCAGAGGACGGTGACCTGCAAGGATTCGAGTCACTCCATCAGTACCTTCAGCTTCTCAGTGTTTTATCACAGCCAGCTAATCCCGTGCCATCTCATAAGACCAGAACTGACAAGGTTTGTATTGATTTTCATTTCACCCATTCTAAAATGGTCAGGAATACATAACCGGCTTGGACAGTTACTGCCGCATTAAACAATAAAACAATATCTGGCAGTGATAGTTCTTTATTAATGATCAGAATACAATCCTTATGTCAAGCAGGCATAAAAGTTTGGTGGTGAGTTTTTCTGTGGTCCAAGTCTCTTTGAAACTCCAATGCTGCATATTCAAGCCCGACACACCTGTGTTCCTTCTCCCTTTGTCTGCTGCCTCACTATGCATAAGTGAATTGATTTCAAGATCCTAGAATTTACTATGACTCTCCCCCTCATCATATTTCAGTAATCTCCTCCAATTATTGCACCCCAGCCCCCCCACCCTTCGTTCTGACACTGGATTGCTGCTGTTGGTTCCCCCTCCCCTTCATCAGCTCCCCACTATCAGCGTCTGCCATGATCTCGTTAAATATGTAGCTCTCTTCCAGAACTAATGTGCCTCACTAACTCTGTCCTTGACTTCAAAGCCTTCCATAAGCCTATCTTCCCTACTCTACCTTTGATCTACCCAACTGAATTCCTTCTTTCCGCTTAGAGCATCCTCCTGTAAAGCTAATAAAGTATTTATTTCTGGCTGCTATTTTAGCTTTTTTCATTACTGCTCTGAAATAGTTGGATGCTGAGCGTTGTATTTACAATATCTCATAGGCCTCTTTCAATTTCATCCTTACCCATTTTAACACCATTCAAGCGATGTCCATTTTTGTTCCTTTGTGCAAGATTTTATGTTAACCCTACATCCCCAAAACTTTGAGTTGTCTTTAATTCATAGGTTATTCATAACCTTCAGAGTCCACCAAAGTAGTACTATTAGAAAGAGATTAAATTTGTATATAACTCTTCTAACACATTTCTTAGAAATGTCCCACATAGCTTCAGGTACAATGAAATGGTTTGTATTTCTGATGGTTTAGCTCAATTGCCTGGACAGTTGGGTTGTGATGCAGAACAATGCCAATAGTGTGGGTTCAATTCCTGTACCAGCTGAGGTTATTCATGAAGTTCCACCTTCTCAACCTTGCCCCTTGCCTGAGGTGTGGTGTTGCTCAGGCTAAATCACCAGCAGGATCTCTTCCCCTCAAAGGGAAAAGCAGCCTATAGCCATCTGGAACTATGGCGACTTTACCTTTTTGTTTCAGACAATAATGTTTTCAAACTATTTTTGAATGCATCAATTCCCACAAAATGAAACAAATGACTAATTAATTACTTCTGGCATCGTTTGATGGAGGAATGCTGTCCATAATTCCAATATTCCCTTTGAACAACATTCTCAGAATCTTAAACTGTACTTCTGTAGGTTAGATCTTGGTTAGATGGATTAACCGTGGTAAATTGTAGGATTACAGAGACAGGGTGGGGGAAGACGCCTGATTATGGTACTCTGTCAGAGAGAGTTGGTGCAGACTCAACGGGCTGAATGGATTCCTTCTGCACCATAGGGATTCTGTGATACTGGTTTAGATGCATATTAAGTGTCTCCTCCAAAGATTGACACCTTTAGGATTTGAGTTGACCCCTACCCTTTGGGAGACCATATCCCTCCATTCCATTCCATTCTATTCATGTATTTGTCAAGACACCCCCTAAAAGTCGCTATCGTATCTGCTTCCACTACCTATAGGCATTAGCCTAGATTACTGACTCAAATGCTTGAGTGGGGCTTGAACTGGAGCCTCTTGGCTTAGAAACAAACACCTGAGCCAAGTTATTATTTTATCAAAAGCTTTTCTCTTTGTCAGAGCTTTGGTGGACTGTGACAAGGTGCCTTCACCACTGGGAACTGATTTCTGCTCCAATATTTCTCCCAGTGTTGGCGGAGAAGGTTAAAATTGGAGGAGACCGATGAATTATGAAGTCAAAAGTAAGGAAAATAATCAGTTATAGAGAAAACAAACAGAAGAGTTTCACTTTCATCTCCAGATGTACCCATTGTAGAACACAGCTGGTTTTCCCCAGCAACTTCACCAGTGAGGAAGAATTGATGCACAAACTTGATGAAATGAAGATGGTGGGTGGACGAAGTGTAACTGTCAATGATTTGCTACTTGTAATCCTAAGTTTTTTCCACCTGGAGGATGGAAACAATTCCAGATTGGGAGGTGTAGATATGGAAAACAGAGCAATGGAATTTATACATAGACCGTTTGAACCAAGAGTTCTCTCCCTAGAGTTTCCTCCCCCTTTAAATATAAAGGTAGTAGGGATTATCAATTATTCACCTAAATTATGAGGAGAGACTAAATCGGTTAGGCTTGTATTCATTGTGGCGGCACGACGGCACAGTGGTTAGCACTGCTGCCTCACAGCGCCACGGGCCGAACTTGGGTTACTGTCTGTGTGGAGTTTGTACAATCTTCCCGTGTCTGCGTGGGTTTTCTCTGGGTGGTCCAGTTTCCTCCCACAGTCCAAAGATGTGTGGGTTCTGTGGATTGGCCATGCTAAATGGATCCTAGTGTTGGGGGGTGAGCTGGATAAATGTGTGGGTTGTGGGAATAGGGCTTGGGTGGGACTGTGGTCATGACAGACTTGATGGACTGAATGGCCTCCTTCTGTATGGTACGGATTTTATGATTAATTGGAGTTTAGAAGAATGAGGGGGGATCTCATAGAAACTTATAACATTTTAACAGCACTAGACAGGCTAGATCAAAAAGAGTGTTCTCGATGATGGGGGAGTTCAGAACAAGGGGTCATAGTTTGAGGATAAGGAGTAAACCTTTTAGAACTGAGGTGAGGAAAATTTCTTCACCCAGAGCATGGTAAATGTGAGGAATTCATTATCACAAAATGTAGTTGAGGCCAAAACATTGTCTGATTTCAAGAAGTAATTAGATATAGTTCTTGGGGCTAAGGGGATCAAGAGATATGGGAGGGAAGGGGGGATCAGGATATTGAATTTGATGATCAGCCATGTCAGAATGAATGGCGAAGGGCTAAATGGCCTGCACCTACTTCTGTCATCTTCTTGATAATTATTTTATTGAAAACCAACAGCACATCTTAATGATTTGCAAATAATATTATCTTTATTTTTGTTTCACGGCAGAGTGAGATTACTCAACCAGACTCATCCTTGGATGACCTCCTCCAGAGGAACAGAGGGAAAACTCCATCAAACCAATTCCTCACATTTCATCATCCATACTCCAACAATGAACATGCTCATCCCAGGCCCGTGAGTCAAGCCCAGCAGCTGAGTGGTCAGCATCAGTCACAAGAGGACTTTTCCGTCAGCGAGCGCATTGGCAACAAGCAACTGCTAGCACTACTGGAGGGCTACTTGGCACAGAAACTGGCAGCACAGACGCCCACGCAGGGAAACAATTTACCAGTCAACTCAGATGCCTGGCGTAAGGAAGCACTGGGCTCACCAAGGGACGCACAGCAGGAAGGTGCAGTCAAAGAGAGCCAGGGAGCTCCTCTAAGAAGTGAGCTGCTCCATCGGAAAGCTGACGACAGACTGCCAGAGTTGAAAGAGGAGAAAGTGCTGTATAAATCCGACGCAAGTAAAACCAATGGAAAAAACCCCCTGAGCCACCTGGATGGTACGAATAAAAATATAAATGAAAATATTTCACTGAGTTACTAGGAAGATTGTAAGAAAGATACTTTTCAAAATTTACCACGGAGCTGGAGAAGCTTAGTTTGTTCTCACTGCCACGACAAAGGTTGAGAGGCAACCTTATAGACGTCTGCAAGGTTATGAGGGGCATAGACAGAGTGGGTAGTCAGAAGCTTTTTCCCAGAGTGGAGGCATAGGTTTAAGACATGAGGGGCAAGGTTTAAAGGAGGCAAATCTTTTACACAGAGGATGGTGGGTCCCTGGAACTCGCTGCCAGGGAGATAGTGGGAGCAGATATGATAGTAACTTTTAAGGAACGTCTCGACAAATACATGAAAAGGATGGGAATGGAGAGATATGGTCCCCAGAAGGGTACGGGGTTTTAGTTCAGACAGGCAGCAAGGTCGGTGCAGACTTGAAGGGTTGAAGGGCCCGTTCCTGTGCTGTAATTTTCTTTGTTCTTTGTTTGGAACCGTAGGATTTTGAAACATGCCCAACCCTAACCCTAACCCTTCTGCACATTTCCAGGTTCTGAAAGAATTATCCACTTAGTCCCCAAATATTTATCTATTCTCTTTTAAAATCTTCTTTGGCTTTTCATTCTACTTCTGTGTAAAAAAAAATGTTGGCAGGTAAATTGCAGGACATTATAGACCCCCGTATTGTCTTTAGGAGCCGGTCAAAGAGGGTGTCAGAGCAAATTGTGTGTTGGAGAGATTTATTTTTAGTACAGCTAGTTTACCTTTGAAGCAAACCTATTAATCCGAGGAATGACCAGTTCAACCTGTTTTATTGTGACTATGATGTGGTGATACTCATTGTGAAATAGGTGGATGTTCTTAACCTGTGGGCTAATGTTAGAGCCAGGGAAACTGAAGAATGAGGCTGCTGCCTGGGCTGCCATCCAATTAAGGAGAGTGGCCCACTCTCAAGCGATGCCAACCCAATCAAAGGGCTGGCAGCTCAGCACCCTCGGCAACGCCGCTGCCAGTGGTGGCCAGTGCCGAGGTTGCATGGCCAGGGAGAGTGTTCCCTACTGAAGGGGCGCCAATAAGGTAGACCCAGTAATTGTGGGCCAAGGAAGGGTCTGATCACCTTAATGGACATCGAGGTGGACTAGAGATTGGGGGGGAGGCTGAGGCTGGCCAAGGAAGGGTCTGATCACCTTAATGGACATCGAGGTGGACTAGAGATTGGGGGGGTAGGTTGAGGCTGGCCAAGGAAGGGTCTGATCACCTTAACAGCTCCTTAAATGGCTCAATTAGGCTGAAGGGCGAACAGATCACCAAGTTTCCTGTTGCTGTGTGAGATTACCACTAGCTGTGGTTACCTTCTCCACATTGATTGGAGCACTTTCTTAAATCATATACTGAAAACTTGTTCCCACATCAATGTGTCCACTGTCCTCACACAAATGCGGACAACAATGATTCAATAGTTCTGTGGCTTCCCGTAATTTATCTCATTACATCTTTATTAAAAATCTTCGGGCTCACTTCCTGTAAATATCATGCTTATTTACTGTCCCACTTCAGCCATTCCACTTTGTTCTAATTTTTTCTATTCACTCTTCGGATTTGAGCATCGCAGGGAAGGCCAGCATTTATTACCCAGCCCTAATTGCCCTCAAGAAGGTGGAGAGCCACGTTCTTCAACCACTCAATCCATCTGGTGTAAGGTGCAGTCACTGTAATTTTTTTCTGTCGTGGCTTGAGCCAGCTGAGTGGCTTTCTAGGTGATTTCAGAGGGTAGTTAAGGGTCAGCTACATTACTGTGGGTCTGGACTGGCCAGGTCAGGTGAGGGTGACTGATGTCCTTCCCTGCAGTTGGCAAGCAAATCCCATAAGACCCCTGTCTATTCCCCTTGCTTTTTCAAACAACCTGATCACGCCTGAATGGGAATGGTGGCATGGTGGTTAGCACTGCTGCCTCACAGTGCCAGGGACCCGAGTTCAATTCCAGCCTCAGGTCACTGTTTGTGTGGAATTTGCACATTCTCCCCATGTCTGCATGGGTTTCCTCCACATTCCAAAGATGTGCGGGTTAGGTTGATTGGCCATGCTAAATTGCCCCTTAATGGGGATTAGCTAGGGTAAATACATAGGGTTATGGGGATAGGGCATGGATGGGATTGTTGTCAGTGCAGGCTCAATGGGCCAAATGGCCTCCTTCTGAACTGTGATCCTATGATTATTAAAGTTAACGTTTGTTTATTAGTGTCACAAGTAGGCCTACATTAACACTGAAATGGAAGTCTCTGTGAAAATCCCTGCGCAGCCACACTTTGGCACTTGTTTTTGGGCTGTATTTGGGTATTAGAATGCTCCTAACCTGTATTCTGGTTTCTTATCAGAAAATTTCATTCAGTCTGTGGTACAGCAGCTGGGGACACAACATGTGAATGTGGATGGCCTGACTTCCAAACAGCTGGATGAATTGTCGGATGTCATAGCTGATGTCCTGCAAATTGTAGATGATGACACAACCGGTGATGGAAGCAAAGGCGAACAAGACTTTCAACAGAAGGAAGAAGAGGAAGCAAAAAGGCGGGATGAGCTCATTCTGGGTAAGAAAGACTCACTTTAGAGCATTGTTTGGGGGGGGGGGGGGGCGGGGGGAGCGATTCTCCAAAAAAATTCTAAATGTTGGATTTGCATGAAAACTGGAGTAAATCATGCTGGTTTTTTTCAGCAGGAGTTTCAAAGTGAATCTCCCGCACTCTACGCACTGCAGGGTGACTCGGTATGAAAATAAGTGGGGCCTGTTCCCACTGGAGAGGCTGACAGCATAGCGCTGAGCAGGCCACTTCATGTGCGTCAATCTATTAGTGTTGAGATCGGCAATGCACAATGTCCCCTGTCTGCTGGCCTCTCGATTGCTTGCCAGCTTGATCGCTGGGCCTTGCGATCTGTGCATCGCCAACCCTTG
The DNA here is from genome assembly GCF_965287045.1 of Carcharhinus amblyrhynchos. Classification (NCBI taxonomy): domain Eukaryota; kingdom Metazoa; phylum Chordata; class Chondrichthyes; order Carcharhiniformes; family Carcharhinidae; genus Carcharhinus; species Carcharhinus amblyrhynchos. The sequence continues at coordinate 130,135,815 of NC_137325.1, forward strand.
GCTACCACTCCCCCCACACCCCGATCGCAGGCCCCCAAACATGCCTGGGCCAGCCTCAACCTCCTCCGCCCCCAATTCCCTAGTCCACCTCGATGACCACCCCCCCCCCCCCCCCCCCCCCCCCACCCCCAATACAGCGCCGATCTCTCAATTCTCCCCGGCAGCCCTGAACCCCCCCCACCTCTGCAGTCTCTGACCTCCTTCCCTGACCACCGCACCGCGCCCCCCCCCCCCCCATCCCCCACCCCCACCCCGATGTCCAGCCCCGATCGCTGGCCTCCTTCCCTCAGTCACTCAGCCCAAATGCAGAGTGGCAGCAGGACCCTCCACCCCTACCGATCGCCCCATTAGGCCAGCCCTCTTTGCACTGCCCAATGCCTGGTGGGCAGTGCCAAGGTGCCCACTTGGGAATTGGCTCTTTGCCCCTTGGGCAGTGCCGGGGGCCCAGGCTGGTGCTGCCAATGTGCCAATGCCCAGGGGGCACCGTACCGGTATCCGATCCGAGCATCTTCACTCCTAGTGCGGGGAAGATGCTTGCAGGCCCGGAGATTTCAGTCCCGGGCCCGCTAATTATATTAAAAACAGATGTAATTGCTTATTTGAATAATTTAGTCAGAAATCAGCCTGGAGCTGACGGCACCGGAATCCGGTGCTGGGAGACACGCTCAGGCCCGGACGCCCAGCGCAAATGGTGTGTAACGGAATAGGACAAATGTCCTCTTTTTCTTTCCCGTGCCACCTACATGACAAAAAATATTATTGTTACATTACTAATTGTGTGCAAGTGTACGGAAATGTTAGTGGAGGCTTCTTATTGATCATTGCTGCCGGCCATCCCTCCAGACACAAAGCAGATCAGGACATCAACACCCGATGCAGTACATGACCAGAATTTGTTTGGCCTCTGCAATTTGGCTTTGTAGAAGATACTGAATTGAGGCCTTTCTTTGCTCTGACTCGGCAAATGGTGGTGCATTGCATGGAATATTAAAGAGTAGCTGTTAGTCACAAGTCTCCTTCTGACACCACTCTGCAACACTCTGATCAACAACATAAAAAACAGCTTTGGTTGGGAATTTATCTCATCCAGGACTAGATGACCCACTTATAGTAATCCAGCTGAAGCACCAGGCAAATCAGCTAGTGAAGAATGACAAAGAATTTGCATTCAGATAGCACCTTTATTGTTGCTTAACAAAAGTGTGTGTTTTTTTACATTGAGCCAGAGAAGGAGACAGAAGCACAGGTGACAAAAGTAAGATCAAAGAGCATCTTAAGGAGAAAGAGGGAAAAAGTAGGAGAGTTGTTTTCTAAAGTTTAGGAACAATTGGCAGCTGAAGACACTTTGGTGAAGTGATTAAAATCGGGGACATTTGAGAAGTCAGAATTGGAGGGGTGCATAAACTGCAAAGGATTATACGGCTGGATGAGGCTGCAGAGACAGGCGAAGATAACAACATTCCCACATGCCTACATACAAAGTGAATACTGCTTCTTTAACCTTCCGTGTATGACACTTAGCTTCAGGTACAATCAAGGTGACCTTTGTACAATGCATCCATGCAATCAGTCTGGTCACTTCTGGATCTGGAATGTTTGGTATTAGCAGCTGAGATGATGTGGGATGTTAAATCAGAAGAATATTAATGACACCATTATGGGAGCCTCAGCATTGAGTGAAGATGTGCATTGAACTGGGTCACTGAACTGATGGGAGTCAAGCTCTCCCAGGGAAAATGGTGCAAAATAGAATTGCACAAATGTTTCATTTCATCCTCATTTTCGTGACAATCATGCTTTTACCGAGCTTTTGCTGCCTGATTCCCACAAAACCCTCCAAATTCCAGGAAATGCAACCTGAGACTTGATTAATCTCTCTTTGTAATGTAATCATTGGCATTCTGGCATCATTCTGGTAAACCTACATCACTCTCCCTCTGAGGCTAACGTTCCCAGTGACGCTAAAGGAACAGAAATTCTACTAATACTAATGGGAACAAGAAGTTTTTTATGGGGTCATTGCAGCATGTATATTTAAGGAAGTTCTTGGTATAATTAAAAAGGAACAGGTTGTGTATTGCTCTTAAGAGGAAAGCATGTGCCAGTTGATGCTTTACATAAGATTGCAGGATATTATAAAGCTCAGGAAGCTTGGTTGCATTGCTTTTATGGATTTTTAAAAAAATATAAGGCCTGCACCCATCATGACATTGGAAGGCAAAGAAATGCATTGCTGAATCTTGGATCACACCTAGCTCTAAGATCCCCCTCAAAGTAAATGGGAGACTTTCTTCAATTCATCTCTGCTCTTGTGGATTTCTTAGTAACATGGTCCGAAATCATTTGTGATGAGCTTCTGTTGGAGTCACTGACGCTCCTTTGAATAAGTTAAAATGGGTGACCTTCCTCCTGACCCCAGTTACCCTAACAAGCTCAAGGGCAGAAGTTAGTTGCTGATATGTTAACATGGGTGGCACAGTCCAGCAGAGTCCCTGTATGTGGCCAACTTGCCCAGGATGGGATAAGAACAAAGAAAATTACAGCACAGGAACTGGCCCTTCAGCCCTCCAAACCTGCACTGACCATGCTGCCTGACTTAACTAAAACCCCCTACTCTTCCAGGGACCATATCCCTCTATTGTCATCTTATTCATGTACTTGTCAAGATGCCCCTTAAAAGTCACCACCGTATCTGCTTCCTCTACCTCCCCCGGCAACGAGTTCCAGGCACCCATCATTCCCTGTGTAAAATATCTGCCTTGTACATCTCTTTTAAAACTTGCCCCTCACACCTTGAACCTAGCCCACTAGGTTCCACCCTGGGAAAAAGGGTGACTCATCTGATGAAGATACAGCGCTCCAAAAGCTCGTGATTCCAAATAAACCTGTTGGACTTTAACCTCATGTTGTGAGATTTCTTATTATACCAGGTGTGACCAATAAGCCATGGTGATGGGTGTGTGGGAGGGGTGGTAGAGGAGGATATGCTGTTGCACAGAAATATTTGGAACATATCTTTTTTTAATGATTTACCTGTTACAAGTGAAACATTCTAAAACTAATGTCCTCCTTCATGTTGACAGAAAAACAAGATGATGAAGTAGATGGAAAGTTCCCTGAAAAGGTTTGTTGATTATTTATCTGTTTTGTAAAGCTGTTCCAGAGGGTCAGTGATCTGTTTCTGACAGTAGTTACCAAAAACTCTTGCAATGGTCACATGTTAGATTACCATGGAATGAATGATGTGAGTGCAAGGGTTAAAGCACATTACACCGAATTATCTTGTAATCCCAAATATCAGCAAAGGAAAGGGTTTGTTCCCATACTTAATTCTTTCTAATTGTTGGTCAAAGAAAACCTCGCAGAAAATGTTCAAGCCTATTTGGGAGGGGACAGAGTGGGGTGGGGGGGGGATAATGCATCAGACAACCTAGCTGTCCTTAGGCCTATTGAGGCCTTTAAATGGCCAATTAGTCGCCACTGAAGGGCCTCATTAATCCTTTGCCACAACTTTCCATTTGGTTCAAATGAACAGCCCTCACTGCATGGCTGGGTGTATTGGAAAAACTGGGATTGTTTCCCCAAGAGAAGGCTGAGGAAAATTTAGGGTTCTTAACTTTTTTTTTGTAATAGCCTTGCCAGATTTTCATATACCGGGAAATAAGCTTGTGTGTGTGAGCATGGTTTAATTAAACTGCAGACAGACTGCAAATGTCAAAACATCTGATATAGGAGGCATGAGGGAAAGTGGTTGAAATGGGAATGAATAAGGGACCCAGGGAAGCAGCCTGACCAGGAATTTGCATTTGGCAGAGAAGAGAAGGACGAAAGGACCAAAGGCAACATGAGGAAGTGCTTCTTTACACAATGGGTGATTATGACCCGGAACACACTACCTGCGACGATGATACAGGCAGATTCTGTCATGGCTTTCAAAAGATAAGCACTTGAAGGAAAAGAAAATTACAGGACCACAGGGGAAAGGACTAGCTGGATTGCTCTTACAAAGAGCAAGAAATGGCTTGACAGGCTGTTGGCTTCCTCCCCTTCTATGATCCTATGAATTAGGAGATTTTAGTTTGCCATGCCTTTTCTCCAACTATTCATAGAACATATAGAACATAGAACATTACAGCGCAGAACAGGCCCTTCGGCCCACGATGTTGCGCCGACCAGTTACAAAAACAATGACCCACTAGCCTATACCAATCCCTTTTCATCCATAAACCTATCCAGAGATCTCTTAAACGCCCCCAAACTAGACGCATTTACAACTGCAGCAGGCAGGGCATTCCAATCCCTCACCACCCGCTGGGTAAAGAACCTACCCCTGACATCCGTCCTGTAGCTACCCCCCCTTAATTTAAAGCCATGCCCCCTCGTGCTAGCTTTCTCCATCCGAGGAAAAAGGCTATCACTATCCACCCTATCTAAACCTCTAATCATCTTATATGTTTCAATAAGATCCCCTCTTAGCCGCCTTCTTTCCAACGAAAACAACCCTAAATCCCTCAGTCTCTCCTCATAGGACCTCCCCACCATACCAGGCAACATCCTAGTAAACCTCCTCTGCACCCTCTCCAACGCCTCCACATCCTTCTTGTAATGCGGGGACCAGAACTGCACACAGTACTCCAAGTGCGGCCGCACTAGAGTAGTGTACAGTTGCAACATTACACTGCGACTCCTAAATTCAATCCCCCTACCAATAAACGCCAAGACACCGTATGCCTTCTTAACAACCTTATCTACTTGATTCCCAACTTTCAGGGATCTATGTACACACACACCTAGATCCCTCTGTTCATCCACACTATTCAAAGTCCTCCCGTTAGCCCTATACTCGACACATCTGTTGCTCCTACCAAAGTGAATTACCTCACACTTCTCCGCATTAAATTCCATCCGCCACCTCTCGGCCCAGCTCTGCAACCTATCTAAGTCTCCCTGCAGACTATGACACCCTTCCTCACAATCTACCACACCTCCAACTTTGGTGTCATCAGCAAATTTACTAATCCACCCAACTATACCCTCATCCAGATCATTAATAAAAACTACAAACAACAGTGGCCCCAAAACAGATCCCTGAGGCACACCACTCGTAACTGTACTCCATGATGAATATTTACCATCCACCACCACCCTCTGTCTCCTATCTGATAGCCAATTCCTGATCCAACTTCCTAGATTACCCACAATCCCATACATCTGCATTTTCTGAAGAAGCCTACCATGGTGAACCTTATCGAACGCCTTACTAAAATCCATGTATACCACGTCAACTGCCTTGCCCCCATCCACCTCTTTGGTCACCTTCTCAAAAAACTCAATAAGGTTAGTAAGGCACGACCTACCCGCTACAAAACCATGCTGACTATTTCTAATCAATTCATTACACTCCAAATAACTATAAATCCTATCCCTAATAATTTTTTCTAAAACCTTGCCCACAACAGAAGTAAGACTCACCGGTCTATAATTCCCGGCAAAGTCTCTGTTCCCCTTCTTAAACAATGGGACAACATTCGCTATCCTCCAATCCTCCGGGACTACACCAGAGACCAATGACGACCTGAAGATCTGAGCCAGAGGCTCTGCAATCACCTCTCTAGCCTCCCAGAGAATCCTAGGGTAGATCCCATCCGGACCAGGGGACTTATCTATTTTCAGCCCCTCAAGAATTTCCAGCACATCCCCTTTATCAACCGTAATACTGTCTATTTTACACCCCTGCAACCCAATGTCCTCCTCAGCTATATTCATGTCCCCCTGCGTGAACACCGAAGAGAAATATTGGTTCAATACTTCTCCAATCTCCTCCGGTTCCACACACAACTTCCCCCTGCTGTCTGTAACTGGCCCTAATCTTGCCCTGACCAACCTTCTGTTCTTGACATACCTATAGAACGCCTTAGGATTCTCCTTAATCCTATCAGCCAAAGTCTTCTCATGTCCTCTTTTAGCCCTTCTCAACTCACTCTTCAACTCCCTCCTAGCCAATCTAAAGCTTTCTAGTGCACTATCTGAGCCCTCCAATCTCATCCGAACATAAGCCTCCTTTTTCTTTTTAACCATCGACTCAACTCTTTTAGTGCACTTAAATGTTTTATAAAGCATTTAGACAGTTACATAAAGCGTTTAGACAGTTACTTGGGTAAGATAGAGGGATATGGGCCAAATGTAGGCAATTGGGATCAGTTTAGGGATTTAAAAAAAAGGGGCGGCATGGACAAGTTGGACCGAAGGGCCTGTTTCCATGCTGTAAACCTCCATGACTCTATGACTCCATTTATAAAATCCTTTTCTGTCCTTTGCTTGCCAGTCCTGTTTATTCACTTTCTAATCTCCAATTTTTGCTTTTCTGCATTTTCTATCCTCAGCTTAAATCCTCTTCTTTATTTTGGTTCATCAAATGCTTGTTTTCAAGTATTATTTAAATTGTCATTATGAAGCCACATTCATCTATAAAGAATTCCAATTTTTGCTCTATTTCTTGTGTACTGGCTAACCCCTAGCAGTAATATGGGCGTAACTGTACCACGTGGACAGTGTGGTTCAAGAAGGCAGCTCAGCTCACTTTCTCAAAGGAATTAGCAATAGATATTAGATGTTGGCTTTGCCCATAATGCTTAGACCTACAAATAAAATTGTAAAAATCAGCTGCAGTTTGATTGTTTCTCTTGTTTCCACACTGGCTTATTTGCTAAATTTTCTTTCCAGCTTGGGCTAGTTATTTTGCAATCATATTGTCACCAGCCTTTTCCCAGTCAAGTACAATGGGCTAAATATTCCAGCCACTGGATTGTCAGAGACAGTTGCTGGAATTTTACCTGCATGCCCGCCTGTGACTTGTAAGATCCCTCTCAAGGCCAACAGAGAATTCCGTTCTGCGAGCCTCCCCAATTCCAATTCTGGGGCAGGCGGGACAGTAAAATTCCAGACATAGTGTAGGTGCACGTGGGGACTCGTTGTGAAAGTCCTGACTTGTGAATCTATTTGGGAATTGATCAGGAAGCTTCAACGCATGGTGAGCAAATCCCTTGCTCCCCGGGACCCTCTGTGAATGACTCTGATTCTGAGCTATAGTCGGAGATTTTGAACAGTTCTGTTGAATTTAGCTGAATAGTGACCCAGGAAATGCGAGGCAGATTAAAACAGGGCTGAACGCCTGGGCACCGATACAACTGACCCGCTAATAATACATTCAGACCCCCAACTATCCCACCACCCCTGATAAGACCCGGTTACCCCCCAACCCAACTCTCACTGAACACCCAATTACCTCCGCTCTGACCCGGTTCTCCCCCAAACCACCCCTTCCAACCAATTTGACTGGCATCCATCCTCCTGAGCTGACTATCATAGAATTATAGAATCCCTACAGTGCAGAGGGAGGCCAGTCAGCCCATCGAGTCTGCACCGACAACAAACCCACTCATGTCCTATCGCCGTAACCCTGCTTATTTACCCTGTTAATCCCCTGACACAAGGGGCAATTTAGCATGACCAATGCACCTAACCCACACACCTTTGGACTGTGGGAGGAAACTGGAGCACCCAGAGGAAACCCACGCAGACACAGGAGAACGTGCAAACTCCACACAGACAGTGACCTGAGGCTGGAATTGAACCCAGGTCGCTGGTGCTGTGTGACAGCAGTGCTAACCACTGTGCCATTGTGCCACCAGATCACCTGATCCGACTCAACTACTTCCCCCCCCCCCCACCACCTGTCTACCCACATGTCTCAACTACCTCCTGAAGAGACCTGACTAATCCCCAAACACTTGATTAGCCCCCGCTGACCTGACCTGATGACCTTCCCAAGCCGACTACCCCCCAGATCAGAGCGGACAATGCCCATATCTGATTACATTCCAACCACCTGATTACACCCCACTCCCTCCACCGATTTGACTACCCATAACCACCTAACGAGTCCCCCAACCACTCTTTCAACCAACCCGACCCAACTACCCACCCTCCCCTGACCCGATTATCCCTCCTATCCTGACTACCACATTCCGACTACCCTCTCAACCAGCTGACTGATTCCCCCAACCTGACCTGACTACCCGCAACTGCCTGACTACCCCACCAACCCAGTTCCCCCCAATTGCCCTTCTGACCAGCTGACTGATTCCTTGAGTTGACTCAACACCTGACCACCCCCTGACCTGACTACCACCCTGCTCCTGCCCGTATAGTGGAAGGGTGGTATTATATTCTGCCCAGAGTATGCACCACTCCTACCTCTTTCAATTTTCAGGTTTGACAATGCAGCTGGTTCCAATACGTAAAGAAAATGGTAATGAGAATGATGGATCCTTCACTATTGGGGTATATTGTGTAGGTGCTCCCTTTATTATTATACTTCATCACTATTAAGATGAGAGTGCGAAAAAGTTTTCCATTATATTGATGAATTGATTTTATAATGCAGTCTACATGGTAAATCAAGTTACCCAGCAACAGTTCCCAGCTCAAAATTTAGCTTCTTGAACGCACGAATAAATAGATCGGGAACCAGTAACTTAAGCACCACACTGCCTTCTAATCCCCACAGTTTGTAACGAAGTGGGGTGTTCAAATTGACCACATGCAGCGACTGATAACTTTGAGGATGTTTCACTTCCGGCACGGTGCTGTAGAATTTTAAGTGGATGCTGTTTTGAATTGAATAAGAGTGGATAATGGAATTCAAAATGCCCTGTATGGTTTAACAGTGGGTTGATTTATCCTTCTTGCAGAGTCAGCCTTTCAAACCAGGGGATGAGAGCGATGAGGTCAAAAAAAGCCTCGCTGACATTCTGGACATTGACTCCTTATACATCACCCCTCACAAAAGCCCCGTCAAAACATTTGGCCCCTCGACCAGAGGGAACGTGGGGATCGAAAATGTAAAAAGCAACACGATCACCAGAGAAGTGAGCAAGACCAGGAAGTCTGAAGGTGGCATGCTTGGCTCCGAAGAAGCACCAAGTCGATGGGTTGGTGGGAGTCTGATGTACAAGGAACCTCAGAAGAAGAACTCTCAGATGGGAGATCAGCAACTGGATGTAGTGTTGTCCAAAACTAATCTGTACGGCTATATTGTGACCCAGCAAAAGTAAGTATCATCTCCTTAACATACAAACATAACAAAAATGTGAATAAATTTTGATTTGATTTATTATTGTCACATATATTGGGATACAGTGAAAAGTATTGCTCCTTGCGCACTACACAGACAAAACGTACCGTTCATAGAGTACATAGGGGAGAAGGAAAGGAGAACATGCAGAATATAGTATTACAGTCACAGCTAGACTATAGAGAAGAATCAGCTCAAAATATGGTAAGTCCATTCAAAAGTCAGACGGCAGCAGGGGAGAAGCGATTTGGTTTGATTTGAGTTGATATGATTTATTAATAGCACAGTACAGGCCTTTCAGCCCTCGATGTTGTGCTGAGCTATGTCCGAAACCAAGATCAAGCTATCCCACCCCCTATCATTTGAATGGTCTCCATGTGCCTATCCAGTAACTGCTTGAAAGTTCCTAAAGTGTCCGACTCCACTATCACAGCAGGCAGTCTATTCCACACCTCAACCACTCTCTGAGTGAAGAATCTACCTCGGACATCCCTCCTGTATCTCACACCATGAACCTTATAGTTATGACCCCTTGTAACAGCTACATCCACCCAAGGAAATAGTCTCTGAACGTCCACTCTATCTATCCCCCTCATCATCTTATAAACTTCTAGTAAGTTGCCTCTTATCCTCCTTCACTCTAAAGAGAAAAGCCCCAGCTCCCTCAACTTTTCCTCATAAGGCCTACCCTCCAAACCAGACAGCATCCTGGTAAATCTTCTCTGCACTCTCTCCAATGCTTCCACATCCTCCTTATAGTGAGGTGACCAGAACGGCACACAATATTCCAAATGTGGTCTCACCAAGGTCCTGTATAGTTGCAGCATAACCTCACCACTCTTAAACTCAAACCCCCTATTAATAAACGCTAACACATTGTAAGCCTTCTTCACCGTGCTATCCACTTGAGTGGCAACCTTCAGAGATCTGTGGATATGAACCCCAAGATCTCTCTGTTCCTCCACATTCCTGAGAATCCTGCTGTTGACCCTGTAACCCGCATTCAGGTTTGTTCTACCAAAATGAATCACCTCGCACTTATCAGGGTTAAACTCCATCTGCCACTTTTCTGCCCAGCTGTGCATCCTATCAATGTCTCTTTGCAGCCTACAAGAGCCCTCTACCTCATCCACTACTCCACCAATCTTGGTGTCATCAGCAAATTTACTAACCCACCCTTCAGGCCCCTCTTCAGGACCCAGCACTGATCCCTGTGGTACACCACTGGTAACTGGCCTCCAGTCTGAAAATTTTCCCTCCACCACCACCCTCTGTCTTCTATGAGATAGCCATTTACTTATCCAATCAGCCAAATTTCCTTCTATCCCACATCTCCTCACCTTCTTCATGAGCCGACCATGGGGAAACCTTATCAAACGCCTTATTAAAATCCATGTATACGATATCAACTGCTCTACCTTCATCTACACACTTAGTTACCTCCTCAAAGAATTCAGTCAAATTTGTGAGGCAAGGCTTACCCCTCACGAATCTGTGCTGACTATCCCGGATTAAGCTGCAACTTTCCAAATGGTCATAAATCCTATCCCTCAGGACCTTTTTCAATTAACTTACAGACCACCGAAGTAAGACTAACTGGCCTATAATTACCAGGGTCGTTCCTATTTCCTTTCTTGAAGAGAGGAGCAACATTCGCCACTCTCCAGTCCTCTGGCACAATCCCCAGTGAGCACCCAGAGTGGACAGTGAGGACCCAAAGATCAAAGCTAAAGCCTCCGCAATCTCATCCCTTGCCTCCCAAAGTACCCTAGGATGTATCCCTCTGGCCCAGGGGACTTATCAACCCTCAGGTTTTTCAAAATTGTTAATACATCTTCCCTCAGAACATCTACCTCCTCCATCCTATCAGTCTGTATCACACTCTCATCCTCAAAAACATGTCCCCACTCCTTAGTGAACACTAAAGAAAAGTACTCATTCAACGCCTCACCTATCTCTTCTGACTCCATGCACAAATTCCACTACTATCCTTGACCGGCCCTAACCTCACTCTGGTCATTCTTTTATTTCTCACATAAGAGTAAAAAGCCTTGGGGTTTTCCTTGATCCAACCCACCAAGGACTTCTCATGCCCCCTCCTAGTTCTCCTAAGCCCTTTTTTTTAAACTCATTCCTTGCTATCTTGTAACCCTCAAGCGACCCAACTGAACCTTGCTTTGTCATCCTTGCATACACTTCCTTTTTCCTCTTGACAAGACATTCAACCTCCTTTATGAACCATGGTTCCCTCACTTGGCCATTTCCTCCCTGCCTGACCTATCAAGGACATGCAGTATTTGTTTCTTGAACAAGCTTCACTTTTCATTTATGCCTTTATCTGACAGTTTCTGTTCCCATCTTATGCTCCCTAATTCTTGCCTAATCGCATCATAATTACCCCTGCCCCAATTATAAACCATGCCCTGTCATGTGATCTTATCCCCTTCCATTGCAATAATGAAAGACACCAAATTGTGGTCACTATCTCCAAAGTGCTCTCCCACAAACAAATCTCATTACCCAGTACCAAATCCAATATGGCCCCACCTCTTGTCAGCCTATCTACATATTGTGTCAGGAAACCCTCCTGTACAGACTGTACAAAAAGTGCTCCATCCGAACTACTTGACCTATAAAGGTTCCAATCAATATTTGGAAAGTTAAAGCACCAATGATAACTACCCTGTGACCTCTACACCTATCCATAATCTGCTTTGCCAATTCCGCCCCCATATTTCCGGGGGCCACTCCTTTCCTATTTCTAACTTCAGCCCGTATTACCTTAGTCGGCAGATCCCCCTCAAAATGCCTTTCAGCAGCTGTTAAACTATCCTTGATTAACAATGCCACTCCTCCACCTCTTTTACCACCTTTTCTACTCTTACTGAAATTTCAATACCGCAGAACTGCTAACAACCATTCCTGTCCCTGTTCTAACCATGTCTCCGTAATGGCCACAACATCGTAGTCCCAAGTATTATGATACATGAAAAGTATTATTTCTTGTGCATTATACAGCCAAAACATACCATCCATAGAATACATAGGGAAGAAGGAAACATGAGGGTGCAGAACATAGTTTTCAAAGTTTATTTATAGAGGGTTACAGTCATAGTTAGGGTATGGAGAAAGATCAACTTAATATAAGGTAAGTCCATTCAAAAAGTCTGATGGCAGCAGGGAAGAAGCTGTTCTTGACTCGGTTGGTACATGTTTTCAGATCTTGAATAGCATGTATAGCATGCTAGTTCTTCACTTTCTTATTTTTTGCAAAAACCTTCAGATTTCTAAATGACTGAACTTACCTGAAGTGCTTCACCATGTGCGACTTTAGAATCCCTTAATGAGCTGCATACCGCTTTGACAATATTTTCTCATGTCACCACAACTGCACTTTGTGTGCTTTTTTAACGGACGGGCTCTTTGCATGACTTAGGCTTGTAGTGTACTGTAATTCCTGAGGTTGAAAAACTGCCCAGGAGAATTATGGAGTAGTGGTTATGTGATGCCAAGGGGCTGGATTTTCAAAGCCTAGCTGAGGGCAAAGTCAGGTGTGGGTATTCTTTGAAAATAGTGCTCTTGGCTGTGTCAGCCCTCTGACACATCCATGACATGCTGCAATTTTTAAAAGGAGGCAGTGGGGGCGAGTCAGAAACTTGAATGCCTCCAAGCAATTGGTTGTTAAGAGCTTATTAAAGGGCTAGCGAGAGGCAGATGTGAGTTCCTATGAAAGAATGGTCACAATAGGAGTTAGTACAATAAGTTCCATTCCAACACTGTGAGAACAGCATAGTAAGTAAGCCGAAAAGTAACAATTATTGAAAGATCGTTACTTCAAAGCATTAAAATGTAAGTTTTTTTTTATTCGTGGGACATGGGCTTCGCTGGCTGGCCAGCATTTATTGTCCATCCCTCGTAGCCCGAGGGCAGTTGAGAGTCAACTACATTGCTGTGGCTCTGGAGTCACATGTAGGCCAGGCCAGGTAAGGACAGCAGATTTCCTTGCCTAAAGGACATTCGTGAATCAGATGGGATTTTCCGACAATCAACAATGGCCAGATTTCTTTTCATTGAGTTCAAATTCCACAATCTGCCATGGCAGGATTCGAACCCAGGTCCCCAGAACATTAGCTGAGTTTCTGGATTAATAATCTAGCGATAATACTGCCATCGGCACCCCCAAACTAGGTGCAAACGGACTTTTACCGTGCAGTAATTTCTTAGGCAAAGCCACTTTGTCTGTCAATTTGTACACTAATTTTCTTTATTTTACAGATTGCTAACAATAACTAATAACATTTAGCCTTGGAAACTTCACAGTTGCATTTCTCAGATACACTCAGTAGCAGCAGTGTGTACTATCTACAAGATGTACTGCAGCAATTCACCAAAGATTGTTAGACAGCACCTTGCAAATCCATGACCACTTCCATCTAGAAGGACAAGGGCAGCAGATACATGGGAACACCACCACCTGCAAGTTCCCTTCCAAATCACTCACCATCCTGACTTGGAAATATATTGGCATTCCTTCGCATTCGCTGGTCAAAATCCTAGAATTCCCTCCCTAACGGCATTGTGGGTCAGCCCACATATGTGGACTGCAGTGATTCAAGAAGGCAGCTCACCACTACCTTCTCAAGAACAACTTGGGATGGGCAATAAATGCTAGCTAGCCAGCAACGCCCGTGCCCCACAAATCAATAAAAAAAACTTAGTGATGCTAAAATGGATATTTTAAAACGTAACTGAATATATTAATACAGCATTTAAAAGACATGGAATGTGGTATTCATATTTTTGGTCTGGATGAGAGTTAGCCACACTGCCACTTAGGGGATATCTTAAGTTTGTGATGTGTTGTGCAAGATTGCATTGTACTTGCTAGCGAAGGGCTCCACTCCATTTTTCTATCAGGCTTGTGATAGCAAGTGATAATGGAACGATTAACCTGTGAAAATTTGAAAATCTCAAACCTTACTTTCCCTGCCGAAATAGTTCAGCCTTATAAACATCTAGAACAAACCTGATATAAATTAATTTATATGGGGACAGTCATAACAGATTGAGGGCAGGTATTAGAAGAGGGGCTGCTTTTAAAATAATAAAATATTGAGGTAAAACAACAGAATAAATAAGAGCACAGACCTTTTGCAAAATCTCTGTTTATTGAAATAACATTTCAAATGGGGCAAGGTCCTACAAATGTCATTAAAACGCAATTACTGGTAAGCCCAACTGCAAAGGTTTTTAGTTTTTAATAAACTGGGACTGACTGCTGATGTATTGTACCTCTTATGACTATTCCACTTACACCTAATTGTTTGATTGGTGGCGAATTTGGGTTATTCATCATACCTTATGTGCCACCTGATCCCAATTCCCTTGCCATTAGCAGTGCAGTGTGACAGGAATATAATGTGTTGCTGCTTGCAGTCTCTCCTGGTCAAAGGTGACGGCCCAGTTGGGACCTTTAGCTTAGCAGCTATTAATGAACTCTATTACTGATGCTGCATTTCTTCCATCTCAACAGCCCCCTGAGTGTAGAGAAAGGCCTGGAATTAATGGAAGATTTGGCACATATTCTGAAGCTGCAGATCAGTGTCTTCGAAGATGTCAGGTACGTACTCTTTCTCTTACATCATTGGGGAGGGTTGTGTGCACTATGAACGCTTCTGCCGGATATCTGAGCGATGTGAGCGCGGAGGCGGTATAAAGAAGACTTAGCTTCAAAGGCAGCTGGAGTCAACCTGAAATGATACACGTTTGGCCCATAAAGATTTTTTCACCTAATAGGTTGCCTCTCTGACATATTTCCTATTTCTCAATTCACCTTCCTCATTTTGTTCTACCTGCGAACTCAGTCTCCTCTGTGGCCTTGGCCAATTAAAATTCTGTATAACTCACATTTGAAATAATTCCACTGTGTCAGTTTGTCTTGTTGCTTGATAATTCCACCCCCCACCCCAAGGAGCAAAAGGCACTTTTCTGAATTTGCTCGTGACTCCCTGTGTTTCGGAAATGTGTCCTTTAGGTGCGTTTGCATCCACCACCAAAGTCTGGAGTCATTTGCCTCGCAGTGATGTTAATGCTCTTTACCCCGACATTCATCATTTTGCACTTTATCTGCATTCAGTGCCATTTGGCGATCAATCCTGTGCTAAATTGTTCCAGATCCCACTGAATAATTAATACCTTCCCTGCAGAACAACTCACACAGCTCAACACTAATCTCTGTCAGTTAAAGTTCTGTTTATGGTTTTCCCATTTCAATCATTTATGTATATTGTGACAGGTATCTGTCAAAGTTCCGATCCCTGGGGATGGTGGGGTGGGGTGGGGGGGGGGGGGAGGGGTAGGGGGGGCACTCCTCTTGTGATGTCTTCCAACTGGAATAACAACCATTTACAATTCTCCCTCGCTTTCTATTGTTGAAATAGCTTTTGATCTCCACAGCCTCCTACACACCCCCATGAGCCAAGATCACAGTTGCCCATCTCCTGTAACTTCCAATCAAAAAAATACTTGAGCAATGTTTGAGACAGGTCACTGATTCCCTGTCACTGGTTTCACATTATAGTTTCGGCTTCATGATGTTCTGCTCATGACTCCCATTTGTATTTCAGTCAAGTCACTACTTTTATAAATAATCCTGTGCTTCTTAGTAGTTTTCCAGCCATTGGATCATTTCCATCGCTGTCTCTCTGTTGGATTGAAATAAAAGTTATTCATTCTACATTCGCTGTTTTCATCAGTTATCTCTCCAAGTGCCGAATATTGCTGCTAGGAACATCTGCTTATTAATACAGCTACTTCATAGAATTCCCACAGTGCAGGTGGAGGCCATTCAGCCTATCAAGCCCGTACTGGCAACAATCCTATCCAGGAGGAAACCACACGTATTTATCCTAGCTAATCCTCCTAATAATACAAACGGGCATTTTAGCATGGTCAGTCCACCTAATATATATCATATCTTTGGAGTGTGGGAGGAAACCGGAGGGCCTAGAGATAAAGCGTATCTTTGGAGTGTGGGAGGAAACTGGAGTGCCTAGAGGAAACCCACTGAGACACGGGGAGAATGTGCAAACTCCACACAAACGGTGACCCAAGCTAGGAATTGAACCCGGGTCCCTGGCACTGTGAGGCAACAGTGCTAACCACCGTGCCGCCTCCTTATGCTGTCCCAACATCCTTCTTCATGATTTTGCATTATCTCACAAGTACTTTTGTCCAAAATGTACATAAACAGAGTATTTATGCATTTTGTACAATAAGAGATCTAAAAACACAATACATACAAAATAGAAGATTTATTTTAAAGTTCAGTATGATCTAATGGATCACAAACAAATATTTACAAATATCTGTAAATTGCTGAACACTTTAACTGAGAACCCAAGGTGAAGAGTCAACATCCACAGTTTGGGATGGCACCAAGATGAAATGAATAAGCGAGGAGATGAGATAAATTGAGGAACAAGCACTCAGTTGGCACCTCATGAGCATATAGGAGGAAGTGAATACTGTGGGACATACTGTTTGTATTTGAACATTGAGCAATTAGATGAGGATGGAAATTTTAATGAGAATGGTAGCATTGTGGTTATGTTACTAGATTAGTAATCCAGAAACCTGGAGTAATGATGCAGCAATATTAGTTCAAATCCCATCATGTCTGGCTGGTGAGTTTAAATTATGTTCATAAAATTAACCTGGAATAAAGTGTCAGTAATGGTGACAGTGTAGCCGTCAAATTGTTGCAAAAACCCTTCTTGTCCAATCGTGTGTTATGGGGGAATAGGTATCTGACGTCTTTACCTAGTCTGGCCTTTCTCTGACTCAATCCCCAAGAAGTTGACATGTGATGCCCTCTAAACAGGCCATTCAGTTATGAGGTAAGCAAATAATGCTAACATTGTCAGTGCATAACATCTACCTCTTGTAAATGGAAAAAATAGTTTAGAGACTGATTTTGCTAAGTTACAGTGCAAGATAGATGGGAATCATGTACTGGAACCTAGGTATTGCTTATCAATTGCTATTTCTATTTTTTTCCAAGTAATTCCTAAATGTTGATCACAACTGTGATAAAGAAGGAGAAGAAGAAATGTTTGTGTGGGAAAATTTGAAGGTGGCCAATTGTGTCTTAGACAATTCAAAACTCGCAAGGCAAATATCTCTGTGCAAAAATGTAACAAATTTACTTTACAAATACAACACTGAACAAATAGACATTCACACATACATTCTGGAACAAGCTGCCAGAGGTAGTAGTAGAGGTTCGGGTTAGGTACAATTTTGCCTTTTAAAAAGCATTTAGACAGTTACATGGGTACGATGGGGATGGAGGGATATGGGCCAAATGCAGGCAATTGGGACTAGCTTAGGGGTTTAAAAAAAGGACGACATGGACAAGTTGGGCTGAAAGGCCTGTTTCCATGCTGTAAATCTCTATGATCCTATAACCAACCGGAGAAAGGGTTAAGTAACTCTGGGAGTAGAACGACAGAACCACTCTGAAAGATCTGAAGTACTCAGTCAATTACAGACGTTATAGTTTTATCTGATCAATAATTCCACCTCTCATTAGCTTAAAATCAATTTCATTTGACAATCGTTCATCAACACAAATCTCTATCAAGTACCTCAGCCAACCATATCATGCTTAATATCATGGTGACATCTATTTGTCCAACAAGTCCAGACATTGTCCCTTCTTGGCCCTAATTATTTCCCTGTTGTCTGATAACAGCAGATGCTACCGTAAGGTCAAAGTGGACATTCTCAGTGGCTCATTGCCAAGTTGACTAGACATGTGATCTGCATCTAGGGGTGTATCTATCCTTGTGTCTGGGCAGTGAATGCACCTATTCATAACTGTTGGAAAATATGTTCCTTCATATGAATCATCCCAAAATGACTACTGATGACATATAGGTCCTCAAACCTCTGGTTTTAAGTATTGACATTTACCATCATGCCTTTCGATAACTTTGCTTGGCTAAAGTGAACAACACTTTTAAGATACATTTAAAATATCAGCATATATGTTTTGAAATCATAACTACTTGATTTGATTCTCTTACTGCATTCACATTTGTATAAACTGTTTGTGTTAGCTTGCCTTAAGAATCATTTAATTCCTCAGTGATCTTCTGTCCCCTGAAAGACTGCATTCTGCCTATCAATTTTATTAGCTGGTTATGGATCCCCTTCTTCATACTTTTTGGTACATCCCTTCTCATTTAAAATAACATTACAATTTAGCAGGAGTTTCACTATGCCCGTGGGTTAATTTTCTGCTGTGGAGCCTTGGCCACCACCAATTCCTGTGAGATCATGGCCATTCGCTTCCATTAACATTAATTAACATTAATTAAGTAAAAGTAAGTCTTGCATTTAGATGACCCCTTTCACCACCTTGGGATGTCTGAAATCACCATACAGCCAATGAGTTACTTTTGAATCCTAATCACTGTCAGGATGTAGAAAAGGATGTAACCATTTTCCACGGCTATAGTATTGATCAGTTAACCAGACAATCAGATATTCCTCCAGTTTCCTCCCACAACCCAAAGACGTGCTGGTTAGGTGCATTGGCCATGCTAAATTCTCCCCCAGTGTACCCAAATAGGTGCCAGGGTGTGGCGACTCAGGGATTTTCACAGTAACTTCATTGCAGTGTTATTATAAGCCTACTTGTGACTAATAAGTAAACTTTAATAACTTTTTATAACCTGTTTTGCTGATGTTAAATATTGTTCAGGACACTTGGGAGAATGGTCCTCTCCAAATACTATTTATCTATTTTGCAAACAGGGCCTCAGTTTCAAGTCTCTCTCAAAAAAATCAGGAGAATCCCTCTCACCTCAGCTTCTGAGTTCAGCTTCTTTGTCCAAGTTCATTAAAGAATCATACAATCCAACAATGCAAAAGGAGGCCATTCGGCCCATTGAGCCTGCACTGACAACAATCCCACGCAGGCCCATAACCCCTTGTTTAAATCAAGGCTCTGATAAAGTCAGGAGTTGCTTGGCACTAGCAGAGCCCAAACTGAGTGGCTTGATGGCACAGTGGTTAGCGCTGCTGCCTCACAGCACCAAGGACCCAGGTTCAATTGTGGCCTTGAATCACTGTCTGTGTGCAGTTTGCACATTCTCCCCATGCCTCCCACAGTCCAAAGATGTATGGGTTCACTTGATTGGCCATGCTAAATTAACCCTAGTGTCGAGGGGATTCGCAGGAGTTACGGGAATAGGTGCCTGGGTGGGATTGTAGTCAGTCCAGACTTGATGGGCCGAATGGCCTCCTTCTGCACTGTAGAGATTCTATGATTTTATGAGCGCCATTGAGCAGATTGTTGCAGATAGCCCTTTTGATGACACTTCCTATCACTTTGTTGATGATCAAGAGTATACTGAAGCGGCAGTAAATGGCCGGACTGGATTTGTCCTTTCTTTGTGTACAGGACATAACTGGGCAATTTTCCACATTGTCGGGTAGATGCCAATGTTGTAGCTGTACTGGAACACCTTGGTTAGGGGCACATCTAGTTCTGGAACATAAATCTTCAATGTGAGTGCTGGAACATCTCACGGCCCATAATCTTTACAATATAGAGTTCCTTCAGCCATTTCTTGCTATCACGTGGAGTGAATTGAATTGTCTGAAAACTGGCATCTGTGACACTCGGGACGTCAGGTGGGCCGTCAGATGGGGACATCAGGAGGAGACGTCAGGAGGAGTATGAGATGAATCACCCACTTCTGATTGGAAATGGTTGCAAACGTTTCAGCCTTATTTTTTGCACTGATGCACTGGACTCCCCCATCCTGGAGAATGGGGATATTTGTGGAGTCTCCTCTTGCGGTGACTTTTTAATTGTTCACAACCATTCAGGACTGCAGAATTCGGAACTGATCCAATAGTGCATCAGTTCCTCAGTGGTTAGCACTGCTGCCTCACAGCACTGGGAGAATGAGCCAATTACTCTCCTGCGCTATACCTTTCAGTAAAGATCTGCATTTAACTCCAGTGGCATCAATGTAGATTCATGATGGTTAATGCTGCTGCTTCACAACATCAGGGACCCAGGTTCGATTCCGGCCTTGGGTGACAGTCTGTGCAGAGTCTGCACTTTCTCCCATGACTGCATGGGTTTTCTCTGGGTGCTCTAGTTTCCTCCCACAGTCCAAAGATATGCGAGTTAGGTGGATTGGACATGCAAAGTTGCCCCTTAATGTCAGGAGGATTAGCTAGGGTAAATGCAAGGGACTATGGGGATAAGGCCTGAGTGGGATTGTGATCGGTGCAGACTCAATGGGCCGAATGGCCTCCCTCTGCACTGTAGGCTTCAATGATTCTATGATTCCAGTACTGTACTGTGTGTCAGCCTAGGCTTTGTGCTCAAGTCCCTGGAGAAAGAGTTGAACCTACCAAGAGGTGAGAGAACTTTGCACCAAGCTACAGCTCACTCAAATGGGCTTAAAGGTAGACAAATTCTGAGGACTGATGGCTTACAAACTAGAATTAGAAAAGAGATGGCTGCAGAATGAATCTTCCAAAATTCCCTAAAGCCTGGTAGATTGAAAGCTAACAAATGCAACATCGCTAGTTTAGAAAGAATGGAGGGATGAACAGTGAACTACAGATCAATTAGGTAGCCTGACATTGGTCATTAAGAAAATGCTGGAACCCATTATTTAAGAAGTGCTGATAGACCACTTAGAAAATCATAGTTGATTAGGGAGAATCAACATGACTCACGTATTTTGAAAGGGAAATTGTGTTTGACAAATCAGTTAGTTTCTGGAGATCATAAGAAATGGGAATGAGGGGGTCTTGTGGCCTCGTGGAACATTGCTCCTTCTGGGCCAGAATCTCCAGGTTTAAGACCTACTTCAGGAGTTGAGAGTTATGGAAAGTGCATTCATAATATGGCCAAAAAGGGATTATCAGCTTGTAAATACTTACAATACACCCATTCTTTCATGGGATGTAGGCATTCCTGGCTTGGCCAATATTTATTGCTCATCCTTAACTGTCCTTGAGCCTTCTTGAATGGCTGCACCCATCCAAGATTTTATCAGTCCGAGTTTGTATGTTGTCCAGGTCTTGCTGCATCTGGGCACAGACTGTCTCAGTATCTGAGGAGTCGCAAATAGTGTAATCTTCAGTGAATATCCTCACTTCTGACCTTTTGATGAAAAGGTCATTGATGAAGCAGCTAAAGATGGTTGGGCCTGGGACACTACCCTGAGGAATTCCTGCAGTGATGTCGTGGGATTGAGATGATTTACCTCCAACAACCTCCAACCTTCTTCCTCTGTGCCAGGTGTGATTCGACCAGTGGAGAGTTACTCCCCATCTTCTCATCAGCTCGGGTTTTGCTGGGGCTCCATGATGCCACACATTTTCAAATACAGCTTCCATGTTCAGGGCAGTTACTCTCACCTCACCTCTTTTGGACCAAGGCTGCAATGAGGCAGGGGCTGAGTGACCCTGGCGGAGCCCATGCTGAGCATCACTGAGCAGATTGTGGCCACTTGATAGCACTGTCATTGACACCTTCCACCACTTTGGTGATAATTGAGAGTCAACTGAAGGGGCAGTAATTGGCCGGGTTGTATTTATACCTGGGCATACCTGGGCAGTTTTCCACATTGCAGGTTGCCAGTGTTGTGGCTGTACTGGAATAGGTTGGGCTGGTTCTGGAGCACAAGTCTTCAGTACAATTTCTAGAGCATTTTCAGAGCCTTTAGAGCATTTTTAGATAAAGGGGAACCAGTGGATGTAGCATATTTTTATATTTTCAAAAGGCATTCAGTAAGAGGCCACACAAAAGGATAGCCCAAAGGAGAGTGGTTCGTAGATTCGGAGGCAATGTATTCACATGGCTGGAGGATCGGTTAATGGACAGGAAACAAAGAGTAGGAAGAAAGTGCAAAGTGAGTGAAGGTAATTCGGCCGCCTGTTTTACTCCAGGTCAGAATTTATCTTCCACTGAATTGAATGAAAATTAAAATGGCAACTGATGAAAAAAAGAGCTTGATCACCCCTGGTGAATTCTGAGTCAAGTTTGTGATCTGCATAATTTTAGAAATAAATCAGAGGAAAGTGACAGGTACCAGGAGGTAAAATGAATGTCGTTAGATACTTGTGTAATGACAAGAAAGCTGCTGAAAGGGGAACTGTCGAGAAAAGTCAGAGGCGTTTTTCTTTTCATAGCCCATTAGTTGTGATGTTGCCGAACAAATTATGATACAAGATGTGCCCGCAACCAGAGATGAGATTTATCTTTGCTCTCTGACATCTCTCGACTGGTAATAGACACTCCAAGTGAGCAAGGAAAGTCATGGTAATTCTCAAGTAATTTTGCCCTTTGCTAGTACCACATACAATAGAAGATTAGACGGCAGTGTCTTTCATTTTCATAAAAATCATCATAGAAATCCTACAGCGCAGAAGGAGACCATTTGGCCCATTGAGTCTGCACTGACAACAATCCAACCCGACGCCCTATTATCCATAGCCCCACATATTTACCCCACTAATCCCTCTAACCTACACATCTCGGGACACTAAGGGGCAATTTTGCATGGCCAATCCACCTAACCCACACATCTTTGGACTTTTGAATAAGATATATTAAAATTAAATACATTTTTCAGAAAAGAAGCACCTTAACCATTGAGATAAAGGCAAAATACCTCTGATGCTGGAATCTGAAACAAAAACAGAAAATGCTGGAGAAACTCAACAGGTCTGACAGCACCTGTGGAGAAAGGACAGAGCCAACATTTCAAGGCTGGATGACCCTTCATCGGACCTGAAGGCAAAGAAAATCAGACAAGATTTGTACTATGGGCGGGGTGCTGTAATGGAACAAAAGGAATGTAAATGATGATAAAGGATGAGAAAGGCACTAAAGGCATCCATGAAGTGATTAGAATGTGTGAATGGCAGAACAAAGTTACAGATTGTTAGGTGAATACTTAAGGAATGCGATAATTGGTCCTGGGGGAGGGTTTGGAGACAAGATGGAGAGCAAGATTTCAAAAGTGGAAAAATAAAAGTAAGAATAAGAAGTGATAAAAATGGATGAATGAATGGATGAAAAGAAAAAATGAAATAAAATAAATAGAAAAATGGAAATGTGGTGAAGGTGGAGGGGAGAGTTCATGCCCTGAAATTATTGAGCTCAATGTTAATTCTGGAAGGCTGTAAAGTGTCCAACCAGTGATGAGGTGCTGTTCTTCCAGTTTGCATTGGGCTTCATGTGCATCTTGAACATGTTATTTCTCAGTGCTGCTGCTTTACAGTAACTTGCATACCCTGTGCACATTAGTACGAAACTCAAAGTGGTAGTCAATGGTAGGAGGAGCTCTGCTTCTGCACCATTTCCTCATTCCTTATTTGGGAAAATTATATAAAAGTCTGAGGATACGTACCAGCCGACTCACAAACAGCTTTTTCCCTGCTGAATGGATCTATCATATGTTAAGCTGATCTTTCTCATCACCCTACCTGTAACTGTAACACTACATTCTGCACCCTCTCCTTTCCTTCTCCCCTATGTACTCCATGAACGATTAATTCTGTCTGTATCGCTTGCAAGAAACAATACCTTCTACTGTATCCCAGTACGTTGGATAAAAATCAAATCAAATCAAATTTTCATTTTTTTAAATGATGCCTCATACTGTTTGTGCTTTTGAGGGCAGATGGAGGTTAAGATACAATTTCAATCCTCTAGCCATTGCAAAATTGGCAGAGGCGTATTTGGGACAGTGATGATATCATGTAACGGTAGGAATCGTGCCAATAACATTTTGCCAATAATGAACTGGGAGCTGAGCCAAGAAAGAGCAGGCTAAAATTGTCAACATGATTAGACTTGTTTCAGGAAGGACACAGAAATAAGTACTTTTCAGATGGAGGCATGAGTCTTTATGGATGCATGAAGACCACCTCTCCTCATCCCTCCACCAGTGGAACAGCAACATTGAGATTTTATAATAAAACCTCCACTTTTACAGGAATGCTGTACCATTCCAG
Organism: Carcharhinus amblyrhynchos; assembly: GCF_965287045.1. Taxonomy (NCBI): domain Eukaryota; kingdom Metazoa; phylum Chordata; class Chondrichthyes; order Carcharhiniformes; family Carcharhinidae; genus Carcharhinus; species Carcharhinus amblyrhynchos. Next base: position 130,160,011 of record NC_137325.1, read on the forward strand.
TCAGTTGGGGCTTTGAAATTTCTTTTCACCTGAAGTGGAACTTTACTGAACCCAGGTTAACCACCATATATCAGCCCCGACCCGGTGATGGCACTGTTTCCTCTCAATCAGAAACTAGGGACTTTAATCCCCGGTCCACAGACTTGATGACTAGATTTGTACTGAGGGAGTGCTGCACTATTGGGAAAGCAACTCTTTCAGATGGGACTTTAAATCAAAGTCCCATAATGTCGTAAAGTTTCAAAGTTTGTTTATTAGTATCACAAACAGACTTACATTAAAACAGCAATGAAGTTATTGTGAAAATCCCCTAGTTGCCACTCTCTGGTGCCTGTTCAGGTACACTGAGGGTGAATTTAGCATGGCCAATGCACTGAACCAGCAAGTCTTTAGGACTATGGGAGAAAACCAGAGCACCTGAAGGAAACCCACGCAGACACAGGGAGAACATGCTGACTCCGCACAGGTAGTGACCCAGGCTGGGAATCAAACCCGAGTCCCTGGCACTGTGAGGCACTAATGTTAACCACTGTGGCACTGTGTGCCTTGGGTGAGCAGAAAAGATCCCACTGCATGGTAGGAAGAATGGTAGGAAGGACTATTACTTACGTGGCGAAAAACTGCAGCAGGCGACGGTGCAGAGGGACCTCGGGGTCCTTGTGCATGAGTCGCAAAAACCCAGCCTGCAGGTGCAGCAGGTGGTCAGGAGGGCGAATGGGATGCTGGCCTTCATAGCGAGGGGGATTGAATATAAAAGTAGGGAGGTCTTGCTGCAGCTGTATAGGGCATTGGTGAGGCCGCAGCTGGAGTACTGTGTGCAGTTTTGGGCGCCGCACCTGCGCAAGGATATTTTGGCCTTGGAGGGAGTGCAGAGGAGGTTTACTAGGCTGATACCGGAGTTGAGGGGGTTGAGCTATGAGGAGAGGCTGAATAAACTGGGCTTGTACTCGTTAGAGTTTAGAAGAATGAGGGGAGATCTCATTGAGATGTATAAGATGATGAATGGGATGGATAGGATAGAGGTGGAGAGACTCTTCCCGCTCAAAAAAGGCAGTAGGACTAGGGGGCACAGCCTCAAGATAAAGGGGGGGCGGTTTAGAACGGAGTTGAGGAGGAACTTCTTCACTCAAAGGGTGGTGAATCTCTGGAATTCTCTGCCCGTTGAAGTGGTGGAGGCTGCCTCGCTAAATATTTTTAAGAAGCGGGTTGATGGGTTTTTGATAAGAGAGGGGATTAAGGGTTATGGGGAGAGGGCGGGAAAGTGGAACTGAGCCACGACAGATCAGCCATGATCTTATTGAATGGCGGGGCAGGCTCGAAGGGCCAGATGGCCTACTGCTGCTCCTATTTCTTATGTTCTTATGTTCTTATGTTCTAAAAGGGAGGAGAATTAACCCAGATTCTTGGTCAATATTTATCCCCCCATCAACATCACCAAAAACAAAAATCATTGCTTTTCTGATTCTATGCAATGTTGGCTGCTGTGTTTCCAACATGACAAGTTTCAAGGGTCCTTCCTTGGCTCTAAATCATTTTGGGACATCCAGTGACTATTAAAGGCATTATATGAATGCAAGTTCCTTTCTTCATCATATGTGTAACGAGGAAACACTGCTGCAGCTAACAGTGTGGCCAGGAAAAATGACAGTTAAACGGATAATATGAACAACTGAAAAGAAATTCAGCTTGTGAGTTTGGCATAGCAATCAACTGTCCCAAGTGGACTGAGAATAATCAGGCACAGTAAAACAGTGCCTTCAAGAGATGTGCCAACACATGTTACTTCCTTTAACTGATTACCTGCATTAATTTGGCAGTGCAAGTGGAGAGTTCAACGTTGAAATGGGACAGTGTGTAAAACAACCTGCACCAGAGCAGAAAGTGAAGAGGCTGAAATTATCCTTTTAATTCATACTCTGAAGTTCCAGTGCCCTGAAGCTAGCTCCTACTGCTGATGTTGTTCAATCCACTTTGACGTTGTTAAATACATTTTCTGTAGCCCAGTGGGAACCGGGTCTATTTGTCTGCCAACCTAGTGGCACAAACGCCCAGGAGCTGGCTCTCGGACTCCTGGCTCCGTGAATCACGAATGAAAATGAGGAGAGCGGCGTGTGATTGAGATGTAATAATGGCCTGTGCCTGGATTTCCAGCAGTGAAGTGAGGAAAGCAGCTGATTACACGACACTGCCTGCGGCCTCATCCTTGTAAGTGACCTGCCTATCCTCACTTCCCTGCAGCAGAGAACCATCATGCTCTACAACTTAATCAGTTTGCATTGACTTGCTTTTCCAAGCCAAATTGGCTTTGAACCAAATGCAATTTTCACACCAGATATGTTGTTTTGTATTCATGAATTTAGATCAACTTTACAAATATCTTAATTTTCAAATGATAATTGAATTAAAAAGCCAACATTTTTGCATTCATGATTTACTTATTGGAATATTTTTGTGTGTGGAATACACATAGCATGTTTATAACAATTCCCTCCTTTCTTTTGACCTGCTTATCATTAGTTCTTTCCAATATGGTATTCTGTTATTTTTAGTTTAGTATGAGTTCTGGCAAAGCACCATAGAATCATGGAATGATGCACAGTGGAATTTCAGAATAGTATACTACAGAAGGAGGCATTTTGACCCATTGTGCCTTTGTTGGCTCGTTGGAAGAATCATCTAATTAGTCCTTATTCCTTTGCTCTTTTGCTATAGATCTGGAATTTATTTGCATTTCCATTATTTATCCAATTCCCTTTTGTACTTTTGCAATGTCTGAAAGCCTTGTGGAAGCAGATTCAATAATAGTTATATTTCTGAAAATTATTACTGGATCTGCTTTCAAGCAGTGCATTCCAGATCACAGGAACTCACCGTGTTTTTAAAAGAATTCTTTGGAGGTGATCTTACCAAAAAATTCTAAGTGTCAAGCGAGCATGAAAATGGAAGAGTTTCAGACATGCTTTCTCGGCAAGAGAAAAATATCAAATCTTATCACACTTCGAAAAAAAATGAAGCAAGGTGATCAATAGTAACCCCCAGGATGCTGATGATGGGGGATTCAGCGATGGTACTGCCATTAAATTGTAATGGCCAATGATTAGATTCTGTCCTGTTGGAGATGGTCATTGCCTGACACTTGTGTGGCATGAATGTTACTTGCCACTTGTCAGCCCAAGCCTGGATATTAGCTAGGTCTTGCTGAATTTGAATATGGACTGCTATAATATCTGAGGAGTCACAAATGATGCTGAACATTGTGCAATCATCAGCTAATGTCTCCACTTCTACCCTTATGATGGAAGGAAGATCATTGATGAAAGTAGCTGAAGATGGTTGGGCCTAAGACATTACCCTGAAGAAGACCTGTAGTGATATTCTGGACCTGAGATGACCGACCTCCAGCAACCACAGCTATCTTCTTTTGTGCCAGGCATGATTCAAACTAGTGGAGAGTTTTGCCTCTGATTCCCACTGATTCCAGTTTTGCTCGGGCTCCTTGGTGCCACACATGATCAAAGACGTCACTCCCACCTCATCTCATAACGCCTATTATGATCTGGCATTGGCTGACCTGGTAAAATTCATAGGAGCTCCATGCTTATCCACACTGATTGAGGGCCAATTCAATGATGATTTGATGTTGCATGAGACCAGTCAAATGTCAATGGTGAACCATCATCAGCTCTCCTTATGTGACTCTGGGTGAGGTTCTGTTTTATTATGATCCTGTGGAACATCTTGGGATGTCTTGTTATGGCAAAGGTGCTCTAAAAACACAAGTTGTTGTTATGATTCAGATGACCATTTATTATGACAGGCTGCTCCATCTGCTCAACACTTCGTCCTCAAACCTGACTTTTCAGGAGAGTGTCATATAAATGAGCATTACTTTTCTTGGTCCTTGTTCAATTCTTAATTCTTTTGTCTTAACATGCATCTTTCTCTGGAGGATGTTGAAGTGTTTGCGAGGGACATGATTTGTGTATATTTTAAAGTTGGAGTTCTTGTGATGCTCCCTTCCTTTGCTGCTGGATTCTGAATAATCATAGAAATCATAGAAACCCTACAGTACAGAAATAGGCCATTCAGCCCATCGAGTTTGCACCAACCACAATCCCACCCAAGCCCAACCCCCCCCAGATCCCTACATATTTTACCCAGGAATCCCTCTAACCTACAAATCTCAGGACACTAAGAGGCAATTTAGCATGGCCAATCAACCTAACCTGCACATCTTTGGACTGTGGGAGAAAACCAGAGCACCCAGAGGAAACCCACGCAGACATGAGGAGAATGTGCAAACTCCACACAGACAGTGACCCAAGCTGGGAATCGAACCCAGGCCCCTGGAGCTGTGAAGCAGCAGTGCTAACCACTGTGCTACCGTGCTGTCCAAGAAGAATAAGATGGTCCCAAGTACCCACAATGTGAGGCATAATTTATATTGAGTTTAGAAGGATGAGAAGGGAACTGATCAAGGTATGTAAAATACTAAAAGGGATTGATAGAATAAACGAAGACCAAATGTTTCCTCTTGTGGAGCAATGTAGAACAAGAGGTCACAGATATAGGTTGAGAGACGGTAGATTTAAAACTGAGATGAGGAAGAACTACTTCGTGCAGGGGTGGTGAATTGGTGGAACTCACAGTGGAATCTAAATTGTTGAATGGTTTCAAGAAGGAGATAGACATATTTCTATTAAAAGAAGGGATAAAGGGATATGGGAACAGGTGGGGAAGTGGATTTGAGACCTTGTCTATTCTTTCGCGGTTTAAAATTGCAAAAGACAGTTTGAAATATTAACTGACTGACTTATTTTAGTATCGCTATGCGTTAGCATGGTGATGTACCTCTAATCACCTTTAATAGATTTATTACATCTTCAAATGTAAGCTAGATGAGGCACCATCTTTAATAAGATTATCATTGACAAAAGCATTACTTTAAAATCGTTTTTTATGTGTCTTGAATGTATAATTTTATTGCAGCAGATATCGGTTAAGTTAGTAGAAGGATTTTATTTGGCAAGTGTAGCACTTTATTGTAATGGACAATTTTCTATTCATCCAAGTTGAAGCTAACATGGATTCAATGAAAGTTTGATTTCCTGTTGACCCACCTTGTCAAAACGCTGATTGGATCGGCCTGCACGTTCTCACGTGATTAATTGTTTCTATTAGAACATAGATAGCGTTGTGTGGTTTTAGCAGCCTTGTAATTCGTGCTTTGCTTGCAATAAAAGTGGACGTTTTTACATATTATTTTGAGTCTTCAGAAGGCTGAACTTTTCTGAAGTTGAAGACTTCATCCTGGGGACACCCTTATTTTTTTAATTCATTCATGGGACATGGACATCGCTGGCTGGGCCAGCATTTATTCCCCATCCCTAATTGCCCTTGAACTGAGTGGCTTGCCAGATCATTTCATAGGTCAGTTCAGAGTCAAATGTAGACCAGATCAGGTAAGGATGGCAGATTTCCTTCCCTAAAGGACATTAGCGAGCCAGTTGGGTTTTTACACTAATTGATTATGGTTTCATGGCCATTATTAGACTTTTTATTTCAGATTTTTATTTAATTCAAATTCCACCATCTGCCGTGGTGGGATTTAAACCGGGGTCCTCAGAGCATTACCCTGGGTTCCTGGATTACTAGTCCTGTGACAATACAGCTATGTCACTGCCACCCCTTATGCTGGTAGCTAGCTTTACTAACTAGTTATAACTAGCTTTATTGGTAATTGGAACTTAAAGATATTTCTTCTTCATCTACCTGAGAAATTAGGCCAATACCTCAGCATCAGATTGGACTGAAACATTTTCCCAGAACCATAAATATCATCTAATAGTTAAAACTCTGGTTTCTTTACACATAGAATTATAGCAAAACTCTCCTTTCTATAACTGACTAATTTTAGTGTCACTGTGTGTTAACTTCATGATGTACCTTTAATAAAGTAAAAATTAAAGTTTATTTATTAGTCCAAGTAAGGCTCACATTAACACTGCATTGAAATTACCGTGAAATCCCCTTAGCCACCAAAGTCCAGTCCCTCTTCGGGTCAATGCACCTAACCAGCACATCTTTTGGACTGTGGGATGAAACCAGCGCACCTAGAGGAAACCCACACAGACATGGGGAAAACGTGCAAACTCCACACAGACAATGACCCAAGCCGGGAATCGATCCTGGGTCCCTGGCGCTGTGAGGCAGCAATGCTAACGACTGTGCTACCCTGCCACCTCACCTTTAATAGATTTATTACATCTTCAGATGTAACAAGGTGGAGGCTTCATGTAAGCAAGATGAACCACCATCTTTAATAAGATTATCATTGACAAAAGCATTACTTAAAGTAATTGCTACTTCTATTGGGAAGGTTTTAAACTTGTATGGCAGGGGGATAGGAACCAAAGGGTAGGCTTAAATGAGTCAGATTCAGATCAGGGAATGGGAGGTAGAAAATTAGTTAGTGATGTCAGCATCTCGGAAAAACAAAAGACATGAGGGTTAAAAAGTGTCCAGCGAAGGAAGTTGATGGGGTTGAGCTGTTTATACGTCAATGCAAAGAATGTTACAAACAAGGCAGATTATCTGCCTTGTTTGTAATTTGGAAGGCAAATTCAATGTTAGCATTCATTTCTAGAGGGCTAGACTACAAAAGCAGGGATGTACTGCTGAGGCTGTATAAGGCTGTGGTCAGACCCCATTTGGAATACTGTGAGTAGTTTTGCGCCCCATAATCCAAGGATGTGCTGGCCTTGGAAAGGGTCCAGAGGTGGTTCACAAAAATGATCCCTGGAATGAAGAGCTTGTCGTATGAGGAGCGTTGAAGAGTCTAGGTCTATACTCGATGGAGTTTAGAAGGATGAGGGGGGGTTCTAATTGAAAGTTACAGAATACTGAGAGGCCTAGATAGAGTGGACTTAGGATATTTCCACTAGTGGGAGAAACTGGTACACGAGGGCACAACCTCAGAGTGAAAGGACGGTCCTTTAAAACTGAGATGAGGAGGAATTTCTTCAGCTAGAAGGTGGTGAATCTGTGAAACTCATTGCCACAGAAAGCTGTGGAGGTCAGGTCATTGAGCGCCTTTAAGGCAGAGGTGGATAGGCTCTTGTTCAATAAGGGGATCATGGGTTACGGGGAGAAGCAAGGAGAATGGGGATGAGAATCGTATCAGCCATGATTGAATGGTGGAGCAGACTCGGTGGGCCATATTACCTAATTCTGCTCTTATATCTTATGGCCTAACTAAGGGCACAGATAGACACATGGCAACATGATGTCATCACTAGAATGAAAACCTGGCTAAAGTAGGAGCAAAATTGGCAGCTCAGTATCCCTGGATAGAGATTTCAGGCAGGATAGAGCGGGTAACAAAAAGGAGGGGGAGAGGAAGCATTATTAGCTAAAGAAATGATTACAGTTGTGAGAAGAGACGATATGCTTACAGGTTAACAAAAAAGGTTTTATGGGTTGAGTTCCAGAATGAAAAAAGGGTAGGGACATTAGGAATATGCTACAGACCCTCAAATAATGCGAGGGAGATAAAAGAACATATATATAGACAAATTTCTACCTGTAAGGATTACATAGAGCTTAGAACATAGAACAGTACAGGCCCTTTGGCCCTCAATATTGTGCCGAGCTATGTCTAAACCCAAGATCAAGCTATCCCACTCCCTATAATTCTGGTGTGCTCCATGTGCCTATCCAATTACGGCTTGAAAGTTCCTAAAGTGTCTGACTCCACTATCACAGCAGGCAGTCCATTCCACATGCCAATCACTCTCTGAGTGAAGAATCTACCTTGGACATCCCTCCCATATCTCCCACTATGAACACTATAGTTATGCCCCTAATTAGAAGGATTAGAAGGCAAGAATAGTAGGAGACTTTAACTATTCCAATATCAACTGGATTTCAAACAAAAAAGGTGCATTGTAGGTGAAAAGTTCATGTACTGTGGCCAGGATTCTTTTTTTGAACAGTATATGAAAAGCTCAATGAGAGGAGTTGTAATTCTGGATTTAGTCTTGGGAAATGAAGATAGACAAGTGAGTGAAGTGACAGTAGGCAGCAATATTGGGGATAGTGACAACAATTCAGTTAGATATAGTATTATAGAAAAGGTCAGAGATAATTCAGGAGTAAAAGTTTTAAACCAGTGGAAGGCAAATTTTACAAAGCTGAGAAGAGATTTGGCTGAGGTGGACTGGACCACACTGCGAAAGGATATATTAGTTATAAACCAGTGGAAAACACCAATAAGTGATATCCTCCAAAAATAAGAATGGTAATGCTAAACCGAGATCCTTTGGTTGTCTAGGAAAATACAGGGGAAGACTAAACAAAAAACAAAGCTTATGATAGTCACAAAAAACTCAACACTGCAGATAGCCAAGGTGAGTACAGAAAATATCAGGAACAAGTAAAAAAAGTAAGAAAATCAAACAGAGGGAATGAAATAATAATAGCAAAGAAGATTAAGGAAAACCCAAAAATGTTTTACTTGCATATAAAGAGCAAAAGGATAGTTAAGGGAAGAGTGGGACCTATCAGAGATGAAGAAGGGAACTTGTGTGAAGATCCAGAGGATATGGAAAGAGTTTTAAATTTTTTTTGTCTCCATATTGACAAAGGATGTGGTAATCCAAGAGGAGCAGTGTGAAATATTAGATAAAAGAATCAGAACAAGAGAGCAAATGATAGAGTTGTTGGAATCCTTTAAAGTGGATAAGTCACCAGGGCCGGATAATTTTTTTCTGAGGATTTTGAAGGAGGTCAGGGAGGAAATAACTATGCTATGAGGATTATTTTCCAATCTTCACAAGACACAGATAAGGTACTGGAGGACTGGAAGAATGCAGATGTGGTTCCATGTGGAGAGTCTACAGAAGGATCTAGATAGGCTGGGCGAATGGGCCAGGAAATGGCAAATGGAATTTAATGTTGGCAAGTGTGAGGTGGTCCACTTTGGTAGGAAGAATGGTAGGAAGGACTATTACTTACGGGGCGAAAAACTGCAGCAGGCGACGGTGCAGAGGGACCTTGGGGTCCTTGTGCATGAGTCGCAAAAACCCAGCTTGCAGGTGCAGCAGGTGGTCAGGAAGGCGAATGGGATGCTGGCCTTCATAGCGAGGGGGATTGAATATAAAAGTAGGGAGGTCTTGCTGCAGCTGTATAGGGCATTGGTGAGGCCGCAGCTAGAGTACTGTGTGCAGTTTTGGGCGCCGCACCTGCGCAAAGATATTTTGGCCTTGGAGGGAGTGCAGAGGAGGTTTACTAGGCTGATACCGGAGTTGAGGAGGTTGAGCTATGAGGAGAGGCTGAATAAACTAGGCTTGTACTCGTTAGAGTTTAGAAGAATGAGGGGAGATCTCATTGAGATGTATAAGATGATGAATGGGATGGATAGGATAGAGGTGGAAAGACTCTTCCCGCTCAAAAAAGACAGTAGGACTAGGGGGCACAGCCTCAAGATAAAAGGGGGGGCGGTTTAGAATGGAGTTGAGGAGGAACTTCTTCACTCAAAGGGTGGTGAATCTCTGGAATTCTCTGCCCGTTGAAGTGGTGGAGGCTGCCTCGCTAAATATTTTTAAGACGCGGGTTGATGGGTTCTTGATAAGAGAGGGGATTAAGGGTTATAGGGAGAGGGCGGGAAAGTGGAACTGAGCCACGACAGATCAGCCATGATCTTATTGAATGGCGGGGCAGGCTCGAAGGGCTGGATGGCCTACTCCTGCTCCTATTTCTTACGTTCTTATGTTCTTATGAAGGAAAAGTTGACAGGCCAGTTAGTCTTATTTTGCTGGTGGGCAAATTGTTAGAATCAATCCTGGGAGAAAGGCATGATTAGTTAGGGATATTCAACATAGCTTTGTTAAGGGAAGGATATGCCTCACAAATTGGCAACATCGTTATTTTTTGAGAAAGTGACAAGGAGAATCGATGAGGGTAGTGCAGTGGATGTTGTCTACATAGATTTTGTAAGGCACTTGATAAGGTCCCACATGGCACTGATTGAAAAAGTAAAAGCCCATGGGATACAGTGTAAAGTAGCAAATTGGATCCAAAGTTGGCTTTGTCACAGAGAATAAAGGGTAGTGGACGATGGTTGCCCTTGCAAATAGAAAGCTGATTCAAGAGGTGTTCCGCAGGCCTCATTATTGGGACACCTTCTGTTTGTTTTATATATTAACAATTTGGATTTGAACTTGGGAGACATGATTGGGAAATTATCAGAGGACACAAAAATTAACCATGCAGTGGATAGTGCAGAGGATAGTTGTGAAGTGATAGATGGAGTTCATAAGGCCATAAGACATGGGAGCAGAATTAGGCCGCTCGGCCCACAACTGGAATGTTGCGTGCAATTCTGGTCACCACCTTACAGGAAGAACATAATTGCTGTGGAGAAAATGCAGAAAATATTTACTGGAATGTTGCCAGGTCTGAAGGATTGTAGCCATGAGGAGAGATTGGTTGGTTGGGGTTGTTTTCCTTGGAACAGAGAAGGCTGAGGGGTGACATGATTGAGGAGGAAACAAAATTGTGAGGGGTAGAGATAGAATAGACAAGAGGAACCCATTTCCCTTGGCAGGGAGTTTAAAAACCAGGGGTCATAGATTCAAGCTAAGTGGCAGAGGGATTAGAGGGGACATGAGGAAAAATCTTTCTACGCAGAGAGTGGTGGGTATCTAAAGTTCACTGCCTGAGTTAGTGGTGGAGACAGAAACCCTAAACTCTTTTAAAAAATACCTGGATTTGCACCTTAAGGTGCTGTAAGTTGCAGGACTATGGGCTGTGTGTGGGAAGATGGGATTAGAAAGGGGACAAAGGCTCTTTGGATCGGCATGGACAAGATGGGCTCAATGGCCTCCTTTTGAACTGTTTCATTTCTATGGTTTTGAACAGCTACTTGCATAGCACCTTTAATGTCGTAAAACGTCCCAGAGTACTTCAAAGGCATGTTATCAAACAAAGTTCATTAATGAGCCATGTAAAGAAATATCAGGACAGGTGTCCAAAATGTTGGTCAAAGAGATAGGTTTTAAGGAGCATCTTAAAGGAGGGAGAGTGAGAGAGAGACAGAGAAGGTTAAGGAGAGAATTCCAGAGCTTGGGTTCTGGGCGGCTGAAGGTACGGCCACCAATGGTGCAACAATGCAAGACACTTGGTTCATGAACCAATCCAGAAGAATCTAAGTAGAAATTTCGCACAACCTATAAACTGACCACACTTACACATAAGGCTAATTCAGTGATGTTGCAATTATGTTCCTTCTCTTCATAATGTGAAGCACCTTGATTGTGGTCATGGTTATGCACGTACTACAACTGTAACTTGGAGGTGGAAAAGAGACACACTTCACTTGGAAGTCAAATCAACTCTAACGAGTTTTTTCCACATCTCCCACCGACTCCCATCCCCTCTCCTCCACCGCCAAGAAGAGAGCTTCAAGTTTTTAGATGTCAGATCACTGACAACCTGTCCTGGTCTCTTCATGCCAACATTATATTTAAGAAAGCCCACCAATGCCTCTGGTTTCTCAGGAGACAAAGGAAATTTGGCATGTCTGCTCCGACTCTCACCAAGTTATACAGATGCTCCATACAAAGAATTCTTTCTGGTTGTATCACAGCTTGATATGGCTCCTGCTCTGCCCAAGACTGCAAAGAACTACACAGGATTGTGAACATAGCCCAGTTCATCATGCAAACCAGCCTCTCATCCATTGATTCCATCTATACTTCCCACTGCCTTCGAAAAGCAGCCAACATAATCAAGGACCCCACGCACCCCGGACATATTCTCTTCTACCTTCTTTCTTCTGGAAAAAGTCTGAGGACACCTACCAACCATCTTGAGTACAGTTTCTTCCCTGTTATCATCAGACTTTTGAATGGACCTACTTCGCATTAAGTTGATCTTTCTCTAAACCCTAGCTCTGATTGTAACACTACATTCTGCCCTCTCTCTTTTCCTTCTCTATGTACGGTATGCTTTATCTGTATAGCACACAAGAAACAATACTTTTCACTGTATGCCAATATATGTCACAATAATTAATCAAATCAAATCAAAATGAATTTAAAAAAGTGAGAGGTAAAATGTCTTTTAGATCAGAGGATTAAAAATCCGCTGTCCTGAGGCAACCACTAGTACTTCAACGCAAAGGAAACTTACGACTGATCATTGGTCCCTTAATGGAATAAGAACATAACCTTTAAAAAGCAGACCTACTGCATTTTGGTGCAGTATACTGTTTTTACAGTTATTTTTACTGAAACTGCGAGGGCAAAATAATGATGCCAACTTGCAAAATGGCCTGTTAAGTGGAACTTACTGTTAAGTGAATATTACTGTAAGTTGCACTGCCTTCTGTGGCAGCATATCACAGTATTATATTTGTGAAGTGGCCTGCCTTGATAACTCCATCTCACTTTTTAAGATGTAAAGAATAGACATTTTAGACCTGTGAGTCAGTAACCTTTCACTAACCCTACAGTATTTAACTACTCTTCAGATCATTTCCTTCCTTTCATTCACTGACTCATTGCTGGTTTTGAAATCATAATTGTCTCATGCAGACTTGTCTTTAACAAAATTCTTGACTATAAATGCGCAGAGTTACAAACATAGATTGTGGAATAATTTTTTCTTCAATCAAAAGTGAATCCAAAATTGGGATTGTTGTAATTTGGTAAATGGGAGGAATATCAAATTTGGATATAGAATCATAGAATCAATGACACAGAGAGAGGCCCTTCAGCCCAAACTGGTCCATGCCAACCAAAATGCCCGTCTAAGCTAACCCCATTTGCCTGCAATTGGCCCTCTAACCTTTCCTATCCATGTTTGATTTTTGATTTGATTTATTATTGTCACATGTATCAACATACAGTGAAAAGTATTGTTTCTTGCGCGCTGTGCAGACAAAACATACCATTCATAGAGAAGGAAACGAGACAGTGCAGAATGTAGTGTTACAGTCATAGCTAGGGTGTAGAGGAAGATCAACTTAATGTATGGTAAGTCCATTCAAAAGTCTGATGGCAGCAGGGAAGAATCTGTTCTTGAGTCGGTTGGTACATGACCTCAGACGTTGTATCTTTTTCCTGAAGGAAGAAGGTGAAAGAGAGAATGTCCAGGGTGCATGGGGCCCTTAATTATGCTGGCTGCTTTGCCGAGGCAGTGGGAAGTGTAGACAAAGTCAGTGGATGGGAGGCTGGTTTGCGTGATGGATTGGGTATGTAGAATCATAGAATCAACGATACGGACACAGGCCCTTCAGCCCAAACTATCTTAAAGAAGAGATGCAGAAATGAAACAGTTATAGGCACACAGAAATATGACAATTGGCATGTCAATAATAACCAAAGGAGGAAATATTTGCAAAAAGTGCAGTGATGTCCAGTGTTAGTGATACAGCAGGTCACTGCAGGCATCATTGCAGTTACAAATGTTCTATGATGATGAAATTAAATGTAATGTGACAGTGCATATCTTTTGCATTAATGCTATTAAACCAAGGAGATGTGGAGATTTCTTTGTGAAAAATAAATTGGCAGAAGTGTACAATGCTAACTTTAAGGACAGTCCTAAAAATGTTCTTTATGAGCTGCAGGCCTTGATTTTAGAGTTGTCATGCTTGTTTTCAAATCCTTCCATGCCTTAGCCTGTTTTCTTCAGTCCCCAGCTGCTCCAAGACCTATGCATTCCTCCGGTCTAGACTCTTAGTACCAGCCCTCCTCCAGGAGTGGCACAGCACCCGTCCTGGCCAAACCAAGATGAAGATGTTGGCTAGGAACTACATTTGACGGCCAGGAATTGACAAGGAAATAGAGGGTGTGGTCAACTCTTGTCAACGCAGCAGACAGGGGTTACGCTGGCCCTAGCTAATGCCTGCGAGTGTGTCTTGACCTCGTTTTCCCAAATTTGATGGGAAAGGTGGAGGCTAAGTGAGCTCCCACAGGTGTAGTATCATGATTCTGGATAGTTAGAAGGTTTTTCCCAGGATGGAAGAGTCAATTGCTCGAAGGCATAGATTTAAGGGGCAAGGTTTAAAGGAGATGTACGAGGCAAGTTCTTTACACAGAGGGTAGTGGGTGCCTGGAACTCGCTGACGGGCGAGTAAGTGGAAGTAGACATGATTATGACTTTTAAGAGGCATCTTGACAAATACATGAATAGGGTGGAAATAGAGGGATATGGTACCTGCAAGGGTAGGGGGTTTTAGTTCAGTTGGGCAGCATGGGCAGGGCAAGCTTAGAGGGCCGAAGAGCCCGTTCAAGTGCTTTAATTTTTTTTGTTCATTAATTCAATTTGGGAAAACAGGTCATTTCACCTGAATGATTTGGTTTCTGTTCGAAACACAGCTTGGGTAATTGGGAAGGTAATTTGAGAGACTGGCCCAGTATCCTGTGGTATCAACCTGCAGGGCTGCAGAGTGCGCAAGCATGTCCATCACATCAGAAAGTGGGAGGCTGCAGCACCTTGACTCTTCCCTCCCGCCACAACCTGACTTCCTGACCCAAGCTGCACCCCCCTCAAAATCCTGACCATCAACCCGCCCTCCCCAGCCAGACCTGAGCACAGCCTCCCCACCCACCCACCCAATCCCCTCCTGACCCCTTTCCCTACCACAGGGAAAACATTACTTGATTAAAAGCTCTGGATCTCTGATCTCTGCTGTCAATTTCACAACGTTCATTTGCACATGATAAAGAGATTGGAAGTATTTGCAGTTTCGGTTATCAGTATTCAAAGTGGATTACTGTTATTGGAATCCAAAGAGAAGATGCTGAAAAATCTCAGCAGACCTGGCAGCATCTTTGTGGAGAGAAAAGAGCTGATGTTTCAAGTTCAGATGACCCTTTGTCAGATTCCAGTACCTGCAGTAATTTGCTTTTATCCAACTTTTAATGGGCTGCAGCAAACAGGAGTTCTTTCAAAATAAATTGGAAAGTTATCTTCTTTGAAGCCATTTTTAATGCATCATGCTCTGCCGTGGGACTATATGGGTTGGTGAGGGACAAACTTGGTACACGAGCATGAGGGGTCATAGGTAACAAGGACATACCTGGCCATGTGGGAGAATGAAAAGTCACAGGAGGTGGGTGGGGGACATATTTTGGTTATGGGGGCATGAAGGGCCATTGGGACTTGAGGAGGTGGGTGGACATGAGGAGCTTGGAAGGGATATGAAGAATGTTTGTGAGGTGATGGGATTTGTGGGGTGAGGTCCAGAAGGATTTTATGTCCTTATTTTAATCAGAACAACTTTTGAACAGTTGACCTCTGCACCCGGTAGGGCCTGTGACTCCCAGCTCAGTTGGCCTGACTCCAGCCCACCCCTGCTTCTGTGGTCCCTCAGAAAAAAAGTCCTGTACTTGTGGGCACTTCCTAAGCTGAGAATTTTCCTGACACCCACCATCTGCCTTAAGGTTGAAATTCCAGACTTCTCTCATCCTTTCCCTTGTATCATGGCAAGTTGCTGCACTGACCCCAAGTGAATGTCCAGGACTTCCAATTTCATTAATGTGCCTCCTGCAGCCTAAGCTAATGATTATGCACCTTTGTTGATATGCAAGCATTTCAACTGCCATAAAACCATCTGTCAGAATTTGTGCCATCCCCATTCAACTCTTACCCAAAAAAAATTAACTTAAAAAATCTTGTTTCATTTTATAAAAAGCTCAGAGTTTTGCACCTCCTTCTGCTTTTCTCCTCAAATCAAGTGCAAACTAGTGTGCATACATATGGAGATACATAAATAATATTGATATATGCAAGTAAATCAAATAGCAGGATTACTTTGAGAAGAAGACAAACATTTAGAATCAAAATGAACCATTTGTGATATTGTTTCAGATCAACACATGAGCGAATGCCCTCAGGTCAGGGGAGTGGGGAGGGAGGAATCATGACTTTTTTATAATGGAAAACATCTGAGAGAATATATTGTCATCACATCATAACCCTTAGGTTGGGAACAGAAGTCTTCAAATACATTTATTGTCTTGGGACATCTTAATAATACATTTAAGATAAAAATCTTAGAATTTCAAAGTTAGGCAACTTCTTTTAAAAAAAAATGGACTGGTTGTAGTTGCTGCGTTCTGTGGCATATTTATATGAAAAAAACAATTTTGTGAATGCAAGTGGCTTTCGATGGGCAGGGTGAAAAAAAAATCAGCATTGCTGGAAGCTGCGGAGAGTAGCGGCGAATCTAGTTCATTTAAACAAGGTGGTTTCTGGATGGAACAGGGTCAATCGGAGGCTGTTCTCCTATTTGTTTTGTGTAACAGATGCATATTTAGATGCAAAATCTTTGGTGGCCAATTTTCCAGTGTGTTCCCATCTCAGGGCCATTTGGTTCCAGGTTAGTTACAACTGGAAGGAAGCCATTTAGCCATCATTAAAATATAAGCTCTAAAGGGGAGACATACGGACTGGAACCATTAACTCCCATTCTCCCTCCTCAGATGCTGCCAAACCTGCTGGGTTTTTCCAGCATTTTCTGTTTTTATTTTATGATTTGCTTTTTATTGTCACATGTATTGGTGTGCAGTAGAAAGTATTATTTCTTGCTATGCAGAGTGAAAGCATACCGTTCATTGAAAAGGAAGGGAGACAGTGCAGAATGTAGTGTTACAGTAATAGCTAGGGCGTAGAGAAAGATCAACTTGACATGAGGTAGGTCCATTCAAAGGTCTGATGACAGCAGGGAAGATGCTGTTTTGGAATCCGTTTGTATCTACTTCCCGACAAACAAAGATGGAAGATAGTATGTCCAGGGTCAGTGGTTACAATATGCAGCCACAGGAGAATCTTCCCCCCTTTCATACCAGCGTTCTGGCAGCTGTGGTCACTTTGATTTTCACCTCGTCAAAAAAGTCTTCCAAGCCCCAAGATGCAGGAACGCCTCCTCCTCCTCCTCCTCCTCCTCCTCCTCCTCCTCCTCCTCCTCCCCCCCCCGGGATTAACCAGGATGTTGCCTGGGATGGAGCACTTGAGCTATAAAGAGAGACTTGACAGGCTTTGATGTTTTCGTTAGAGCAGAGAAGGGTGAGTGGGGGGTTGGGGGTGTGGGGGGCAAATGTACTGCCTGGGAAGGTAGCGGAGGTTGGAAACCTTACAACCTTCAATGTATTTGAATGAGCACTTGAAATATCATAACATTCCAGGATGTAGGACAAGTGCTGGGAAATGGGATTAGCGTGACTTAAAAAAAAATAAAGAAAACTACAGCACAGGGACAGACAATCGGCCCTCCAAGCCTGCACCGACTATATTGCCCAACTGAACTAAAACCCCCTACCCTTCTGGAGACCATATCTCTCTATTCCCATCCTATTCATAGTTTTTGTTGGTGCAGACTCATCGTAGAATCATAGAAACCCTACAGTGCAGAAGGGGGCCATTTGATCCATCACGCCTGCACTGAAAACAATCCCATTTAGGCCCTATCCTAAAGGTTCACCATGGTAGGCTTCTGCAGAAAATGCAGATGTATGGGATTGGGGGTAATCTAGGAAATTGGATCAGGAATTGGCTAACAGATAGGAGACAGAGGGTGGTGGTTGATGGTAAATATTCGTCATGGAGTTCGGTTACGAGTGGTGTGCCTCAGGGATCTGTTTTGGGGCCACTGCTGTTTGTAATTTTTATTAATGATCTGGATGAGGGTATAGTTGGGTGGATTAGTAAATTTGCTGATGACACCAAAGTCGGAGGTGTGGTAGATTGTGAGGAAGGGTGTCATAGTTTGCAGGAAGACTTGGACAGGTTGCAGCGCTGGGCCGAGAGGTGGCGGATGGAGTTTAATGCGGAGAAGTGTGAGGTAATTCACTTTGGTAGGAATAACAGATGTGTCGAGTATAGGGCTAACGGGAGGACTTTGAATAGTGTGGATGAACAGAGGGATCTAGGTGTATGTGTACATAGATCCCTGAAAGTTGGGAATCAAGTAGATAGGGTTGTTAAGAAGGCATACGGTGTCTTGGCGTTCATTGGTAGGGGGATTGAATTTAGGAGTTGCAGCGTCATGTTGCAACTGTACACAACTCTGGTGCGGCCGCACTTGGAGTACTGTGTGCAGTTCTGGTCCCCACATTACAGGAAGGATGTGGAGGCTTTGGAGAGGGTGCAGAGGAGGTTTACCAGGATGTTGCCTGGTATGGATGGGAGGTCCTATGAGGAGAGACTGAGGGATTTGGGGTTGTTTTCGCTGGAAAGAAGGCGGCTAAGAGGGGATCTTATTGAAACATATAAGATGATTAGAGGTTTAGATAGGGTGGACAGTGATAGCCTTTTTCCTCGGATGGAGAAAGCTAGCACGAGGGGGCATGGCTTTAAATTAAGGGGGGGTAGTTATAGGACGGATGTCAGGGGTAAGTTCTTTACCCAGAGGGTGGTGAGGGATTGGAATGCCCTGCCTGCTGAGGTTGTAAATGCGCCTAGTTTGGGGGCGTTTAAGAGATCTGTGGATAGGTTTATGGACAAAAAGGGATTGGTTTAGGTTAGTGGGTCATTGTTTTTTAACTGGTCGGCGCAACATCGTGGGCCGAAGGGCCTGTTCTGCGCTGTAATGTTCTATGTTCTATCCCTATAACCCTACATGTTTACCCCGCTAATCCCTACGCATCCTGGAACACTAAGGGTCAATTTAGCATGGCCATTGCACCTAACCCGCACATCTTTGAACCGTGGGAGGAAACCAGAGCACCCGGAGGAAATCTACATAGACAGGGACCCGAGCCTGGAATTGAACCCAGGTCCCTGGTGCTGTGAGGCAGCTGTGCTAACCACTGTGCCACCTTGCTGCCCCTCGATGGGCCGATGCCCCTTTTCTGACTCTACGGGCGGGATATTCTGGCTGCGCTCGCCCCAAAACTGGAAAACCCTGCCCGAGGTTAATGGACCTCTGCGTATTCCATCCCCGCCTGTTACAATTCCCGTGACAGGCTGGACAGGAAAACTTCCTCCATGAATCTACCACTCCATGAAATATGGAACTTTGCTAAAAAAACGAGTTCTGCACCACATGATTTTCCTTTTTAACCACCAAGTGATGACTTCTATTTTGCTTTGCGTAATATTGCCTGCAAAGACACTGCAGAAACATCCATCACCATGGTGACGTTTCAGTACAAAGGAGATAAACAGGTGGGGGGATTGAAAGTTGCTTTAGTGGAGTTGCAATCAATTATCTTGCTTTGAAAGCTCCATTTACACAAACCCCGGTACAAATTGTTCTGCCTTCAAACGATGTCATGGTTTCCTGTCAATTAAGAGTCAGGAAACTTCAAAGGTAGCACAAGGATGGCAATCTATTTAATATTTACCAAAGAAAATAGAGAGCTTGTTATTGGACTTGATTTGACCAATCAATTGATATGAACACTGCCCCAGCAACTTTGTAAAGGAAATCTCGTGGCTTGCTGATGAGAGGGTGGGGGAGGGAGGAGTGGGGGGGGGAAGTGGGGGGTGGTGGTGGGGGGGGAGGGTGAGTAGAGGAGTAATCATAAAATGTCTATCAGAATCTAACACTAGTTTCATAGTGGGTTCTGCTGTGAAGGTATGGATTGAGACTTTGAGATGCACCTCCAATACGGAGCCATTTCTACCCATTATTGTGAATGACTGCTTTGTGTTGAAAGACACATCACCTATCCAGCTGCTACCCAATTGTGATAGCCTTGGCAAATTTCTCGTCAAGTTACACATGATGGTTAGCATAACATCCAGAAATCCGTAACTTTGAGTCTCTTGTTATATTGCCAAGCCTCACATTTTCAGAGTGATGATCTCCTGTTTTGACAAGACTGGACAGCTCATTTTTTACATAAAATTAGATAGGGTACAATGCCAAATCTCTGCAGTACTTTTCCAGGCATAATCATGGACCAAGACAACAGAAATCCATGGTTTCCAACATCCTTTTGTTGGAGGAGGAGAAGATAGGATAAACAACACACAAGCAGACCATTTGGCCCAACCAATTCATGTTGCCATTAATGCTTCCCTCGAATCTAATCCGATCTTCCCTCATCTGATTTTGGTTTGATTTGATTTAATTTATTATTGTCATATCATTAGTGTACAATGAAAAAAATTGTTTCTTGCGCACTATACAGACAAAGCATACTGTTCATAAAGAAAAAAAGGAGAGGGTACAGTATGTAGTGTTACAGTCATAGCTAGGGTATGGAGAAAGAGCAACTTAATGCAGGGTAGGTTCATTCAAAAGCCTGATGGTAGCAGGGAAGAAGCTGTTCTTGAATTGGTTGGTACGTGGCCTCAGATTTTTGTATCCTTTTTTTGACGGAAGACGGTGAAAGAGAGAATGTCCGGGGTGCGTAAGGTCCTTGATTATGCTGGCTGCTTTTTCGAGGCAGCAGGAAATGTAGACAATGGGTGGGAGTCAGTGGATGTCATTGGATAGGAGGCTGGTTTGCGTGATTGACTGGACTTCGTTCACAACTCTTTGTAGCTTCTTCCTTCCTTTCTCCTTCTTCTGCTTATCTAACCTCTCCATAAATGCATCAATACTATTTGCTTCAATGCTGTTGTAGCAAAGTCCACGTTCTTACCATGCTTTAGTTAAGGAGATTTCTTCTGAATTCCCTATTTGATTTCTTGGTGACTGTCTTGTATTGAGCATCTAGTTGTGCTCTTCCCCACAAGTGGAAACATTCCCTCCACACCGCCAAAATCTTTCATTACTTTAGTCAGTCACCCATCCCACCTTCCTTTTGTAAGGACCTCTGGATCTGCCCATCAATATTATCTCTGTAAGAAGCCGTGGCAGATCAGCCATGATTCAGTTGGAAGCTCTCTTGCCTCAGAATCAGGAGGTTGTGCATTCAGGTCCTTCCCAAGTGACGTGACCATTTATTCCAGGCTGGCTAGTCATGAGGGAGGTGCTGCCTTTCAGATGAAATGTTAAAATGAGGCCCTCTTCTGAGCTCTCAGGTGGATGTATAAGATCCCATAAATCTATTCGAAGAAGAATGGTTGTGTTCTCCTGGCCAATATTTATCCCTCAATCAGCACCATTCAAAACATAGGATCGTTATCTTGTTACTGTTTGTCAGACCTGGCTGTGCACAATATTGGCTGCCATGTTCCCAAAATTGCAACAGTACTTTTTTTTATTCATTTGTGCATCATGGGCATCACTGGCTGGTCAACATTCATTGCCCATCCTTAGTTGCCCTTGTTCAGAAGATAGTTGAGAGTCAACCACATTGCTATGTCTCTGGAGTCACGTGTAGGCCAGATCAGGTAAGGACAGCAGATTTCCTTCCCTAAAGGACATTAGTGAACCAGATGAGTTTTTCCACCAATCAACAATGGTTTCATGGTCATCAGTAGATTTTTAATTCCAAATTTTTTTAAATTGAATTCAAATTCCACCATATCTCGGGATTTGAACTCGGGTTCTGATAGACAGGGGAATTAAGGGTTATGGGGAGAAGGCGGGAAAGTGGAACTGATCCACTTCAGATCAGCCATGATCTATTGAATGGCGGGGCAGGCTCAAAGGGCTAGATTGCCTACTCCTGCTCCTATTTCTTATGTTCTTATGTTCCCAGAACATCAGCTGAGTTTCTGGATTAACAGTCTAAGCAATAATATCACTGGGCCATCACCTCACCTGAAGGGATTGAGTTCCTAATATTACTTTCCATTACCTTCAATGGAGAATAAAGGCGAGCAGGATGTAAAGTCAACCTTGTACCAATCCCATCATTAACCCGAAGAGTGGGTTACAATAAAATTAGCCCCCTTGAAGGCTTGGGTTACATTGAACCACAATGTTGAAGCAAAAATTCAAGTGTGGCAGAACTTTACATTTTCCCACCAGCAGGTTTGCAAGCAGGATAGGGATGACCATAACGATTTTCAGAGAGTTTTCGCATTGGGGTCCCTGATGCTAGAACCTCTCTGTAATTTTACATCAGGTTGGGCGAGGCTTAGATTGGCCTACCTGTCAGTGCCTCAATTGAGGCCCCTAAGTTTCCCATCCAGCCTCAATTTTCAGGCAGTTAGGGGGAGTTCAGGGAGTGGGGGTGTTGGAGGGAGGGGAGTCTGAACACCTTATCCTTGTTCTGGCCTCGGATGGGAAGTGGAGGTGGAGGCACCTCTTGCTCAGTGGCCTCCTTATAAAATCAACCACCACTCCCAAAAGGTCTGATGCCTGTGAGGACTCCATCCCCACCCGGGCCTCGCTACTGACACCCCATCTGTCCCTGTCACCCTCCCATTTTCCATTCCTCCACCTCCATTTGACTTTGGGAGATTAAAGTCATAATGGGATCTGACTTCATTCCACTCCCCCAACTATTTCCCCTTATCTTCTATCTCTCCCCAAACCAATCCTGCTTCCCGCAAGATTACTATGCAGTGTTTAACCCCTCTAATGAGTTTGAATGTCTGGCACACACTGTTTGAAAGAAAGTGTGCAATTTTTTAATACATTTCCTTTCACAGTCACTACACTTTTCTGCAGACCGTGCCTGCTTTATTTCATTCCCTCCCTTATACTAACCCTCCCAAGGGAAATTTTGGAGTCGAAAACGGTTTACGTGTAGTGTGGTGAAATTGTTCAATGTAAAACCAGGCCAGAACAAATGGCGTGCTGCTGGGTGACTGCAGATGAGAATTTCGGCCATTGAATTATTTATGAAGAGGAATTTGTTTACAGCAAAAAGAGATTGCATTCACAAACCGCCAACTTCAAATAAACTTTGACTGAATGTCAAAGTTTCAACACAACATTTTCATCAGTTCTGCCACTCACGTTGCATCTGGCGTATTCAAGAAATGTAATAGCTTTTTTATGTGTGTGCCTTCCTCTCGCCAATTGTTGTACCCTACATTGTTTCCTTATTCTGAACAGAGACGGAGAGTGTTATACAAGTGGAGCTTGCAACGCGGCCTGCTTTATACGCTGACATTGTGAGTTCAAAGCATTTGCAGATATTTTCAAAAAGCTGAGGCACGTGTTTGAAGGAAATTACATCTAATCCTTTTTGTGCCTCAGAGGGTTTCTGACACATCTGAGCGATTATGTGCCAGCTGCTGTTTTAGCCGCATTTGGACCCCTACCAATTGCTCACGCACGTTTATCTGACACGTGAAAGTCAGGATCTCTTTTAAGATTCAAAGAATCAACATGGTGGAGTGACTCATTACGAGCTCCGTAAGTGATAACTAGTAACCTGTTCCAGACCTGACATATGCCGCTTAGTCTGAAGAATCAAAGCTAGTCGCTTGCATTAAGAAAACGCATTCTTTTCATTTCGAGCCGTCCATCGGTAATTTGGGGCTGCCAACCCAGCAGAACTGTCCTGGTGTTACCAGGACATAAAGATAGGTCTCCCATACACGGCCTCGCGACAGGAGAATCACGGGATCGTTAACAACACATTTCCTGTTCTGTTTTCCTTTAAGCGCTTTTTTAAACCAGTTTTAAGAATATGGGGAATGTAGAAGAAGGCTGTCCCACCGAGCGTGGTGGATGCGAAGCAGGAGAACACGTGGCAAAATTTCCAGGAATACGCACGATTAGATTTGACAATCCGAACGCTAATAAACAGATAGAAATTCTAATCGGCAGTATGTGCACACTACCTTCTTGAACGCACAGTTTTTAACTAAATATTACCTGCACAAGATGTGAAGTTGCCGGCGTGGTGATGAAGGGACAGTGCTCCGAAATGGCAAATGGAATTTAGTGTTGGCAAGTGCGAAGTGGTCCACTTTGGTAGGAATAATGGTAGGAAGGATTATTACTTGCGTGGAGAAAAACTGCAGCAGGCGACGGTGCAGAGGGACCTCGGGGTCCTTGTGCATGAGTCGCAAAAACCCAGCTTGCAGGTGCAGCAGGTGGTCAGGAAGGCGAATGGGATGCTGGCCTTCATAGCGAGGGGGATTGAATATAAAAGTAGAGAGGTCTTGCTGCGGCTGTATAGGGCATTGGTGAGGCCGCAGCTGGAGTACTGTGTGCAGTTTTGGGCGCCGTACTTACGCAAGGATATTTTGGCCTTGGAGGGAGTGCAGAGGAGGTTTATTAGGCTGATACCCGAGTTGAGGGGGTTGAGCTATGAGGAGAGGCTGAATAAATTAGGCTTGTACTCGTTAGAGTTTAGAAGAATGAGGGGAGATCTCATTGAGACGTATAAGATGATGAATGGGATGGATAGGATAGAGGTGGAGAGACTCTTCCCGCTCAGAAAGGATAGTAGGACTAGGGGGCACAGCCTCAAGATAAAGGGGGGGCGGTTTAGAACGGAGTTGAGGAGGAACTTCTTCACTCAAAGGGTGGTGAATCTCTGGAATTCTCTGCCCGTTGAAGTGGTGGAGGCTACCTCGCTAAATATTTTTAAGACGCGGGTTGATGGGTTTTTGATAAGAGAGGGGATTAAGGGTTATGGGGAGAGGGCGGGAATGTGGAACTGAGCCACGACAGATCAGCCATGATCTTATTGAATGGCGGGGCAGGCTCGAAGGGCTAGTTGGCCTACTCCTGCTCCTATTTCTTGTGTTCTTATGTTCTTATGAAAGCTCATGCTGTCAAATTGGACTTTAATTTGGTATTGTGAGACTACTTACTGTGCTTACCTGCACAAGACTGATGTCCCAAGGAATATAACATGAAGATAGTGATTGGGCCACAGCCATTTTCTTTTGTCAGCACATTTAATCATAGAATCATAAAATCCCTACAGTGCAGAAGGAGGCCATTTGGCCCATCAAGTCTGCACCGACTCTCCAACAGAGTATTTTACTTATGTCCTCTCCCTGTAATCCCACACATTTATCCTGCTAATCCACCTGATCTACACATCTTGAGACAAGGGGCAATTTCATCATGGCCAATCCACATAACTGGCACATCTTTGGACTGTGGGAGAAACCCACACAGACATGGGGAGAACATGACACAGACAGTCACCCGAAGCTAGAATTGAAACTGGATCCCTGGTGCTGTGAGACAGCAGCACTAATGACTATAAATTATATGTTGTGAGTCAGGAATTTAATTCCCACTAGCAATTTAGCACAAATGAGCACAATGGTGATGTTCATGAAGGGTGCAATGCCAGGAGTGGCCCAAGCTTGTCTCCTTTTAGTTGCTTTGTCAAAAACATTGGACTGTGTTCTGAGGCGTATTTTACCATTGGAAAACTGGGCTGAATAGAGAAGAATAGAATGCAAAATAAATATTTATCATGAAAAGGAGGATCAAGCTTCTTAAGAAACAGATTTCCAATGTGGAGTGTGGACCAAGTGGTCATGTAATGACGTGATTACAGAAAAGGTCATGTGACAGGAGTGCAGCAGGTTGTCCCCTGAGTGCAGACAGAGCACAGGTATGGAGTAACTGCTCAGCTAGTGAATAAAGTATTGTTTGCTGTAAGTCTTTGCTGTCAGTGTTTGGAAACCCAGCGCTTCTGCAGAAGACCCTATGGAAGCCCTGTTGAGAAGGGTGAAGTAGGTGGATAACATTATGAAGCTGGATGGAGTTATGTTTAAGGTATGTCAGGGACCAGATCAGAAACTCCAAGAGTTATTGTGAAGACTCCAACTTTTACTTTTGATTTTAGCATTAGGGTGAGCATAATGTTTTTCGCTCTAGGTATGATGCAATTGACGCACTAGGAAGCTTTTAACGAGACAAACTTTACTTAAGAACATGGAATATAACAAAAAGAATTAGCATAACTTTTACCAATTAAAATGCTTAAACATGACAATGTGTAATTCTTAATAGCTAGCTATCTCTATTGTTCCAATTTAGCAAGATCCCCCTCTCTGCAGCTTCCAAACAGCAACTCTCATACTGTAGATTCGCAGAGAAAGATCCAGTCCCAAACAGCAGAATCTCAGTGGGAGAGACTTATTTCCTGGCAGATTTTAGTCTCCAACTTCAGTGAGGGGAAAAGAGAGGCACTACTGTGTAACAACTCAAAGTAGCAACTGCCTTCATTCTTCTGTATAAGCCTAGCTCCACCCAATCATATGACCTTACCCATCAATCACCCTAATCAAGTCCCACTCTGCAAAACCCTGGGGAACTACTAAAAGCAACAAAACAGTATTAGTCCAGCTTAGGAGTTTTTAAGAAAGGGCAGCATGGACAAGTTGGGCCAAAAGGCCTGTTTCCATGCTGTAAACCTTTATGACCCTATGACTCTAGTCCAGATTAAAACAAAGATTCTGGATATAGACAAAATGGCATCGGTATTCGGAAAATGTGCTGAAATAGATCCTACACAAGAAACACGACAAATACATTTCTTAAAGGCACAGTATCGTCACAGTATCAGCTCTTGATTAACTTTGTGGAAATAATGAAGAAACTGCATTTGAAGAACTAAAGGAAATAATATTTTCTTTACTGTACTTTTCACTGGAGAGAGCATCTGTTTTGGCCTAATATTCAGAAAGTGTTTTAAGTGGACTTTTTATAATGGTTGAATGTTTGGCATAATGGCAGCTTTTATGACTTCAGAACATCCAGCATTTAATGTGACCAAAGAAGCCACAGCTAAACTAATAATAAAGCCATGCTGTTTTTAAATTCATACTTTTTCACCTTCTTCTTTGCTGTCAGTTGACATATACAACACAATAATATTTTTCCTTCGATACCCAGTTCACAGCAATATAATGTGGCTAAACAGTTTAATTATCAACCTGTAAACCTTTCCATTATACCTGTGGCAGGCAGTGAGAGCTGGAGAGTTTCCTGGTCAGCCAATGGCAGCTGCAGCAAAACAGCACCCTTCCCCCCCCCCCCCCCCCCCAGTTAAAAGACTCCATGCAATAAACTCTTGCCATGTGGCAAGTGTCTCCTTTGCTTCAAGGGACTGATAGAGAGGGAGAGAGTTCCAAGCATGAACTTTACACGAGATACAGAGGACGGGATTTTCCGGCGGCACTCACCCCAAAATCAGGTGGTGGCAGGAGGTCTCCCAGTTCACCAGGAGATTGGAGTGCCTGCACCCCAATGGTGAGCAGCCTTCAGCCAGCTCCACTGAGAAGCTTTGGCTCCTTGTCCCCATCTCCCTGCAACTGGTGCAAATCGCTCTGCTGTCTAAAAAATTGACAGTGTGTCTTAAGATTTCTTTGTCAAACTCGCCCAAAAAAAGGTCTGAAACAGATCTAATTCTTTAATAGCATCTTAAAACTGCCAAACAAAATGTGAACTCAGTCCCATTGCTGAGAGAATTAGTTTTGGAGCATTTGAAAATCAGCCTAGTATTCATAATAGGCTCAGCTATAAACAACAGCTTTTGCAAAATGTGGACAATGAAGTCTCTTGAACCTGTGGAACAGATGGCTTGTGTTTTTTTTCCCCAAGCTTTATCAGGTGACCTGTCAATCAATGCACTCAGGTAGTGCATGTCTGCTTTTTTATTTTAAGTGACAGCTGCAGCCTGTTTTTTTTAATTTTTAAAGGACTAGAGGTTTAAAATGCTTCAGATTATGACAATTAAACAAACTTCATCTTCCCTTCAAGAGCATTTATGTTTTCCTACATTAATTCATGACTTCTACACTGTGTGTTGAAGGCCCTTGGAACAATGAAAATGTGATCTTGGCACAGATTTGACTTTGATTTTCCCATAATACCAATTTTTAACTGTGTTTGTCCCTGATTATTATTATGTTACCCTAAGGGGCGTCTGACAAATAAACGAATAGGATGAGAATAGAGGGATATGATCCCTGGAAGGTAGGGGGTTTTACTTGAGTCGGGCAACATGATCGGTGCAGGCTTGGAGGGCCAAAGGGCCTGTTCCTGTGCTGTAATTTTCTTTGTTCTTTGTTCCTTAGCCTAATCTGCTTTTACCTTCATCTCTTAATTCTCTTGTCGGTAGATTTTGGTCTTTTGACTTTAAAATGGATCATTTTTACCAGCTGCCTACACTGCACCCGCGTCCCTCCTTTTTTCCCCTCCCACCGCCACTTTTTCTGAGTTTAAAATCCCATTGACATCCCTTGTCACGTCAAGACAACAGTGCCATGCTTGTCCAACTGGAATCCATCCGAGCAGTACTGTTCCTTCCTGTCCCGGTGCTGGCACCGTCGTCCCTTTGAAATTTTTAAATGCAGACAGTTTTTAAAATTGCCACACTGTAATTTAAAATTGTTGCTTGGAGAGCTGCCTCAGCAGGAGGTAGCTTCTTAGTTTTCAAATCTGTGTTAAAAAAAAAATCACCACGCGTCAGTATTGCACCATTTGGCCTGACAATGAAATATTTGATGGCTAGAAAGGGTGTGAATTGAGAAATACATGCGAGGAAGTGTTGGCTGGTGGTGGGTAGGATTACTATTAGATTTGGTATCAATGTTGGTATCAATGGATGCTACTCTGATTGGCGGCTGGTGACTAGTGGAGTGCCGCAGGGATCGGTGCTGGGGCCTCAGCTATTTACCGTTTATATAGATGACCTGGAGGAGAGGGATGAGTGTAGGGTGACGAAATTTGCTGATGACACGAAGATGAGTGGAAAAGCAAATTGCGTGGAGGGTGTGGAAAGTCTGCAGAGGGATCTGGATAGGCTGAGCGAGTGGGCGAGGACCTGGCAGATGGAGTATAATGTTAGCAAGTGTGAGGTTATCCACTTTGGCAGGAATAATAGTAGGAGGGACTACTATTTAAAGGGTGAAAAGCTGCAGCATGCTACGGTGCAGGAGGACCTGGGGGTCCTTGTGCATGAGTCGCAAAAACCCAGCCTGCAGGTGCAGCAGGTGATCAAGAAGGCGAATGGGATGCTGGCCTTTATAGCGAGGGGGATAAAATATAAAAGCAGGGAGGTCTTGCTGCAACTGTACAGGGTACTGGTGAGGCCGCAGCTGGAGTACTGTGTGCAGTTTTGGGCGCCGCACTTGCGCAAGGATATTTTGGCCTTGGAGGGAGTGCAGAGGAGGTTCACTAGGCTGATACCGGAGATGAGGGGGTTGGACTATAAAGAGAGACTAAATAGACTGGGTCTGTACTCGTTGGAGTTTAGAAGGATGAGGGGGGATCTTATAGAGACGTATAAGATAATGAAAGGGATGGATAGGGTAGAGGTAGAGAGATTCTTCCCACTTAGAAAGGATAGCAGGACGAGAGGGCACAGCCTCAAGATAAGGGTGGGGGGTGCAGTTTAGATTGGAGTTGAGGAGGAACTTCTTCACTCAAAGGGTGGTGAATCTCTGGAATTCTCTGCCCATTGAAGTGGTAGAGGCTACCTTGCCAAATATATTTAAGTCACGGGTAGATAGGTTTTTGACAGACAAGGGAATTAAGGGTTATGGGGAGAAAGCGGGAAAGTGGAACTGATCCACTTCAGATCAGCCATGATCTTATTGAATGGCGGGGCAGGCTCGAAGAGCTAGATGGCCTACTCCTGCTCCTATTTCTTATGCTGTTATTTCTGCTCGAAGTATGTGGACTATGGAGCAGTACAATGGCATAATGGTTAGCACTAATGCCTCACAGCACCAGGGTCCTGTGTTCAATTCCCTGCTTGGGTCACTGTCTGTGTGGAGTCTGCATGTTCTCCCTGTGTTTGCGTGGGTTTGCTTTGGGTGCAGAAGTTTCCTCCCACAGTCCAAAGATGTGTGGGTTAGGTGGATTGGCCCTGCTAAATTGCCTCTTAGTGTCGGGGGACTAGCTAGAGTAAATGCATGGGGTTATGGGGATAGGGCTGGGTGGGATAGTGGTCAGTGCAGACTTGATGGGTGAATAGCCTCCTTCTGCACTGTAGGATTCTATAATAGTGGTATTGAATTAATTTACTTGATTCACACTGAGCATGAAGCCATTGCCCAATGTTGGATTTGAATAGTGAATGTTTTTCTGCAAATTCCGAATCACTGAATCCCAACAGGATTCCCAACAGTACAGGAGGAGGCCACTTGGCTCTTTAAGTCTGCACCAACTCTCCAGTAGAGCACCTTACCCATAATCCTGCAAATTTACCCCACTAATCCCCCTATCCTACACATCTTGGGACACTAAGAGGCAATTTATAATGGCCAATCCACCTAACCTATACATCTTTGGACTTTGGGAGGAAACCGGAGTAACCAGAGGAAACCCATGCAGACGTGGGGCGAACGTGTAAACTCCACACAGATCATGGTTGGAATTGATCCCAGGTCCCTTGGTCTGTGAGGCAGCAGTTCTAACCACCGTACCATCATGCCATGAAATGTATTAAATGTTAAGAACATGGCAAACAGACATTCCAATTGATTCAATGGTTTCCTACCCTAATCAAAACTATTGACTGTCGACATTACAGGAGTCAAATTATTCTATAGACTAATATGCAAAGGGTTAAAGAAGACCCAAAAAAAAGGTGCATATCTGGATTTGCATTTAAAAGGACATTTCTGCTATTATAAATAGGCAAGCTTTGCATTTACGATGTACTAAATTGCTAGCATTAATTTGAACTTTGCCTGCCTGATTGGTGTGCATGTAGTGTATGTAATGCGATGAATGAATTGAGAAAATGGCAGAAGTCAGACAATCTGAAAACGAAAACAAAACTTTATCATGAAGGGAGAGCAAAGTTAGTTTTTCAAGTGTCGATCTTTCAGTGGTCTTCTAAATTTAAAACGTATCTTGCTCTGCTGCAATAAGAAGCACTTCAAGTCAAACTACATTGTGCAGGAGAACTGTACTTTAGTCTATGGAGCTGCAGCGCTCATGTATAAATCATAGGACTCACTTGTTGGTGCCTTCCACACTCCATTGAAGCACCACGTCAACCGCCTCCAGCAAAACTAAGCTGAATGAATATAAAATCAAAATGTTCCCACCAGTTCCACTATATCATTAACAGTAACACACAAATTCAGGACAGGGTAGACTTCAGAGGCGCAGGTGATTTTGTTGAGCCTCAAGATCTTGACACTTGCAGCTTAACCCTTTGACAATTTAAGTTGACCTGCAACTGCAGGACAATGGCTCATGGCACAAACTTACAGGGACACTTTACAGCTCAACAATGAAACTGGATGGATCATTCGGCCGCAACTTAGGCATTGCGTAAAGACGTGGGAGAGGCACACCCAACCTATTTGACCCTGCAAGTAGTCCCAGGATGCAACTCATGCTGAGGGGACGGGGGGAGCCTGCTGCTGAGCTCCCCGAGGTCCACCCCTGCGGAGCTCCCCTTCTCTCCCACCCCATCATTGCTCTACCCCCATTCAGACTCTGCCCCTACTCAGGCCCCAACCCCCTTGGCACTGCCCTGGCACAGTAAGGTGCCCAGTGAGCAGTGCCAGGGTGGCAGTACCAGGCTGATTGCCCCCGGGGCAATGTCTGGCCCCACCCTCAATCACCCAGGGGCTTCAATGGCCTCTGATCGATCCCCCCAGTGAAACCATTACTCTACATGACTGATGATTTTCACCGGTGAGAAGCTCGACCAGCAAAGGGGTTAATGCAAGTGAGCCCAGATGATTCCACATAAAGCATTTCGTTAGTATTGAAATTGGCTTTGCACCCTTTGACAATTTTGCTGTCAAAACAGGGTCAGACAATCAGGAGAGGCAATAAACTGGGTGTGATCTTTTGCCTTTCACCCTATTTTACCGCCGCAGCTCGCCAAACATGGATCAAGGTCATAAGATCGTGACCATCATCACACAAACAACAATTTACTAAAACAGAACATCAAGGGAAACCGTAATGATAACTGGTCATAAATCTGGTGACTTCCACTGTAGAATGTCTCAATTCCAACCTAGGTCCTTCTGGAAATGAGAAGTCCGTTTTGGGCTGAGGTGAATATTAAACCTATCAACCCGGGGTATAATTCATCCTCAGTAGCTGCTGTTTTCTCTATTACTGCAACAACTGGTTCTATATCAACACTGGGATCGCCACGCCCAACCCAGGCAGATCTACCTGTGCTTTTGGAGTCACCTGTTGTCTCAGGTGATCCACATGCTTCTTGATGCAACATCCTTGCATCTCTACAAGTTAGGAGACAGGTCTCCCCAGTCAGCCATGCTGCTCCAGCTGCAAAATTACTGACCATGATTTTGTCTCTGAAGACTCTGTCGCTCTTTGAGTTGAACCTCTCTTTCTGAGAGGCTTGCCTAGCCTCCACTTTCTGGTGACAAATTTGGAAATATCATATCCAACTGCGTGCTTCAACGACATCCCATTGGCAACTCGGCTGGTGTGACCTCCATGGCATGGTGTACGGCAGCAGAAAGTTGGTGGTCTATAAATGCACTTGTTTCTTCATTGACGCCTTGAGAGTTTCCACAGCACAGTCTGCTGGCCTGTTTGATGCTGAATGGTAAGATGCTGACCTAGCATGATGAATATAATTTGATTTTACAAATTTCTGAAATTTGTCCGCCGTGACACTAATAGCTCTGTGATCCTATGAATGGTAAAGATTTGTTTCAATTTATCAATGGGTGGCAATGACCGTCATAGATAGACATCCAGTCATTTTAGTGTGCTACCATAACCAGAAACATGGCTTATAAAAGGTCCCACAAAGTCAATATGTATTCTTACCCAGGGTTTCCCTGGCCACTCTCAAGGATGTAGATTAGCCGGGGATGGCTGGATCTGCTGAGCTTGACAACTGGGGAATTGGCTAACCATTCTCTCCATGCATGCATCAAGACCCAGCCACACCACACAACTTCCGGCTAGCAATTTCACCCTGTTTTGACCTGGATATGAGTGATGCAGCTCTTGCAAGTTCTTGCAACAATAGTGTTGTCAAGATAAACCACTACATTTGAGATGATCTGTAAAAAACTTTCCGTTGTTCACTGGAAAATAATCCTGGCTGATGAGACTCCCAAAAGATGGTCTGTATATTGGTATAAATCCTTGTGTGTGTAGAAAACGTGCATAATTTTTACATCAGCAGGCTTCTTGGGCATGATCTCTCCCACACCAATAACAAGCTTCTGCCCTTGATGTTGTATCCCTTTTACTGGAATCTTCAGTAACCACAGGCTGTCCTTGGCAACAACTGTTTGCTACCACAAGTGGTTTACTTTGTTTGGCACATCTTGCAATTTCCTCATGCCCTGTTCTGCATTTGGGCCAGCTCCATCGCTTTTTCTGGAGAAATTCCCTGCCTACAACTTCTTTTGTATAATCAGACTGTTTATACCACAGACCGAATGATCCCTCAATATTTGTCCTAAAGCTGTACTGAAACCTTAACATTCTGCTAGCCCTTTCAATCTGGCCATGAAGCCTGAGACTGAATCCACATAGACAGTGACCCAAGCCAGGAATCAAACCCGGATCCCTGGAGCTGTGAGGCAACAGTGCTAACCATTGTGCCACTGCCGCCTTGAAAAGTGGGTTAGAGATTCTTAGTTCTATGAATTAGTTGGAAGGAGTTGTCCTGCTTCGTTTTTGGCTGTGGCTTTGCTGACTTCACTTGTTTCCAGCAATCAGAGAGAGAGTGGGACTTAACTCACAAGCAGCAAGGATGCTTAGTGAATGTTCTTCAGCTGTGACCCTTCATAGCACACACCAGCGCAGCGAAAAGAAAACACTAGACTAGCACACTGAGACCAGAGTGGCAGTTGGTTTTTCTCATGTATTCCTAGAAGGGGAAAAGCACCAGCATGTCTGGATGTAACTCCCTTCTCATGTATTCCTGGAAGGGAAAAAGCACCAGCATGTCTGGATATAACACACAGGAGATAATTTTTGCTGAAAGTTGATCAGCTCCCAGTATCTCCACAGGAAATTAGGGTCCAGTTTTTGAATTGTCTTTCCCTTAGAAATATTTCCATCTGAAAAAGGATGCAGCATCCTGCTGCCCCTCTTGGACTGATTAAAATCCACTTAGGAATTCCAGTCAATGGTTATTTTGCAGTCTGAGACAGTTTTGTTTTTGAATTTCTTTATTTGATAGAACACATGTTTTATTTAAAAGTTCAATATGTCTTTGTAATTCGGGGCTATTATCCATCGCCATGACAATGTGAAGGTACGACTTATCAATTTGGCTGTTCAGCTGCTGGTGAAGATCAAGCTGTTTATTTGAGGGTTTCATTGACTCCTGAATGAAAACTAGCTTTTATTAAAGGCTCTGTAAATTAATATGTTTTTAAAAAAGATAAGGGGAGAGAATTCTCCCATGGGAATTGTCGCAGGTGGGGGCAGACCACGCAAAGGTCCATTGATCTCAATTGGGATTCTTCTGTTTTGGGGCGAGCGCAGCTGGAGAATACCGTCAAAGGTTTGTGGATGGAGCTTGGGGGTGTTGTAACGTGGCAAGGGAATGTTTGAGGATGATGTGTGGGATGGGAGTCTGTGAGGGAGATTTTATTTATTTATTTAGTGAATGCAAAGCCACTAAGCCAAACAGTTTCTTCTGATCCTACCTGAGTTCAGATGGGGACTGCTGAGTCTGTGGATTAGACAGTCTTCAATGATGTTGTGCATTGTTTTCTCTCTCCGACAGGCACAGAGGTGCTGGCACCAATGCCCAATCTGTGGATGTTAGCCGTAGTGGGTCCTGAACCTGTTAGGGTTGGACCAGCCTTTCCTTGGAAGGTTGAAACTGTTGGGTTGGGTTTGAGACCAGATACTTGTTTGTCTTGTCCAATGATTCCCATTCATTTGTCCAGGTGGAATTAGTGTTGAAGTCCTGTGCAGATGAGGTGGGGGTGGGGGGGGCGCGTGCGGGAGGAACGCAGATGAGTGGCTGAGGGACACAAGTTGATGGAGGAATGGGTGGCAGTGGGATAAAGAGATGGAGAGGTGTGGGGAATTGTTGGGGTTTTGGGGTTGTGGTTTGGGTGGGGGATGAGAAGAAATTGTTAACATACTTTTGAAATTCTACTGAAATGCATTTAAATTAATTTTGATACATATTGCAGCCTTTGTGACACAGTTCAACATTTGCCACACATTCGTCTAAAGATCCACGCCCGTGAATGGATGGGAGTGGAGGCTGGCCTTTTAGCCTGTCCACTCTGGCGTTGGCTCACCTCCACTCCTGCCAAAGTGTCAGGGCTCAGGGATCACAAAGTCGTGTTCTCACCAACCCAGAGACGGTTGTGGAAACACAACTCAGGTTCAATCATGATTCCTGATCCTTGCTGCCCATGGCAAAATTGTGCCCAAATAATCTGCAAAGGGATATCGATCAGTTAAGTGAGTGTGCAAACATTTGGCAGAAGCAGCATAATGTGGGAAAAGATGTACCTATCCATTCTGGCAGGAAGCATAGAAAAGCAAATGTTACTTAAATGGAGAGAGACCGCAGAATGCTATGGGATGGATAGGTCAGGAGTGGAATGCCTGCTCCATTCATTTACACATGAATCACGAAATTCCATCCAACGACTCTATGTACACTACCCACTGCCTCGGCAAAGCAGCCAGCATAATTAAGGACCCCATGCAGCCCGGACATTCTCTCTTCTACCTTCTTCCTTCAGGAAAAAGATACAAAAGTCTAAGGTCACATACTGACTCAAGAACAGCTTCTTCCCTGCTGCTGTCAGACTTTTGAATGGACTTACCTTGCATTAAGTTGATCTTTCTCTACACCCTAGCTATGACAACACTACATTCTGCAGTTCCTCGTTCCCTATGAATGGTATGTTTTGTCACTATAGAGCGCAAGAAACAATACTTTTCACAGTATGTTAATGTATGTGATAATAATAAATCAAATAAAAAATCAAAATTGAACGTTAGCATTCAGGTACAGCAAATAATTAAGAAACCAAATGGAGTTTTGGCCTTTGTTGCAAGGGGAGTAGAGAATGAAAATAGGGAGGTTTTGCGACAACTGTACAATGCATTGGTGAGACAACATCTGGAGTGTTGCATACTGTTTTGACTTCCTTGTTTAAGGAGGTATATATTTGTGTTGGAAGCAATTCAAAGAAGAATTGTTAGTTAATTCCTGAGGTGTATTCACCTTCTTCAGAAACCAGTGCATCGTAACAGAATAAACTAGCGTACATCCAGCACCTCTGGCATTTTGATTGTCCATTTTGTTGTTAAAAATAGCAGTACCATGTCCTTCAGTGATGGAGGATCAACACATGACTAGCTAGAGGAAAGATTCTGCAAAAAGCAAGATATCAGGAGCAAAAAATATATAATAAGAACATAAGAAACAGGAGCAGGAGTAGGCCATCTAGCCCTTCGAGCCTGCCCCGCCATTCAATAAGATCATGGCTGATCTGTCGTGGCTCAGTTCCACTTTCCCGCCCTGTCCCCATAACCCTTAATCCCCTCTCTTATCAAGAACCCATCAACCCGCTTCTTAAAAATATTTAGCGAGGCAGCCTCCACCACTTCAACGGGCAGAGAATTCCAGAGATTCACCACCCTTTGAGTGAAGAAGTTCCTCCTCAACTCCGTTCTAAACCGCCTCCCCTTTATCTTGAGGCTGTGCCCCCTAGTCCTACTGTCTTTTTTGAGCGGGAAGAGTCTCTCCACCTCTATCCTATCCATCCCATTCATCATCTTATACGTCTCAATGAGATCTCCCCTCATTCTTCTAAACTCTAACGAGTACAAGCCTAGTTTATTCAGCCTCTCCTCATAGCTCAACCCCCTCAACTCC
The DNA here is from genome assembly GCF_965287045.1 of Carcharhinus amblyrhynchos. Taxonomy (NCBI): domain Eukaryota; kingdom Metazoa; phylum Chordata; class Chondrichthyes; order Carcharhiniformes; family Carcharhinidae; genus Carcharhinus; species Carcharhinus amblyrhynchos. Next base: position 130,196,625 of record NC_137325.1, read on the forward strand.
ATATGACCAGTTACTGGCAAGTTAAGCTGTTAATGGGATGTTATAGAACATAGAACATTAGAACATAGAACATAGAACATAGAACATTACAGCGCGGAACAGGCCCTTCGGCCCAAGATTATAGGACAAGATTTGTGACTGTTCAGTGAGTATGTGATTTCAGGACAATAAATACTTCTTTGTTTTCTGAATGTTTTATCCCGTTAAAGAATGTAGATTTATTTGTGTAAATGACATTCCAGCCCTTGAGAATCTTGTCACCTGCACCCACGTTGGCATGCTCCTCATCGGAGCAAGCATTCCACTCCTCCATCTCCTCCTCAGGTAGTCCTTCTCCCTGTTACAGCACCACACTGTGCAGGGTGCAGCAAGCGATGATGATGTGTGAGGCCCTCTGTGGATTGTATTGGAGGGCTCCACCATTTCGGTCCAGCCACTGGAACCTCGTCCTTAGCGTCCCTGTGGTCCGTTCTGCCATAGCTTGAGTTAGCATGAGGCTCGTTGCATCTTCTCTACGCTGCACGATGTGGCCTCCGCACAAACATCATCAGCTACATCCTCAGTGAGTAACCCTTGTTCTTAAGGAGCCAACTCTATAGCCTCTGTGGACCCTGCAAGATGTCAGGGACCTGAGAGGAGCTGAAGATTTCAGAGTTGTGCACATTCCCTGGGAATCATGCACACACCTGGTATGATCGCAGACCAATTCAACATTCAGTGAGTAGAAACTCTTGTGGTTCACATGGTTGACTGCTTGAGGCCATGGAACTCTTAGAGCCACAAGTGCAGTCGATGGCACACTGCGCGTGCGAAAAACCAGAGATCGGCACAAATCCCAATGCTTTACTTCCTGGCTTGCCAGAACCTGCCTGGAATGCACAAAGTTTTGTTCTTTCACCAATGTAGTGTCTGTGACTCAGTTTACTTACTCTTTTCCTTTTCAGATACCTGTAGAAAGTCTTCCTGTCCATTTTTACATTTCTAGCATCTTCCTTGCATACTCTAATTGTCATCTTTTAGTCATTCTCCACCATTTTTTTATATTCTGACCAAAAGCAACTTATTGGGAATTATTATAGCATTTGACATCGCTCTGATAGGGAGATGTTAGCAGAGGCGACCAAACATTTTGTCAAAACTAGATATACAACTAAAAGTTTCTTGAATGAGATAGAGACAGAGAGTTTGAGGAAGGGAATTCTAGAGCTTTAAGGCCTATGGAGCGCTGTTAAGAACACAGTGGAATGTCTGCAACCGGCATCTATTATGGAGGATACAGGGAAAGTATTCCTATTGTTAATAAGCCAACAAATGTAAAAAGAATGGCACAGTGGTTAGCACTGCTGCCTCACAACACCAAAGGTGTGGGTTCAATTCTGGCCTTGGGTGACTGGATGCTCCTGTTTTTCTCCCATTGTCCAAAGGTGTGCAGTTTAGGCAGATTGACCATTCTAAATTTCCTTTAATGTCCCAAAATGTGTAGGTTAGGCAGATTAGCCTTGGGAAATGTATCGGCCTATGGGGATAGGGTGGGGGTGAGGGCCAGGATAAGATCAGAGAATCGGTGCAGACTCAATGAGCTGAACACTCTCTTCTGCACTGTAGGGATTCTATGATTACACAAATGTCCACTTATAACACTATTTGAATATTGGGTCACCACAGATGTTCTCTCCAGTGAAAAGTTCAATGGAAAATACATTGTTTCCTTTAGTTTCTTCATTACTCCCACAAAGTTAACACCTGCTATCTTAAAGATATCTCTATGCACCTTCACACTGCTCTTCACTTCACCCACCACTCCCTTCTCAACTGGCCTTTCATAACATCTCCTTGTAGAAGTGTTGGATTCCCAAACACTGACAACAACAACTTATAACAAACAATACTTCATTCACTAGCTAAGAAGCTACTCCAAGCTTGTGCTCTGCCTGTTCTCTGGAGACATCTGCTGAGTTCTTGTCACATGACCACTTTTGTAGCCACATCATCATCATAGAATCCTACAGTGCAGAATGAGGCCATTCAGCCCATTGAGTCTACATTGACCACAAGCCCATCCATGCCCTATCTCCAAAACCCCATGCATTTTACCCTACCTAGTCCTCTGAACACTAAGGGGCAATTTAGCATGGCTAATCCACCTAAACTGCACATCTTTGGACTGTGGGAGGAAACCAGAGCCCCCAGAGGAAACCCCGCAGACACAGGGAGAACGTGCAAACTCCACACAGACAGTAACCCGAGCTGGGAATCAAATGTGGGTCCTTGGCGCTGTGAGGCAGCAGCACTAACCACTGTACCACTGTGCCCACTTGGTCTAGAATTCCAGTGGTGGGCAAGGTCAGAGAATCAACCCACTGTTAGAGTAAAGCTTCAAGAGGAGCAGGGCTTTTACATTTAATTCTGGAAGTCGTTGTCCAATTTACCCTTCAGTAGTGATGAGTGCTAATAGGCTCATTGTCAGTTCTAGCATAAAATCCAGACCATTATCTTTCCTTGAGAAAAGTCATTGGTTGAAAATTTTTATCTTGTACTCATCAGGACAATTGCAAGAATTCAAATATCACAGGAAACAACAACTTCATATTCTATGAGGTTTTTTTTTTCCCTTTTTCCTTTGGGTTGCTATAAGGGGTAAATATGAGTGTGAGACCTGTATGTTGTTGCCAATGCAACATGTGGGAGGTCTTGGAGGCTCCTGGCCTGCCAGACATCCACACCTGTGCTCGGTGTGTGGAGTTGCAGGCCCTACGAAACCAGGTTAAGGAGCTGCAAATGCAGCTCGAGGACCTTCGGCTAGTTAGGGAGAGTGAGGAGGTTATAGAAAGGAGCTACCAGCAGGTAGTCACACCAGGGCAGCGGGATGAGGGCACTTGAGTTACCATTAGGAAGGGGAAAACACGGGTGATGGGGAGCACTCCGGTGGATGTCCCCCTTCAAAATAAGTACTCTGGCCTGAGTACTACTGGGGGGGTCAGCTCATCTGAGGGAGGAAGCGATGGCCAGCTCTCTGGAGCTGAGCCAGTGAGCCAAAAAATCAAAAAGGGAAGCAGAAAGGTAGTATTAATAGGGGACTCCACAGTGAGGGGCGCGGACAGGCGTTTTTGTGGACGTAGAAGGGAGTCGCGGATGGTGGTTTGTCTCCCTGGGGCTGGGATCCAGGATGTCTCTGGGCGGGTCCCAGACATCCTGAAAGGGGAGGGTGAGGAACCGGAGGTAGTAGTACATATAGGTACGACTGATGTAGGTAAGAAGAGGGAGGCACTCGTGAAAAAGGACTATAGGGAACTGGGTAGGCAGCTGAGGAAGAGAAAAGCAAAGGTAGTAATCTCAGGATTGCTGCCTGTGCCAAGGGAGAATGAGGGAAGAAATGAAATGAGGTGGAGGGTGAATGCGTGGCTGAGGGACTGGTGTAGAGGGCAGGGATTTCGGTTCCTAGATCACTGGGACCTCTTTAGGGGTAGGTGGGACCTCTATAGTAGGGACGGGTGGCACTTAAATACCAGGGGGACTAGTATCTTGGCGGGAAGACTGGCTAAGGCTACCGGGGGGACTTTAAACTAGAAAGGATGGGGGGAGGGAACTGTGTTGGGGAAACTGGGACGGAGGAGGTTCGCTCCCAGGTAGGGGAGGACCGCAGGCAGTATGGGAGGGAGGTTAGACAGGTGGTGGAGATGGGAAATGCCCAGACTGAGGGGCTGAAGTGTATATATTTTAATGCAAGGAGTATAGTGAATAAGGTAGATGAGCTTAGGGCGTGGATAGCTGTTTGGGATTGTGATGTGGTGGCCATTACGGAGACTTGGATGTCTCAGGGACAGGACTGGGTACTTCAGGTGCCAGGCTTCAGGTGCTTCAGGAAGGACAGGGAGGGTGGCAGAAGGGGTGGTGGCGTGGCACTGTTGATCAAGGATAGTGTCATGGCTACAGAGAAAGAGGATGTCGTGGAGGGATTGTCTACAGAATCTCTGTGGGTGGAAGTTAGGAACAGCAAAGGGTCAAAAACTTTGCTGGGTGTAATCTATAGGCCGCCCAATAGTGACAGGGAAGTTGAAGTGAAAATAGGGAAACAGATTCTGGAGAGATGTTTTAATAACAGAGTTGTCGTGATGGGAGACTTCAATTTCCCAAACATCGACTGGAATATCCCTAGGGTAAGGGGTATAGATGGGGAGGAGTTTGTTAGGTGTGTTCAGGAGGGTTTCCTGACGCAGTATGTGGACAAGCCTACGAGGGGAGAGGCTGTACTTGACCTGGTACTGGCGAATGAACCAGGGCAGGTGATGGATCTTTCGGTAGGTGAGCATCTTGGAAATGGTGACCATAATTCTATCTCCTTCACAATTGCGTTGGAACGAGATAGGATCAGGCAGGCTAGGAAGGTGTTTGTCTGGGGTAAGGGGAGATACGAAGAAGTCAGGAAGTTACTTGGACAAATAAACTGGAAGGAGGCGTTCTTAGGGAAAAGTACCGAAGGAAGGTGGCAGATATTCAAGGAATGTGTGTCTGGAGCTCTGAATGACAACGTTCCGATGAGACGAGGGGGTTTTGGTGGGTCGAGGGAACTGTGGTGCACAAAGGATGTGTTGAACCTAGTCAGGAAGAAAAGGAAGGTGTACAAGAGGTTCAGGGAATTAGGAGATGTTAAAGATCTTGAGGAGTATAAGGACTGTAGGAGGGAACTTAAAAGGGAAATTAGGAGAGCCAGAAGGGGTCATGAGAAGACCTTGGCGGGTAAGATTAAGGAGAATCCCAAGGCCTTCTATAAATATGTGAAAGGTAAAAGGATAAGAAGAGAAGGGATAGGACCTATAAAAGGTGAGGGGGGAAAGGTTTGTGTGGAACCAGAAGAAATGGCGGAGGTGCTTAACGAGTACTTCGCCTCAGTATTCACAGTGGAAGCCGATCTGGGAGATTTTGTTATGGATTTGCAGCAGATGGAAAGGATTGAGTACGTGAATATTAAGGAGGAGGATGTGTTGGAACTTTTGAATTCTATCAAGGTAGATAAGTCGCCGGGACCAGATGGGATGTACCCCAGGATACTGTGGGAGGCGAGGGAAGAGATTGCAGAGCCCCTGGCGATGATCTTTGCGTCGTCAATGGAGACGGGAGAGGTTCCAGAGGATTGGAGGATTGCGGATGTAGTTCCTATTTTTAAGAAAGGGAACAGAGATAGCCCGGGAAATTACCGACCGGTGAGTCTGACCTCAGTGGTTGGTAAGCTGATGGAGAGGCTTCTGAGGGACAAGATTTACGAACATTTGGAGAGGTTTGACATGATCAGGAATAGTCAGCATGGATTTGTCAAGGGCAGGTCGTGCCTTACAAGCCTAGTTGAGTTCTTCGATAATGTGACTGAACACATTGACGAAGGAAGTGCCGTGGACGTAGTGTACATGGACTTCAGCAAGGCGTTTGATAAGGTCCCCCATGCAAGACTTCTTGAGAAGGTGAGAGGGCATGGGATCCAAGGGCCTTTGGCCTTGTGGATCCAGAACTGGCTTGCCTGCAGAAGGCAGAGAGTGGTTGTGGATGGGGCTTTTTCTGAATGGAGGTCAGTCACCAGCGGAGTGCCTCAAGGATCTGTTCTGGGACCCTTGTTGTTTGTCATTTTCATAAATGACCTGGATGAGGAAGTGGAGGGATGGGTAAGTAAGTTCGCTGATGACACGAAGGTCGGTGGTGTTGTGGATGATCTGGAAGGATGGCAAAAGTTGCAGCAGGACATAGATAGGATGCAGGACTGGGCGGAGAAGTGGCAGATGGACTTCAACGCGGATAAATGTGTAGTCGTCCATTTTGGCAGAACCAACGGGATGAACGAGTACACTATCAAGGGCAGAAGTCTGAGTAGTGTTGAGGAGCAGAAGGATCTTGGGGTCCGGGTCCACAGGACTCTTAAATCGGCCTCGCAGGTGGAGGAGGTGGTCAAGAAGGCGTATGGTGTACTGGCCTTCATTAATCGAGGGATTGAGTTTAGGAGTCGGGAGGTAATGCTGGAACTTTATAAGACCCTTGTCAGGCCTCATTTGGAGTATTGTGCGCAGTTCTGGTCGCCTCACTATAGGAAAGATGTAGAAGCTATTGAAAGGGTGCAGAGGAGATTTACAAGAATGTTGCCTGGACTGGGAGGCATGCCTTATGAAGTTAGGTTGAGGGAGCTGGGACTCTTTTCCCTGGAGAGACGAAGGTTGAGAGGCGACCTGATAGAAGTTTACAAAATGTTGAGAGGAATGGATAGGGTGGACTCTCAGAGGCTATTTCCCCAGGTTGAAATGGTCGCTACGAGAGGACACAGATTTAAGGTGCGGGGAGGGAGGTTCAGAAGTGATGTTAGGGGTAAGTTTTTCACTCAGAGGGTGGTGAGTGAATGGAATCGGCTGCCGTCAGTGGTGGTGGAGGCGAACTCGCTGGGGTCTTTTAAAAGACTTCTGGATGAGTATATGGGGTTTAATGAGATTGAGGGTTATAGATAGGTCTGTAGGTTGGTAGGTGATGTGATCGGCGCAACTTGTGGGCCGAAGGGCCTGTTTGTGCTGTAGTTTTCTATGTTCTATGTTCTATGTTCTATGAGAAAGTACAGATTGGTTGGCAAATGGCCTCTAATTGATAGAGATGTTGCCATGGAAAATGCACCAGTTGATGGTGACTGACAGTAAAACCCATCAACCCGCGTCTTAAAAATATTTAAGACGCGGGTTGATGGGTTTTTGATAAGAGAGGGGATTAAGGGTTATGGGGAGAGGGCGGGAATGTGGAACTGAGCCACGACAGATCAGCCATGATCTTATTGAATGGCGGGGCAGGCTTGAAGGGCTAGATGGCCTACTCCTGCTCCTATTTCTTATGTTCTTATGTTCTTAAGTGCCAAACATTGTTTGAAATCTAAACCAGGCAGTTTGATTCTGTTTGTCAATGCATTGCCCTATGAAATGAATCAGCGAATGGCTGAAACTTATTTTGTGTATGTGTGGACTATTTCTATCTGCAGAGAACAGCGCCCTATATATTAATATATGTAGTTTCCAGTACATGCATATTCATCACACTGCAAGCCCGACTGACTCTCTTAAATTGGCTGTCAGCATAATTTTTAACACGCTGAGGATTATTTCGCAAATGTTGACCAATTGTGGAATCTCATTTAACGTTGGACACTGTTTTATGTTTTGCAAGCATGGGCTGGTTAAGCATAATCTTTACTTTGCCTATTGTGTGTGAACAGCAGAAGCGACATGTCAGTCACCATCAACTAATGCATTCTCCGTGGCAACTCCTCGCCAACCAGAGTCCATTTGCCAACCAATTAACACTGTCATCTCATACAGCATAAAGCTGCTGCTTCCTCTGATATCAGTATTCTTGTGATCGTCCTGATGAGTGCAAGATGAAAAACTTTGACCAAATGTTTTGTTTCAACAATATTCAAGTTCTGTACTACCAACAACTATCCATTATATTTTGGCATGCCTTATGTCAATACTGAATATTAAAAATGTGTATATATACATTTATAAGTGAAATCATACATAAAAAGTTGCCATGATGTCTTTGCCTCTGGATGAAGCATTCTGATTCTTTTTCAAGCTGTTGTCTCAGGGGGAAAAGGTAGTGTGTAGCCCACCAGCTGTGCTGCTAGCTTTTCCTGCCATATTTTCAAACGCTTTGAGAAAGAAATTGCCATCACGATGGCGGGATGGACTCTGAATTCGAATGGGCGAGGGTGGGGACGATGTAGCAGGATAGTTTGCTCGTGATATTGAATTATATTTCAGTGAAGTTCCCAACCTTCCTGGGTGTGAACCACATTATGTCAATGGCAAGAGGCAGGGATGATTGTGCCAAGAGATTGTGCCAGCACGAATCTCGTTAATCAGCTTTCGCGGGATTTTACGCCCCAGTTGCTATTTGTGCCCACAAATGGCAAATGGGCACAAGATCCCAGCCCCCATATCTCTACTCCATTTTAATGTAGCTAGGGTTTCCTCTTCACCTTGTCCCTTTCTATTTACTTTTAAGTTCTTTACATCCATTTTTATTTATTCAATCATCTTTGTGTCACCATCCCTTCACTTCTTGGTCCTGTCCTCACTCTTGGATGTTGTTCCTTCAGGAAAGTTGTTTGAGTGCCCAACCTCTCTTGACATTTCTGCTATCCTCTTTGTATTGGGATTGGGATGCGGGAAGGGAGAGAAAGAGAGAGAGAGATGCAGACAGACGTTGGAATAAAGGAAGACAAAGAAAAGAGAGAAGTCTAGTGTTGGATCATGGGAAGATGATATTGACAGACTATATCAGGGACAGAGGTTATCAGGAGGGAAGAGAGACAGAAACTGAGCACACTCAGATGAAACTGAGGAAAAATATAACAGGTAGCAAGGGACAATAGAGCAAGCGAGAGGGATATTGAGATGGCTTCAAAAGGCACAGTAAAAACAGCGATAGGAAGCCTACTATATATGAATATAAAATAAATCAATTATAGACTTTTTTCCCAGCTTCTGTTCATTGATGTATTTTACTCTACAGCAAAACTGCATTTTTAGCATCCCAGTTGCGCAGCTAATTCTCCATTATTACAATTTATTACACACTTCTTCCTTCACCTTTGAACTACTCACCCTCCCCTCTCTTCTGACTGTACCACAAGTGCCAATGGTATTAATAGTATACACTTCGTCCCAACAATTGGTAATGGACGTTTAGCAATGTTTCATTGAATTGATTTGCGGCAGACTTCAATAAGTGAAACCAAGCATTGAGGGAGAGAAATTTATTTGTGTCAGGCTGCTTCAAGTGGCCCAGTCTGCCTTCAGGGAATTGGCATAATCTGCAGAGTGCTGTGAACAAACATTTTCCCACTGAAATTAGGCGGTTTTATTTTTTATGTAAACTAAAAAATCAAAAATATCTTTAATCTGGTTGATGGATCAATTCTGTAGTCAACGACCATGATAGCTTGATGCTGAATTGTCATATTCCACTAGGGGGTACAATTACATTGAAAACACATTGAAGCCCAGTGCACTGACACCACAGAGGCTGCTGAAAGATTTGGCTGGCACTTTCCAGTCTGCTGCACTTTCACCATTTTTCGTGAAATTTCCTTTCGGATGAAATTGCCAACTGTACTCCACTGTTCAGACATAAATTCCAAGTTGGTATAAAGCAAATGTTTCATGTTTCTTTTTAAGATAAATTGCTGCATGATGCATTGTCAAACTTTTTCTGTTTTATCAAAGAATTTGCATTTATATAGCGCCCCTTCCAGCCAATTGTGTACATTTTGAAAGATTACTTTATTTGTAAGTCACAAGTAAGGCTTACATTAACACTGCAATGAAGTTTCTGTGAAATTCCCCTAATTGCCACATTCTGGCGCCTGTGAGGGTCAATGTCCCTAACTAGCACATCTTTCAGTCTGTGCGAGGAAAACAGAGCAGCCAGAGGAAACCCACGCAGACACGGGGAGAACGTGCAAACCCCACACAGACAGCGACCCAACCCGGGAATCGAACGCTGGCGCTGTGAGGCAATGGTGCTAACCACTGTGCCTCCGTGCCACCCCAATGTGAGAAAAATATAGGACATGCACAACACCCAAATTCAGTTGCTTACAACTGTTCCCTCCCTGACACACTGGTCCACTCCTCCATCACTCCCAATTCCCCAAACCTTCCCAATCCTTTGCAATCACAGAAGATACAACACTTGCCTCTTTATCTCCTTCATCCTCACCGTTCAATGCCCCTAACACTTTCTTCAGATTAAGCAGCGTTTCACTAGTGTTTCCTTCAGCTTGACCCATTGTATTTGCTGCTCCCAATGTGGTCATCTCTACATCGGGGAGACTAAACACAGACTGGGTGATCACTTTGCAGAACACATTTCCTCAGTCCTCAAGCATGACCCCACCCTTCCTGTTGCATGCCATTTTAACTCTGTACCTTTCTCTCATGCTCACTTGCCCATCCTTGGCCTGCTGCAAAGCTCCAGTGAAGCCTGGGGCAAGCTGGAGGAGCAGCATCTCGTCTCCTGGTTGGTCACGTTACAGCCCTTGGGATTCAATGTTGAGTTTGGCAGCTTTAAGTTTTGACTTTCTTCCTCCATCTTAAACCCCCCTCCTGTTATTTTAATATCCTGTACATGTATTGCCTCAATGCAAAACACCCTTCTCCCTCTCACGCCAGGCTGTCTGTCATTTTTTTCTTAAAGTTGTTACTTTTTGTTGTAATTTGTTTTACTCTGTCATTCTTTCTCCTTTCCGTTCTGGTCATGGGTCTGTGACTCGCAACATTAACTCTGTTTCTCTTCTGATAGATGCTGGCAGAGCTGCTGAACTTTTCCAGTGTCCTCTATTCTTGTTTGACAAAAATTGCCAGATAGGGTGGCATGGTGACACGGTGGCTAGCACTGATGCCTCACAGCACCAGAGACCTGAGTTCAATGCTGGCCTTGGGTGACTGTCTGTGTGGAGTCTGTATGTTCTACCTGTGTCTGCTCTGGTTTCCTCCCACAATCCAAAGATGTACAGGTTAGGTTTGATTAGTTATGTTAAATTGCCCCTTAGTGTCCCCAAGATGTGTTGGTTAGTGAGGTAAATATGTGGGGTTACAGGGGTAGGGCCTGGGTGGGATGCTGTGTCAGGAGGTCGGTGCAGACACAATGGGATGAATGGCCTCCTTCTGCACTGTAGGGATTCTATGATTCTATTGGCCTATAACCCCAGAATTGTGTGTCTAATGGTTAAATCTTCATTGAGGCCAACTGGATGTCTCCCTGAAACAATTCAAGGATTGATTTGTGATTTTAGTTTGCGCTCCTTTTTAAAGATGTTGAAAGGCCAGAATTGAGCCAGTCTCTGGGAATTTACTAGCAACGCAGACTACTGCATTATCCCAGTTTATTTTATAATGTGATGTTCTCATGAATTTTCGAGTTCAGCGTGGAAGTGAACTAGTCTAGCTTAGACTTCATGAGAGTTGAATATTGTAATTATTTTAACAGTGATCCTCAGGAAGTCCTGACTTTTTGTGACGAAGAAGAAATAATTATAACTGCTGGAAAACCAAAGTGCGAGGGAGGACAGTTTAAAAGGCTTTCACCACTGGGCTTTCGCACTCATGTTTCAAGGAACAAATTGCTCGATATTTGGAGTTAAATAAGTGACAGTTTCAGAAATGATCAACTCTAAGCAGATCTTCAATATTCATAGAGGAGGCTATGGCCTAAGTGATATTATCGCTAGACTATTAATCCAGAAACTCAGCTAATGTTCCGGGCACCCGGGTTCAAATCCCTCCACGACAGATGGTGGAATTAAGAATTTACCGGGGAACCATTGTTGATTGTCGGAAAAACTATCTGGTTCGCTAATGTCCTTTAGGGAAGGAAATCTGCTGCCCTGACCTGGTCTGACCTCCATGTGACTCCAGAGCCGCAGCAATGTGGTTGACTTTCAACTGCTCTCCAAGAGCAATTAGGGGTGGGCAACAAATGCTGGCCAGCCAGCGATGCCCATGTCCCACAAATGATTGAAAAAAAGCACTTTCACAAGATGGCAAGTACATGTACTGCAGCGGTTCAAGAAGGCAGCTCTCCATCAACTTCTCGAAGGATTTTAGGGATGGGTAATAAATGTTGGCCTAGCCAGTGATGCCCACGTCCTATGGGTGAATTAAAAAAAACATTTATGAGCACTTTAGAAAGTTAATAAGGTGGTACAATGTGGCATTGTTGTAGATCCCAAATCCTTCATTCTGGGAAGTGGAGATAGCAATGCTTCAGTGTGGAGTGTCTATACTAGTGAGTTGCACAGTCTGGTAGCAGCTATACAGGAAATGGTTTTATAGGAAATCATTGTCATTCCATTCAGCCTCAGCATCTGCTTGTGAGATCTTATATTGAGAGGTATTAATGCATCACTTGATGCCTGCAAAATTGCTATTTCAGGACAAACCACCTCCAATAATTGTGGCTTGAATTCTCTTAGTCCCTGTGGTATTAGAAGTTGCTCCCCGCTGTCTGTACGTAAGAGCATTACTCACACAAAGGTGGCCAGCAGTGCAGGCATTTAAGCATTGTTCAGAAAGTGCTGGAGAAGCAAAGCAAGATCTCCAGCATCTGAGGAGAGGAAAGATGCATTATTTCAGACTGAGACCCTTTATCAGACAGACAGTCCCACTGTCTTTTGTTTCTATTTCAGCTTTTCAGCTTATCGGTTTTTTGCTTAACTATCGTCCAGGTGATACAGTGTAATTCTTCGATCACTAAATCTTCCAACTGAAAGACACATTTTTCCATCAGATCTCATGTGAAGCAGGGAATGTTATGCTTAGAGCACAGCAGGCAAAAGGGAAAGTTATTTGAGGTGTTCTAAATTGTGAAGGCTTTTGGCAGAGGGGATTTGGAGAAACTATTTCCATTGGTGGGAGGGCCATTACCTAGAGGACATAGATTTAAGATATTTTATTTAATTTATTGGTGTCACAAGTGGATTTACATTAACACTGCAATGAAATTACTGTGAAAATCCCCTAGTTGCCACGCTCTGGCGCTTGTTCAGGTACACTAAGGGAGAATTTAGCATGGCCAATGCACCTAACCAGCACAATCTTTCGGACTGTGGGGGGAAAATTGGAGCATCTGTGGGAAACCCACACAGACACAGAGGAGAACGTGCAAACCCCACACAGACAGTGACCCATGCCGGTAATCGAACAGTACTAACCACCGTGCCACCCAGGATATTCCCAAAATAGTGGGCAAGTGGGGATGATGAGAAATCTTTTTTTACTCAGGGAATTGTCACGATCTAGAATACACTGCCTCAACAGGGCAATGGAAACAGATTGAGTAGCACTTTTCAGACGGGAATTATATACTGAAAAAGGAAAAAATGTGCAGGGCTATAGGGAAAAAGGAGAAGAGTGGAGCTAAGTGTCGTGGGACATGGGCATCACTGGCCAGCATTTATTGCCCATCCCTAGTTGTCTGAGGGCAATTGAGAATCAATCACATTGCTGTGGTTCTGGAGTCACATGTTGGCCAGACCAGGTAAGGACAACAGATATCCTTCTCTAAAGGACATTAGTGAAGCCTTGAGACCTATCATTATATTTTGTTGCTGTTGAAGTTTATACGCGACATACGAGATGATTATTTAAATGCAATTTTTCCATAGGAGGTTTGGATAAGTGCCATACCTTAGATCCAGGGTTGATCCCTAACTAGTTTGGTGTGGGTACTGGTCAGAAGTTTTAAGTAATGATGTGGCAGTGGTGTTTAGACTATGAATGGGTTGGACATAAAGGGTGGATTCCAATTGTGAATCTGATGGCTCCAGTCGTACAATTAACTTATAATCAGAAAACACAAAAAAACTAAGGGCTGCATTTTACACTTAAAAAAAAATTATGCATTAAATCTGGCATAAATACTAATATGAGACTCGATTGTCACCTAATGAAGTATGAGCAATTTAGGATTAAAAATGATAATCATTGTAAAATTACAGCATTGAGTTGTTTAGAATATTTATTATTCTATTTATTCAGTTACAGTCCACAGATGTCTAGGTTAGCTTGATTGGCCATGCTAAATTGTCCCTTAGTGTGTGTCGGGGATTAGCAGGGTAAATATGTGGTGTTACTGGGATAGGGCCTGGTTGGGATTGTTGCGGGTGCAGGCTTGATGGGCTGAATGGCCTTCTTCTGCACTGTCATAATTCTATGATTCTACAGGATGTGAGTCATTGGCTAGGCCAGCATTTATTGCCTGTTCCTTAACAATTGCCCATTATAAATTGCCCAATAAGTAGCCCTTAAGAAGGTGATGGTGAACTGCCATCTTGAACCACTGTATGTTGGAAAGACCATAGTCATTGTTGACTTTGATCCCCACTCCAAGCTCCTTTCCTGAGCCATTGACTCCATCCCCTCTCCCTGGCAACTTTATGAATCTGAACCTGTTGTTCACAGCCTGGTGTCTCATTAGATCCCAAGGTGAATTCCTGACCGCGTTTGCTTGCCATTATCTGGGAACAGCGACACCTGGCTGGTTCCCCTCAAAGCCCCAAATCACTCTGACTTGGAAATCTACTGCCATTTCTTCACAGTCACTGGGTTTAAATCCTGCAACTTCCTCCCTAACTGCACTGTTGATGTACCAACACCACAGCAGTTCAAGAAGGCAGCTCACCACCATTTTGTCAAGGGCAATTAGGGATGGACAATAAATGATGGCCTATCCATTGATGCCCGCATCCCATAAGCAAATAAAGAAAAAGCTAAGACTTCCTATTTACACCTCCAGTCTTGTCTCGGCTCATTTGCTGCTGAAATCCTCATCCATGCCTTTATTTCCTCTGGACTTGACTATTCGAATGCACGCCTGGCTGGCCTCCCATTTTTCACCCTCTGCAAACTTGAAGTCATCCAGAACTACGTTGGCTGTATTCTAACTTGTACCCAGTCCCATTCGTCTATCATCCCAGTGCTCACTGATGAACATTCCTGCTACAACCTTCCATGATATCTGCAATCTCCTAGTTCTGACCTCCAGAGAATCCCTGGTTTTAATCCCTCCACCATTTTCGATGGGCCTTCTGCTGTCGAGTCTCTAAACTCTCTCTCTCCACACCTCTGCCTCTTGTACTCTATTTCCTTTTTTAAGGCTCTCCGTGAAGTCTGTCTCTTTGACCAAGAATTTGGTTATCTGCCCTAATATTCCCTTATGTGTCTCCGTGTCAAATTTTGTTTATTAATGCTCCAATGAAGCACCTAGGTGATATTTGACTGCATTAAAGGTGCATTATTGGTGTTGCTGTTTAGTTCCCTCCAGTTAATTTCTGTATAAAAATCAATCTGCCCGTAGCAAACGTGTGGAATCTGCTCTAAAGCCCGTCATCAATTTTAATTATCTTTCAGTATGATGGGGCCAGCTGTGATCTTCCAAGTTAAAGTCAATGGTCAAAATGTGTCAACGGCTGACGTGGTGAATGTAGCAGGTAGGAATGAATATTGCTTTTACTTTATACTGATGTGTTAGAAGCAGAATCCCACTCTGTACACACACACACATGTACAAACATACACACATATAAAAACACACATGTACAAACATACACATGTAAAAACACACATATAAACACACATGCATGTAAAAACACACACATGTACAAACACACACAAACACACATACAAACACTGTCATACAAACACACATGCATGTAAAACACACACACGTACACACACAAATAAAAACACACACGTTCAAACAAACACACACATGTGCAAACACATACATATACACATGCAACACACACAGACATACAAACATACACATACGTACAAACACACACACACACCCACATGTACAAACACACACAGGTACAAACACGCACACATATACACGTACAAATACAAACACACATACGAGTACAAACATACACACACGTACAAACACACACATGTACAGACATACATATATGCAAACACACAAGCATGTACAAACACACAAACGCACACACACGTACACACACACGAATACACGCTTAATAAAAGAGACAGTTGCAAAGATTGTAGCACAGATGGGATTGCAGAGTCAATTAAGGCGACCAATGACTTCATTGTTTGTTGAGGAGTTGGATTTAAATTAAGAGATGCAGGCATGGTATGGAATGGTGAAAAGAATTGTCTCCATGAATCACACTTAATGAAACATTAAAAAGGATGTGAAGATGTATTAGCAGAAAGTAAGGTCACTAAAAGAGGTGGTGTTTAGCTCACTGGTAAATACTGAGAGCTCCATCTGAATGAGCAGAATCTATCTGAAGCTGAAACCTAATGGTTCAGGGACTAAATGTTTTGCTGAGTTCATTCAAGTGGGCTGGGGGATGGGTTACACGGAATAAGATAACAATGGGAAATGGACCTGGCATAGTATTATCAGCAAATGCTGAACCATTAACAGAAGGCATTTGAAATCCATGTCACAAATGGATATTCTAAAAGACTCAAAGAGTTATTTCCTGTGCCGTTTCAAGTCGAAGCATTGCCTGGCTTTTTAGGGAGGGAGGGACAGACTGAAAGTATAAACGTTCCAAGAAGTACGCACAGGAAAAGAGACCATGGGAACATCGAATGTGCAGCTGAAGCAATTCCAGCTAAAGATGAAATTCTGCATCACAATATGCCTGGAGTCACTGTATTGCCAAGGCTGTGTCACCTGCTTCACTTCACCTTTTTCTCAAAGAGTCAAATAAGCTTTTGTACAAAAGACATCTGTGCAGTATTCCCACTCTAGTGCTAACTGCTTCACCGGAGCAAATCCAATTTTCCTGTTATTTTCCCTGACCCTTTAGTATTTTGCCTCTCCATAAAGACTTTGATCTCACCTTTATTTTCTTCTGAAGATTGTTGTAATGAATTGGATCTCATGCAGCTGCTATGGTTTCTGATTGGGTCTGTGTACAGTGCAATCCAAAACATGATGAGCGTTATTTCTAGCAAGCTGAAAACCAAGGAAATGCCCACTATGTGATGTTTTGAAGTTGATATTATGGGGTAACTACTCAACTTAACTGTAAATCCACACCGTACAGAAGGTGGTCATTTGCACTGACTCTCCAAAAGAGCATCTTTTTATAATGTAACCAATGATAACATTACAACTGTTATAATGTGACCAATGGTAACATGCAGTGAGGGTCAGCTGACCAACTGACCCAGTAGACAATGTAACCAATGGCAAAATGATGTGGTGTTCAGCTGACCAACTGACCAGGTATAAATAAGAAGCAGATGGGGATTGTGGGGAGCTTGTATGGCCCAGACTGTGGCCCCAGGTGTTTGAGTAATGAAGTTTCTTTATTAAATCTTTCTCTACTTCCTGAAATTAGTTCTTTTATTGCTGACATACACCTCCTGTTGGATGAACACATTTTACCCAGATCCATTCCACTACCCTATCCCTGTAACCCTGTGCGTTAAAAAGTCTGACAACACCAGGTTTTAGTTTCAGCGTAGTCTGTGTTATAGGTTGCCCTGAGTGGGTTCGTGATCTGTAGTCCTTTTGGTATCTTGTCTGCTTTCTTGCATCTCTGTAAAAACTTGATGTCTGTGTCGATATGCGCAATCTTCTTGGAGATCCTCTCCACTTGGATCCGGCAGTTTGCGGTGTCGATAGTAGTCATGATGTGGGTATGCCGGCGTTGGACTGGCGTAAACACAGTAAAAAGTCTGAAAAACCTGGTGTTGTCAGACTTTTTACTGTGTTTACGCCAGTCCAACGCCGGCATACCCACATCATGACCCTGTGCGTTTACCATGGACAATCTACCTAACCCACACATGTTTGAATACTAAAGGGCAATTTAGCATGGCCAAACCACCTAACCTGCAAACATTTGGACAGTGAGAGGAAATCAGAGCAGCTGGAGGAAACCCACATAGACATGGGAAGATATGTGAAACAAACTTAAATTCATGCTTGGAAAAGGATCAGGTTATTTTTTTAAAAAACCTGGCAATTCTGTGGGTCAGATGCTGGAAGCTAGAACTCTAGTGGATACTATGGAACCGACATGACTGGTGAAACAATGCAGTAAAACATTAAATATGCCTCCAAAGTTAAAATGAAACTGAGACTCATCAGAATCAGAGCAGCAGTGTAAGCAGAATGATCACAAAACCTTACCCAGAGTAACTACGGACAGGCAATAAGTGAAGCTCTGTCAGTCTCACTCATATTCCACGAACAAATAATATCAATAAGCAAATAATATTCATGAAAAGCATACCCATTGTGGTGGAGACGATGGCTCAATGGTATTATCACTAGACTATTAATTCAGAAACTCAGCTAATGTTCTGGGGACCCGGGTTTGAATCCCGCCACAGCAGTTGGTGGAATTTGAATTCAATAAAAAATATCTGGAATTCAGAATCTTCTGAAGACTATAAAACCATTGTCGATTGTCGGAAAAATCCATCTGGTTCACTAATGTCCTTCAGGAAAGGAAATCTGCCATCCATACCTGGTCTGGCCTATATGTGATCCAGAGCCACAGCAATGTGGCTGACTTTCAACTGACCAAGGGCAACTAGGGTTGGGCAATAAATGCCATCTCCCACAAATAAATTAAAAAAAAACATTTGCACAACAAATAAAAGGTAAAGTTGATCACAGGCTGTGACTGGTGATGATTTACCCTGAGAATCACCACACCTCAGGCAAGGTTGTGAAGATTGAATAGCCTCAGCCAATCCTGGAATTGAACTTTGGCTATTGGTGTCACTCTCTGCATCACTAACCAGCTGTCCAGCTAGCTGAGCTAAATCAACCCATGTATGCATGCAAAATAAATGCATATGAAGTAACCTGTAACTTCGGTTCCTATGAAGATTTGGAGCAGAGACCTTTCCACCTATTGTTCAGTCAGTTGTGATATTTGGACAGATTAGATCAAGTTCTAAGTTAATGCACCACAGATGCACTTTGAATTTTTGGCGGATGATCCCAAGTTGTGGTATCATTTCCTTAGGTGCTTGATCATTTTTTAGCTTGCAGTTTTATTATCATAAGAATGGCAAGGGAAATCAAGGAATTCACAACGGCACCAGCATCCTGACAATTGTCAAACCAGAACCATCTTTTCTCATTCATGCCTTGCTTTGAACAATGTTCAGCTTTTGTTTTTTTGCCACGGGATAACACTTAGTGCGTGTTGAAAGCAAGAAGGAGACAGCTCCTGCATTTTTATTCCAAGGTGAATAATTCCTTTCTCACTGAAATTTTAAATGCACAGAACCTTGAGGCTGCAGCCACTGCAAGTGGATTGCCCGGTTTGATAATGAGATTTTTTCCACTGCAATCTGTGACCTGAACAAAATCTGAATGGAAAAGGTGGTGGGGATGTGTATGGGGGCAAAATTGGGTTTCCTACTGTAGTTTATCTGTTCCTTGCGCCCTAATGGAATATAATGCAATGCATATATAACTGAGAAGAGGTTAAAGTACAAGCTCTGCGGTGAGAGTAGTGGTGATGAGGAAGCATGCAGCATCCCATTTAGCATCCTTGCCGATAGGAAAGTGACGCCTGATCTGTGGATGTACCTGATTATTATCTGCTGTTCGCATGTGCATTCAATTCACAATTTGCAAGGCAGATTAGAGTTCAGACAAACCAGGGAACTGGAATGTCTCCAAGAGAAGATTTAATACAAAAGTATTGACTGGATTCTGAGGCATTGTCTTGCGTGCATCAAGCAAAATCATTATGGCACACAGTCTGCTATGGCTGATGGCTGATAGTTTTTCGATTGGTGGGTTTAGACTGGGGTGACTCACTCGGACGGATGAAGAAGGAAAGTTGCTGGTCACAAAGGGCGAGAACAGTTACTCGCCGGTCAAGAACTGTCTGATGAATGCTGTGTAGACTGGGACCTGAGCCACAGATCAATAGAAACACAGAGAGGTGTGGAGGTGGAAACCACTGGTTGGTCCCACTTTAATCAGCTCTCCTTTATTGGAATCCAGACTAATGCAACAACAGTTAGTTCTTTTAAAAGTAATGCTATTTTCGCTCCCTTTTATACTTTAATTCAATTCAAAAACTCAATAAATTGTGTAACAGTGGGCAAAACGTTCCAACTTTAATTTGGTTACCTGGTAGGGGAGTGCGTTAATGTACAAATTCAGCGCAAATCGACACCTAATTCCTCATATGGTTTTTTCCTAATTTCATACCAAGTAAACAGGACGAGAGGTCAGGAACTTTTTTGCCTTGGGTAGGAACAGTATGTGATGGGTACAGGTCTCCAGCAAAGTTTGCAGATTCTGAACTGGCTGCACAGACAAGGGCCTTGGAGTAGATAGCCTCAGGGCTAGGAGGTAGTGTATGGTGTTAGAGATCAGAGAATCATACAGTGCAGAAGGAGGCCAGTCAACCCATCCAATGTGCACAAACTCTCCGACAGAGCATCTTCCCCATGCCCTATCCCCAAACCACAGATATTTACCCCACATAATCCCTCTAACCTACACATCTTGAAATACTAAGGGGAAATATAGCATGGTCAATCCACCTAACCCACACATCTTTGGAGTGTGGGAGGAAACCAGAGCACCCAGAGGAAACACACGCCGACACAAGGAGAATATGCAAACTCCACACAGACAGCGTCCCATGGCTGGAATTGAACCCGGGTCCCTGGTGTTGTGAGGCTTCAGTGCAAGCCATTGTGCCATCATGCCGCCCATGTTTGATGACATAGGAGAGAAGCTTAATTATATTCCAAGGCTAGACCAATATGTATTCTTTCATTTGAAGCAATTGAGAGAAAAATATCTTTGAGATTTGCCTTTACGTTTTTGCACTGAACTGCTTGAGTACAGTGATAACTAATAGTTAATTGAGTGCTAAGTGATTCTTCTGGGACTCCTCATTAGCTCTCTCCCCCTTCACCTCTCTCCTTCACTGATGCTGCTCTTCAGCCAATTCTATTCATTTCTAAAAAATGACTTTGCTTACTGGGCCAGAAAGGGCCTGATAATACGTTAGCTGTAGCACTGCCGACCCATTCAACATGTCCCAATTCAACTATGGCTACTGGATAACCAATCCTCTATTCATGCTAACATAATATATATACAGTTAGCACTGCTGCCTCACAGTGCCAGAGACCCAGGTTCAATTCTGGCCTCGGGTGACTGTCTATGTGGAGTTTGCACATTCTCCCTGTGTGCGCATGGGTTTCCTCCAGGTGCTCCAGTTTCCTCCCACAGTCCAAAGATGTACAGGTTGTTGACCATGCTAAATTGATCCTTAGTGTCAGGGGAGCCAGCAGGGTAAATATGTAGGGTTATGGGGATAGGGTCTGGGTGGGATTGCTTTTGGTGTAGGCCTGATTGGCCGAATGGCCTCCTTTTGCACTGTAGGGATCCTATGATTCCATATTACCCCCAACATTATGGGCACTTATATTAAATAGGCTTTTGTGCAGTGGCTTTCTGAACACATTTTGGAACTCCAAGTATATTATATTTAGAACTGGGAGCAGGAGTAGGCCATCTGGCCCCTTGACCCTGCTCCACCATTCAATAAGATCATGACTAATCTTTTCGTGGACTTAGCTTCACTTACCCGCCCGCTCACCATAATCCTTAATTCTTTTATTGTTAAAAATGTATCTATCCTTGCCTTAAAAACATTTGTTGGGGCAGCCTCAACTGCTTCATTGGGCGGGGAATTCCACAGATTCACAATCCTTTGTGTGAAGAAGTTCCTCCTCAACTCAATCATAAATCTACTTCCCCTTATTTTGAGGCCTAGTTTCACCTGCCAGTGGAAACAACTTCCTTGCTTCTATGTTATCTATTCCCTTCATAATCTTGTATGTTTCTATAAGATCTTCCCTCATTCTTCTGAATTCCAATGAGTTATAGACCCAGTCTACTCAGTGTCTCCTCATAAGCCAACCCTCTCAATTCCGGAATCAACCTAGTGAATCTCCTCTGCACCCCCTCCAGTGTCAGTATATCCTTTCTCAAGTAAGATGACCAAAACTGTACACAGTACTCCAGGTGTGGCCTCACCAGCACCTTATACAGCTGCAACATGACTTCGCTGTTTTTAAACTCCATTTGCCTTCTTAATTACCTGCCGCATCTACAGACCAACTCCTTGAGATTCCTGCACAGGGACACCCAGGTCCCTCTGCACAGCGACATGCTGCAATCTTTTACCATTTAAATAATAGTCCATTTTGCTGTTATTCCTACCAAAATGGATACCTCACATTTACCAACATTGTACTCCATCTGCCAGACCCTCACCCACTCACTTGGACTATCTATATCCATTTGTAGACTTTCAGCATCCTCGGTACACTTTGCTTTGCCGCCCATCTGCCACCCATTTACTGCTTCTCCTTTCTCTATCCTGCTCATTATCACCTCAAAGAATTCTAATTAATTTGTCAGGAATGATTTTTCCATCATGAAGCCATGCTGATTCTGCTTGGTTATATTGTGTGTCTCTAAATGTTGCTGTTACAAACCCCTAACCTTTACCATCAAAAAGACAAGGGCAGCAGAAGCATGAGAACGCCACCAAATGCTGGTTCCCTTTCAAGACACATACCATCCTGAGTCATACCTGACACAAAGGAAGAGTGTGGAGATGGTTGGAGGTTAATCATCTCAGCTCCAAGATATTACTGCAAGTGTTCCTTTAGATAATGTCCTAGACCCAGCCACTTTCAGCTGCTTCATCAGTGACCTTCCATCAGAGGGTCAGAAGTAGGGATCTTCACTGATGACTGTACAATATTCAATACCATTCGCGACAGCTTGGATAAAGAAGCAGTTCATTTCCAAATGCAGCAGGATCTGGACAATAA
Organism: Carcharhinus amblyrhynchos; assembly: GCF_965287045.1. Lineage (NCBI taxonomy): Eukaryota > Metazoa > Chordata > Chondrichthyes > Carcharhiniformes > Carcharhinidae > Carcharhinus > Carcharhinus amblyrhynchos. The sequence continues at coordinate 130,219,034 of NC_137325.1, forward strand.
GCAGGCTTGAGCTGGCAAGCAGCAAGTAACATCCGTGCCATACAAGACCTCTTTCCCTAACAGCACTGTGTGTGTACCTACTCCTCAGGGACTGCAATGATTCAAGAAAACAGCTCACCACCACCTTCTCAAGGAAAGAAGGAATGGGCAATAAATGTCAGTTTACATAGCCACATGCACAGCCTGTAAGATGAATAAAGAAAAAAAAGGGGAAAAAATTGGGATGAATTTTCCTGAAAATCGGTAAAGGCTGATTAGCAGGTGGGAATGGCAGCCTTGAAACCGCTGGCAGCGGTTTTCTCTGTCATACAGTTCTGCACTTTGAGAAAAATCAGCAAGGGATGTGTCCCTTGACGTATTTTGGCAGGGCAGCCTTTTATTCACCCATCCTGCTAGCAACTTAGTCCCTCGAGGATCAGGGTATCATTTTTAAAAGCTACCTCAGTGCGAAGGAGTTCACTTGGAACCACAGCCCTGCCCCCCTCTCCACCCCCACCACCACGACATTCCTAGCACTACTCCGGCACTGCCCGTTGGCATGTTGAACATTGGGAAATGCATCCCATCACTGATGGCGGGGGCGGGGCTGGGGGGGGGCTGGGTGGGAGGGACAACTGCATCATATGTTTCAAATGCAATTTGGCAACTTGGGAGTTCTGGTGAGATTTTCCATCCTATCCCCAAATTGCTTTACACAATTGGCAGCAGGAAATCCCATCCCGCAAGTTTACTTCACATCACAAACATCACTGTATGGTCTCCAACTTGGTCCCTCTCCCTGGCAACTGCCTGAGGCAACATTAGCGTCATATTTGACCAAGTGACCTTCCAACCACATATCTACTCAATCACTAAGTCCTCCTATTTCCACCTCGCCATAACATCACCCAACTCTGACTCTGCCTCAGCTTATCAGTTGTGAAATGCTTTTCCATTCCTTTGTTACCTCTAGACTTAATGATTCCCATGATTTCCTGGGTGGTCTCCCAATTTGCGTGGCTCCATTTTAAATGAGTGACCCTGTATTTTTAAACAATGACCCCTCGTTCTAGATTCTGCCTCAAGAGGAAACAGCCTCTCTACATCCACCCTGTCAATACCCCTAACGATCTTATATGTTTCAATCAAGTTGCTTTTTCCTCTTCTAAACTCTAATGGATAGAAGCCTAACTTGTCCAACCTTGCCTCTTAAGACAACACACCCATTCCAGGTATTAGTCTGGTAAACCTTCTATGAATTGAATTCATAGAATCCCTGCAGTACAGAAAGAGGCCATTTGGCCCATTGAGTCTGCACCGACCACAATCCCACCCAGACCCTACCCCCATATCCCTACATATTTACCCACTAATCCCTTTAACCTACACATCTCAGGATACTAAGGGCAATCTTTAGCATGGCCAATCAACCTAACCCGCACACCTTTGGACTGTGGGAGGAAACCGGAGCACCCAGAGGAAACCCACGCAGACACAAGGAGAATGTGCAAACTCCACACAGATAGTGACCCAAAGCAGGAATCGAATCCAGGTCTCTGGAGCTGTGAAGCAGCAGTGCTAACCACTGTGCTACCGTGCCACCCAACAGACTTATATCCTTGATTATTTGAATAGAAACAATGTGCAAGGTACGGGGAAATGACAGAAAATGGCACTAAGTCATGATGCTCATTTGGAGGGCTGGTACAGACATGGTGGGCTGAATGGCGTACATGATAATCTTTGATTATTAATTGTTCCATCATTGGGGTGACACAGTGGCATAGTGGTTAGCACTGCTGCCCTCCTGGGTTCAATTTCAGCCTTTGGTGACTGTGTGAATCATAGAGTCATAGAGGTTTACAGCATGGCAACAGGCCCTTCAGTCCAACTTGTCCATGCTGCCCTTTTTTTGTTTAAAACACTTAAACTAATCCCAATTGCCCACATTTGGCCCATATCCCTGTATAACCATCGTACTCATGTAACTATCTAAATGCTTTTTAAAAGACAAAATTGTACCCACCTCTACTATTATTTCTGGCAGCTTGTTCTAGACATTCCACCTTCTGTGTGAAAAAATTGCCCCTCTAGACACTTCTGTATCTCTCCCCTCTCACCTTAAACCTATGCCCTCTAGTTTTACACTCCCCTATCTTTGGGAAAAGATATTGACTATCTAGCTGATCTGTGCCCCTCATTATTTTATAGACCTCTATAAGATCATCCTTCAGCCTCCTACCCCCTTGACAAAAATGTCCCAGTCTATCCAGCCTCTCCTTATAACCCAATCCATCAAGTCCCGGTAGCATCCTGGTAAATCTTTTCTGCACTCTTTCTAGTTTAATAGTATACTTTCTATAATAGGGTGACCAAAATTGCACACAGTATTCCAAGTGTGGCCTTACCAATGTCTTGTACAACTTCAGCAAGACATTCCAACTCCTGTATTCAATGTTCTGACCGATGAAATCAAGCATGCCGAATGCCTTCTTCACCACGCTGTCCACCTGTAATTCCATTTTCAAGGAGCTATGAACATGTATCCCTAGATCTCCTTGTTTTGTAATTCTCCCCAGCGCCCTACCATTAACTGAGTAAGTTCTGCCCTAGTTCAATCTACCAAAATGCATCATCTTGCATTTGTCTAAATTAAACTCCATCTGCCATTCATCAGCTCACTGGCCCAATTAATCAAGATCCTGTTGCAAATGGAGATAACTTTGTTCACTATCCACTATGCCGCCAATCTTAGTGTCATCTGCAAACTTACTAACCATGTCTCTTATATTCTCATTCAAATCATTAATATAAATGACAAATAACAGTGGACCTAGCACTGATCCCTGAGGTATACTGCTGGTCACAGGCCTCCAGTTTGAAAATCAAATCTCTACAACCACCCTCTGGCTTCTGTCAAGAAGCCAATTTAGTATCCCTTTAGATACCTCACCCTGGATTCCGTGAGATTTAACCTTATTCAACAAGCTACCATGCGGTACCTTGTTAAAGGCCTTGCTAAAGTCCATGTAGACGACATCAATTGCATTGCCCTCATCTATCTTCTTAGTTACCCCTTCAAAAAACTTAATCAAATTTGAATTTTGCATGTTCTCACCATGCCTGCTTGGGTTTTTTCCAAGTGTTCGGGTTTTCCTGCCACAGTCCGAAGATGTGCGGGTTAGGTTGATTGGCTGTGCTAAATTGTCCCTTAGTGTAAGGGGGACCAACAGGTAAATACATGGGGTTACAGGGATAGGGCTTGGATGGGATTGTGCAGGCTCGATGGGCCAAATTCCTCTGAATTGTAGGGATCCCATGATTCTATGATTGGAGATTGTGCCTTTGGCTGCTAAGACCCTAGGTTCTAATTGTCTTCCTAAACCTTTCCAGTAAGCAGTCTCACAACACCAGGTTAAAGTCCAGCAGGTTACAGGGACCTGGTGTTATGAGACTTATTCCAGTGCCCACCCCAGTCCAACACCGGCATCTCCACAATATGTAAACCTCTCCACTCCTCTAATTCTTCCCTCCTTTCAGACTCCTTAAAACCCACCATTTTGTTTTGTTATCTTTGATCACATTCCTGTGAAACACCTCAGTCGATTTAGTTATGTAACGGGTGCCATATTGTTATGCAACGGGTGTCAGTTGTTGCTGTTGAATATCAGTTGTGATTTTACTGAATGGTGGAGCAGACGCTAGGAGCCATGTGGCCTCCTCCTATTCCGACTTCTTACGTTATTATACTTCTATATCTTACTTACCTACGTGAAAAATGCACAAACAGAACAATTATGGAATACCTGGAGTGCATTGTTGAGAATGGGCGTTCTCCTGCTTCATTTTTATTCATTTTTTCCAACCTGGTAATTGAGATGTGTGTCTAAGTGAAAAGGAGGGGAAGGAGGTGTGGGTGGAGGTGTGAGCGTGCTCAGTTATATTTTCGGTACAATCTCCAAAATAATTTAAAAGTTTGAAGTTTATTTACTGGTGTCACAGGTGAGTTTACATTAACACTGCAATGAAGTTACTGTGAAAATCCCCTAGTCGCCACACTCTGGCGCCTGTTCAGGTACGCTGAGGGAGAATTTAGCATGGCCAATGCACCGAACCAAATGCACCTAATGTACTGTGGAAGGAAGCCGGAGCACTTGGAACAAACCCAGACAGACACGGGGAGAACGTTGCAGACAGTGACCCAAGCCGGGAATCAAACCTAGATCTCTGGGCACTGTGAGGCAGCAGTGCTTGCCACCGTGCCCATGTGCAAAGTGGCAAGTGTGAAGTTGTCCTCACCCTCTTTGAGCTTGGACCCTAGATGATCGTTACTTCCAATGCTGATGCTTTTTAAACATAAATGTACGCACTAGCAATTGAGGGAATGTTAAAAGCCATCGGACAGCTGGGACACACCATCCAAAAGCTTTACGTGGCAGCAAAGAAAAAGGAAAGCAACAACTTCATTTGGATAATGCTGCAATATTTTAAAACTTGTGTCAATGCTTCAGTATTTGCTAACCTGTTATCCTAAAGGTTGAGTTTCCAATTTTCAAGACTGAAATGAATAGTGTTTTTTTTAGATGAGGATATTGTTGCATTGAGATAAAGCTGAGAAGTGGAGTAGAGGTACATATCAGCTGGGACCTAATAGAGTGCAGGAACCATTTCAGGAACAAGCATGGCCCAATCTTCCTTCCTAACTTTCAAGCATCTTAAAGCATTAAACATATAGAAACATAGAAACTAGAAGCAGGAGTAGGCCATCCGGCCTTTCAAAATCCCAAACTTTCCCGTTATATCTTGCCCTGAGTCTTCTCATCCGCCCAAACGTCCAGCTATTTGTGACCCTTCCACAAATACCATGGGCTAGAATTTCCCAACTTGTCAGACCCAATTCCGTTTAAAGCACCTGGTCAATTTTTGCTCTGTCAACTCTGGAGGCACATCCTAGACGGCCCAGGGGAGTGGGCGAGTGCTGTGGCCCTCTGGTTTAGAAGGCCCACCCTGGTTTTGTGATTAGATCCCTAGATCTCATCCCTCACACCACTTCATACTCCTCCCGCCCATATCCTTCACTTCTGCAACTGGTGTCCTCACTATACATGCTTGGCTGAGAACCCAGACCAATAAAAACATTCACTCAACAGTGGAAGTGAGTTGTTGACTTTGCTTGATTGACACCTTTACATGGTTATAAAAAGTTATTCTTTCTCTGATGTTCCAATGCTTATTTGGACAATTGAACAAGGTTAAAACATTTGAAGTGTCTGAAGCCTCTGTTATTGATACTTTAATGATCTGTGTGATTGACACTATTATACAAGGTAGGACAGCAGTTTCTTCAAAGAATATTTCTGAATGTGTATTTTTTTTCTCAGCGGTTCACACTTGCCATAGTTATTACATGGCTGATTGGTTATGTGTACAGTACTTAGTGGGTGAATGGGTATGAAAGGGGTGTGATTTGGCATTCTCTTAGCATGGAGAATATGAGGGGCGAAGAAGAGTGATTGGGGGGCATGAGTTGGCATTGAGTTTGCATGGTGAGGATGAGAGACCATGGGATTGCAAAGGCATCAAGATCCTGAATGCTGCAGTGCTCACCTCCCGTTAATCATCAGCTTTTCCCACGGTCTGGAAAACTTGGCTAGCCAGAGTTAAATTTAAAGTAGCGGTTAAATAAAGGCCTCATTATAATATTTAAATTATGTACTCAATTCCAAGCAATGGGATGTTATCATAGAATCCCTACAGTGCAGAAGGAGGCCACTTGGCCCATCGAGTCTGCACTGACTGCCCAACAGAGCATCCTACCTGGGCCCACGCCACACCTCATCCTCCTAACCCTGTACATTTACCCCACTACTCCCCCTAAGCTATGCATCTTGGGACATTCAGGGGCAATTTAGCATGTCACCTAACCCGCACATTACCTTGTGGGAGGCAATTGGAGCAAGCCCACGTTGACATGGGGAGAATATGCAAACACTACCGAGACAATGACCCGAGGCTGGAATCGAACCTGGGTCCCTCGAGTTGTGAGGCAACACTGCTAATACTGTGGCACCATGCCACTCTTGGGTAAAGTTTTTAAAGCTTATTTATTAGTCTCAAGTAGGCTTATACTGACATTGCAATGAAGTTATTGTGAAAATCCCCTAGCTGCCCACTGACAGGAATTGGATAATCCTCTCATTCCACCACCATTACTACGACCTATCTCTCCACTCACCTGATGAAGGGGCAGTGCTCTGAAAGTTTGTGATTCCAAATAAACCTGTTGGACTTTAACCTGATCTTGTGAGACTTCTTACTGTGCCCACCCCAGTTCAATGCCAGCATCTCCGCATCATGACCACCATTAAAAGTTGAACTGGATGGCTTGGAGGCAGTTTGGAGATCAGAATTCAGATCCTTAACATTATAACATCTCATCTGACCCAAGCCACCTATTTTTGGGAGTTAAGTTTCCTCAAATAAATATAGAAAGACACACAAATCTGAGAACAACTGTGATAGACATGGGGAGGAGTAAAGACAGAATCAGAGTCACACTCAGACAGGCAAAGTAGAAGACTTGAGGACAAGCTGAATTTTAATCAGCAACCTGTCTTAAACTGCTGATGTACTCTGCAGTTTGCAGCTTGCCTGACATTGAAGTAGATTGCCAGCTGGTTGCTATAGCAGCTGCCTGTATGGTTGGCAAACATTTACTAAATTAGAGCTTGGATTAAAGAGGTGAATCAATGACCCTGATTCCGAGTGCAACACGAGTTGGAGAATGGGCCCTATGGTGTTGTAGCTCCGTCTCTGACCCACGCTCCCTTATGAATGCAGTTCCCCGCTGGGAATGTAGGATTAGAAAAATCACTCGTTAAATTGCCAGTAATAGGGGCACGTGGCAACTCTGTGAGCAACTGGTACAGTAACCAGCTGAAAACTTCCTTTACTCTTGGGAAGGTTGAAGGAGGCAGAATATTAATACGTTAAAAATACCACTGAATAAAATTGTGGTTTCATGGTGTGATCTCTTATCATCATAAACAGCACATCCTTTGACTTAACCATGGCAACCCCAGTGGAGATCTACTCATATATCTACTCATGCATTATTAAAAATCTTATGTCTGTACATTCTGGGCAAATTATCTCCTGCCCTCTAATCCCACTTCAGCTGAAGACTAACCTTTTTCTCAACTCATTCTATATTAAACGCATTACATACAGAACAATGACATGATACATTACATTCCATGTCACACTTTCTCCCCATTACAATCTCTTGACATTTGTAATATTGGTGCTGATTTTACAGTTGGTAAGTTGTTCTTAGGTTCCTTTAAAAAAGCCTGAACAGTCTTGGCAGCTTTCTATTGCCAGCCTTGCCATCCTCATTCTAACTGGTGTTGGAGGGCAATAGCTTTTAAGCTACAAAGCTGTTTTGAAATTTGAAATTTTGGAATTGTAAATTGGATAGAAATTTAGAAATAGCGTTATGGGATACAGTATATGGGTAATTTGAAACATGGCGTGGTGAGGTGTAGCGTACTTGAGAGGAAAAAGTTGACCTGGAACCTGTGCTTCCCAAAGCTCTCGACCACTGAGTCACGTCATGCCCTGCTATTGATTAATTGGAAGAGATTGATTGCTATGATTAGTCAATGAGTCCTTTGCTATTGTATCATGGGACTGCAAGGATTGTAGAAGGCTGACCTTTCTCATCTAGCCACTATCTTTCCCACTCTCTATTTTTCTCCCTGTCTCTAATTTACTTCCTTCTATGGGCAGCACGATGGCACAGTATTTAACGCTGCTGCCTCACAGCGTCAGGGACCTGGATTTGATTCCAGGTCACTGTCTGTGCGGAGTCTGCACTTTCTCCATGTGCCTACATGGGTTTTCTCTGGATGCCCCAGTTTCCTACCACAGCCCGAAAGACGTGCTGGCTAGGTGCATTGGTCATGCTAAATTCTCCCTCAGTATACCTGAACAGGCGCCAGAGTGTGGCGACTAGGGGAATTTCACAGTAATGTAAGCCTACTTGTGACACAAATAAATAAACTTAACTTCTTCATTGGTCAGTGTTTTCCTCTCTATCCCTTTCTTTCATTGCTTAAGGAGATAGACCTGAGGGTATGACATTCACAAAGCCCTATGCGTGGTGTTGACATCACTGTGCCATGGTCAATTTGCATTACAGCAATGTGCGCCATGAATGTAGTGCAACCTGAAGACTAAGGCAAAAACAAAATCGAACTGGAGTCACTCACTGTGAGCTATGAGTTTCCAGCAATTTATGTAGCAGGTTGTCAACTGAACTTTTAGGTAAAATCTGTTAGTCATTTTACTTCAGAAGGCATGTCAAGCAGAGAGAGAGAATGTGTGTTATCCTCAACATAATTTGAATTCATTGAATTTTGAAAGCTTCTCATGCAAAAGAAGAGCTCTCATTACCATCCGCTGTGTCTTAATAGCTCGAAAACATAAACATTCTAATTAGTGACAGCTGTGATAGAGAGCGACGCAGAGAGATAAACACTGAACTCCACACTAAATATTGATTTCATTTTTGCAGCGATCTCTTATAAGATTACAATCCGCTGCTTATGGCTGTCTCTCACCCGACTGCTTCCCAGCCTGTACCCCGTCCCCAGTAAACCCCTTTTCATCAGCTGTCAGGGGCAAGGTTTTTATTCCGTGCACGTGGGCGAGATAGGAATGTGTCAGAATCTCACCCCAAAAATCCACCAGTAAGCCAAAAATGAAAACAGCTTGGATTTATGTTGCACCTAAAACATAGATAAAATGCTCTAAGGTTCACAGGAGCGTAATCAAACAGGGATTTGATGTCTAGTCACATCAAGAGATATTGATGAGAAGCTTGATCAAAGACGGTGTAATCCTACTGGCCATTCACATTACACTCCCTCTGCAGCGAGGTCGCAGAATTTGGCACCCAATCAAATCTCCATTTGTGCAGCAGGATGGGAAAATCCCGCCAGGGTGGACAGCCATAACACTCATTCCAGCCATAGATTTTAAGGAGCGGGATGGGTGAAGTGATTTAGGGAGGGAATCCCAGCTAGGCAACTGAAGGCACAAGCATCAATAGTGGAGCAATTAAAATCAAGGAAATGCAAGCGGCAGGAGTTAGAGGAAGGCAGAGATCACAGTGGGTTATAGAATCATAGAATCCGTACAGTGTAGAATGAGGCCATTTGGCCCATCGAGCCTGCACCAACAACCATCCCACCCAAGCCCTATCACCGTAATTCCATAAATTATCTCGCTAATCCCCATGACGCTAAGGGGGCAATTGGCATGGCCAATCCACCTAATCCACATATCTTTAGCGAATGGGAGGAAGCTGGAGGAAACGCACACAGACACCCAAGGCCAGAATTGAACGCTAGTCCTCAGCGCTGTGAGGCAGCAGTGCTAACTGCTGTGCCACCATGCTGCCCCATGGGATTTGGAGGACGTTACAGAGGTAGTGAAGTATGAGGTTAAGATGGGATTTGAATACAAGCATGAGAATTTTAAAATTGAAACATTATCAAACTCAGAGACAATTTAGGCCAGTGGGATGATGAGCAAATGGGACTGGGTGTAAGTGGCATATGGGCAGCAAGGCTTTCGGTGAGTTAAGATTTATGCAGGGTGGAATTTAAGAGTCTAGCTGTAGCAAAGAAATGCATGAAGATTTAGAATCAAACCTCACATTCATCCTGTAGGGATTCTATGACTGCTGGACTTCAAGAAGGCAGCTTAGTGCCCAATTTTTAAGGGCAAATAGGGAGGGACAATGAATTTTTATTTATTCATTCATGAGATATAAGCATTGCTGGTTAGCCAGCATTTATTGCCTATTCTTAGTTGCCCGAGGGCAGTTGCGAGTCAACCACATTGCTGTGGCTCTGGAGTCACAGGTAGGCCAGACCAGGTAAGGACAGCAGATTTCCTTCCCTAAAGGGAAACAGATGGATTCTTCAAACAATTGACAATGGTTTCATGGTCATCAGTAAGTTCTTAATTCCATATTCTTTTAATTGAATTTAACTCCTATCATCTACCCTGCGGGATTCGTACCCAGGTCAACATTAGTTGAGTTTCTGGATTAATAGTCTAGCGATATTATTACTAGGTCATTGCCTCCCCTAGATGCTGGCCTAATCAGCAATGCCCATATCTCTGCAATGGATAATATTTTAAAAATTATAAATTTGATGAAAAAGGATGAACATAATTCCTCGAAACCTCTGATCCAGTAATAACCCCTGTCCATCACGAAAGAGAACTGTACCCTCTAGCCTAATAGCTTGACCAACTAGCAGCATTTGTATGGTCCTGGGTCCCCCGCCTTCAAATCTGACTCCATAGGGCTTGCATCAATCCTGAACAGTATTCGAGGGAGCGGTAGAACTGAAGATATGGTGCGGAATGTGCCGTGTGGGCAGGCGCCTGTTCAAGTACACTGAGAGGTCCACATCTGCAGTAAATGTTTAGAACTGCAGCGCTTGAGGGCCCGGGTCAGGCAACTCGAGGGGCGGCTGGAAGATGCGTTTCTAGTCAGGGAGAACGAGGAGATAATGGCTGGGAACCATGAGCAGGAGGAGGTCTCAAGGGCTGAAGAGAAGGGAGGATGGACGACTGTTAGGAGGGGAAAGAGGAAGAAGAAGAGTAGTCGGGGTCCCCCGGCCTCCCCAGAGGCCCCCCATGGTTCGTCGACAGGGGCACAGAAAGATAGGCAGGAGGAGGAGACTGACTTAGAGGGACAGAAGGGGGCTGGCAAGGTGATAGTGGTAGGGGACGGGAGGGTCAGAGGTATCGATAGGAGGTTCTGTGGACAGAGGCGTGACTCCAGGATGGTGGTCTGCCTCCCTGGCGCAGGGGTCAAGGATGTAACGGACAGGGTAGAGGGAATTTTGAAAGGGGAGGGGGCACAGGCTGAGGTCATAGTACATGTAGGGGAGGGGGACATAGGAAGGAGGAGTAGGGTGGAGGTCCGTAGGCAATTTAGGGAGTTGGGGGCCAAACTAAAGAGTAGGACCTCTAGGGTGGCACTCTCTGGGTTGTTGCCCAGTACCAGCAGGGCAAAGAATGACGAGATCATGCAGCTGAATGCATGGTTGAGGGATTGGTGTAGGGTGGAGGGCTTTACTTTTGTGGATCACTGGGAGGTGTTTAGGAGAGAAGGGCAATTGTACAGGAGGGGTGGGGAGAATTTGAACGGGAGGGGAACTAATGTCTTAGCGGGGAGGTTAGCTGGGGTGTTTATGAAGGGTTTAAACTAATATGGAGGGGGGGTGGGGAGGTGGCTGGGAGAGAGTCGGGTGAAAGGAAAAGTATCAGGGAGAAGGAGGTTCCGAGGGACACTTGTGGGTTGAACTGTGTCTGTTTCAATGCTAGGAGTGTGGCAGGGAAAACGGATGAGATTAAGGCCTTGATGTTTGTGAGGCAGTTAGATGTGGTGGCTGTAACAGAGACATGGTTAAGGGAAGGGCAGGACTGGCAGCTGAATGTTCCTGGGTACAAGTGTTTTAGGTGTGACAGGGGAGGGTTGAAGAGAGGTGGAGGGGTGGCACTGTTAGTCAAGGAAAGCATCACAGTAGTGCAGAGGGAGGACAATATAGAAGAGATAGGGATTGAGTCGCTGTGGGTGGAGTTGAGGAATAAAAAGGGGGAGATTACGTTGCTAGGGGTGTATTATAGGCCACCCAACAGCCCGAGGTCGTGGAGGAAGGCATTTGCAGAGGCATTTTGGATAGGTGCAGGAAGAATAGGGTGGTTGTAGTGGGGGACTTTAATCTTCCTGGAGTGAATTGGAGGGGGCCTAGAGCTGGGGGTACGGAGGGAGAGGAGTTTGTGAAATGTGTTTTGGAAGGGTCTCTAGAGCAGTATGTAACTAGTCCGACTAGGGGAGGGGCTATACTGGGGCAGGTGGGAGAGGTAGAGGTAGGCAAACATGTGGCTAATAGTGACCACAAGTCCGTCTACTTTAGGATAAAAATGGAAAGGGACGAGTGCCGGCCGAACGGGAATGTGCTGAACTGGGGAAAGGCGAGCTATGGCAGGATTAGGAGGGAGCTGCAGGACACTGATTGGGAGGGACTGTTAGCTGGCAAGTCCACGGTTGGCAAGTGGGAGGCTTTTAAGGGCAAAATGAAATGGTTGCAGGGCAGGTATGTTCCGGTTAAGCGGAAGGATGGGAAAGGTAGGATTAGAGAGCCGTGGATTACAGGGGGTATTGAAGACTTGGTCAGGAAGAAGAGGGAGGCGTATGTTAGGTCGAAACGACTGGGTACGGAGAGTGCGCTGGAGGAATATAGAGAGAGTAGGAGGGAGCTAAAAAGGGGAATTAGAAGGGCGAAGAGAGGGCATGAAATGGCTTTGGCTGGTAGGATTAAGGAAAATCCGAAGGCATTTTATTCCTATATTAGGAGCAAGAGAGTAGTTAGAGGGAAAATTGGTCCTCTTAGGGACAAAAGCGGGGAGTTATGTATTGAGTCGGAGGGAATGGGGGAGCTCCTGAATGAATACTTTGCGTCGGTATTCACGAAGGAGAGGGGTTCGGAATCGTGCGGTCTGTTAGAGGGAGCTGAGGATCAGCTGCAGGAAATATCTATTACGAGGGAGGAAGTGCTAGGGCTTTTAGGTAGCGTAAGGACGGATAAAGCTCCGGGGCCTGATGGTATTTATCCCAGGCTGCTTAGGGAGGTGAAAGATGAAATTGCTGGGCCTCTGGCGCAAATCTTTGTCTCTTCTTTGGACACAGGTGAGGTCCCAGAAGACTGGAGGGTAGCAAATGTGGTACCGCTGTTCAAAAAAGGTAGCAGGGATAACCCTGGAAATTATAGGCCGGTGAGTTTGACATCGGTGGTAGGGAAATTAATGGAAAAAGTACTTAGGGGTGGGATGTATGAGCATTTGGAGCGTTGCGGTCTGATTGGGGATACGCAACATGGCTTTGTTAGAGGGAGGTCTTGCCTTACGAATCTGGTGGAATTCTTTGAGGAGGTGACAAAAACGGTTGACGATGGGAGAGCCGTTGATGTCATCTATATGGATTTCAGTAAGGCGTTTGACAAAGTCCCTCATGGTAGGCTGGTAGAAAAGGTTAAGGCGCATGGGATACGAGGTCAAGTAGCTAGGTGGATTGAGAACTGGCTGGGTAATAGGAGACAGAGGGTAGTAGTGGAGGGGACTTTGTCCGGCTGGAGGCCAGTGACCAGTGGTGTGCCGCAGGGCTCAGTACTGGGACCTCTCCTCTTTGTAGTATACATCAATGACTTGGAAGAGAGCGTAGGTGGCGTGATCAGCAAGCTTGCTGATGACACCAAGATGGCAGGGTTGTCGGGTACCGAAGTGGATTGTGAGGTGATACAACAGGATATAGATAGGTTGGTGCAGTGGGCAGATAGGTGGCAGATGGAATTTAATCCTGACAAATGCGAGGTGATGCATTTTGGAAGGAATAATGTAGAGAGGAGCTATGTGATTAAAGGTAGACAAATTAGGAGTATAGAAACACAGAGGGACCTGGGAGTGCAGGTTCACAAATCCATGAAGGTTGCAACACAAGTGGAGAAGGTTGTCAGGAAGGCTTATGGAATGCTAGCCTTTATAGGAAGGGGGATAGAGTTTAAAAGCTGTCGTCTAATGCTTCAGTTGTATAGAACGTTGGTTAGACCGCATTTGGAGTACTGCGTCCAGTTCTGGTCACCTTACTACCGGAAGGACGTGGAGGCTCTGGAAAGGGTGCAGAGGAGGTTTACCAGGATGTTGCCTGGCATGGAGGGGCTGGGGTACGAGGAAAGGTTGGAGAAACTGGGACTGTTCTCCTTGGAAAGACGGAGATTGAGGGGGGACATGATAGAGGTATATAAGATACTGAAGGGAATAGACAGAGTCAATAGTGAGAGACTGCTCCCTAGATTGGTAACAAATACAAGAGGACATGATTTAAGGGTGAGGGGGGAGAGATATAATTTGGATATGAGAGGAAGGTTCTTTACGCAGAGAGTTGTGGGGGTATGGAACGCGCTACCGAGTAGGGTGGTGGAGGCGGGAACGTTGGACTCGTTTAAGGTTCAGTTAGATAGGCACATGAGTGAAACGAGGATGGAGGGTTATGGTAGGGGTATTAAGTAAGGGTTAGAACCTCGGGAGAGACCGGAAAGGCAGGCTTGTGATTAACGTTTTTGTCTTTTATTCCGCAGGTGGAGGTCCACCTCGTTGTCAAACGAGGGGCATGCACACGGTGGGTCGTGCGTGGGCTACTCTTGGAGGTTCCAGGAGTGGCCTAGTACTTCGTGTTGGTGTGTGTGCTTGATCCTGGACCGGTAGAAGGGTGCCGCAACAGCTCGGTGACTAGCACTGCTAGCTGTGCAGACACATGGATTTGGGCCTGTGTCTGTGGGAGTTTGTGCATTCTCCCTGTGGATGCGTGGGTTTCCTCCGGGCGCTCTGGTTTCCTCCCACACCCAAAGATGTGCTCTTAGGCTGATTGGTTTTACCAAATTGACACTATTCTCCCCTGAATCTGGCTAAGTCAGGGCTTATATTCGTAGACACGCAGGGTAGAATGGGTGTAGGGTGATGCGGCGGTGCGGGCTTGTTGGGCCGAAGGGCCTGTTTCCCGTGCTGGGTTGTTCTTTGTTCTTTGTTCTTTGAGAGAGAATTTGCATAGCCAATGTACCTAACCTGCATGTTTTTTTTGGATTGTGGGGGAAATCCTAAGCACCAGGAGGAAACCCATGCAGACATGGAAAGAACATGCAAACTGCACACAGACTGTGACCCAGGCTGGGAATTGAATCTGGGTCCCTGGCACTATGAGGCAGCAGTAATAACACCATGCCACCCATGGGATTTGTTACTGGATCTAGTAATGGGGTCCCAGAATACGATGTAATTCCAGATATAGTTAGGATCTCTGACACACAGCTACAGTAAAATCAGGACTTGGAATTGAATATTGCAGGACACAACATATTTAGAAAAGATAAAGAAAAGGAGGAGGTGAGAGATAACCTAATGGCAGCAGTTCATCAGTAAAACAGAAATAGAATTCATGTGGATGGAGCCAAGGAAAAATAAGGTATCAGTCACACTAATAGCTCTCATCTGCAGATCGCCAGTTGATGGAAGTGAGGCAGTGAAAGAAATAAACAAATTAGGGTGTGTGAAAATGTATATAATTGTGGAAATGTCAATTCCTTTGAAGTTAGTTGACCAGAAGAGGCAGGCAAAGGGGTTAAGTTTCTATAATATGTAAAGCGAAAGAAATAAACAAATTAGGGTGTGTGAAAATGTATATAATTGTGGAAATGTCAATTCCTTTGAAGTTAGTTGACCAGAAGAGGCAGGCAGAGGGGTTAAGTTTCTATAATATGTAAAGCGAAAGAAATAAACAAATTAGGGTGTGTGAAAATGTATATAATTGTGGAAATGTCAATTCCTTTGAAGTTAGTTGACCAGAAGAGTCAGGCAAAGGAGTTAAGTTTCTATAATATGTAAAGGGCTCCTTTCTCTCCTAGCATATAAGAAGTCCAATAATTTTTATTTTTTATTATTGTCACAATTAGGCTTGCGTTAACACTGCAGTGAAGTTACTGTGAAAACTCCCTAGGGGCCACACTCTGGTTCCTATTCGGTATGATGTGGGTATGCCGGCGTTGGACTGGCGTAAACACAGTAAAAAGTCTGACAACACCAGGTTTTAGTCCAACCTATTTATTTGATAATATACTCACTAGCTTTCGGGGTTACCCCCTGACGAAGGGGGTAACCCCGAAAGCTTGCGAGTATATTATCAAATAAATAGGTTGGACTAAAACCTGGTGTTGTCAGACTTTTTCCTATTCGGTACACTGAGGGAGAATTTAACATGGCCAATGCACCTAACCTGCGTGTTCTTTTGGATTGCGGGAGAAAACCGGAGCACCCAGAGGAAACTCACGCAGACATGGGGAGAACATGCAAGCTCCACACAGACTGTGACCCAGGCTGGGAATCAAACCTGGGTCCCAGGCACTATGCGGCAGCAGTAATAACACTGTGCCACTGTGGGATTTGTTACTGGATCTAGTAATGGGGAATGAACCAGAGCAGAGAAGTGAGGTAAAACAAACAACAAAAAACCCTTCGGCCCACTCAGCCTGCGCCAACACATGATACCTTTCTAAACTAAAGACTTTTGCCTCTATGTGGTCTGTATCCCTCTATACCCTGCCAATTCATGTATCTGTCATAATGTCTCTTGATTATATAGAATGTGTAGAAGTAGGAAATCTGAAGTGCAGTCGTGACCATTATACAATATTATGTGAGGTTATAGTTAGGAAGGACTCAAGCATGACAAAGATTGAGATACTTGTTTGGAGAAAAGCTGACTTTGAGGGCCTTAGAGCAGAACTTGAGAAAATAAAATTACAGATGCCGTAAAGCAACAAGAGAACATTATTTAAAATGTTGTTCAACAGAAGGAAGTAAAACAATGACAGGCTAAATATTAATGAGACACCATGGATTAACAAAGTCATAGGAAATAGTTAAGCATGAGGGAATGGACCTGGTTAGCACTGCCACCTCACGGTATCAGGGACCCGGGTTCAATTCCCGGGTTGGATCATGGTCTGTGTGGAGTTTGCATGTTCTCCCCGTGTCTGCATGGGTTTCCTCCGGGTGCTCCAGTTTCCCTCCACAGTCTGAAAGATGTGCTGGTTAGGTGGATTGGCCATGCTAAATTCTCCTTCAGTGTATCCAAATAGATGCTGGAGTGTGGCAACTAGGGGATCTCACAGTAACTTCATTGCAGTGTTAATGTAAGCCTACTTGTGATACTAATAAATAAATTTCACGTAACTTTACTTTTACACAGAAACCAGAGAATATGAATAGATTAGGCAAGAAGTAATAAAAGACTTAAGGCAATGAAGAACTGCGAAAGTATATTATCAAGGCAAGAAAAAGTAAAATAAATATATTACATCTACTGGTAATATTACATACTACGAATAGATAAATAACAAAAGGAAAATTGGGATGGAATTAGAGCAATGAACAGGATAAAATCACATATATGGGGAGAGTTATAGACCAAAGAGATCTAGGGGTACAGGTTCATAGCTCTTTGAAGGTGGGGTCACAGGTGGATAGAGTGGTGAAGAAGGCATTCAGCATGCTTGGTTTCATTGGTCAGAACTTTGAATACAGGAGTTGGGATGTTGAAATTGTACAAGACGTTAGTAAGGCCACGCTTGGAATACTGTGTACAGTTCTGGTCACCTATTGTAGAAAAGATATTATTTAACTAGAAAGAATGCAGAAAAGATTTACAAGGATGCTCCCGGACTTGATGGTTTGAGTTATAGGGAGATGCTGGATAGACTGGGACTCTTTTCCCTGGAGTGGGTTAGGAGTGATCTTATAGAGGTCTATAAAATAAGCAGGGGCATAGATAAAGTAGATAGTCTTTTCCCGAAGGTAGGGGAATCAAAAACGAGAGGGCTTAGGTTTAAGGTGAGAGGGGAGAGATACAAAAGGGTCCAGAGGGGTAATTTTTTCACACAGAGGGTGGTGAGTGTTTGGAACAAGCTGCCAAAGGTAGTAGTAGAAGTGAGTACGATTTTGTCTTCTAAAAACCATTTAGACAGTTACATGGGTAAGATGGGTATAGAGGGATATGGGCCAAATGCAGGCAATTGGGACTAGCTAAGTGATTAAAAAGAAAGGGCATGGACAAGTTGGGCTGAAGGGCCTTTTTCCGTACTGTAAACATCTAAGACTCTATGACTCTATACAGCAATAGCGAAATGGAAGAAGTATCTAATTATTTTAATTCACTATTCATCACGGAAACAGACCAAGTTGACATGATAACCGAAGATAAAATCAGAAATATATAATTGCATTTAAAATAAAGAGAAGAGAAATGTTAAGTGAATCAAACTCAAAGAGGATAGAGCCTGTGGTTGGATGGATTGTATCTTTGCATCTTCAAAGAACGTAGGACAGGAATAGCAGAAGCACTATTATACATCAGTAATAAGTGCTTGGACAAAAGGATAGTGTCCATAATTAATTATATTTAAGAAGGGTGATAGAACATGTCCAGGGAACTACAGACCAGTTTACTTAACATAAGATAAAGAAACTCATAGCCAAGGATAAAATAGGAGGTAACATCTAGAAACTTAAAAATATTAGAATGAATTCTTCAAATTCTTTGAAGAGGTTTCAGAGAGAGTAGACAAAGGTAATGTATTAGATGTAATATATCAAGATTGCTGAAAGGACTTTGAAAATGCATCATACAATAGTCTAATGAGTAACGTTATGCCATATGGAGTCAGAGAACAAGGGCAGAATGGAAAACTCGATAGCTGCAAGTTGGAAAGCAGAGAGTAAACATAGCTATTCAGAATGGCAGATGGTGAAATGTGGGAACCCATGAGGATCAGGGCTAAGATAATTGTTCACAATTTAGCTTATTTCTGCAAGAATTTAGACTTTGGAATCAAAAACACTATTTCTAAATTTGCAGGTGACACCAAATTGGCAATGGGAGCAGCTGTGGGGTTCAATAATAACGATGAGAACTGTGATATATTACAAGAAGACATCAATAAATTTGCAAAATGAGAATATCATTGGGAAATGGATTTCAATGTAGGAACATACAAGGTATTGACACGTTGATAAGAAAAATAAGGGGCCATAACTTCCTAGTTGCCAAATGTTGGATTTGGGGTGCACCCAAAGGGATATTTTTCTGTTGGCAAGCAGTGACTAGTGGGATGCCTCAGGGATCTGTGTGAGGACCCCAGCTGTTTACGTTATATATTAATGATTTGGAAGAGGGAACTGAATGTATTATCTCCAAATTTGCAGATGATAAAAAGCTGGGTGGGAGGGTGAGCTGTGGGGAAGATGCAGAGATGCTTCAGTGTGATTTTGCCAGACTGAGTATTTGTATGGGAGATGCAGTATAATGTGAATAAATGTGAGGTTATCCACTTTGGTAGCAATAATAGGAAGATAGAATATTTGAATGGGTGCAAATTGAGAGAGATGAATACTCAGCAGGACCTTTCAGCATTGGCTGCTGACAATAAGTGTGTAGGTACAGCAGGCAGTAAAGAGGGCATATGGTATGTTGACCTTCATAGCAAGAGAATTTGAGTTTAGAAAGAGGGATGTTTTACTGCAATGGTATATGGTGTTAGTGAGGTGACACCTCGAGTGCCGTGTGTAGTTTTGGTGCCCTTATCTTTTTTTTATTTCTTTGTGGGACACGGGCACCGCTGGCTGGCCAGCATTTATTGTCCATTCCTAATTGTCCTTAGAAGGCAGTTGACAGTCAATCACATTGCTGTGGTTCTGGAATTACATGTAGACCAGACTGGATAAGGGTGGCAGATTTTCTTCCCAAAAGGATATTAGTGAACTAGATGAGTTTTTCTAACAATCAACAATGGTTCCATGGTCATCAGTAGACATTTAATTCCAGATATTTTTTATTGACTTCAAATACCACTACCTGCTGTGGTCAGATTCGAACCCTGCTCCCCAGAACATTAGCTGAGTTTCTGGATTAATAGTCTAGCAATAATACCACTTATCTGAGGAAGAATGTCCTTGCTGTAGAGGGAATACAGCGAAGGTTTACCAGGCTGATTCCTGGGGTGGCAGGACTGTCACATGAGGAGTGACTAAATCGGTCAGGATTATATTCACTGGTGTGTAGAAGAGTGAGAGGAGATCTCATAGAAACTTATAAAATTCTAATGGGGTTAGACAGGGTAGATTCAGAAAGAATGTTTCCAATGGTAGGAGAGTCCAGAACTAGGGGTCATAGTTTGAGGATACGGGGTAAACCTTTTAGAACTGAGATGAGGAGAAATTTCTCCATCCAGAGGGTGGTGAATGTATAGAATTCATTACCACAGAATGTAGTTGAGGACAAAACATTGTCTGATTTTAAGAAGATATTAAATATAGCTCTTGGGCCTAAAGGGATCAAGGGATATAGGAGGGCAGGGAGGATCAAGGTATTGAATTTGATGATCACCATGGTCATAATGAATGGTGGGGCAGGCTCAAAGGGCTAAATGGCCTATTCATGCTTTTCATTTCTGTTTCCATACCCCAAAGATGTAATGGGGGATCTCTCTTGGAAGGTCCCACGTAATAGTTTACCCAGCAATTGACCAGAAAGGCTTACATCCCCAGGACAATTGCTGAAAACCATCGGCAAAGTGATTTAAATTGCTAACTTCAGACGATTCTGCCAGTTTTACACTCATAGGTACTCTGGAAGGGTTAGAAGGATTTAAAGCACTTCTAACTTCAGAGTAAAAGATAATGAAAGATAAAAGAAAAAGGGGTGGCACAGTGGTTAGCACTGCTGCCTCAGAGCTCCAGGGATCTGGCTTCAATTCCTGGCTTGGGTCACTGTCTGTGTGGAGTTTGCAAATTCTCCCTGTGTCTGGTGGGTTTCCTCCCACAGTCCAAAGATGCGCGGGTGAGGTTGATTGGTAATGCTAAATTGCCCCTTAGTGTCCCAAGATGCATAGGTTTGAGGAATTAACAGAGCCAATATGTGGAGTTACAGTGTGGGGCCTGGGGAGAATTGTTGTCAGTACAGACCCAATGGGCCGAATGGCCTCCTTCGGCACTGTAGAGCTTCTATGATTCTATGTGTAACTATTTTAAAGACCCAGACCACCCCCAAGACCCACACCACCCTAGCGCAACTGGGGGATACAATTCCACAAATTATCAAAATTAATGACACTGATTAATACGGCCACTTCTAGATGGATAAAATTGAAAAGTAGAGACTGGACTTGTACCAAACATTGTTGTTTTGGTTGCCATATTATAAAAAGGCTTTAAAGGCACTGGGAAAAAGGCAAAGAAAAATTTACAAATTAAGACAATACTAGAACAATGGGGTTAAACCCTAAATGGAAAGGATATGAGGGAATAGGCAATAGAGGATAATGCTGATAGAGTTAATTAGGAAGGATGCAAGGGAGCTCATGTGGAGCATGCGTGCCAGAATAGACTGGTTGGGCCGAATGTTCTCTGTAATTCTATGGAATTAAAGTTGAATCTGACTTGTTCAGTGGCCATGATGTTGTGTGCTATATGGTATAAGGACCCCTATTGCTACAGACCAACAGAAACTACAACTCACAACTCATAATGGAATAATGATTAGCTCTGACGAAGGGTCGTCCAAACTGGAAATGTTGGCTCTATTCTCTCTCCACAGATGCTGTCAGGCCTGCTGTGAATTTCCAGCATTTTCTGATTTTGTGTTAGAGAAGTAAAGAGCTAGGGGAAAAGTGTTCCAGAGTTTGGAGCCCAGGCCACTGAAGGCAGACGGGAAATTTGACTCTCTGAGGCACAGAGGGTTTAAACTCCTGAGCCACATTTGTATCCAGGGGTCAATTGTCCGCTGGAAACCAAGGGAAGGAAGCTGAGGACCAGCAAGATCTTGGGTGGCAGGCAGCTATTGGAACAGCATGCAGGATACCATGAAGGAATGGTCCCAAACATTGAAGCGGAATGCAGGAAGGGAATTTTGGGATGGCCTTTATTAAAGGATTGCATGCATTCTAGTATGAGCACACACTAACAGACAAGGCACAAAGGTTTAAGATGCGTGGGGAAAAGTTTAGAGGAGATGTGCAAGGTAAGTTTTTTACACAGAGGGTAGTGAATGTCTGGAATGCGCTGCCCGGGGAGGTGGTGGGAGCAGGTACGATAGTGGCATTTACAGGACATCTAGATGAATACATGAATAGGATGGGAATGAAAGGATACGGACTCTGTAAGTGCCTTCGGTTTTAGTTTAGGCAGGCATCATGATCGGTGCAGGGTTGGAGGGCCGAAGGGCCTGTTCCTGTGTTTACTTTTCTTTGTTCTTGTTCTAATTACTCATGAAATCCGATGATTGGAAGGTGTGGGCACCATTTCCCAATATGTACTGGTGACAAGCAAGGCTCTGATGCTAAACAGTGCCTAATATCTGTAATCCTAAGATGGCCTTTTGTATTCCGTTAAAGGTAATGCAGAATTTTCCATCATGTGTTTTGTGGTGGTGGAGATGGCCAACTGTTGGCCAGTGCTGGGATCTTTCTGTCTTGCCACAGACAACAGGATCTCCCGTTGTTCACACCCTCCACCACGGGGAGCTGGCGGCAGGGGGAGCACCATCACTGGGACCAGAAAATTGGGAATGGACGGAAAATCCCACCCATAGCGTGTACGTATGCAC
The DNA here is from genome assembly GCF_965287045.1 of Carcharhinus amblyrhynchos. Classification (NCBI taxonomy): domain Eukaryota; kingdom Metazoa; phylum Chordata; class Chondrichthyes; order Carcharhiniformes; family Carcharhinidae; genus Carcharhinus; species Carcharhinus amblyrhynchos. The sequence continues at coordinate 130,241,307 of NC_137325.1, forward strand.
GGTCAGCACAAAGCTGGGGCAAGACGTATTAGCTTGGACTAGTTATGGTGCAGCGGATTGGTCTTCCTCCAGATCACTCTCACGTCAGCTGGAGAAGCTAGTGTTGTAAGTGGCAATGTTTGTCCTTACAGTTGGGAGTGACAAGCACAGTGATTTATTATTTCCTACAGTGCAGTGTAGTATGGGTCCTTTGGAGAATGGTTTTATTGTTTTAATAAAATTAAGGTGGTGTGTACATAAATCCAGGCATATGCATCAGGCTGCATTGAGAAAAAAATACCCAGCCTATTCCAGTAATGGATCTTTCAAAAGTCATTAGTCAATGCCATCACATTCCAAATGTTGTACTTAGAATCTCATTTGTGCCACACACAAGTTAAGAATGGTTTATGCCACAGATCTAATTTGCTAAGAGCATTATTTCCCCATTTTACTTGTACAAAAGAAAGAAGACTGTCCCCTGTGAGCTAACTCATGCAACTGAACCGCTCACTGTGGTGTAGCATTTGACTGAGTGCAGAGTCCCTTTAAATGACAGTGAGCGTATGAAGAAGTGGCATAAACTGCTCATGTTTACCACCCCTGTACAGCCAGAGGCTGGAGTCATGCCTCTGTGATGTTACAACACGGTTACCAGAAACAGGGGAGGGGCAACAGATAGAATATAGATTGTATGAAGTCTGCATGTTCTTCCCGTGTCTGCGTAGGGTTTCCGCTGGGTGCTCCCGCTTCCTACCACAGTCCAAAGATGTGCAAGTTAGGTGGATTGGCCATGCTAAATTGTGCCTTAGTATCGCGAGATGTGTAATTTAGCGGTGTAAATACAATCATAGAATCCCTAAAAAGGAGCTCATTCAGCCCATTAAATCTGCACTGACTCTCCAACAGAGCCCTGTTCCCCTAACCCCACATATTTACCCCGCTAATCCCCCTAACCTACAAATCTTGGGACACTAAGGGACAATTTAGCATGGCCGATCCACCTAAACTTGCATATCCTTGGACTGTGGGAGGAAACCCATGGAACTATGTGGTAACAAGGGACAGGGAAGGGGAAATGTCCAGAATCCAACAGACGTAATTGAGTGAGGGGTGGGAGGGGCATAATTTGAAGGGAGGGAGACAGCTTCAAACCAGTGAAGAGGAAATGGGTACTATCAGGGGACGGGAATAGGCTGAACTTCTGTTTCTGCAAAAACTATACTTTATTGGTAAAACATCTGAAAGAACATTACAAACATTTCAAAATATCCATCTACAGAGTGCAGTAATATTCAAGTTTTCAACATACATCTTGTGGCACTCTGATGGGCTTCAATGCTGTCAAGAAAACATTACAGATATTTCAAAATGGTCATTACAAATGGTGCAGAGTTGCCTACCTAGATCAAGTTGCACTCTGAGGTACTTCAATACAATTGTGATATATGGGATATTCTTTGTATATACATAATGCGAGTCATTCAATCCAAGGGGGTTCTATATAGTTCCCCTGCCCTCAGTTCACAATGGCTGAAAGAACTCAGACAGTGATCTTCCGCCATTGTATCTCTGTGGTGGCTTCCCCATGCTTTAGTGCATCCCTCAGCTCCATAGTCCTGGGCTTTGGAATGTGCCAGTCTGCAACACTCAGTTGGGGACAACTCTAGGTACAGCAAGACCAACAAATTTCAGGCAAACCAGAGCATCTTTCACAGAGTTGATGATCCTCCAGGCCAGACCTTGCAGAGAGAGCAAACGATTAGAATTGGGAGTGAAGTGGATGGAGGGGCCAGGAGTGAGGTGGTGGGCAAATTTGGGGCTTACCTCAGGTAGCCATGTTGCAGTAGGCGTCTCACACTAGATAACCCAGTCACATGAGGCAGTGCACTGTGAAACATGTCTCTTGCTGCACACTGCTGCCAGTGGAGCATCTATGAAGTAATGGCAAAGGAACCTGTGACAAATGAAATTAGCTCACGTTATTGCTTCATTTGCATAGTGTGCAAAACTGCAGTGAAAACTCACTCGCAGATCTTCTAATTACAGAAACATTGGCTGCTGAGCTCCTCACCAGCTGAGATGATTAGCATAGATTGTGAATGCTGATAGCTTTGACCTTCACTGTAGCAAACACTTGTCAAAATGCCAGATGTAATTACCTGGCTGTTTAGAGAGACGTAATGTGCTTTATCTTCTTATAGTACTTTCTTTGTGTCACTAATCTTGGGCCTTTGCAATGTTACTGAGTATGCCAGAAAAGCCTCAGAGCCTCGGGTTTGGTAAGATGCCACATTGCGGTAACATCCATATTTTCCTCTAAGTGATTCACACTCCTGCATGTTTGGGGAAATATTGGAAATTAAAGTCACACCAAACTACAACATGACCTGTTTCTGCAGCTCCAATTCACGTTCATGCTATTTCTCATATTCATAGTTAGAATTATAGAATCCCTACAATGCAGAAGACTATTTGTCCCATCGATTCTGCACTGACAAAATCCCTTCCAGGTCCTATCCTCGTAATCCCGCATATTTACCCTGCTAAACCTCTGTCACTAAAATTCTTCTGTTACTTCAACCAAAGGTTGGCAGCCTTTGTGAATAGGCATGTTTCCAGCATTGTACTCATGCCATTCCTTTTTGGGGAAATGATTGCAGGATTAATTCTCCCTCGCCTCCCTATCCTGGTATTTGGCAGCCGCTACCCTCATCACACATCAGGATTGAAGTCGTAGTCTAACGACTTTAGTAGAAGAAATATGACTTTAGCTGCCAAATTTATCAATCCATTTTTTAGATTGCCTTTGTAGAAAAAGTGATCTCTTTTTTATTCTCTCACTTTCTCACAGCATCATTCCAGTTTCTTCCAAAGAACAAAGAACAATACAGCACAGCAACAGGCCCTTCGGCCCACCAGATCTGTATTGATATGCAATTTCTAACCTTCTGTTTGCTTCCCAATCATGTGTCTATCAAGATATACCTTGAATGTCCCTAACATGCCTGCTTCTGTCACCTCAAGTGGCAGTGCATTCCAGGCACCAACCACTCCCTGTGTGAAAGACTTTCCTTGCATATCTCCCCTAAACTTACTACCTCTCACCTTAAACTTGTGTCCTCTTATAGTCGGCCCTTCCACCTTGGGAAAAACCACTGACTATCCACCCTGCCTACATCTGTCATGATTTTGTAGACTTCAATCAGGTTGCTCTCAGTCTCCATCTTTCAAGTGAAATCAGTCCAAGTTTATTCAACCTCTCTTCATATCTAAAACACTTCAGACCAGGCAACATCTTGGTAAACCTTCTTTGCACCTTCCCCAAAGCATCCACGTTCTTCTGGTGATGTGGCGACCAGAACTGCATGCAGTATTCTAAATGTGGTCTAATTAAAGTTTTATATTGATGTAACATAAATTGCCAATTTTTATACTCGATGACCTGGCCGATGAAGGTAAGTAAGCATGCTGAATGCCATCTTGACCACCTTATCCATGTGTGTTGCCACTTTCGCGGATAATATTTCCTGCTGCTTTCTTTCTCATGTCTTTGATTTATTTCCTTTTTGCCACCTTATTTTTTTCTCTTTTGTTGATTTTGATTCTTAATTTCTTTTTTCATTCCTTTATTTATCTAGTTTACATTTCAACATCAATTCTCTCTCGCTTTCTCTCTCGCTCTCTCTCTTCCCCTTCACAATATCTTGATGGTCACCATTCACTCTACTTTTTGGATTTTCCATTTGTTCCATTTCACTGGCTTTGTCAACTCTATCCTCCCCTTTAGCGCTCAATACTCCTATGTTTTGTGTGCTGTCTAGACCACTGGTCAGATAACACTGAGGAAAAATATTGCAGATAAAAATTATCATAGCAAAATAACAGGTGCTTGTGTTGTTACTATTCTGCTAGATTATATAAGTTTGATATGTTGGTTATTAAAATGTAGGTGAGTACTCACCTGAGGAAGGAGCAGCGCTCCAAAAGTTTGTGATTCCAAATAAACCTGTTGGACTTTAACCTGGTGTTGTGAGACTTCTTACTATATATAATCCAGCAGGAAGATTGGAAAATAATCTCATGGTTAATCTTTCCACACTAAACCCAAAGGTGTGAGGTCAGTGAAAGCTCTGTCTAAGATCAGGTAGCCTCACACAAAATGGGGAAGAACCTGAGGCCTTTTTGTCTGATGGCTGATGTAGAGCGTTGGATACTGTTCAGTAGGTCTTAATTAAATCATTGTGGTCTTAAGTAAGTTAACTGTATGTATTTATTAACAATGTGATCTGTGTACTCATACACAATAAAAGGTTCAAGCTAGCAGCTGTCTCCGTACTTGCTTGCGCGTGCAGCTCTGACCAACACTAGACTGATCCCTCAGTGTAGATCACATGTTCTATTACATCATTGTGTACTGTACTCAGACCCATTTTACCCATATATGTGCCAGATCTTTATATTGCCTGGCTCAGTTCTTCATCATCAATCGGTTTGTAATTTGGGATATTGTTTGAGGCTTCATACTGAGACTTCAACTATTAGAACATAGAACAGAATAGCACAATACAGGTCCTTTGGCCCTCGATGTTGTGCTGAGCTTTGTCTGAAACCAAGTTCAAGCTATCCCACTCCCTATCATTCTGGTGTGCTCCATGTGCCTATCCAATAACCACCTGAAAGTTCCTAAAGTGTCTGACTTCACTATCACAGCAGGCAGTCCATTCCACACTCCAACCACTCTCTGAATAAAGAATCTACCTCGGACATCCCTCCTATATCTCCCAACATGAACCTTATAGTTAAACCCCCTAGTAACAGCTACATCCATCTGAGGAAAGCATCTCTGAATGTCCACTCTATCTATCCCCCTCATCATCTTATAAACCTCTATTAAGTCACCTCTCACCCTCCACCACCCTAAAGAGAAAAACCCTAGATCTCTCAACCTTACCTCATAAGACCTACCCTCCAAACCAGGCAGCGTTCTGGTAAATCTCCTCTGCACTCGATCCAATATTTCCACATTCTTCTTATAGTGAAGTGACTAGAACTGCGCACAATATTCCAAACGTGGTCTCACCAAGGTCCTGTACAGTAGCTCGTAAACTCAATTCCCCTGTTAATAATCACTATAAGCCTTCTTCACCGCTCTATCCACTTGAGTGGCAACCTTCAGAGATTTGTGGATATGAACCCCAAAATCTCTCAGTTCCTCCACATTCTGCAGAACCCTGCCATTGACCCTGTAATCCACGTTCAAATTTGTCCTACCAAAATGAATCACCTTGCATTTATCAGGGTTAACCTCCATCTGCCACTTTTTGGCCCAGCTCTGCAGCCTATCAATGTCTCTTTGTAGCTTACAACAGCCTTCCACCTCATCCACAACTCCACCAATCTTGGTGTCATCATTAAATTTACTGACCACCCTTCAGTCCCCTCCTCCAAGTCATTGATAAAAATCACAAATAGCAGAGGACCCAGCACTGATCCCTGTTGTACACCACTGGTAACTGACCTCCAGTCTAAAAATTTTCCCTCAACCACCATCCTCTGTCTTCTATGAGACAGCCAGTTACTTATCCAATTGGCCAAATTTCCCTCTATCCTTAATTTCTTCATGAGCCTACCATGGGGAAACTTATCAAACACTTTACTAAAATCCATGTATATGACATCAACTGCTCTACTTTCATCTACACAGTTACCTCCTCAAAGAATTCAATCAAATTTGTGAGGCAAGACTTATCCTTCACGATTCTGTACTAACTATCCCGGATTAAGCTGCATCTTTCTAAATGGTCATTAATCCTATCCCTCAGGACCTTTTCCAATAACTTACTGACCACTGAAGTAAGACTAACTGGCCTATAATTTCCAGGGTCATTCCTATTTCCTTTCTTGAACAGAGGAACAACATTCACCACTCTCCAGTCCTCTAGCACTATCCCCATGAGGGCCCAAAGATCAAAGCCAAAGGCTCTGCAATCTCATCCTTTGCCTTCCAAAGAATCCTAGGATATATCCCATCTGGCCCAGGGGACTTATCGACCCTCAAAATTGCTAATACATCTTCCCTCAGAACATCTAGCTCCTCCAGCCTATCAGCCTGTATCACACTCTCATCCTCAAAAACATGGCCCTTCTCCTTGGTGCACACTAAAGAAAAGTATTCATTCATCGCCTCTCCCATCTCTTCTGACTCCATGCACAAGTCCCACTACTATCCTCTAACCTCACCCTGGTCAATCTTTTATTTCTCACATAAGAGTTAAAAGCCTTGGGGTTTTCCTTGATGCGACCAACCAAGGACTTCTCATGCTCTCTCTCATCTCTCTTTTCTCAGCTCATTCGTTGCTACCTTGTAACCCTCAAGTGACCCAACTGAACCTTGTTTTCTCATCCTTACATATGCTTCCTTTTTCCTCTTGACAAGACAATTCAATGTTTCAGCCTCGTGGATTCTTCCTATTCAAATTTTAATTGATGTTAATGGGAGAGTTGGGGGATTTTCTCATTTTTTCCCCTGGCAAGATCATTTGGTCCCACCAATGGCAACCCTCTACCATTCGTTCACTGGCAGCAAGTGTGCGAACAACAGGAAACCCTGTTGGCAGCAGTGGGAGTGGAAGATCCCATTGCCAGTCTATGGTGGGCTGCCTCTGCCACCACACTGGGGCGGAAAATCCCACCCATCACTTGTAATAACTAAAGACATGTACAACTTTGTTCACTGATTCCTTCATTCTAAATACTAACGTGTGTGTATGAAAATAAAGAACATGATAAGACCAGCTAGACCACCAAGTCTGCCCCACATCACAGTGGGGGAGGCCGTTTGATCATGGCTGATTGTCCAACTCAACAGCCAAATCCTGCTTTCTCTCCATAACCTTTGATCCCAATCGTCCCAAGTGCTAAATCGAGCTGCTCCTTGAATACATTCAATGATTTGGCATCAACTACTTCCTGTGATAATAAAATCCACAGGCTCACCACATTTTGTTTGAAGAAATGTCTCCTCATCTCCATCCTAAATGGTTACCTTTTATCCTCAGACTGTGATCCTTGGTTCTGGATTCCCCCATCATCAGGAACATCCTCCCTGTATCTACCTTGTCTAGTCCTGTTAGAAATTTATAAGTCTCTATGAGATTGCCCCTCATTCATTTGAATTCCAGTGAAAACAATCCTAACCTTGTCAATCTCTTGTCATACATCAGTCTCACCATCCCCGGAATCAGCCTGGTAAACCTTCGCTGCACTCCCTCGAGAGTAAGAACATCCTTCCTCAAAAGGAGACCAAACATTCTTCCAGCAAAAGGAGACCAAAACTGCACACAATATTCTAGGTGTGGCCCCACCAAGGCCCTGTATAATACAACACATTCCTGTTCCTGTACTTGAAACCTCTTGCAATGGAGGCCAATAAACCATTTGTCTTCTTTACCTCCTGCTGCACCTGCGTGCTTATCTTCAGCAACTGGTGTACAAGAACACCCAGGTCCCATTGCACACTCCCCTCTCCCAATTTACAGCCATTCAGATAGTAATCTGTCTTCTTGTTTTTGCTTCCAAAGTGAATAACCTCACACTTATCTAAATTATACTGCATTGCATTGATTTGCCCACTTACACAACCTGTCCAGATCATTCTAAAGGATCTCTGCATCCTTGTCACAGTTCACCCTCCCACCCAACATGGTATCATCTGTTATCTTTCAGATGTTACATTTTGTTCCCTCATCCAAATTACTAATATATATTGTGAATAGCTGAGGTCCCAGCACTAATTCATGTGGCACCCTGCTAGTCACTGCCTGCCAACTTGAAAAGGACCAATTAATTCCTACTGTTTGTTTCCTCTCTGCCAACCAGTTTTTTATCCATCTCAATAGAACATAGAACATTACAGCACAGTACAGGCCCTTTGGCCCTCGATGTTGCGCCGACCAGTGGAACCAATCTAATGACCCTCTAACCTAAACTATTCCAATGTTATCCATATGCCTATCCACTGACCATTTGAACGCCCTTAAAGTTGGCGAGTCCACAACTGCTGCAGGCAGGGCAGTCCACACCCTTACTACCCTCTGAGTAAAGAATCTACCTCTGACATCCGTCCTATAACTACCACCCTTTAATTTAAAGCTATGTCCCCTCGTGTTAGCCATCACCATCTGAGGAAAAAGGCTCTCACTGTCCACCCTATCTAACCCTCTGATCATCTTGTATGCCTCAATTAGGTCACCTCGTAACCTTCTTCTCTCTAATGAAAATAACCTCAAGTCCCTCAGCCTTTCCTCATAAGACCTTCCCACCATACCAGGCAACATCCTGGTAAACCTCCTCTGCACCCTTTCCAATGCCTCCACATCTTTCTTATAATGTGTCAACCAGAACTGTACGCAATACTCCAAGTGCGGCTGCACCAGAGTTTTGTACAGTTGTAACATGACCTCATGGCTCTGAAATTCAATCCCTCTACCAATAAAAGCTAACACACCGTATGCCTTCTTAATAACCTTATCAACCTGGGTGCCAACTTTCAGGGAGCTATGCACATGTACCCTGAGATCTCTCTGCTCGTCAACACTGCTAAGAGTCCTTCCATTAGCCCTATATTCTGTATTCCTGTTACTCTTACCAAAGTGAATCATCTCACACTTGTCCGTATTAAACTCCATTTGCCACCTCTCGGCCCAGCTCTGCAGCTTATCTATGTCCCTCTGCAAACTGTAACATCCATCCTCACTGTCTACAACTCCTCCAACTTTGGTGTCGTCAGCAAATTTACTAACCCATCCTTCTACACCCTCATCTAGGTCATTTATAAAAATGACAAACAGCAGTGGCCCCAAAACAGATCCTTGAGGTACACCACTTGTAACTGAACTCCAGGTTGAATATTTCCCATCAACACCCTCTGTCTTCTATCAGCTAGCCAATTCCTGATCCAAACTGCTAAATCACCCGCATTTTCTGCGGTAGCCTACCATGCGGAACCTTATCAAACGCTTTACTAAAATCCATACACACCACGTCAGCTGCCTTACCCTTATCCACCTCTTTGGTCACTTTTTTAAAAAACTCGATAAGGTTTGTGAGGCACGACCTACCCTTCACAAAACCGTGTTGACTATCCCTAATCAATTTATTTCTCTCTAGATGATTATAAATCCTATCCCTTATAATTCTTTCCAGAACTTTGCCCACAACAGAAGTAAGGCTGACCGGTCTATAATTCCCAGGATGGACTCTACTCCCCTTCTTGAACAAGGGGACAACATTTGCTATCCTCCAGTCTTCCAGCACTATACCTGTAGCCAATGACAACATGAAGATCAAAGCTCTGCAATCTCCTCCCTAGCCTCCCAGAGAATCCTAGAGTAAATCCCATCCGGCCCAGGGGACTTACCTATTTTCATACTCTCAAGAATTGCTAACATCTCTTCCTTATGTACCTCAATCCAGTCTAGTCTACAACCCTGTATCGCAGCATTCTCTTCGACTACACTGACTTTTTCCTGCATGAATACTGACGAAAAATACTCATTCAGTGCCTCTCCTATCTCTTCAAATACACAAATCTCTTCGATACACTTCCCCCAATCCCGTGCCCTTTAATCTTGCGGTGTGTCTTAATAGGAACAAACATGTAAATTGCTGATAAGCAACAAGATTGAAAAATCAGCCAATACTATCACTGCAGCACAGCCAGTGCAGGACAGAATGAACCAGTCCAGTGGTTCAGGGGCAAATACTCCAATCAACAAAATACATACACTGCCATTCAGCATATTGCAGAGTCTCAATCAATTTGAAAAATAAAAGTTAACTTCCTTACTTCCTTTCACAAAATCAAAGAAGATTTTGCCATAAATTCATGTAAGGTGAGTGCCCAGTGAGTCCAAGTCCGATATCTGTGGCTCTGCCTGCAGGATTCCATTCTTTGTTCTGAAGAAACTTTCTGAATGCCAGTCTTGAGAGCGAAGGTGGTTAGAACTATCAGCATGTGGCCAGCTGCAACCATTATATCAGACCAGTAATGGGGAGGAGATGGCCTAGTGGTATTATTGCTAGACTATTAGTTCAGAAACTCAGCTAAAGTTCTGGGGACCTGGGCTCAAATCCCACCACAGCTGCTGGTGGAATTTGAGTTCAATAAGAAAGAAAATCTGGAATCAGGAATCTACTGATGACTGTGAAACCATTGTCAACAGTTGAAAAAACCCGTTTGGTTCACTGATGTGCTTTCAGGAGGGAAATCTGGCCTACATGTAACTTCAGAGCCACAGCAATGTGATTGACCCTCAACTGCCCTCTGAAATAGCCTAGCAAGCTGTTCAAATCAAGGGCAACTAGTTATGAGCAATAAATGCTGGCCAGCCAGCGATGCTCATGTCCCACGGATGAAAAAAAAACACAATTTAAAGAAGAGAACATAGAAGATGGACAGACTTTTAAGATTTTCTTTCTGCATCCCTTATTGGCATGGCAATTTACTTCTACCCTGCAATTGCATCATTATTGTGTCACAAATAACATTCGCAGTCTCAACAATGATCTTGTCTTCCCCTTTTAAAGTAATTTCATTGTCTCTGGATTAATCAAAAAATAACTTCCTGCGTCTTGTACACTTTTCCTAATCAGAGGGACCTATAATTTTTGTTAATGTTAGTGTCTCTGCTTCCACTGAGCTGCAGTCATTTTTGAAGTTCCACAGCAAAACTTTTAACTGAGGCTAACAATTGTGCAGCATCCAATAAAGTTGTACCAGTATTTTGCAGCAATTTGCTATCCTCATAAATTCTTTGAAGTAAATGGTTCCACAGATGAGTAAAAGCAGCGATATCATATTTCTCAAACTTCCCTGTTAAAGATTTTGCTTCAGCTTTCACAAGAGTTTTTTCTGAATTTGATGCGGCAATGTCTAATAAAAATTCTTTTACATCAGCAAAGTTTGCATTCAAAGCCAAAGCAGCATCCGCATTAGCAGGCCACCTGGCATCACAATTTCTTTTGACCGTCAAATGGTTTACATTTGCTGGTCCAAGTGTGATTGCCACATATCTCATAAGACCATAAAACATAGGAGCAGAATTAGGCCACTCGGCCCATCGAGTCTGCTCTGCCATTTAATCATAGCTGATATTTCTCTCACCTCCATTCTTCTACCTTTTCCCCATAACCTCGCATCTTCTTATCAAGAACCTATCTATCTCTGTCTTAAAGACACTCAATGACCTGGCCTCCACAGCCTTCTGCAGCAAAAAGTTCCACAGATTCACCACTGTCTGGTTGAATCGTCCCTTCAGTCTGAGGTTGTGTCCTCTGGTTCTAGTTTTTCCTACTAGTGGAAACATCCTCTCCACATCCACTCTGTCCAAGCCTCGCAGTATCCTGTAAGTTTCAATAAGATTCATGCTCATCCTTCTAAACTCTAACGAGTATAGACACAGAGTCCTCAACCATTCCTTATACGACAAGCTGTTCATTCCAAATATTGAAGTGGAAATTTTCCTGCCTCTTGACTGTAATAGAAAGATTCAACAAAAGTAATTCCGACAAGCAGGATTCTTATGAATCTCCTCTGGATGATTTCTAAGACCAGCACATCCTTCCTTAGATATGGGGCCTAAAACTACTCACAATATTCCAAATGAGGTCTGACCAGAGCCTCATACATCCTCAGAAGTACATCTCTGCTCTTGTATTCTCGCCCTCTCAACATGAATGCTAACATTGCATTTGCCTTTTGTGGAAGGGCAATTGAATGGAATTACCAATGTGTGGAAACCAAAAATAGGCTTATACATTTTGAACAAAGTCAAAAAGATGTACAGCTTCCTCACAGGATTCAGCTGCAATGTTGCAGATTAAATTCAAGGAGTGACTGGATCATGGGATCAATAATGCACACAGGCTTGTAGACCTGAATATTTCCCTGCCATATTTGTGCCACTATCGAAGCTCTGCCTACACCAATTTTTGATGCCCCAATCTAAATTTGCAATGATTTCCAGGAACTCAAAACTGCTGGATTGTAGCTGGACAAAACAAAGAAATCGCACTACAACTTCACCATCGCTGATCATGTATCTTAAACTAAATGATAGTTGGTCCACATCACTTACATCTGATGTTGCATCAACTATTATGGAATGGTATTTGGTATCTTTTACTTCATTATTGAATTGGTTTTTGAGCCACTCTACCATTATAGTGACAAAGTCATTGTAGGTTTGGTACGTTAAAAAGTTGGTCTTCCCCGAGTCACACTGGGAGAAGGCAGATTACTACCTGAATGGCTGCAAATTGGAAAGAGGGTAGTGTGCAGCGGGACCTGGGTGTCCTTGTGTACCAGTCACTGAAGATAAGCATGCAGGTGCCCCATGCGGTAAAGAAGGCAAATGCCATGTTGGCCTTCATTGCGAGAGGTTTCGATTAAAGTTAAAGTTTTAAAAGATGTTTATTTTGTTAGTCACAAATAAGGCTTACATTAACATTACAATGAAGTTACTGTGAAATTTCCCCTAGTTGCCACACTCCAGCGCCTGTTCGAGTCAATGCACCTAACCAGCACGTCTTTCAGACTGTGGGAGGAAACCAGAGCACCCGGATGAAATGCATGCAGACATAGGGAGAATGTACAACTTCCGCACAGATAGTGACCCAATCTGGGAATCGAACCAGGACCCTGGCACTGTGAGACAACAGTGTTAACTACTGTGCCACCGTACCACCCTAGGAGCACAGCAGTACAGGAGCAGGGATATGTTGTTGCAATTAAATAGGACCTTGGTGAGGCCATATCTAGAGTATTGTGTTCAGCTTTGGTCTCCTTTTCTGAGGAAGGACGTTTTTGCTCTCGAGGGAGAGCAGCAAAGGTTTACCAGGCTGATTCCAGGGATGGCGGGACTGATGTATGAGGAGAGAGTGACTAGGTAGAATTGTTTTTGCTGGAGTTCATACGAATGCGGGGGGGATCTCATAGAGACTTATAAATTTCTAACAGGACTTGACAGGGTAGATGCAGTGTGAATATTCACAATGGTGGGGGTGCCCAGAACCAGGGGTCACAGTCTGAGGATTCAGGGCAGACCATTTAGGACAGAGGTGAGGAGACATTTCTTCACATAAAGAGTGGTGAGCCTGTGGAATTCATTACCACAGAAGCAGTTGGTGCCAAAACATTGAATGTATTCAGGAGCCGGCTGGGGTGAATGGGATCAAAAGTTATAGGGAGAAAGCAGGATTAGGCTGTTGAGTTGGATGATTGGACATGATTGTAATAAATTGCGTGGAGCTAAATGGCCTCCATTGTGGCCTCCAAATGGCCTCCATGCCTCAGGGATCTGTGTTGGGGCCACTGCTGTTTGTGATTTTTATTAATGATCTGGATGAGGGTATAGTTGGGTGGATCAGTAAATTTGCTGATGACACCAAAGTCGGAGGTGTGGTAGATTGTGAGGAAGGGTGTCATAGTTTGCAGGAAGACTTAGACAGGTTGCAGAGCTGGGCCGAGAGGTGGCGGATAGAGTTTAATGCAGAGAAATGTGAGGTAATTCACTTTGGTAGGAATAACAGATGTGTTGAGTAAAGGGCTAACGGGAAGACTTTGAATAGTGTGGAGGAGCAGAGGGATCTAGGTGTATGTGTACATAGATCCCTGAAAGTTGGGAATCAAGTAGATAAGGTTGTTAAGAAGGCATACAGTGTCTTGGCGTTTATTGGTAGGGGGATTGAATTTAGGAGTCGTAGCGTTATGTTGCAACTGTACACAACTCTGGTGCGGCCGCACTTGGAGTATTATGTGCAGTTCTGGTCCCCACATTACAGGAAGGATGTGGAGGCTTTGGAGAGGGTGCAGAGGAGGTTTACCAGGATGTTGCCTGGTATGGAGGGGAGATCCTATGAGGAGAGGCTGAGGGATTTGGGGTTGTTTTCGCTGGAAAGAAGGCGGCTAAGAGGGGATCTTATTGAAACATATAAGATGATTAGAGGTTTAGATAGGGTGGATAGTGATAGCCTTTTTCCTCTGATGGAAAAATCTAGCACGAGGGGGCATGGCTTTAAACTAAGGGGGGGTAGTTATAGGACAGATGTCAGGGGTAGGTTCTTTACCCAGAGGGTGGTGAGGGATTGGAATGCCCTGCCTACTGCAGTTGTAAATGCGCCTAGTTTGGGGGCGTTTAAGAGGTCTGTGGATAGGTTTATGGACGAAAAGGGATTGGTTTAGGTTAGTGGGTCATTGTTGTTTTTTTTTTAACTGGTCGGCGCAACATCGTGGGCCGAAGGGCCTGTTCTGCGCTGTAATGTTCTATGCCTTCCATTGTTTGCTGGAGCAGACGAGTGAAGGAGCAGAGAGACAGCTAAGATTTTACCTGTTAAAAACCAGTTTAAAATAAGTTTAAAGCACTTTGTTCTTTGTAGAACTGTTTAAAGCATTTATTTATTGTATTTACTGCTTTAAGAATTCTGAGGGAGTGGTTAGCAGGCAGTTGTGGGCCATCAGATTTAAATCAGCGCCAGGTTTAAAAGGAGGCCTGGTGTAGACAGCGGGCAGCATCTGAGCGGGCAGCGGAGTGAGAGGGAAGCAGAGTGAGCTACTAGGGCTTAATATCAAAAAGGGCTGGAAAGAGAAAAGGCCAGGTGAGTTCGTTTGAAAAACAGAAAAAAAAACAAAAAAAACAAAAAAAACAACAAAAAAAAAAATTTTTTCAAAACTACTACAGTAAATAATGGAGGGGCATGTGATGTGTGGTTTCTGTATGATGTGGGAACTGGTGGACCCTAGGGTTCATCCCAGTGACCATGTCTGCAGTAAGTGCAGGTTGCTGGAGGAGCTCCAGCTCAGGGTAAATGAGCTGGCCTCTGAGCTACAGACACTGAGGCTCATCAAAGGGAGAGAGGGTGCCATTGTCAATGGGGTGCAAGTGACATCCACCCCCCCTCGACTGGCTAACTCTAAGGGTCAGGGACAAGAGAGGGCTACTGGGAAGAGGAAGGGGGGTGAGGAGCGGAGGCCTCAGCCTCTTAATCTGCATAACAGGTTTGAGGTTCTTGCTTCCAAGTTGGACGAGAACGAGGCAGGTGAGGTTGGTGAGCAAGCTGCACACGGTACAGTGCTGCAGCAGGACATAGGCAAAGAGAAAAGGAAAAGGAACGTAGTAGTTATTGGGGATAGTGGGGTGAAGGGTATTGACACTGTCCTTTGTCACAATGACAAAGTGCACAGAAGGGTGTGTTGTCTGCCTGGTGCTCGGGTACGGGATGTCGCAGCTGGGCTGCAGAGGAACCTGGAGTGGGAGGGTGAGAATCCGGTCGTTGTGGTACATGTGGGTGCCGGCGACGTAAGCAAAATGCAGACTGAGGATCTGGGGAGGGAGTATGAAAAGCTGGGAATGGAATTAAAAAGTAGAACCGACAAGGTGGTTATCTCTGGGCTACTGCCTGAACCGTGTGCAGATGGGCGTAGGGTTGACAGGATTAAGGAAGTGAATGGGTGGCTCAGGGATTGGTGTGGGAGGAATGGGTTTGAATTTATGGGGCATTGGCACCAGTATTGGGGTAGGTGGGACCTGTTCGGGAGGGATGGGGTTGGTCTGAACCGTGCTGGGACCAGAGTGCTGGCGAATCGAGTAAAGAGGACTGTAGACAGGGCTTTAAACTAATTAGGGGGGGGAGGGTGTGAGGGTAGGTGACCTTACGAGGTCGAAAGTTAAGGAGAGTGTACATGTAAGGGAAGAGGCCGAGGATGTCCCAATAATAGAGGGAGTAGGGGGCGTGAGTATAGTTGGTGGCGTTGCGACAAATAGGGTCCAGGTGAAGGCTGGGATGAAAGCACTTTATCTGAATGCACGAAGCATTCGGAATAAAGTGGATGAGCTGATGGCGCAGATCGACACAAATGGATACGATCTGGTGGCCATTACAGAGACGTGGCTGCAGGGTGACAGGGACTGGGAGCTGAATGTACAGGGCTATCAAGTGTTTAGGAAGGATAGACAGGAGGGAAAAGTGGGGGGCGTAGCTCTGCTGATTAAGGATAGCATCACGGTGGTAGCAAGGGATGATATTGGAGCCAAGGAGCAGAGGGTGGAATCGTTGTGGGTGGAGATTAGGAACAGCAAAGGGAGGAAGACGCTGGTGGGTGTCGTCTATAGGCCCCCGAATAATGATCTGGAGATGGGGCGGGCTGTTAATGCGCAAATAAGTGCGGCGTGCAGGAATGGGACGGCCGTAGTTATGGGGGATTTCAATCTGCATATTGATTGGTCGACCCATGTTGGACGTGGGGGGCTCGAGGAAGAGTTCTTGGAATGCTGCCGGGATAGCTTCCTCGAACAGTGTGTGTTGGAGCCGACGAGGGAGCGAGCTATCTTGGATCTGGTGCTATGTAATGAAGCGGGTAGAATTAGGGACCTTGTGGTGAAGGATCCTCTTGGGGAGAGTGATCATTGTATGGTGGAGTTTCTGGTGCAGATGGAGGAGGAGAAAGTGGGTTCCCGGACACGCGTCCTTTGTTTGAATAGAGGGAAATACGGTAGGATGAGAGAAGAATTGGCGAATGTGGACTGGGAGAGTGCGTTGGAGGGAGGGTCTGTTAAGGAGCAGTGGAGGATCTTTGAGGAGATCTTTCTTGGTGCTCAACGGAAATTTATTCCGATGGTCAAAAAGGATAGTAGGAGGAGAGGTAATAAGCCGTGGATAACAAAGGAGGTGAAGGAAAGTGTTAAACTAAAAGCGGAGGAATTTAGAGTAGCTAAGAGTAGTGGGCGAGAAGAGGATTGGGAGAGGTTTAAATGTCAACAAAGATTGACAAAGAAGTTGATAAGGAAGGGTAGGAGAAACTATGAAGCTGGGCTAGCGCTTAATATAAAAAAGGATAGCAAGAGTTTTTATAAATATATAAAAAGGAAGAGGCTGGCTAGGGTGAATGTTGGTCCTTTAGAAGATGAGAAAGGGGACCTAGTGGTAGGGGATGGGGATATGGCTAAGGTCTTGAATAACTTTTTTGTTTCTGTCTTCACGGAGGAGGACATGAATAATTTGCCGGGTGTTAGCGATAGAAAGGTGGTAGGACTGGAGGGTCTTAATGACATTACTGTTACTAGAAAGGCGGTGCTCGACAGACTGGAGGGGCTGATTGTGGACAAGTCCCCAGGACCGGATGGAATGCATCCGAGGGTTCTGAAAGAAATGGCGGAGGTGATAGTGGATGCCTTGGTGGTTATTTTCCAAACGTCGCTGGATTCCGGGGAAGTGCCGGATGATTGGAAAACGGCTAATGTTACGCCGTTGTTTAAGAAGGGTGCCAGGCAAAAGGCGGGGAATTATAGGCCGGTTAGTTTAACGTCTGTGGTAGGTAAAATGTTAGAATCTGTCATTAAGGAGGAAATTGCGAGGCATCTTGAAGGGAATTGCTTGATAGAGCAGACGCAGCACGGTTTCATTAAAGGGAAGTCGTGTCTGACAAATTTACTGGAGTTCTATGACGATGTGTCTAGGGCGGTGGATAGAGGAGAGCCGGTGGATGTGGTCTTTCTAGATTTTCAGAAAGCGTTTGACAAAGTGCCTCACAAGAGGTTATTGCAGAAGGTCGAGGGACATGGAGTTGGGGGTAGGGTGTTAGCGTGGATAGAGGATTGGTTGTCAAATAGGAGACAGAGAGTGGGGGTCAACGGGTGCTATTCGGATTGGCGGATGGTGACTAGTGGAGTGCCCCAGGGGTCGGTGCTGGGGCCTCAGCTTTTTACCATTTATATAGATGATCTGGAGGAGGGAACCGAGTGTAGAGTGTCGAAATTTGCTGATGACACCAAGATTGGGGGAACGGCAAATTGTGCGGAGGGTGTGGAGAGTCTGCAGAAGGATCTAGATAGGCTGGGCGAATGGGCCAGGAAATGGCAAATGGAATTTAATGTTGGCAAGTGTGAGGTGGTCCACTTTGGTAGGAAAAATGGTAGGAAGGACTATTACTTACGAGGCGAAAAACTGCAGCAGGCGACGGTGCAGAGGGACCTCGGGGTCCTTGTGCATGAGTCGCAAAAACCCAGCTTGCAGGTGCAGCAGGTGGTCAGGAAGGCGAATGGGATGCTGGCCTTCATAGCGAAGGGGATTGAATATAAAAGTAGGGAGGTCTTGCTGCAGCTGTATAGGGCATTGGTGAGGCCGCAACTGGAGTACTGTGTGCATTTTTGGGCGCCGCACCTGCGCAAAGATATTTTGGCCTTGGAGGGAGTGCAGAGGAGGTTTACTAGGCTGATACCGGAGTTGAGGGGGTTGAGCTATGAGGAGTGGCTGAATAAACTGGGCTTGTACTCGTTGGAGTTTAGAAGAATGAGAGGAGATCTCATTGAGACGTATAAGATGATGAATGGGATGGATAGGATAGAGGTGGAAAGACTCTTCCCGCTCAAAAAAGACAATAGGACTAGGGGGCACAGCCTCAAGATAAAAGGGGGGCGGTTTAGAACGGAGTTGAGGAGGAACTTCTTCACTCAAAGGGTGGTGAATCTCTGGAATTCTCTGCCCGTTGAAGTGGTGGAGGCTGCCTCGCTAAATATTTTTAAGACGCGGGTTGATGGGTTTTTGATAGGAGAGGGGATTAAGGGTTATGGGGAGAGGGCGGGAAAGTGGAACTGAGCAGCAACAGATCAGCCATGATCTTATTGAATGGCGGGGCAGGCTCGAAGGGCTGGATGGCCTACTCCTGCTCCTATTTCTTATGTTCTTATGTTCTTATGTTCTATGTTCTATGTTCCTCCTGCTCCTATCTTTTATGTTTCTATGTTCAATATTGATAACTTTTCAAATGGTCTTTGAAAAGCTCATCAAATTCATTGAGATATTCAAAATGAGCTTCCAGTTGACAATGATGACTCATGTCTTCTTAGAGATGGACAACAGTTTTACTGTCACAAAAACACGGCTCAGCACTTCCCTCCAATAAAAACACTCCTTTTCAAACTGAACTGATAACGCAGGATACAATTCTTCCAGATACTTTACATCTTTGAACAAATGCACACATAACTTTAATATGAACTTTAGCAGTTTCATGAGCAGCAAGATCTCTTTCAACATTTCTCCTGTCAGAGCACCCATCATTGCATGCTTGTTTCCCTGTACTAGGTCAGGGAATAATTTGCAAACATATCATTAGACCAACTGAGAGGTTTCCCAAATAAAACAAGCAATTTCTAATTTCCTTCATCCCATTTCTCTTTATCCTCAGGAAATGGGATTTTTGAAGATTTCTAACCCAAAACTATTTTCTCAAACTTTCCGTATTATCCCTGTTTTCGATTTATTGAGTACAAAACATTCTATCATACCCAGATTTGGCCATAAGGCAATGTCTTCAAGGTAGTTTTCTTTCCTCATTTCGGAATAAGCAATATCTTGTGGATCCTGAAATGACAATAGAAATAGTTCTTACTCAGCTTTTACTCAGCAATGTGAATATCTCTGGAAATTGGAAAATCTAAAGCATTAGATAATGCACCCCTACTTCTGGTGGATGAGGGTGGATGTACAGTTTGCCTGGTTTCATCCTTTTGCTTTGCCTTCAACTTTCTGTCTTTTTGACTGCTACATTGATAGTGTTGCTTCATGCTGCTAAAGAAAATGATCTTGATTTTAATGAAGTGTTTGAAAGACTGGCATTTGCACAAGCAGCCCCATGTTTCCATCAGCTTCAATGCAAGCTGCGGAAATTAGATTTTTTATTTAACTATCAAGCTATGATTCTGGATTTGAAACCAACACTCACTCTGATCTTCTCCTGCCCATTTCCCCCTCAAAAACTCTCCCACCGCGTGGACTCCCAATCCCATCGCATGGTGGCACAGTGGTTAGCATTGCTGCCTCACAGTGCCAGGGACCTGGATTCGATTCCCAGTTTGGGTCACTATCTATGCGGAGTCGACACGTTCTCCCCGTGTCTGTGTGGGTTTCCTCCGAGTGTTCTCCCACAGTTCAAAAGGTGCACTGGTTAGGTGCATTGACCATGCCAAATTCTCCCTCGGTGTACCCGAACAGGTGGCAGAGTGTGGCGACTAGGGGATTTTCACAGTAACTTCATTGCAGTGTTAATGTAAGTCTACCTGCGACATTAATAAATAGATTTAAATTTAAATAAATTCACAGCTGACACCAACATCTAAACGAGGATTAAGGTGATGGAAGAATTATGCAACAGGGAAATGGACTGCACATTGTCAAATTGTATTTAGTTTAAATAAATGTACTGTCGTGCATAATGGTTGGGGCAACACAGGATACACATACCATTAATATTGAAAGAAGTTGAAAGACAAGAAAATGTCAGTGTTATTATGCACAGATCACTGAAGGCTCATGATCAACATAAAAAAAACATTGGCCCAGGCCTTTCAGTCTCTGAATCATTGGAGATAGGTCATGGAGGCCAAGTGCATGCATATCGGGACACATGGGAGCCCCGAAACACCGACTTTGTGGAAATGCTCCAGTCTAGGTCATTAATAAAATCTGTGAACTGTAGTTGGCCTGCAGAGCCCTGAGAGAATCGCTACTAGCACATCTCTGAGCTGAACCACACCAGATAGCCACATTTTGACTGTGCGATTGGAGCCAATTCCTAATCTGGCCTTTCAAATTTCTGCCGATACCACAAAATCCTGCCTTATGAAATATGATCTCAAAGAGTATTTGTTATGTTCCCTGAGATCTTACCATTAGTGGGTGTCAGGCTATTGAGCTGTACCCTGCATCGGGATTGACCACTTTTTGAAAACAGGAAATGAAGATTTAGCTTTCAGTCTAAGAGTGTGGTTTCCTGAGAAAATATATCCATCTCAAATTTAAAATTAACCATTGATCAAGCATCAATTGCCATTGGCAGATGAGAATTTTAAACTTCTTAGTGTGTGGAAACGATCCTGAATTTCACCCCAGATTTAATCCTTTATCTAGATCACTTCCTCTGATCCTTGACTCACCATCCAATGGAAATAGTTTCTCTGGCCGGAACTTTCCAGCTGCTTAAGCCAGTGGGATTTTCTGGCCCCACCCTACCGGAGTGGAATCAATGGGAAATCCCACTGACAGCGGAGGGACTGGAAGATCCCGCCACCAGCCAATGGCACATCGCCTCGTTGCCACGAGAAAGATGCCAAAGAGATACCAGGGAATCTCGCCCTCTGCATCTATCCCCATCAATTCCCCATAGTATCTCGAAAACGTCAAATAGATCACCCATTAAGTTTATAAATTTCAGGGACTAGATCCTAATGTTGTGTTATCTCTACTCATAATTTAAATGGGGAGGCAGTGGCGTGGTGGTATTGATAATCCAGAGACTCAAGGTAATGCTTTAAGGATCTAGGTTTAAATCCCACCATGGCAGATGGTGAAATTTGAGTTCATTAAAATTCTGGAATTAAATGGCCATGAAACCCATCTGGTTCACTAATGTTCTTTTGGGAAGAAAATCTGCCATCTTTACCTGGTCTGGCCAAGTGTAACTCCAGACCCCCAGCAAAATGGTTGATTCTGAACTGTCCTCAGAGATGGGCATTAAATGCTGGCCCAGCCAGCGATACCACATCCCATGAAATGAATAATTAAAAAACATTTTGGAGTTCAGCTTTCTTTCTGGTAAATCCATGTTACAGACTCTCTGACATCTTCTTCCTAAGTTGAGGTGCCAGAATCAGTCAAAGTAATCCAGATGTGGTCTGACCACACTTTAGCTAAAGCATGTCTCCTATCCCCGTGTATTCCATTACTATAGGTATGAAGACCACCAATCTATTGGCCATTTTGTTTACTTGCTGTACCTGCATTTTAATCATCTGTGTACCTGGATCCCATCCTCGTCCTGAGCTTCTTTAACCCTCCACTTTTATCTAGAAGTAGGGGGTCACTGTTTAAAATTAGAGGGTTACCCATTTAAAACAGAGATGAAATGAAGTGTTTTCGCTCAGAGGGTCGTGAGACTGTGGAACTGTTTTCCTCAAAATGCGGTGGAAACAGTCATCGAATATTTTTAAGGCAGAGGCGGATGGATTCCTGGTAAGAAAGGGGGTAAAAGATTATCAGGAGTAGGCGGGCTTCAGATATGAGGTTTTTTTCAAACCAGGCATGATTGTATTAAATAGTGAAGAAGGCCTGAAGGGCCAGATGGCCAACTCCTGCACCTTGTTTGAATGCCCGTAACACCACTTGGAAGGTATCCTGTTCTGTCGCTTTTAATGACATCAAGCACAGAAGGAGGCCATTCAGCCCACCATCCCCTTGCTAGCCTTTTGTAATAGTTATCTAATTCACCTCACTCCCCTTCGCCTTGCTTTGTGTATTAATTCTAAGATGCAGTGGACCCTTTTGATTAGATAGGATTGTGTCCAATTCAAGGATCTAATTCCTAACATTTTTCGTTTTAAATTAAAGTGAATGATTAACAAATGATTAACTAACTTAAGGAAGCATGGTGGCACAGTGGTTAGCACTGCTGCCTCACAGTGCCAGGGACCTGGATTTGTTTCTCGGCTTGAGTCATTGTCTGCGCGGACACTGCATGTTCTCCCCATGTCTGCATTGGTTTCCTCCGAGTGCCTAGTTTCCTCCAACAGTCCAAAAGACATGATGGTTAGGAGCATCGGCTATGCTAAAGCCTCCCTCAGTGTACACAAACAGACACCAGAGTGTGGCGACTAGGGGACTTTCACTGTAACTTCATTGCAGTGTTAATTTTAGCCTACCTGAGAAACTAATAAACTATAAAAAAAACTTAAGCCCACTTCATTTAAGTTTGTTCCTCTGCATTAGATTCCCTTTGGCAACTGTTTGCCAAACTTAAGATGGAAAAAATGGTCCATGTTCTTGTCTCGATGACTTCGTTGTCTATTGAAATGCTGAGTGTGGATATGTCCAATTCATTTATCCAGGCACACATTGATATTCAAAGCAAATTATTGAAGCTGGTCAGAATTTAACGCAACATCTGGATGCTGGGGTTGGGATGGTGGCTCATTCAGGCAGGAAACAATGGAATGAATATAGACGTATATTTTCTTTTGTCAGAGATATGCATAGGAGGTCCCATCTGCATATGAAGCTGTCATGTTACATTAGTGCCCCTGTTAATAGAAACTCAGTCACTGATGCATGAAATGTGAGGCTGCTCTTTGAAAAGATGCGCAATGTGAGAACATAGAACAGTACAGCACAGAAATAGGCCCTTCGGCCCAGCGTTCTGCGAACGTGACGCCAAATTAAACCAATTTCTCTTGCCAGCCTTTGGTCCATATCCCCCATCCCTTGCCTATTCATGCGCTTATCTAAAAGCCCCTTAAACATCCCTATCGTATCTGCCTGCACCACCACTCCTAGCAGCCAGTTCCAGACACCTACCACTTTCTGTCTAAAATAATTAGAAAATAATTATTGCGAAAAGTACTTTGTGAATAAGTCACTTTTGGGTTATTTTAAAGGAGTCATTGTTTTAAGTTCTCCATTTGGAATATAATTTTTTTTTGATTCTTTCATGGCAGGTGAGCATTCCTGGCCAGTTATTGTTGCCCATCCTTGCAATGGTAATAAGCCAACTTCTTGAACTGCCACAATCCATATGATGTGGCTACACATACAGTGTTAGGGATAATCAGCTGCTGATGCATGAAAATTTTGATCCAGTGATAGTGAAAGGACATTGATATATTTCCAAGTCATGATTGTGTGTGACTTGGAGGTGAACCTGCAGGTGATGGTGTTCCCATCCATCCGCCACCCTAGTCCTTCTAGGTGGCAAAGGTTGCACGTTGGAAGGTGCTGTCAGGGGAAGCTTGGTGAGTTGCTGCAGTGCATCTTGTAAATGGTACACACTGTTAGTCAACATTATAAATCACACACAATTAAAACTTGCACAATTTTTAAAATTTAGGCATTGTCTTGATGGCCATGGGGGATCATCAGTAGATCGCCTGGTGGACCTCGTATAATATGAGCACCCGTATTAAGCAAGTTGAGGTTTTCCCTACAGGGAAGGACCAGCTGGCTCCACTCAGGCTCCACTTGGGGTTGATATGTATACTGCATTCACTGAGCAGATTTTTGAGCACCTTGTAAATAAAGGGTGATGGTAATGGAAGACTGACCTCTGTAACATTATTACACTGGCAACGAGGAGTAAACGAGTTTTTATCTTCCCTTCGGATCATCTTTACTGTCGAGACAAGTAATCTTCCAGTGAGAAAAATGCCTCTTTTTACTAAACTTGAAGTATATGATGCAAGCATAGAAGACTGGGCCCAATAGGCAGAGAGTGCATGTGCTACTTTTTTCTAGCCAACAGTATTGAAGGGGATGAGAAGCAGAAAGTGATCCTGTTGATGGCATGTGGGGTCCTAACCTTCAGCTTGGCCTACCCAGCTGCCCCTGACTCCAAAACCTTTAATGAATTTCTGGATTTGGTTAAAGATTATTATGGCCCAAACGCTCTCTCCAGCGATATCGCTTTAACTCGGCAGGGAAATCTGTCACAGAATTTCCAACCAGGTCATGAAAGAAAGGTAGCAGAGTACTGTAAATTCAGGCCACCCTGAATGACACATTGTGAGATAGACTGGTCTGTGGAATTATCAATGTGACAGTCCAAAAAGCATTTATGGCAGAATCCAATTTGGGTCTAATGAAGGCCATTGAGAGATCACTATCGTTGGAGAGTACAGAGAATGGAGCTCATGAACTACAGGGGATGTCAGACAGCAATGTCCTTCGATTGCGAGATGGGGCCTCCTACAACATTCATTCCTCAACTGAGAGCGATGGGATTAGTAAAAGATCCCAGATACTCTTACAGCAGTGGAGACCATGTTGCATCAACAGGCTGTCAAGGAAGGGCAGGGGCAGCTTTCAGATTCCCAGGGGAACATATTCCAGAAGGGTGTAGGTGCCAGATGGTGGGACCATTGCAAGTATTGCAGAAAACCACAATGGAGGCAAAGATAGCAAAAGTTTCTACAAATATATGAAATGAAAAAGAGTGGCTAAAGTAAACATTGGTCCTTTAGAGGATGAGAAGGAGGATGTAATAACTGGAAATGAGAAGATGGCGAAGGCATTGACCAGATATTTTGTGTCGGTCTTCACAGTGGAAGACACAAATAACATGCCAAAAATTGATGACAGGAAGGCTGTGGCAGGTGAGGACCTAGAAACTGTCATTTTCATGAAAGAGGTAGTTTTGGGCAAGTTAATGGGGGCTAAAGGTAGACAAGTCTCCTGGTCCTGATGGAATACATCCCAGGGTACTAAAAGAGATGGCGGGAGAAATAGCAAATGCACAAGTGATAATTTACCAAAATTTTCTGGACTCTGGCGTTGTTCTCACAGATTAGAAAACAACAAATGTGACCCCAAAAGGAGGTAGACAAAAGCTGGGTAACTATAGGTTAGCTTAACTTCTGTAGTAGGGAAAATGCTTGAATCTATCATCAAGGAAGAAACAGCGAGACATCTGGGTATAAATTGTCCCATTGGTAAGACGCAGCATGGCTTCATGAAGGGAAGGTCATGTTTGACTAATTTGGTGGAATTCTTTGAGAACATTACATGTGCAGTGGACAATGTGGAACTTGTGGACGTGATGTATCTGGATTTTCAGTAGGCATTTGACAAGGTGCTGCACCAAAGAATAAGATAAAGGTGCACGGTATTACATGCACAGTAATGTATTAGCATGGATAGAGGATTGGTTAACTAACAGAAAGTAAAGAGTGGGGGGTAAATGGGTGCTTTTCTGGTTGGCGATCAGTGACTAGTGATGTGCCTTAGGGATTAGTGTTGGGACCGCAATTGTTTACAATTTACATAGATGATTTGGAGTTGGAGACCAAGTGTAATGTGTCAAAATTTGCAGATGACATTAAGATGAGTGGCAGGGCAAAGTGTGCAGAGGATGCTGAAAGTCAGCATAGGGTTATAGATAGTCTGAGTGAGTGGGCAAGGTTCTGGTGTGAGGTCATCCATTTAGTAGAAATAACAGTAAAATGGACTATTATTTAAATAGTAAAAAATTGCAGCATGCTGCTGTGCAGAGGGACCTGGGTGTCCTTGTGCAGGAATCTCAAGGAGTTGGTTTGCGGGTGCAGCAGGTAATTAAGAAGGCAAATGGAATTTTGTCTTTCATTGCTAGAGGGATGGAGTTTAAAAACAGTGAAATTATGTTGCAGCTGTATAGAGTGCTGGTGAGGCTACACCTGGAGTACAGTAAGAACATAAGAAATAGGAGCAGGAGTAGGCCATCTAGCCCTTCGAGCCTGCCCCGCCATTCAATAAGATCATGGCTGATCTGTCGTGGCTCAGTTCCACTTTCCCGCCCTCTCCCCATAACCCTTAATCCCCTCTCTTATCAAGAACCCATCAACCCGCTTCTTAAAAATATTTAGCGAGGCAGTCTCCACCACTTCAACGGGCAGAGAATTCCAGAGATTCACCACCCTTTGAGTGAAGAAGTTCCTCCTCAACTCCGTTCTAAACCGCCTCCCCTTTATCTTGAGGCTGTGCCCCCTAGTCCTACTGTCTTCTTTGAGCGGGAAGAGTCTCTCCACCTCTATCCTATCCATCCCATTCATCATCTTATACGTCTCAATGAGATCTCCCCTCATTCTTCTAAACTCTAACGAGTACAAGCCTAGTTTATTCAGCCTCTCCTCATAGCTCAACCCCCTCAACTCCGGTATCAGCCTAGTAAACCTCCTCTGCACTCCCTCCAAGGCCAAAATATCCTTGCGCAGGTGCGGCACCCAAAACTGCACACAGTACTCCAGCTGCGGCCTCACCAATGCCCTATACAGCTGCAGCAAGACCTCCCTACTTTTATATTCAATCCCCCTCGCTATGAAGGCCAGCATCCCATTCGCCTTCCTGACCACCTGCTGCACCTGCAAGCTGGTTTTTGCGACTCATGCACATTGGTCTCCTTACTAGAGAAAGGATATACTGGCACTGGAGAGGGAGATTCACTAGGTTAATTCCGGAGTTAAGAGGGTTAGATTATGAGGAGAGACTGAGTAAACTGGGGCTATACTCATTGGAATTCAAAGAATGAGGGGAAATCTTATAGAAACGTATAAGATTATGAAGGAATAGATAGCAGAGAAGCAGGGAAGTTGTTTCCAGTGGCAGGTGAAAGTAGAAGTAGGGGACATAGCGTCAAAATAAGAGGTAGCAGATTTAGGACTGAGTTGAGGAGGAACTTCTTCACACAAAGAGTTGTGAATCTATGGAATTCCCTGCCCAGTGAAGCAGTTGAGGCTATCTCATTGAATGTTTTTAAGGCAAGGATAGATAATTTTTTGAACAATAAAGGAATTAAGGGTTATGGCGAGCAGGCAGGTAAGTGGAGCTGAGTCCACGAAAAGATCAGCCATGATCTCACTGAATGGTGGAGCAGGCTCTAGGGGCCAGATGGCCTACTCGTGCTCCATGTTCTTATGTTCTTAAAGATGTAGAGATAGTCAAAACACATGCTATTTCCAAAAAAGACCAAGACTAGTACCAGACTGCACCTTGCCTGGAGCAATTTAGCATGGCCAATGCAAGTAACCTACAGACCTTTGGATACTGAGGGGCAATTTAGCATGGCCAATCCACTTAACCTGCACATCCTTGGACTGTGGGAGGAAACCAGAGCACCCAGAGGAAACCCATGCATTTGTAGATGATTTCTTGCTTCCAAACGTTCGGTCCGCATCTGCTATTCGTCATGCAAGCCCTCCAACGTAATCCGATTCTAATTGGAAAATGAGAAGACTTCTAGTTGCCCAATTAAATGATTGTTGGCTATCAGCGAAATCCCTTTTCCCACTTTTAATATTTTTAAAGCTAACATGTTTTGAAAAAAAAATCCTTTTTAATGTTCCTATGATTTTGCTCACTGATTGTCCACTGCAGTATCCCAAAGATTAGTTTAAAATTCCTGGAGACCTTTGGCAAATGCTGAAGGGTCAGCAACCTTGAATGGGATTTTCCGGTCGTGCTCACCCCAAAACCGGAAAATCCTGCCCGAGATCAATGGGCCTTTGCACGGTCCACCAACCCCCGCTGCAAGCTACGATTCCTGTGGTGGGTGGGACGGAAAAATTCCCCCTTAAGTAGAATTTTTATTCACCTTCTGTGGATATCAACATTCTGGTGTTTGCAATTTTTAAATCTCTTTAAATCTCAGAACCGTTCTGCAGATGAATCTCAGTTGCTCTGGTTCCTTGTGCAGATTGACATTTCTCGATTTCACAGAGGTCTGCAGCCTCTCTAGGTAGCATTGCCTGGCGAGTGCTAATTAGTGTTGAACGAGGAACTGCTTGGTGCTGTGGGGCAGGACCACTAGGAATTGATTTGCGACTAATTGTTTTTAAAGTGCTTGCATGTCTTACCGAAACACACAATCACGTGATTTCCTTTTGCTAATGTCAATTTTCTTTGATGTACAAAAAGGTCACTAATTAAACATCTGGCACAACATAGATCTTGCAAATATTTTCAAAACTTTGCTAAGTAAAAATGAAATAAAATATTCTGACAGTAATTGCATAACATGGCAACCGTGTAGAATGATAATTGCTTCAGAAGCTCCATTAGGTTCTATATATGGTTATTCAATAATAGACATGCCAGGAGATTTCATTGTATTGGATGGTACTATGGGTCAGTTATATTACAAAACAGCACGCAAATGCTGTTATAAAATATATGACTATATTTTGTGGATCTAGGTTGATTTTATTTGCAGGATTTTATTTCCAGAAGCATAGATCTAAAATAGAACATATCATTATAAATTGCCTGAAAATTAATGGCACAGTGGTTAGCACTGCTGCCTCACAGCGCCAGGGACCGGGTTTGATTGCCGGCTTGGGTCACTGTCTGTGTGGAGTCTGCACGTTCTCTCCATGTTGGCATGGGTTTTCTCCGGGTGCTGCAGTTGCCTCCCACTGAAAGACGTGCTGGCTAGGTGCATTAGCCGTGCTAAATTCTCCCTCAGTGTACCCGAACAGGCGGCGGCGGAGCATAGCAATTAGGGGATTTTCACAGCAACTTCATTGCAGTGTTAATGTAAGCCTACTTGTGACATTAATAAATTAATTAATTAGTAGTTGAGGTCCCAGCACTGACCCTGGTGGCACTCTATTAGTTACAGCTTGTCAACCAGAAAAAGATACATTTACCCCTATTCTCCATTTCCTGTTAGTTAGCCAACCTGGACATGTCATGTGACATCTGGGAGAGCTCGATGTGGGAGCAGCATCCCTGAAATGGAGAGAGTTCTGTTTCCCCGTCAGTTACTTTAGGAAGCATATTTATTTTCAATGTGACATTAAATGATTGGCATTGTCAGATGGCCTGAACTCCATTTCAACAATGACTGCATCTCAAAAGGACTATGGGCTGCAAATTGCTTTGTTGTGGCTTGGGTTCTGGAAGGTTATATACAAGGGAGAATTCTTCCGTTATTCTGCCAATAGCGATCTGTTATCAATGATTTAGATAATGTATGGTAAATCAATTTGCTGATGACAGCAAGATAGGCAAGACAGTCAGTTGTCAAGAGAAGGTAAAGAGTTTACAAAGGGATTGAGATGGATTAAGTGAATGGTCAGAAATTTGGCAGCTAGAGTATAATGTGGGAAAATGTGAACTTGTCCACTTTGGCAGAATAGAAAAGCAGTATACTATTTAAATTGAGAGAGATTTCAAAATTCCACAGTACAGAGGGATCTGGTTGTCCTGGTAGATGAACCACAAAACTTCAGAATGCAGGCACAGTAAGTGAATAGGAAGGCAGATAGAATGTTGTTGTTTATTGCAAGTGGAACAGAATATAAACATAGGGAACATTTGCTGCAGCTACCCAAGGCCTTGCTGAGACTGCATCGGCAGTGCCATGTACAACTTTGTCTCCTTACTTAAGAAAATATCTAATTACATTTGAAACAGTTCAGAAAACGTCACTCAACTCATTCCTGGGATGAGGGACTTATCTTATGAAGAAAGGTTTACAAAATGGGCCTCTGTCCATTGGAGTTTGGAAGCATGAGCTGTGATCTTATTGAAACATGTAAGACCCTGAGGGGATTTGTTAGGGTGGATATCAGGTGGGTGTTTCCACTTGTAGGGGATACAAGGGAACACAGTTTAAGAATAAAAGGGCTCCCTTTTAAGATGGAGATGAGGAGAATTATTTTCTCCCAAAGGGTTGTTAGTCTACATAATTTTCTTCCCCAGAAAGCAGTGGAAACTGGGTTATTGAACTTATTGAAGTTTGAATTAGATAGATTTTGATAGACAAAGGAGTCAAGGGTTAGAATCACAGAATCATAGAATCCCTACAGTGCAGAAGGAGGCCATTTGGTCCATTGAGCCCATGCTGACAATAATGTTTCTGATGGTGGGGGAGTCCAGGTGTCACAGTCTGAAGATTCGGGGTAGATTTAGGAAGGAGATAAGACTTCTTCATCCAAAGAGTGGTGAGCCTGTGGAATTCATTACCACAGAAAGTAGTTGATGCCAAAACATGGAATGTTTTCAAGAGACAACTAGATATAGCACTTGGGGTGAATGGGATCAAAGGTTATGGGGAGAAAGCAGGATTTGGCTATTGAGTTGGACGATCAACCATGATCGTGATGAAGGGTCAAATGGCCTCTCCTGCTCCTATCTTCTATGTTTCAATCCAACCCAGGTCCTATCCCCGGAACCCCATGTATTTTCCCTTCTAACGCGAATAGTCAATTTAACATGGCAGTCCACCTAACCCACACATCATTGGAGCACAGGATGAAACCGGGGTAACTGTAGGAAACCCACGCAGACATGGAGAAAATATCCAAATTCACACAGACAGCAACGCAAGGCTGGAATTGAACCCAGGTTCCTGGCGTTGTAAGGCAGCAGTGCAAATCACTGTGCCAGTTTTGGAGGACAGACAGGAAGGTGGAGTTGAGACCACAACCAGATCTTTTGAATTGGACAGCAGGCAGGAAAAGGAGAATGACCTATTTCTTCTCCAAAGTCCTATGATCCTAGATGGCATATTTATGTACTACCCTAGCTAACTACTGGCAAGGTGTCACATCTTACATTAAAAAAAGCTATTTAGAATATTGGAGTTCAACTTTTTACCAATATCAATGAGTCACAGCAACAAAAGAGTTCAACTGATCCTCAAGAGAACAAATGCATAGTTCCGAACTCAGTTGCTCCTTGGCTGCATTTCGTTATTGGAGAAAAATGTACAGGTTAGGTGGATTTGCCATGCTAAATTGCCCCTTAATATCCCAAGGGGTGTAGGTTAGACGGGTTAGAGATGATAAATGTGTGGGGTCATGATGTGGCGATGCCAGCATTGGACTGAGGTAAAAACAGAAAGAAGCCTCACAACGCTAGCTTAAAGTCCAACAGGTTTATTTGTAGCAAATGCCACAAGCTTTCGGAATACGCGTGACGAAGGAACAGCGTGTTCCAAAAGCTTGTGGCATTTCCTGCAAACGAACCTATTGGACTTTAACCTGATGTTGTGAGACTTCTAAATGTGTGGGTTACAGGGATAGGGCAGGAGAGAGAGCAATGAGTTCTGTGGGCAATCACTTACAGTTCTCGTTAAGGAACAAAGAACAAAGAACAACCCAGCACGGGAAACAGGCCCTTCGGCCCAACAAGCCCGCGCCGCCGCATCACCCTACACCTATTCTACCCTGCGTATCTACAAATAGAACCCCTGACTTAGCCAGATTCAGGGGAGAATAGTGTCAATCTGGTAAAACCAATCAGCCTAAGAGCACATCTTTGGGGTGTGGGAGGAAACCAGAGCGCCCGGAGGAAACCCACGCAACCATAGGGAGAATGCGCAAACTCCCACAGACACAGGCCCAAATCCATGTATCTGCACAGCTAGCAGTGCTAGTCACCGAGCTGTTGCGGCGCCCGTCTACCGGTCCAGGATCAAGCACACACACCGACACGAAGTACTAGGCCACTCCCGGAACCTCCAGGAGCAGCCCACGCACAACCCACCGTGTGCATGCCCCTCGTTTGACAACGAGGTGGACCTCCACCTGCGGAGTGAAAAGACAAAAACGTTAATCACAAGCCTGCCTTTCCGGTGTCTCCCGAGGTTCTAACCCTTATTCAATAACCCCTACCATAACCCTCCATCCTCGTTTCACTCATGTGCCTATCTAACTGAACCTTAAACGAGTCTAACGTTCCCGCCTCCACCACCCTACTCGGTAGCGCGTTCCATACCCCCACTACTCTCTGCGTAAAGAACCTTCCTCTCATATCCAAATTATACCTCTCCCCCCTCACCCTTAAATCATGTCCTCTTGTATTCGTAACCAATCTAGGGAGCAGTCTCTCACTATTGACCCTGTCTATTCCCTTCAGTATCTTATATACCTCTATCATGTCACCCCTCAATCTCCGTCTTTCCAAAGAGAACAGTCCCAGTTTCTCCAACCTTTCCTTGTAACCCAACCCCTCCATGCCAGGCAACATCCTGGTAAACCTCCTCTGCACCCTTTCCAGAGCCTCCACGTCCTTCCGGTAGTAAGGTGACCAGAACTGGACGCAGTACTCCAAATGCGGTCTAACCAACGTTCTATACAACTGAAGCATTAGACGGCAGCTTTTAAACTCTATACCTCCTCCTATAAAGGCTAGCATTCCATAAGCCTTCCTGACAACATTCTCCACTTGTGTCACAACCTTCATGGATTTGTGAACCTGCACTCCCAGGCCCCTCTGTGTTTCTATACTCCTAATTTGTCTACCTTTAATCACATAGCTCCTCTCTACATTATTCCTTCCAAAATGCATCACCTCGCATTTGTCAGGATTAAATTCCATCTGCCACCTATCTGCCCAATGCACCAACCTATCTATATCCTGTTGTATCACCTGACAATCCACTTCAGTACCCGCCAACCCTGCCATCTTGGTGTCATCAGCAAACTTGCTGATCACACCACCTACGCTCTCTTCCAAGTCATTTATGTAGACTACAAAGAGGAGAGGTCCCAGTACCGAGCCCTGCGGCACACCACTGGTCACTGGCCTCCAGCTGGACAAAGTCCCCTCCACAACTACCCTCTGTCTCCTATTGCCCAGCCAGTTCTCAATCCACCTAGCTACCTGACCCCGTATCCCATGCGCCTTAACCTTTTCTACCAGCCTACCATGAGGGACTTTGTCAAACGCCTTACTGAAATCCATATAGATGACATCAACGGCTTGCCCATCGTCAACCGTTTTTGTCACCTCCTCAAAGAATTCCACCAGATTCGTAAGGCAAGACCTCCCTCTAACAAAGCCATGTTGCGTATCCCCAATCAGACCGCAACGCTCCAAATGCTCATACATCCTACCCCTAAGTACTTTTTCCATTAATTTCCCTACCACCGATGTCAAACTCACCGGCCTATAATTCCCAGGGTTATCCCTACCACCTTTTTTGAACAGCGGTACCACATTTGCCACCCTCCAGTCTTCTGGGACCTCAACTGTGTCCAAAGAAGAGACAAAGATTTGCGCCAGAGGCCCAGCAATTTCATCTTTCACCTCCCTAAGCAGCCTGGGATAAATACCATCAGGCCCCGGAGCTTTATCCGTCCTTACGCTACCTAAAAGCCCTAGCACTTCCTCCCTCGTAATAGATATTTCCTGCAGCTGATCCTCAGCTCCCTCTAACAGACCGCACGATTCCGAACCCCTCTCCTTCGTGAATACCGACACAAAGTATTCATTCAGGAGCTCCCCCATTCCCTCCGACTCAATACATAACTCCCTGCTTTTGTCCCTAAGAGGACCAATTTTCCCTCTAACTACTCTCTTGCTCCTAATATAGGAATAAAATGCCTTTGGATTCTCCTTAATCCTACCAGCCAAAGCCATTTCATGCCCTCTCTTCTCCCTTCTAATTCCCCTTTTTAGCTCCCTCCTACTCTCTCTATATTCCTCCAGCACACTCTCCGTACCCAGTCGTTTCGACCTAACATACGCCTCCCTCTTCTTCCTAACCAAGTCTTCGATACCCCCTGTAATCCACGGCTCTCTAATCCTACCTTTCCCATCCTTCCTCTTAACCGGAACATACCTCCCCTGCAACCATTTCATTTTGCCTTTAAAAGCCTCCCACTTGCCAACCGTGGACTTGCCAGCTAACAGTCCTTCCCAATCAGTGTCCTGCAGCTCCCTCCTAATCCTGCTATAGCTCGCCTTTCCCCACTTCAGCACACTCCCGTTCGGCCGGCACTCGTCCCTTTCCATTTTTATCCTAAAGTAGACGGACTTGTGGTCACTATTAGCCACATGTTCACCTACCTCTACCTCTCCCACCTGCCCCGGCTCATTACCCAACACTAAATCCAGTATAGCCTCTCCCCTAGTCGGACTAGTTACATACTGCTCTAGAGACCCTTCCAAAACACATTTCACAAACTCCTCTCCCTCTGTACCCCCAGCTCTAGGCCCCCTCCAATTCACTCCAGGAAGATTAAAGTCACCCACTACAACCACCCTATTCTTCCTGCACCTATCCAAAATGCCCCTGCAAATACCTTCCTCCACTGACCTCGGGCTGTTGGGTGGCCTATAGTACACCCCTAGCAATGTAATCTCTCCCTTTTTATTCCTCAACTCCACCCACAGCGACTCAATCCCTATCTCTTCCATATTGTCCTCCCTCTGCACTACTGTGATGTTTTCCTTTACCAACAGTGCCACCCCTCCACCTCTCTTCAACCTTCTTCTGTCACACCTAAAACACTTGTACCCAGGAACATTCAGCTGCCAGTCCTGCCCTTCCCTTAACCACGTCTCTGTTACAGCCACCACATCTAACTGCCTCACACAAGGAAGAAGTTCTTGCAATGTTTGTTTGGGTGAGGGTGATTACTTTGGTTTGGGTGAGTGTGATTACCCTGGTTTATGTGAGTGTAATAAACTGTTTTGGGTCAATGTAATTACCGTGGTTTGGGTCAGTGTAATTACTCTGGTTTGGGTCAGTGTAATTACCCTGTTTTGGGTCAGTGTAGTTACCCTGTTTTGGGTGAGTGTAATTACCCTGTTTTGGGTCAGTGTAGTTACCCTGTTTTGGGACAGTGTGATTACCCTGTTTTGGGTCAGTGTAATTACTCTGGTTTGGGTCAGTGTAATTACCCTGTTTTGGGTGAGTGTAATTACCCTGTTTTGGGTCAGTGTAATTACTCTGGTTTGGGTCAGTGCAATTACCCTGTTTTCGGTCAGTGTGATTACTCTGGTTTGGGTCAGTGCAATTACCCTGTTTTGGGTCAGTGTGATTATCCTGTTTTGTGTCAGTGTAATTACTCTGGTTTGGGTCAGTGTAATTA
This sequence comes from Carcharhinus amblyrhynchos, assembly GCF_965287045.1. Classification (NCBI taxonomy): domain Eukaryota; kingdom Metazoa; phylum Chordata; class Chondrichthyes; order Carcharhiniformes; family Carcharhinidae; genus Carcharhinus; species Carcharhinus amblyrhynchos. The sequence goes on from NC_137325.1 coordinate 130,276,685, forward strand.
CTCTGTTTTGGGTCAGTGTAATTACTCTGTTTTGGGTCAGTGTGATTATCCTGTTTTGGGTCAGTGTAATTACTCTGTTTTGGGTCAGTGTAATTACTCTGTTTTGGGTCAGTGTGATTACCCTGTTTTGGGTCAGTGTGATTACTCTGGTTTGGGTCAGTGTGATTACTCTGGTTTGGGTCAGTGTAATTACTCTATTTTGGGTCAGTGTAATTACTCTGGTTTGGGTCAGTGTAATTACTCTGGTTTGGGTCAGTGTAATTACTCTGGTTTGGGTCAGTGTGATTACCCTGTTTTGGGTCAGTATAATTACCCTATTTTAGGCCAGTGTGATTACCCTGGTTTGGGTCAGTGTAATTACCCTGTTTAGGGTCAGTGTGATTACCCTGTTTTGGGTCAGTGTAATTACTCTGCTTTGGGTCAGTGTGATTACCCTGTTTTGGGTCAGTGTAATTACTCTGCTTTGGGTCAGTGTAATTACTCTGGTTTGGGTCAGTGTAATTACCCTGTTTTGGGTCAGTGTAATTACTCTGTTTTGGGTCAGTGTGATTACCCTGTTTTGGGTCAGTATAATTACTCTGCTTTGGGTCAGTGTGATTACCCTGTTTTGGGTCAGTATAATTACCCTATTTTGGGTCAATGTGATTACCCTGGTTTGGGTCAGTGTAATTACTCTGCTTTGGGTCAGTGTAATTACTCTGGTTTGGGTCAGTGTAATTACCCTGTTTTGGGTCAGTGTAATTACTCTGGTTTGGGTCAGTGTAATTACCCTGTTTTGGGTCAGTGTAATTACTCTGTTTGGGTCAGTGTAATTACCCTGTTTTGGGTCAGTGTAATTACTCTGTTTTGGGTCAGTGTAATTACCCTGTTTAGGGTCAGTGTGATTACCCTGTTTTGGATCAGTGTAATTACCTATCGCTTGCATATCATGGAGCTGCCAACTGAGTGACATCACAAATGTGTTTGAATTTTAAGTATTCAGCATTTTTAGTCAGTTCACAGATAATATTTTAATATCCATATCTTGCTCTTTCTTTCTTAAAAGCTGCCTCAGATTTAAGTTGTCTTCATTATTCTCACATGAATAGCAAATTATACTAAGCTATGAATTTGAATGTGACGCTTTGAAAAATGCCACCTGTAGTCAGTCCCTTGGTAGCCCTGACATATGGGCATCTGTCCACATCCTTTTGTGGTCGTTTATTGCACATTATGTTGGCTGCTTTGCTTGTGGAGTATTCACTTAGGGGGGATCTGAATTGAGCTGACACACTCAGAACTGCTGGAGTCGCGAATGGATTTTCACTCTGCACTAGCAGCAGGGTAAGGACAGTGCAAATTTTGAAAAGTTTATTTATTGATGTCACAAGTTGGTTTACATTAACACTGCAATTAAGTTACTGTGAAAATCCCTGAGTTGCCACATTCCAGCACCTGTTCGGGTTCACTGAATTTAGCATGGCCAATGCACCTAACCAATACGTCTTTCAGATTGTGGGAGGAAACTGAAGCATCTGGAAGGATGGAGACACAGACGAGAACGTGCAGACTCCACACAGTGACCCAAGCTGAGAATCGAACCTGGGTTTCTTGTGCTGTGAGACAGCAGTGCTAACCACTGTGCCACTGTAGTCTAGCTCCTTAAGTCACTGAAGTTCCAAGAGTTCACATCAAGATTGATCTTCTCTACTCGCAACAAACTACCTCAATCAATGTTAGCTCTAATATGTGAGGTTGCTAAGCACAACATTGTTCCTGACTTCGATTCCATTATTTCACACTCTGCGTTCCAGTTGTTGTTACTCAGACGAAGTCAATGCTAGTTGCTTCCTTCTCACTCTTTGCTGTATACTAGCTGAGTTAGTTTCTTTAAATTTCCAAAGCCCTTTACTCAGTCAACTCAGCGTTGATTTTTTTGAGACCAATATGTTATTTAACTTTTTTCTTAGTCTTATTCTTTTAAGCCAAATGGGTTCCTGATATTCTACTTTTTGAACTATTTTATTTAAATCATCACATGTCATATCCTAAACTTTCTTTGCTTTGGTTCAGCATGGTAGCACAATGGTTAGCACTGCTGCTTCACAGCGCCAGGGGCCTGGGTTCAATTTCCAGCTTAGGTCACTGTCTGCGCAGAGTCTGAATGTTCTCACCACTTCTTCATGGGTTTCCTCCGGGTTCTCCGGTTTCCCCCCACAGTCTGAAAGATGTGCTGGTTAGGTGCATTGGCCGTGCTAAATTCTCCCTCAGTGCACCCGAACAGACGCCGGAGAGTGGCGACCAGGGGATTTTCACAGTGACTTCGTTGCAATGTAAGTCTACTTCTGACAGTGGTAAATAAATTTTTTTAAAAACTTCAGGCGTCTGGGTTTTTTTAAAAAATAGGTTGCTGCAGATGAATGTAAAGGTTAAACGATGACTGTGTGTTGTTTTATTTTTATGTTTTTGCACTTCCCTGAATGCAGCTCAGGGAAATCTGCCATTTCAGCTCACTCTCGTGTTTAGGTAAAAGCAAATCCCTGTGGATGCTGGAATCTGAAACAAAAACACAAAATGCTGGAAAATCTCAGCAGGTCTGACAGCATCTGTGCAGAGAGAATGGAGCCAACGTTTCGGGTTTGGATAACCACCACCACACCCCAGCCAATCACCCCCCTTGTCCCACAACCGCTCCCCACCCCCCCCCCAACTCGCAATCTGGGGAGGAAATCCTTTCTCTGGGGAGAAAGCTGCTAGCCAATCTGATCCAAGGTTCTCGCAGCCTGGATGGACAGAAAAATGGTGCTGCATGATGAATGGGCGAACTGAATATGGCACCATGATATAGGAGGTCATTCAAGCAGGGGGAGTTAATAGGAACTTACTGTATTGAGGACAGTATTGTCAGCGGAATAGAGATAGTCCTGTGCAACCAAGAGTGAAATCTAGAATGGCAGCATTGTTTTACAAGGAGAGACTAAGGAGAATAGGCCCATATTCTCTAGAGGCTCAGAAGATTGAGAGGTGATCTCATAGCAGGTTACAAAATAGCCTCAACCTGGTGGATGCAGAAAGAATGTTCCCCCTGGCTACAACCAGGAGACATGAGGCGGAATTTTACCAGCGCGTCTGCCCAAGATTCGTACGATCCCGCCCGAGGCCAACAGAGAATGCTGTTTTCTGAGCTTTGCCTGCCCCCAGATTTGGGGTGGGTGTGCCGGTAAAATTCCAGCCGCGGTCTCAGAATAAGAGGTAGAACACTTAGCACTGAGATGGGGAGGTATTTCTTTACCCAGACAGTGATATATCATTGGAAACGTCTACCCCAGAGTGCTTTGGAGGCTCAGTTATTGAGTGTGTTTGAGTCAGAGATCTATAGATTTCTAGATATTAACAATATTGAGGGATATTGGGATAGTGTGGGAAAATGGCATTGAGGTAGAAAATCAACAATGATCCTGTTAAGTGGCAGAGTGGGCTCGAGCAGTAAAATGATCTACTCCTGCTCCTGTTTCCTGTAGTCCTTCTGGGTGTTCCTATTTTTAAAATTCTTTCATGTGACATGAGCATCACTGCTGGCTAGGCCAACATTTATTCCCACCCCTAATTGCCCTTGAGAAGATCATGGCAAGGTGCCCTCTTGAACCCTACAGTCCATGTGGTGTAGATACACATGCAGTGCTGTTAGGGAGGGAGCTTTGCGACAGTGAAAGAAAATGATATATTTCCTGACAGTGAAGGAACAGTGATATATTTTCAAGTCAGGATAGCAAGTGGCCTGGTGGGGAACCTCCAGGTGGTGCTATTCATATGTGTCTGCTGCCCTTGTCCTTTTAGATGGTAGTGGTCATGGGTTTGGAAGGTGCTGTCTAAGGTGCCTTGATGAGTTCCTGCAATACATCTTGGGGATGGTACATGCAGCTGTCACTGTGCTTTGGTGATGGAGGGAGGAAATGTTTGTGGATGTGGTGCCAATCAAGCAGGTTTATTTGTTTGGATGGTATCAAGCTTCTTAAGTGTTGCTGGTGCTGCACTCATCCAGGCAATTGGAGAGTATTCCATTAAACTCATGACCCGTGCCATGTAGATGGTGGACAGGCCTTGGGGAGCAGGAGGTGAGTTACTCGCCGCAGGATTCCTAATGTTTGATCTGCCCTTGTAGCCACAGTATTTACATGGCTAGTGTAGTTCAGTTTCTGGTCAATGGTAACCCTCAGGATGTTCATAATGGGGGATTCAGCAATGGTAATGCCTTTGAATGCCAAGAGGTGAATGTTAGATTCTCTCCTGATGGAGATGCTAATTGACTAGCACTTGTGTGGCGCGAATGTTTCTTGCCATTTGTCATCCCAAGTCTGGATATTGTCCAAGTTTTGTTGCATTTGGAAATGGTCTGCATCAGTATTTGAGGTGTTCTGAATGGTGCTGAACATAGTTCAATCATCGGCAAACATCTCCACCTCTGACCCTATGTTGGAAGGAAAATCATTGACGAAGCAGCTAAAGACGATTGGGTCCAGGACTCCTGCAGTGGTGTCCTGGAGCTGAGATGACTGACCTCCAACAACCACAAGCATCTTCCTTTGTGCCAGGTAAGACTCCAACCAGCAGAGAGATTTTCCCCGAATTCCCACTGATGCTATCTAATGCTTAAATTTGCTTCTATCAAGTTGACTCTTTGTATAAAGCCCTCTTGACATCTAACTTAACTTCCCCATCAGCAGCTTTACTATATTTGTATAGTGACATGCCTTGCCTTAAAGCTTAGCATTATTTTTTATGCCATTTATCATTATGTATAGTTTTGTAAGATCACTTCTCTGTGACTTAATTCCAAGGCACAATACTCTTTGAATCAGGTCAGCTCGCCATCTGTGAAATTCTCTTTCTTTAAAGCTTACCATTTTTAATAAGTTTCAGCTTAAAATTATAAAGTGCTTTCAATAGCAAAATTTAATTGGATTAATCTTCAATTTAATCCCCTGAGGCTCTATATTAAATGGGTGCTCAAATTCAATGTCTAATTAAATGTTCCATTTTGTAGATTAACATATGCCTGAATTGTGACGTTTCTTAAGTATTTTTGACCTGTTCGTTTTAGGACTTTGTTCATGCTATCAACTCTTCCTCTCGTTTATCTAAAATTTACATCAAGTAAACGCCACCCATTCGAGCAGAGGTTTGTTACAAATAATCCACTCCAGTGGAAGTCCATAGCAACCACCTGATTCAATTTCCAGATTTTCTAGAATGTTCTAGTCAAAGACTGGCAAATGACCAGAATTAGCTGTTATTCTAACCGAAGGCTAATGGCACTCACCGTTATTTAAGTGATACAGCAATTTCAGGTGAGGGGGTAGATGTATCACAAAATCTAAATACCCAAGATTTGGTGAACAGGTTACACAGCTCCAAAATGGTCGTTGCAAAGAATGGGCAGCACGATGGCACAGCGATTAGCGCTGCTGCCTCACAGTGCTAGGGTCCTGGGTTTGATTTCTAGCTTGGGTCTTTGTCTGTGTGAAGTCTGCACATTCCCCCCTGTGTCTGTGTGGGTTTCCTCTTGTTTGCTCCCACAGTTCAAAGGTGTGCAAGTTAGGTCGATTGGCTATGCTAGGTTGCCCCTTAATGTCCCAAGATGTGTAGGTTCAGGGGATTAGCAAGGTAAATATGGGGTTATAGAACTTGGGCAAAGTGCTCTGTTGGAAAGTTGGTGTAGACTTAGTGGGCTCCTTTGGAATCCTATGTCTTAAAAAATGGCATTTCACCTATGCCTGTCTTTTTAGTTAGGAATCTGGCCTAATATTATTTTGCCTATTTATTGCTGATTATACTCATCACAGAAAGTTAAGCCTTGTAAATACAAACATAACTAGCCTTCCAATCAACCTCTGTAGCACGGAAAATTAACTTTTGCAAGTGTGGTATCTTATTGCTTCAGGGGCCATCTAGTGTTCAATTCACAATATGGAATCGCTTTTCCTCACTCCTCTCAAAATTACAAGGTGAACATAATCATCTCCAAGAAATGGTCTGGTTAACAGATCAAAAACCTCTTAGCAGAAAGGAAAGAATTTCAGCACCATTATCAGGTTTGGGTCCCCAGAACATTAGCTGAGTTTCTGGATTAATAGTTTAGCGATAGCACCGCGAGGCCATCATCTCCCACTTCAAGTTATATTAATGTTCTGGAACAAAAGGCTAGCACTTGTTGGGGGAGTGGCCAGTTAGCTCAGTTGGCTGGGTGGCTCGTTCATGATGCAGAGCAACGCCAACAGCGCAAGTTCAATTCCTGTATCAACTGAGGTTAACACAGTAAGAAGTCTCACAATACCAGGTTAAAGTCCAACCAGTTTATTTGATAGTAAACCCACAAGCTTTTGGAAACGCTGTTCCTTCGTCAGGTGTATAGAACTTTCCATACACCTGGTGAAGGAATAGCTTTTTCAAAAGCTTGTGGGACTTTTGGTCCCACTGGTTGGACTTTAACCTGGTGTTGTGAGACGTCTTACTGTGTTTACCCCAGTCCAACGCCGGCATCTCCACATCTTGACTGAGGTTATCCATGAAGGCCCCGTCCTGTCAAATTTGCCCCTTGTTTGAGGTGTGATAACCCTCAGGTTAATTCACCACCTGTGAATTGTGCCAGTCTTGGAAATGTAGGACAATTACGTCACTTTGAAGGATAATAAACACTTGAAAGTAAAGCTGTTCAAAATCGAATCATCACTCAAAGCCAGAATCAAATCCAGGTCCCTGGCACTGTGAGGCTGCAATGTTAACAACTGTGCCACTGTGTTACCTCTTCTGGGAAGTAATTTTCAGATGGCGGTCACTAGATAATGATCATGATAACATAAATAGTTACTTACTTTATGCCTTCTTTCAGCTGGAAGTACTGAGGTAATGTTGCTGTGGCCGAGATTGACAAACTATACCCGAGGTGCTCTGGACAGTGTGAGTGAGTCATGCATCACACTGAGTTAGTGAAATATCAGCATGTCTGTGATAAGACTTTTCTAATGGTAGGAAGCGATAGCTATAGGTGTCAGTGGAAAAACAGTGGAGAATCTCAGCTATGGATAAGCTATTTTAAAATTAGGCATCTGAAACTGCTAAGGATATGATGAAAGTTAATTCACGAGGAAGAAAATTTTACTAAGAAAACCTTCACTCTGTAAGTGAGGAATCCAAGTTTTCTAGTACTGCCAATGTCAGGGTTTACTCCTCGCTATTAAATTGTAACATAGAGAGGCAAAGCAGAATATTGTACATAACACTCTTGTAAGGTTCTGTGCCTTTGAAGTGAATTATGTCAGGAACAGATGCTTGATGAGGATTCAATGGCTAACTGAATTGGACACAATTATTTTGTACACTCCTTCTGTTCAGCTGTCCCTGGAAAATAGTTGCGTGCATGATAATTAGGTAACAAGGAGGTATTGAAATTAAAAATCTTGCGCTGCTATTTCGTTCCATTTCAAAAAATAATTGATTTGGCATGAGCATTAAATGACCCTCAAAACCAACAATGCAGTTCTGGTCACCTCCCTATAAGAAGGGTGAGGAAGCATTGGAGAGAGTGCAGAGGAGATTTACCAGGATGCTGCCTGGTTTGGAGGGTAGGTCTTATGAGGAAAGGTTGAGGGAGCTGGGGCTTTTCTCTTTAGAGCGGAGGAGGATGAGAGGCGACTTAATAGATGTTTATAAGATGATGAGGGGGATAGATAGACTTCAGAGACTATTTTCTTGGGTGGACGTAGTTGTTACTAGGAGGCATAACTATAAGGTTCACGATGGGAGATGTAGGAAAGATGTCCGAGGTAGGTTCCTTACTCAGAGAATTATTGGGGTGTGGAATGGACTGCCTGCTGTGATAGTGGAATCGGACACTTTAGGAACTTTCAAGCGGTTATTGGATAGGCACATGGAGCCCATCCAATGATAGGGAGTGGGATAGCTTGACCTTGGTTTCGGCCAAAGCTCGGCACAACATCGAAGCCAAAGGGCCTGTACTGTGCTGTACTGTTCTGTGTCTATGTCTATGTCTATAATATTCAGCCGGGTGGGAGCAACCAAGGGAGCTGGGTCTGGTCAGGGCTGCCAGAGGGGTAGGTGCTGTCAGTGTATATTGGGATTGAGCAAGTTGTGGAAGTCTTATCAAATTGAGGCTAGCAATGGGAATTACAATTAGGGGAGGTGATGGCTGAGTGATATAATTGCCAGACTATTAATCCAGAAATTCAGTCAATGTTCTGGGGTCCAGGATTTGAATCTTGTCCTGGCAGACGGTGGAATATGAATTCAGTACAACTTGAAGGGGGAGATGATTGCCCAATGGTATTATTACTATCCTATTAATCCAGAAACTTAGCTAATGTTCTGAGAACCTGCGTTTGAATCCAGCCAAGCAAAAGGTGGAATTTGAACTTTTAAAAATCTGAAGTTATGAATCTACGGATGACCATGAAACCATTGTCCATTGTTCACTCAACAGTGGACAGTGTGACTGAGTCATGCATCACACTGACTTAAGTGAAATTATCAGCATGTCTGTGATAAGACTTTTCTAATGGTAGGAAGCGACAACTATAAGTGTCAGTGGAATAACAGTGGAGAATCCCAGCCGTGGATAAGCCGTTTTGAAATCAGGCATCTGAAACTGCTAAGGATATGATGAAAGTGGACTCATTCGCGAGGAAGAAAGTTTCACTAATGTCCTTCATTACCTGATTTGGCCTACACATGATTCCAGAGCCACAGCAATGTGGCTGACTTTCAACTGCCCTTGGGCAACCAGAGATGGGCAATAAATGCTGGCTAGCCAGTGATGCCCATGTCCCATGAATAATTAAAAAGAATAAATAATGAGAAAGCTGCAGTTCCATCCTCTCTAAATTTAGCACTAGTTTTGCTCTTTTTTGTGCAGGGTATTCTAATACCTTGCTAATTTCTTCTGATTTCTATATTCCCACCACATAAATTCTACTCTCAAGACATCACCATTTCATCCTGATTGGTCTTCAGTACAACTCAACAGTATTTAACTAACTAGTAGCAATTGGGTTCTGTTTTCTGGTATCGTTCCTTCATCTCTTTCTGTTGGCCGCGTACAAGCAAAAAGAGGAAAGGCAGAAACTAGCTCTTCCTCTGTCATTCCTGCTAACTTATATTTTTGTAAGGTGGCTGGCTTTCAGCTGAAGAAGCACTTACTGACTTACCTCAGCAGTTTGCTCTTGGTCTATATATTGTGTGGAGTTTTCTGGCACTGCACACTGGCGGGACCGTCCGGTTCCACTGAAAGCCAATGGACTTTTGGCTGACTCGCCACATCTCCTTCATGGACATCCCTCATGGCAGGTACTGCCACAACTGAGCTGGAAAATCTTGGCCTTTGTCCCTGTTAACACCCAGAGAGTAAACTGTTTGCTCCAGTACCTCCATTCTGTGACAAGCTACTGGTTTCCTTGCATTAATGGAAGCTAATAATATGACAGTAGCACTGATTTAAATTGAATTTTTCTTTTCAGTTGAAAGTCTACAAGAAATGTATTGTTGTTGCATGGCAACTCATGTGAGTTTATCATTATGATGCTGGCCTGATTCCAACTGGAATGGCCACTTTGCTCGCTGCACTATCTATGAAGGAAAGGGAGACACATATATTTTAATAGCTCATTACATCTCTCAGAAGAGGTCCAAGAGCATACTGACATGACTGTTATTTCAGGCAAATATAGCAGCTAATTTGGGATATTTAACATTCAAAAAAATTCGCTAAATCCTGAAATTTGCTGCCTGATTGGGTGGTGGGGATAGAGATGCTCAAAAGTACATGGATCTACACCTTACATGTTGTAAGTTGCAGGGTTATGGGCCATGTGCAAGAAGATGGGATTAGAAAGGATACCTGGATGTCTTTCTGTTGGCATGGACAAGATGGGCTGAATGGTCCCATTCTATGCTGTATCATTTCTATCGTTCTAAATTACTGGAAAAGGCATATATGGCACAGTTTAACAATACATCTGAGGGATACTATCTCCAGTAGTGCAGCACTCCCTCAGTAGTGCACTGATGGGCTGTATTTTACACCAAGGTAGTAATCTTCTTCACTCATCTACTGAAAATTCAGGACAAACCCACTTTCGCCAGCCCAGGAAGCTACAATCAGGTTTTATAGATGTCAGGCAGTTAACTGCCTGAGGTCATAGCTTCTGACCCCGTCCGGGAAGATGTCCTGTCTTCAGGAGCAGCTCCCCAGTCTCAGCAGCGCCAGCTTTAGTAGTGGCCATTCATGGGAATGCAGTTAGTCCCTATCAAAGGACAGGCGTTTTTTTAATTCACTCATGGTCAGCATTTATTGCCCATCCCTAGTTGTCCTTGAGAAGGTGGTGCTGATCCACCTTCTTGAATTGCTGCTGTCCATGTACTGTGGGTTGATTCACAATGCTGTTAGGGAGGGAATTCCAGGATTTTGACCCAGCGACTGCGAAGGAACGGTGATATATTTCCAAGTCAGGATGGTGAGTGGCTTGGAGGGGAACTTGCAGGTGGTGATGTTCCCATTCTTCTGCTGCCCTTATCCTTCTAGAAGGAAGTGGTTGTGGGTTTGGAAGGTGCTGTCTAAGGATCCTTGGTGAATTGCTGCAGTGCATCCTGTAGACAGCACACACTGCTGCTACTGAGCGTGGTGGTGGAGGGAATGGATGTTTGTAGATGTGATGCCAATCAAGCGGGCTGCTTTGTGCTGGATGGTGTCAAGCTTCTTGAGTGTTGTTGGAGCTGCACCCATCCAGGCAAGTGGGGAATATTCCATCACACTCCTGACTTGTGCAATGTAGATGGTGGCTAGGCTTCGGGGAGTCAGAAGGTGAGTTACCATAGTATTCGTAGCCTCTGATGTGCTCTTGTAGCCATTGTGCATATGTGGTGAGTCCAGTTGAGTTTCTGGTCAATGGTAACACCAAGGATGTTGACAGCGGGGGATTCATTAATGGCAAAACCATTGAATATCAAGGAACGGTGGTTAGACTGTCTGTTATTGGTGATGGTTATTGCCTGGCATTTGTGTGGCGCGAATGTTACTCGCCATTTGTTAGCCCAAGCCTGGATATTGTCCATATCCTGTTGCCGTGAACATGGACTGCTTCAGTATCTGAGGAGTCATGAATGAACATTGTGCAATCATTGGCAAACATCCCCACCTCTGGCCTTATAACAGAAGGAAGGTCATTGCTGAAGCAGCTGAAGATGGTTGCACCTAGGACACGACCTAGGGACTCTTGCAGAGATGTCCTGGAACTGTGATGACGGACTCTCCATAACCACAACCACCTTCCTATGTACCAATTATGACTCTAACCAGCAAAGAGTTTGCCCCCTGATACTCATTGATTCCAGTTTTGCTAGAACTCCTTGATGCCACACTCGGTCGAATGTGGCCTTGATGTCAAGGGCTGTCATTCTCACCTCATCTCTGGAATTGAGCTCTTTCGCCCATGTTTGAACCAAGGTTGCAATGCAGTCAGGAGCTGAGTGACCCTGGTGAAACCCAAATTGGGCAACACTGAGCAGGTTATTGTTGAGCAGGTGCTGCTTGATAGCACTGTTGATGACCCCTTTCATTACTTTACCGATGATTGAGAGTAACCGATTGGGCAGTAATTAGCCAGGTTGGATTTATCCTGCATTTTGTGTACAGGACATACCTGGGCAATTTTCCACATTGTTAGGTCGATGCCAGTGTTGTAACTGTACTGAAAGAGCTTGGCTAGGGGAGCAGCAAATTCTGGAGCACAAGTTTTCAATACTATTGCTGGAATGTTATCAGGGCCCATTGCCTTTGCAGTATCCAGTGCTTCCAACCGTTTCTTGGTATTACTTGGAGTGATTGGAATTGGCTGGAGACTGGCATCTGAGATGCAGCAAAGGAAAATGGGACAGTCAGTCAGGCAAGCCCCAGCAAAAGAGGGACAGTTGGGAACAAGCAGGGTCAGCCATTTCTGTTGAGGGGAGGAGAGTAACTATTGTGCACAGGGTGTCCAAATAGGAGGAACCCCTGTCTGGCCCTACAGCCAGGGTTTGCCTGGATCCCTAAAGTGCCCTTTTACATTTGCTCAAAAATGAATTATTTGCACATAGGATATATGTCAAAGCCATATAAAATCTGCAATCAGCAATGAAATATTGTTTTTCTGCTTACTTATTAGAGTATGAAAGTGAGGTCATCTTAAACTTGGTCAGGTCTTCCTTTTTTTTCTAAGCATTGGCCAAATGTCTTGAAGGAGCTGTACCCTTTAGCATAATTCCCTACCATCTTGAAACTCTTTCTTCCCCCTCAAAATAAGCCTGCCCTTTTGATTTTAGTTTGTTGTTTCCAGCACTTGTGACATCCCATTGATTTTGGGTGGTACAGTGGCACAGTGATTAGCACTACTGCCTCACAGTGCCGGGGACGCAAGTTCGATTCCCGGCTTGGGTCACTGCCTGTGTGGAGGTTGCACATTCTCCCTGTGTCTGCATGGGTTTCCTCTGGTTTCCTCCCACAGTCCGAAAGACATGCTGGTTGGATGCATTGACCATGCTAAATTCTCCCTCAGTGTGCCCAAACAGGGGCTGGAGTGTGGAGACTAGGGGATTTTCACAGTGACTTCATTGCAGTGCTAATGTAAGCCTTACTTGTGACTAATAAACAAACTTTACCTTTTTTTAACTTTATTACAATAATTATGCGTGTAAAGAATAAGAAAATAAGAGATGTTTCCCTTCCTTCTATGAAGTAAAAACATTGGAGCAAGGCAAGCTGGGCTAGTGCCTTCGGGGCTGACAGCAACATGTGTTTCCACTGCGTCTCACATGATTCTTTGTGTTTGCACCCCAGGCAACTTACCAGCTGTTTCAGAGAAGTTGGGTTGGATAGTCTTTGCTGCTGTTGCAGCAGATCCATATAAATGGTGACCTGTGCATATTTCCCAAGATTTGAATATGTTAATAATAAATCCTTACCACTTGGTATTGGTGTCTTTCTTTCCAGGCTTATTAGCCCAGTATTTATTTTATCTCTTTGTTTTGTACATACTCGCACCCATTTATGCATTACTCAACAATAAAGAATCCTATACTTTTGCCATTCCTGTTCTGATGTGGAGATGCCAGTGTTGGACTGGGGTGGGCACAGTAAGAAGTCTCACAGCACCAGGTTAAAGTCCAACAGGTTTACTTGGAATCAAGAGTTTTCAGAGCGCTGCTCCTTCATTAGGTATCTGTTCCAGTTACCTCCCTCCTTTCCTGAAGCCTAGGGATTTAATATGGTGGGTGCCAGTTGCCCTCCAGCCCACTGGGTGTTTTCACTTGTGCGTCCAGTGAGGGAAGTAAACTGTGAGGGAGTCCACAGCGTTGTGCTTCAAACCTGGTCCAGCCCCAGTCTGCGTGGCTCAGCACTGAATCACTGACTGCTCTTTCCCAATGGAGAAATCTGACCATCCTGATGGCTTGGCAGTCAGGTGGCACAGTAGTTAGCTGCCTCACAACGCCAGGGACCCGGGTTTGATTCCTGGCTTGATCACTGTCTATACAGAGTCTGCATGTTCTCCCCGTGTCTTGCGTAGGCTTCCTCCAGGCACTCCAGTTTCCTCCCACAGTCCAAAAGAAATGCTGGTTAAGTACATTAGAACCATAGAACCTTAGAAAATTACAGCTCAGAAACAGGCCTTTTGGCCCTCCTTGTCTGTGCTGAACCATTTTTTGCCTAGCCCCACTGACCTGCACTCGGACCATATCCCTCCACGCCCCTCTCATCCATGAACCCGTCCAAGTTTTTCTTAACTGGTTTCACCTACGTGTGACTCCAGAGCCATAGCAATGTGGTTGACTTCCAACTGCCCTCCAAGGGCAACTAGGGATTGGCAATAAATGCTGGCCAGCCAGCAATGCTCATGTCCCACAAATGAATAAAAAACAAAAATCTGACCACTTACCTGGGCTTGATCCCATCTCAGGCGGCCTCCGCACACACTGTGGATGGGGAGTTAGGTCTGGTTTAACCAGGATTCCACTGAAAACCTCGGTCATGGATGGGCCTGGCATTGGTACTTCTTGCTCCCAACTCCCGCTATTGACTGGATCTTTTCCCCATAACAAGGGCAATATTTTAGTGGGCAGTGACTGTGCTCTTAACAGACTGCTGAGTAAACCTCTTTGCGAGGCCATAGCGCAGCCTTTCTATCTAGTTTCCAGCTGTTCCGGCAGACTGCCACTGAGGTAATGCTGGAACAGATTTCCAGGGGCCATGCATTTTTGATGCCACAACATCTGCCTCCTTGCAGTAATAGTTCCCCCGAGGGCTCAGAGAGTTGGTTGAGATTTAAGAAGAATATATAAAATGCTGGAAATCTAAAATAAAAGCAGAAAATGCCAGAAAGAGAAAGAGGTCAGCTTCTCTTAAAAAAAAAAGTTGGTGTTGAATATAGGAAGCCTTCTGCTGAGAATGCCTGAACCTGAAACATTTGCTTATATTTCCTCTTTCTCGATGTTGACAAAATTGCTGAGCTTTTTAAAATGTTTGAAAAGGTTTATAAAATGTCGAGAGGAATAGATAGGGTGGATTCTCGGAGGCTATTTCCCAGGGCTGAAATGGTCACTACAAGAGGAAATAGGTTTAAGGTGCTGGGAAGCAAGTACAGAGGAAATGTCAGGGGTAAGTTTTTCACTCAGAGGGTGGTGAGTGAGTGGAATCGGCTGCCGTCGGTGGTTGTAGAGGCGAACTCGCTGGGGTCTTTTAAAAGACTTCTGGATGAGTACATGGGATTTAATGGGATTGGGAGTTACAGATAGCTCTATGGCTTGGTAGGTATGGATATGATCGGCATAACTTGTAGGCTGAAGGGCCTGTTTGTGCTGTAGTGTTCTATATTCTCTTCTTCAAATTTTCTATTTGCGTTTGAGGACAGAGTCCTGATTTACTTTGTGTCAACGTACAGTTGTGTCAGGTTGTGTATCTTTGCAGAATATCTTCAACTATTTCAGTTAAAACTCCGCACTGTTTTGATCAGGGCTCAGAGTTTCCCGTTCTATATAGGAGATTTTTATAACACTTTCCTGTGATTAAGACATCACTTGCAAAGCCAGCATTTATTGCCCATTGCTAATTACCCTTGAATTGAGTTTTCTTTACTCATTTGTGGGACATGGACGTCTTTGGCTGACCAGCATTTATTGCCCCTCCCTAGTTGCTTGAGGGCAATTGAGAGTCAACCACATTGCTTTGATCCTGGAGTCACATATAGGCCAGAATGGGCAAGGATGGCAGATTTCCTTTCCTAAAGGACATTAGTGAACCAGGTGGGTTTTTCCGACAACCAGCAATTGTTTCACGGTCATCAGTAGATTCTTAATTCCAGACTTTTTTTATTGGATTCAAATTCCACCATCTGCCATTGACAGGTCCCCAGAACATTAGCTGAGTTTCTGGATCAATAGTCTAGTGATAATACCACAAAGCCATCACCCCCGCTGTTTCAGAGGGCTGTTTCAGAGGGCTGGAGTCACATGTTGGCCAGGCCGTTTTAAGGATGGCAGATTTCTTTCCCTAAAGGGGGTATTAGTGAACCAGATGAATTTTTACAACAATCAATGATAATTGTCATGGTCACTATTGCTGATAGTAGCTGCATAATTTACTGAATGAATTGCAATCTCACCAGCTGCCACGGTGGGATTTGAATCAGTGTCCCCTGGGCATTAGCGTGGATCTCTGGATTATGAGTCCAGTGACATGACCAGGACACCACTGTCTCCCCTTTACATATACAAAAATGCTATATAGAAAAGGCTTAGTGCAAGAAAAATTTACTGGCATTATTTACAGTTCAAAAACAAAATGATTAAAGATAAGCTAAAAATTCTGGAAAATAACAGAGGGTTGTGTTATAAACTGTAACTTGTTTGAAATATCAAGGGATCTGGAATGTATATTGCCAGTATTTTCTGTTTTAGGTTCTAATTGTTATTAATACAGATTTAATTTTTTAATGTATATTGGAACAGAGACGTTTATATGACATTGATAAGGGTGCCCTTAATTGGTCAAAGAGATTAACTAAATTGAAAATAGCGACTCTCGCAAATATTTATTCATAGAAAAGGAACAACGTGCGCATCAGAACCATCTGTTTCATTATTGAACAGCGCTAGCCGGGTTGTGTGAATGTGTTGTCTTGTTGTACTGAAAGCTGCAATAAGCAATCGGTACTTGTTATTATAATGAATGTAAAATAAAACTGGCTATTTACGGAAACCAACAATTCCTGCAATTTATCTGATAATAATATTCAGACACTTGCAAAAGACAGGGAAGCTTGGAATAAAAAGGAGAATGGCGCAAAAAGAAGGGGGGAAATTAATGATAGGCTGAACAATGCAGAAATAATTTCCTTTTTTTGTCTCTTTTGATTAAAATGCTATCATCGACAAAGCAGTGCAGTGGACATTCTCAATAATTGCGCTCACAATCCAATGCAATTGCAAAAGAGCAGTTTGAACTGTTTCCTGAATGCTCCAAAGAAGAAATAGCAACCCTTGCTGATTGTGTTTAAGATTACAGTTTTGTTTTTCGGGGCGGCACGGTGGCACAGTGGCTGGCGCTGCTGCCTCACAGCACCAGGGACCCGGGTTCGATTCCCAGCTTGGGTGACTGTCTGTGTGGAGTTTGCAAATTCCCCCCATGTCTGCGTGCATTTCCTCCGGGTGCTCCAGTTTCCTCATACACTCCAAAGATGTGCGGATTAGGTGGATTGGCCATGCTAAATTGCCCCTTAGTGACAAGGGGACAAGCTTGGATAGGTGCATGGTATTATGGGGATAGGTCCTGGATGGGATTGTGGTTGGTGCAGACTTGATGGGCTGAATGGCCTCTTTCTGTGCTGTAGAATTCTATGATTCTATGTAATATGCATGGATTGAGAGATAGCGCTGAAGTGAATGGAGGACAAGATCTGGGCTGAAATTTTCCAGCCCTTCCCACTGGCGCGATCTTCTGGCCCCTCTGACCCCTCTCCCTGCCCCCAACCCTCCCCTTTGGCAGCAAAGGGTGCGAACAAAAAGAAAACCTGTTGACAGCAGCGAGACAGGAAGATCCCATCAGCCAATGGTGGGCTGCCTTTGCCATTGCAAAGCACATCGCGGTGGGGCGGTAGAATGATAGGTGGTGCAGAATTTCCCAGGTATCATTTACAACTCACAATACCCCTGGAAAGATAGGCTTCTGAATAATGAAGGTGATACAAGTGGGCCCCAGGAACCAGTGAAGAAACTGGTTGCAGTGAAGAAACCATTTCCTCTCCCCCACTGTTAACTTCCTTCGGGAAATAAGACATTTCCCAACATTGGGACCGAACCTGGGTCTGAGTGTTAGACTTATCTGACTTATGTGAGGAAGGATGTCCTTGCTTTAGAGGGAGGACAGCAAAGGTTTACCAGACTGATTCCTGAGATGGCAGATCTGTCATCTGAGGAGAGACTAAGTTGGTTAGGGTTATATTCATTGGAGTTTAGAAGAATGAGAGGGATCTCATAGAAATTTATAAAATTCTAACGGGATTAGGCAGGGTAGATTCAAAAAGATGGTGGGGGAGTCCAGAGCTAGAGCTTGAGATAAGGAGTAAACCTTTTAGGACTGAGGTGAGGAGATGTTTCTTCACCCAGAGGGTGGTGAATGTGGGGAATTCACTACCACAGAATGTAGTTGAGACCAAAATGTCATCTGATTTCAAGAAGAAATTAGATATAGCTCTTGGGGTTAAGGGATCAAGAGATGTGAGAGGAAGGGGGAAGCAAGATATTGAATTTGATGATCAGCCATAATCAAAATGAATGGTGGAGCATTCTTGAAGGGCAGAATGGCCTACTCCTGCTTCTAGTTTCTGTGTTTCTATTTTTCAGTCTAGTTGAGGCATCATGATCAGCACGGGCTTGGAGGGCCGAAGGATCTGCTCCTGTGCTGTATATTTCTTTGTTCTTTGCTAGGTTAGATTGAAGGAAAATGTTCCCTCTAGTGGAGAAAGCCTAGAACAAGCGAGCGTAACCTTAGAATTAAAGCTAGGCTGTTCAGGGATGATGTCATGAACTCTTCTCTGCACAAAGGATAGTAGAAATCTTCAGTCGCTCCCCAAAGCATTGTTGAGGCCGGGGAGCTGAATTGAATATAATGATCCAGCAGGTGATAATTGTGGTGCAAACCAAGTCCTACATGGAAACTTAGGAAGCTAAGCACAACCCTTTTCTTTTTAAATTTTGACCACAAGAACATATGAGTATTGAAGTCAGAAGCCACAAATTCCATCAAAACTTATGAACAAATACTAAAACATTTACTAAGAAAAGAAAACTTAAACACCCTAGATTACACTTACACATTTAAAATTAGTCTTTTGTAACATTTCCTGTAAAAATTTCTTACTTTGTTCTCATCCTTCTCTGAAACTCACCCTTTCCCAGAACATAAATTTATTTTATATTTGCCTGACTGCCCTCACTTTCTGATAAACTAAAATTTAATAAGTGTCTTATTTGTAACATTTTCTTAGTTGTAGACTCCCTTTTGCTTCATGTTGAACAATTTAACATTTGCATGCAGCAAACCTCTTTTATCTCCTAATGCAAATTTCTACTCTGGCTTATTTACATATAGAAAATTCAACTTGGCCATATTTACTTCAAACGCCTGCCTTCCACATCTAGACTTCTTTTATGTCCTCATCTCTAAACACACCAGACCCCAGCTTAATTAAATTAACATATAAGCCCCCCAAATACTAAAAATAACACATTTCTTCACATAGACTTTTTCTATACTGCAATTGATAGATTGTTGTTAAGCAGGGGTATTCAGGGAAATGGAAGCAAAACAGGTAAATTTAGTTAAGATACAAATCAACTATGAACGATGTTAAGGAGCAGATCAGAAACTCCAAACTATATTATGAAATTAGCCTAGACCCCAACTACTTTTGATTTTGGCATTAGTGTGAGCATAAGGTGTTTCACTCCAATGTGATTCCATTGACCAACTAGGAAGATTTTATTAAAACAAACTTTATTTAACAATAGAGTTTAACTATAACAAAAAGACTTAGTATAGCTTTTATCAATTCAAATACTTAAACATGACAAGATATAATTCTTAACTGCTAACCTATCCCTATTAGTTCCAATTTAAGAATATTCTTCATAGACATAAATTCCCCTTAAGAATCAATTAGCTAAAACACACAGGCTTGCATGGGTTGTTAGTCTTTCAGCCTTTTAACACCCCTAGACAGAGATACAGGCACACCTGTCTTCTGGCTCTGCCTTTAGCATCATCTCACACTTTGATGACTTGTAATTATCTCTCTGCCTTAAATTATCTGCCTTAAGTCATCCCTACACTTGTTATACAGCCTGTCGACACGTTACACATACTGGTTATACTTAACTGCTTGTACTTACCTATTAACACCCATGCTTACCTGTAAAGACATGTTATTCAGCCAGCCTATACTGCACTATACTGTCTGTACTTAACCACTGACACTCTTGATTACCTGTGAGCGTCAGGTTATCATCACTCTGCCTATATATTCTGTGCTTGCATGCCTCTTTCCACTTCACCTGGCAAAAAGACAACACTCCAAAAGCTTGTGATTTCAAATAAACTTGTTGGACTATAACCTGGTATTGTGTGACCTCTCATCTTGTCTGACTCTCAGACAGCAGACTCCAGAGAAAGAACTGTCTTCAAACTGCGCAATCCTAGAAAAGACCTGTCTTCCTACAGCAGAACTCTAGAGAAGGAGAGAGAGAGAGTACCTCTTGCCATTTGCAGACCCCTGGAGTGAAATACCGTTTTTCCAGCAGATCCCAGGCTTCAGTTTCCAATGAGAAAGAGAAAGAGCTGCTACTCCATTCAAATTCAAGCAGCAACTGTTTGCTTGACTCTCTGTAAGTCTAGTTCCTCCCATCTGTCTTCTTGCCTAAAAAGCTAATTCAACCCTACTCTGAAACCCCAGAGGACAACTCTGAACATAACAAAACTTGCATTAACTCAGATTAATGACTGATTACATTCTATACATCTAATGCAAGGTCTTGCACACTAGAGTGAAAGGAAATAGACTGGTGCTAGCTGGTGGAGAGACTGGAACACTAGGATTGATAGACCCTGCATTCATTAAGCATACCCAGTAGCTTGCAACAAAGCAAACACAACTCTGATCTATTAAGAAACTAAATAGAATTTTAAAAAGTTACTCGAGAGCTAATTCAAGTTCATACGTGTCAGCAGAACAGGGAGACATGTGCATACCAGTACAAAGCAAGCATGAGATTAGTATCTTCACATAAAGGGTGATTATTACCTGTAATGGACTTCATACTGGAGGTAGAAGAAACTTTAAAGGGATCCATGATGGGGGAAATAAATGTATCCCTCATCAGCACATATTGTTTAGCCCTGGTGATGCATAGTCAAGGACAGAGAGCATTTTGCCCACATGCCTAATGAATGAGATGAAACCAGCATCTAGCCTGGGAAATAAATGTTGGACAGGCCACAGAAAGACTCACTGCTGTTCCTCAAATAGTACCAATGGAGAAAACTATATTACATAAAATCAAGTTAAGGCTACTTCAGTAGATATGCTGAGATGGTATAACAGGAATTGTGATATTTTCTCCAGAAACTTTATAAATCATGGTATATTTATTGAATTAATTGATATATATATATGTCAGAGAGATGAAAAACAACACAAAGATACACAATTCCAGCTATTTGGAGTTCTGCCTTTAAGTCACATTAAGTCTCGTTCATCCATTTCCTCTGTGTTTGTGATTTACATTGGCTCCTGGTCAGAGAATGCCTCAATTTTAAAATCCCTTATTCTTGGTTTCAAATCTCTCCATGGTCAGGGCCACTCCCTACCTCCAGCCCTGCAACCCTTTGAGATCCCTGCACTCCTCCAATTCTGTCACCTGTACATTTCCAATTTAAATGCTTGTAGGTGCTTGAGCCCTTGGGCTCTAGAGTTCCTCCCTTGGGCTCTAGGGTTCCTCCCTGAACCTCACCAGCTCGCAAAACTCTCTCTGCTTCTTTAAGCTTTCTGCTTCTTAAATCTGTGGGCACGATCGAGACTCCAGGATGATATGTTGCCTCCCTGGTACCAAAAGTACTTTTCACAACCCTATCCACCTGTGACAGCACTTTTAGGGAATTATGTATTTGTATTCCCAGATCCTTCTGTTCTACTACACTCTTCAGTATCCTATCACTTACTTGTATGTTCTACTTTGGTTTGTCCTTCCAAAGTGCAATACCTCACACTAGTCTGCATTAAACTCCATCTGTCATTTTTCAGCCCATTTTTCTAGTTGGTCCAAATCCCTCTGCAAGCTTTGGAAACCTTCCTCACTGTCCACTACACCTCCAATCTTTGTATTATCAGCAAATTTGCTGATCCAACTTACCACATTATCATCCAGATCATTGATATAGATGACAAACAATGTTTGGCATTGTTATAAATGTCATTGTCATGATATAGATGACAAACAATGGACCCAGCACTGATCCTTGTGGCACATCACTAGTCACAGGCCTCCACTCAGAGAAGCAATCCTCCAGTGCCACTCTCTGGCTTCTTCCATTGAGCCAATGTCAAATCCAATTCACTACCTCTCCATGAATACCGAGTGACTGAACCTTCCTAACTAACCTCCCGTGCAGGACCTTGTCAGAGGCCTTACTGAAGTCCATGTAGGGCCCAATTTTACCAATCGGAGGCTAAGGGCCGATCCAGACCTAAAATGGACCCGAGCCTGGAATCCTTGTTCCAGTGCGCCCATATGCTTTTTGACAGCTCCGATCCGGTCTGCACTGTGGGCGGGCCTTAGCACTGGTTGGAGGGGTGGTGGAGGATGGGGTGGGAGGACGGACTTGGGAGAATCTCCACCTCCCCAACCCCCAACCAGAGATCCATCTGAGCCTGCCCCCCCCTCCTCCAGCAGACACCAGCAGAAGGCCAGGAACGTGCTGCAGGCTCTCCAATGAGTGCAGTAAGAAGTCTCACAACACCGCGTTGAAAGTCCAACAGGACTTTAACCTGGTGTTGTGAGACTTACTGTGTTCACCCCAGTCCAACGCCGGCATCTCCACATCAACAAGTGCAGGTCAGAAGGATGGTGGAGGGGGAGCAGCAGTCGAGGTCAGTTGGGGGTGTACTCTGCCGAGGGGGGACCTGATTGTGGAGGGGGGGAGCTGCCTCCTGGGGAGGGTCTGCCTGTGGGGGTTGGGGGGATGGTGGGGGTGGGGGGGGGGCGGTGGGAGGGTGGCGGTCTGCCAGGGTGGCCTGCCTCCCGGGGGGGCTGAATCGCAGGCGGGGGGGGAGGGTGTGCTCTGCCAAGGGGGGCCTGCCTCCCAGAGGGGGGTCCGCTCGCAGGAGGGGGTGTCTGCCGGAGGGGTGTCTGCCTCCCGGGGGGTTCGGATCACGGGGGGGGGGCGGGTCTGCTGGGGTGGTTAGCAGGGGGTCTGCAAAGGGTGTTCATGGAGGATGGGCTTCGGAGGTTCCCCTGCAGAATAGGAATCGGCTTCAGATTTTTATTCTGCAGGTTGGTAACAGCGCGAATCCGGAACAGACCCGAAGACGGTAAAGCAGGATTTGGCGGTAGAGTTGGATGCACGGAACATTAAATCGATTTAAATGTATGCTAATGCATTTAAATCGTCGGGCCGCCCTATTGGGGCGCAGACCAGATCCGCGCCCAAATTGGGTGTCAGTAAAGGCGCGATCTGCTCAGATTTGGGTGCAGATCACGTTACAGGCCCGACGCCTGAATTTAATGCGATGTACATTTGGTAAAATCGGGCCCGTAGACAACATTCACTGCCTTCTCTTCATCCACTTTCCTGGTAACCTCCTCGAGAAACTCCAATAGATTGGTTAAACATGATCTATCACGCACAAAGCCATGTTGACTCTTCCTAATAAATCCCTGTCCATCCATGTATTTGTAGATCCTATCTCTTAGTACTCCTTCCAATAATTTACCTACTACTGATGTCAAATTTACTGGCCTATAATTTCCCGGATTACTTTTTGAGCCTTTTTTAAACGATGGAACAACATGACCTATCCTCCAATCATTCGGCACCTCACCCGTGGATACCGACATTTTAAATATATCTGCCTGGGCCCCTGCAATTTCAATACTAGTCTCCTTCAGGGTCTGAGGGAATATCCTGTCCGGTCTTGGGGATTTATCTACTCTGATTTGCCTCAAGACAGCAAGCACCTCTTCCCCTTTAATCTGTAAAGGTTCCATAACCTCCCTATTTGTTCGCCTTATTTCCACAAACTCCATGCCAGTTTCCTTAGTAAATACGGATGCAAAAAACCCATTTGATTTCTCCCTCATTTCTTTTGGTTCCATACAAAGCCGACCACTCTGATCTTCAAGGGGGCCAATTTTTACTCTTGCTATCCTTTTGCTCTTATTGATGGTGCTTTTTGTCAATCACTTTGGGGGTAAAGTCTTCCATCTTGCCCACCATGGGAATTGCAGTGGGCGGGACAGAAAATTTGGCAGTCCTTTTAAAGGTTTGTTGACCTCAAGAAGGATTTCCTGATCTTGGGGTGGGCGCGGCTGTAAAATCCAGCCTTTTGAGAGGGTTTGCTACATTAAAGGTACTATCTAAATGTAATTTGTTGTCACTGTTCATGATGACCTGGTCAGTTAATACCTTAGAAACAACAACCTTGTCATGACTATGTTTACCCTACCAGATATTTCACACTCCTCCTTAACCACTTTGCTTTGTCGCATTGCTTTTTGGAACAGATGCAAATTATTCCTTAAAAACCGTGCCCACGTTTTCCGCCTCCTCACACAAGTTACTCCTTTTGGTCTCTAATTGGCGCCACTCTTTCCCTGGTTATCTTCATGCTCTTTATGTATGTATAAAGTGTCTTTAGGTTTTCCCTGATTTTACTTGCCAATATTTTGTCGTGTGAAACAGCATTTCGTGCAATATGGCACAGCAGCCGATTCACCCAGCACACACTCCGGCATAATGCGCATTGCCTCACTACGTGGCAAATAATCAGCAAATGCAGACTCGTGACAAACTTACCCCGTTTCTTTAAAAAAAAACATTGCTTTGTGAAGGAAGAGCTAAATACTGAACATTAAATTTGCCCTGTCATCAATCAGTCTCTCTGTCCAGCGAGATTCATAATAAGGCGGTAACTCATAATGATATCACATTGTGTAAGCTGGCACAGCAACGAGTGAAAGCAGAGATTCAATCATTTAGATGTCAAAAAACATCATGTCATTGCTGTAGGTATAAAATTGGATCATCAGGAATATGCATCAGTTGCAAGCACCTGCGCAGCTCTTAAATGGGTTCTTTAGCAGCTTTTGCTCGGAAGTCCTTAGAGCTCTGAAATCACAGTGGAAAATCCATTTGATTATAAATATGACTGAATGCATTCTTTTAATTGTCATTGTAAATTCTACATCTATATATTCCCGTAGTAAGCTGTGAACAGAGAGATATGTATTCTTCCAAAATCTGTTAGGTAACTTAAAAATTACATTTCTTCAATCCAAATTGGGATAAATGCTATGAATTAACCTGCACATCATAGAATGACTATGAAGAACATTAACTGGTTCTGTATGCTATTGCAACTGGGTTTCCACTGGTATAATGTAGCATTCTGTTTTACTATTTCCTGGTATCTGTAGTATAATTGGGACAGTCAGTCCAGTGTTATTGTAACCTGGTGTCTTGTATAACTGGGACTGTCAGCCTGTTTCCTGTAGTATTGGAACCTTAATGTTTATTGTCATGATTGTTGAATTTTTACTGCCCACAAAGATCAGGATATGTGACAGCATGGTCGGCACGGTGGCACAGTGATTAGCATTGCTGCTTCAGAGCGCAAGTGACGTGGGTTCAATTCCGGCTTCAGGTGACTGTATGGAATCTGTATGTTCTCCTCGTGGTCCGGTTTACACCTACAGTCCAAAGTTGTGCAGGTTAGATAAATTGGCCTTGATAAATTGCCCCTTAGTGTGCCAAAATAAGTTTAAGTTTCAGTTCATTTACTAGTGTCACAAGTAACACTGCAATGAAGTTACTGTGAAAATCCCCAAGTCACCACACTTGTGCACCTGTTCAGGTACACTGAGGAAGAATTTAGTATGGTCAATGCACCTATGTGTAGGTTAGTGGGATTATTTGGGGTAAATATATGGGATTCCAGGGATAAATGGGGCTGGGGGAGATTGTCGGTGCAGGTTTGATGGACCGAATGACTTCCTTCTGCACTGTAGGGATTCTATGATTCTAATATTACTTCCCTCCTCTATGGAAATGAGCCCTGGACTTTATACGGCAAACATATTAGGCAGTTGGAACAATTTCACATGCTTTCTGTGATGTTAGTGTACCTTTAAGAAAGTTTTTTTATAAATCACAATCTCTGGAGCTCTCACAGCTTCAGACTTCCTCATTGCTGCCGGGCTGTGCACGAGAGGTCCTTTTATTGCTCTTTAAGTGACATAAATGGGATTGTTTATGTTTACTCTGGGATTGGTTTTATGGCCCTGGTTGGCAGCCCAGATGACAGGAGCTCTTTCATTTTCAGTTCTGAGCTGCAGGTTTGAATTTTAGAAGGGACAGCAAGCTGAAAAGCAGTGGTCCTCTCTCTTCCTGATTTTGGAAATTCTACGGGTTAGCTGAGGGCCTTCCTGGAGTAGAAAATCTACTGTTGGTGACTTGACCAGAGTCTACCTGGGGTTCACAGAAGCTGTCGTAACTTCAAAGTGTTCTGGGTGTGTCAACAGGATTACTAGGCTTAACGAGACTAAGAGTTTTCAATTCTCCAACCAAAGGACTCAATTCCAGTATCACATGAGCTTTAGACTTACTTAGCTGTGTTCAACTTGTTTAAAGGGTTTTTTTCATGGAATTGTTTTGATTGGAACATCTTAGGTTAAGGGCTAGACATTAATGTGGTTGTTTTGTTTTTATTTGTATTTAAAGAACTTATTGCTAGTTTTCTTTCCATACATGTTAACTATATTCTTAAATAAACTTTGTTTGCTAAAAGATCCCTAGAGGATCATTTCAATCATACCTGAAGTGAAACATATCATGCTTATCCTAGCTAAATTCCAGGTGCAAAATGTACAATCCAGGCGGTCTCCATAAAACACTTTAGAGTTTCTGACCTGAACCATAACCTTGCTCTTTGCTCCATCTCGGCATCCGCTGGCAAGACCAGATTACAAACCTCAAAACCTTAGACTGAGGCCAGACAATGTGTATGGAGAACATGTATCAATGCCCCTGAGAGCCCAGCAGCACTGAGTAAAGCATGTAATGAAAGGCCATCACATTCTGAGACAGCTGCTGTATAGAGAGTGGGTGTCTGGCAAAAGAAAGCAAGATCGGCTGTTCAAGTGTGACAAAGACATCATTAAGTGAAAGCTGAAGTGGCACAGCATCAAGCCTAATGAACTGAAATAGCCCTGATCCTTAAGAGCTCCTATCACTTCTGAAAAGGGATCAGTTGCTGTCCATGGACAATGTCCTATTTTGACTCCAGTCTCTCTACTCTTGTCCAATCCCACCTACATCCATGATTCCTCCGATTCCCGACGTCAACATCTATGAACAACTTCCAGTTCCCTGGCTTAAACCACCTCCTCCTCACCATGGATGTCCAATCCCTCTAAACATCCATTCCCCACCAGGATGGTCTCAAAGCTCTTCGCGTATTCCTTGAACAGAGGTCTGAACAACCCCCTTTCATCACAACTCTCCTCTATTTGGCTGAACTTGTTTGCTCACTCAACAGTTTCTTCTTTAGCTCGTAAGGCTCTGACGAAGGGTCATCCAGACTCAGAATGTTGGCTATATTCTCTCCCTACATGAGCTGTCAGACCTGCTGAATTTCCCCAGTATTTTCTGTTTTTGTCTTACATAGAAACATAGAAGATAGGAACAGGAAGAGGCCATTTGGTCCTTCAAGCCTGCTCCGCCATTCATTATGATCATGACTGACCGTCCAACTCAATAACCTAATCCTGATTTTTCCTTTGATCCCATTCGCCCAAGTGCTATATCTAGCCACCTCTTCAATGCATTCAATGTTTTGGCATCAACTACTTCCTGTGGTAATGAATTCCACATGTTCACCACTCTTAGGGTGAAGAAATGTCTCCTCACCTCCGTCCTGAATGTTCTACCCCAAATCCTCATCAGGAACATCCTCCCCGCATCTACCCTGTCTAGTCCTGTTAGAATTTTATAAGTCTCTATGAGATCCCCCGCCCCATTTGTCTGAACTCCAGTGAAAACAATCCTAACTTAGTCAATTTGTTCTCATACATCAGTCTTGGAACAACATTTGTCCTCGTCACAACAAGTGAGTTCCAACGCCCAAACTGTTTCCAACTCTGTACAGTCTGTGTGGAGTGTGAACCCTCAATCGTAACTGGGACTACGTAATCACCTCTACGTTCACCACTAATCAGTCTTCTTCAAACTCAAAGGACAGTCATCACTCCAGTCTTTTTGAATATTAGTTTTGTTTCATTTTTTTCAGAGTTTACATTTTTGGTTCTAAAAATGGATGGAAAGGGATTTCCCCTTCAAATATTTGGAAGAAGTGAAAATGCTATTGAAGAATGCTGTGGCATTTAATTAGCACAGGGCAGTTTGCATTTTATTTAACTGCACTTTAGGGGGAATTAGGAAATGAGACACTGCTGAAATGCGGAAGGTAACTCTTGCACTCATCCACAAATAAAAAGTGATGAATAATGCAAAAGCATCATGAGCATATTCCAGCTTCTTGTTATTCACCTGGCCTCTGGTTACTATCCGAATCAATATCCTTGCTCTCTGATGATGGGTCAGTGCACAGCAGCGGTCTCCCAGAATGAAACTGCATTAACTAGATGAACCGCAGCAAAGCACTGTTACATCCAGAATCTCAACTGCTGCTTTACTGCGAAAGAAACAGTTGCAGGTTCAATTCTTTGACAAAAGATTCTACCTGTTTTAATAATATGTGGAAATCGCCTGCTATTGGCTTTATTTTTGAATCTATTAAGACATTCTGCTCATAAGCATGATGGTTTTCAGATGCTCAAATGCAACAATTTCTATTGTTCTTTTTTAAAAGCTATTCAAATGATTTGATACTGTTGGTCAATAAAATAAACATATGTTTATT
Organism: Carcharhinus amblyrhynchos; assembly: GCF_965287045.1. NCBI lineage: Eukaryota > Metazoa > Chordata > Chondrichthyes > Carcharhiniformes > Carcharhinidae > Carcharhinus > Carcharhinus amblyrhynchos. The sequence continues at coordinate 130,304,953 of NC_137325.1, forward strand.
TGATTTGATTTATTATCGTCACGTATTAATACGCAGTGAAAAGTATTGTTTCTTGCGCTCTATACAGTCAAAGCATACCATTTATAAAGAAGGAAAGAACAGAGTGCAGAATGTAGTGTTACAGTCATAGAGAAAGTCAAATTAATGCGAGGTAGGTCCATTCAAAAGTTTGATGGCAGCTTGAACAGCTGGGAAGAAGCCGTTTTTGAGTCAGTTGGTCAGATTTTTGCATCTTTTTCCCAATGGAAGAAGGTGGAAGAGAATATGTCCAGACTGCGAGGGGTCCTTGATTATGCTGGCTGTTTTTTTGAGGCAGCGGGAAATGTAGACAGTGTCAATGCATAAGAAGCTGGTTTGAGCAATGGACTGGGCTTCATTCATGAATCTTTGTAGTTCCTTGCATTCTTGGACAGAGCAGAAACAATACCAAGTTGTGATACAACCAGAAAGAATGCTTTGTATGGTGCATCTGTAAAAGTTGTTGAGAGTTGTAGCAGACATGCCAAATTTCCTTAGTCTCCTAAGAAAGTACAGGTGTTGATGGGCTTGCTTAACTATTGCATCCTTATGGAGAGACCAGGACAGGTTGTTGGTGATCTGGACACCTAAAAACTTGAAGCTCTCGACCATTTCTACTTCATCTCCATTGGTGTAGACAGGGACATGTCCTCCACTATGCTTCCTGAAGTCAGTGACTATCTCCTTCATTTTGTTGACGTTGAAGGAGAGATTATTGTCATCACACCAGTTTGTGTTCTGTTATTATTTCATCAGAAGTATATGATTCACATAAATTCTCTTCAACTGAAAGATAACTGCTCTTGAATTTTTCTTCTATCAATCTTCCAAGGATGCAGGGAATACTGGCAGAGTCATAGTTATTGCTTGTTCCTATTTTCTCTGACATCTGAGTGGTTTGCTGGGCCTCAAATGGCACTTGCGAGTTAAACGTACAGTAGAAGCTAGATTGGGTAGGGGTGGTAGAACTAGTTTGATTCATTTTACAACAACCTGACAACTTGCATGGTCTTTCATTTTCTAATGAAAACCCACAAATTTTCAGCTTGGTTAAGTTCAGTTTTGTGACTTGCCAGGGTGGGACTTGCACTTGGAGCCTCTGGGTAGTATGGAACTGAACTGCACAAATTAGGTGACCCAATTAACAGTAAGTATTGCCTTTCTTTTGTGAGCAATGGAGTAGGGCTGTTGTGTTTGGCTTCTCGCTCTTAGACAAAAGAAGGGAAAGCTAAAGTGAAGTCTGTTCCTAATCCTTTCCAGAATATAAGGATATGAGACCAATCTCAGACAGTGTCAAACTGCAACAGGCTTATTTAGTAGCATGAGCTTTTGGAGTGTTGACCCTTCATCAGGAAGGAGCAGTGCTCTGAAAGCTCATGCTCCCAAATAAACCTGTTTGACTTTGACCTGGTGTTGTGAGACTACTTACTATGCTTACCCCAGTCCAATGCTGGTCACTCCACATCACAGTTTGACACTGTAAGAAGTCTCACAACACCAGGTTAAAGTCCAACAGGTTTATTTGGTAGCACGAGCTTTCGGAGTGAGTGAAGGACCACCTGATGAAGGGGCAATGCTCCAGAAGCTTGTGCTACCAAATAAACCTATTGGACTTCAACCTGTTGTTGTGAGACTATTTGCAGTGTCAAAGTGAACCGTGATACTCATTAACCCCACTCCACCCCACCGCACACACACTCCATGCGGGGATGCAGTGGTGTAGTGGTATTGTCACAAGATCAGTAATGCAGAGACCCAGGGTAATGGTCTGGGTACCAGGGCTTGAATCCCACCATAGATTTGAATTCTGTAAAAATCTGGAATTAAAAGCCTAATGATGATCATCAAACCATTGTTGTAAAGACCCACCTGGTTCACTAATGTCTTTTAGGGAAGGAAATCTGTGATCCTCACCTGATCTGGCCGACATGTGATTCCACATCCACAGCAGTGTGGTTGACTCTTAAATGTCCTCAGGGATGAGCAATAAATGCTGGTCCAGCCAGCAATGCTCACATCCCATAAATGAATGAATGAAGGCACACCCCCATGAACAATCGACAGAATGAGAGAGAACGAGAAGGGGAAAATAAAAATGCTTTTATCCCATGTGCAGTATTTTTGTTTTAAGAATGCTATTGTTTCAAATGGAATGAATTCATAAGAAATAGGAGCAGGAGTAGGCCATCTAGCCCTTCGAGCCTGCCCCGCCATTCAATAAGATCATGGCTGATCTGTTGTGGCTCAGTTCCACTTTCCCGCCCTCTCCCCATAACCCTTAATCCCCTCTCTTATCAAGAACCCATCAACCCGCTTCTTAAAAATATTTAGCGAGGCAGCCTCCACCACTTCAACGGGCAGAGAATTCCAGAGATTCACCACCCTTTGAGTGAAGAAGTTCCTCCTCAACTCCGTTCTAAACCGCCTCCCCTTTATCTTGAGGCTGTGCCCCCTAGTCCTACTGTCTTTTTTGAGCGGGAAGAGTCTCTCCACCTCTATCCTATCCATCCCATTCATCATCTTATACGTCTCAATGAGATCTCCCCTCATTCTTCTAAACTCTAACGAGTACAAGCCTAGTTTATTCAGCCTCTCCTCATAGCTCAATCCCCTCAACTCCGGTATCAGCCTAGTAAACCTCCTCTGCACTCCCTCCAGGACCAAAATATCCTTGCGCAGGTGCGGCGCCCAAAACTGCACACAGTACTCCAGCTGCGGCCTCACCAATGCCCTATACAGCTGCAGCAAGACCTCCCTACTTTTATACATCTTATTCCTTGATTCATTGAATTAGAGGCTGCACACCGGTGGAATCGTGTTAGAGATTGGAAGTGTTTGGAATTGGGTTCAAGAATCCATGTGCACCAAAGTTTTTTTGAAAGTTTATTTATTAGTCACAAGTAGGCTGACATTAACACTGCAATGAAGTTACTGTGATAATCCCTTAGTCGCCACACTCCAGCTTCTGTTTAGGTACAGTAAGAGAGAATTTAGCATGGCCAATGCACCTAACCAACACATCTTTGGACTGTGGGAGGAAACTGGAGCACCCAGAGGAAACCCACAGAGACATGAGGAGAATGTGCAAACTCCACACAGACAGTGACCTAAGCCGGGAATCGAATCTGGGTCCCTGGCACTGTGAGGCAGCAGTGCTAACCACTCTGCTACCCCTTAATAAGAACATAAGAACATAGGAGGTTTATTTGAGAACCGAAGAAGGGAAATACCCCTGCTCCCCCCTTCCCACAAACAGCGGCACAGTGGCACAGGGGAGTTGGGTTAAGGGGTTCCGGAGTCCCAGCCTTTGATCTGTTCTTGCTATGTTTTGTTTTTCCATGGAATGTGTTTTTATTGGACTTTGAATTGTTTACTTAAATGTTTCCCACTGTTCATTTACAGCCATTGCTTTTAGTCTATTTACACAATACTACGTTAATTGAATGCTGAAGAGTTTGGAGTCTGCATGCACCCAAATACTATGGGCAGGATTTTACAGCCTCGCTCGGGCAAGACTGGAAATTCCTGTCTGAAGTCAATGGACACTTCTGTTGTTGGCCCCTCGCCAGGCAGTAAAGTTCTGGTGCATATTTTGCACACATTACCCTAAATCCCACCACCCCGCCACACCTCTCTCCCCTTTTAGCACCTTGTTTTAAACTCACCTTTTGCACAGCTTTTGACCACCTCATCTCTCCTAGTAACTCCCTTGGTTCAGTGTCTATTTCTTCCCTTGCCTCTTTCTGATTCACCTTGGAATCTTTCTCAATGTCAAAGCTGCCAGTTGAATTAAGTGTTGGTGGGAGGTCAGACCACTGCCGATGGTTGGACTACTCCTTGGCTGCCACTTGCTCTAATGTAGAATACATAGCATTTCTTGCGCAGCAATAGGCAGGGGCTGATTCAGCAGTCATATGACTCACAGCAACAGGACTCTCTTTCCTTCACACTGAAGGGGTGATTAGGTGTTTGGAGAAAATCCATGTATCACCACTTTCCCATCCTGTAACTGTCTGCTTTCTTGCACCGCAGCAATGCTCCCAACTGTTTGATTCATCACCAGCTGGATGGAAGAGCATCAACTGTTGTGGCTGAGTTGAATAACTGAGTTTAGCCTGGCAAAGTGGTCTTTGAGCTCATCACTCAGAGTTCAACTCTGGATATAACTTTTTTTTTCCTTTAGTGCTTCTTACGCTGAACAAGACATGAATGATAAAGGCAAAATATTGCGGATGCTGGAATCTGAAACAAAAACAGGAAGCTCTGATGAAGGGTCATCCAGACTCAAAATGTTGGCTCGATTCTCTCTCCACAGATGCTGTCAGACCCGCTGAGATTTTCCAGCATTTTCTGTTTTTGTTTAAGACATAATGGTACTGTAGCCAGAAGCATTTCTTCTTTATAAGATTCCTATGCATTCATTCCATACATTCCTTCCAGGTGTTACCTCGATTGTGCCTTCTGTTGGCAGGGTTTAAAAGCATTTGATCTCAATCATTGAACCATACAGCATTGAAAGAGAATATACATAGGCGTTAGCTCTTTGAAAGATTAGCTCCACTCCACACTCTTGCCCGACGGCCCTACACATTTCTCACCTTTTATATCCAATCCCCATAGAAAGTTACTATTGAATCTCCTTCCATCACCCTTTCAGGGATTGCGCACTAGATCGTAATAACCCTTTGCTGAATGAATATTCCTCTTATAGAATCATAAAATGGTCATCTTAGAATCATTACAGTGCAGACAGAGGCCATTTGGCTAATCAAGTCTGCACCAACCACAAGCCTACCCAGGCCCCATCCCCATAACCCCACCTAATTACCCTGCTAATCCCCCTGACACTGAGGGGTAATTTATCATGGCCAACAACCTAACCTACACATCTTTGGATTGTGAGAGGAAACCGGAACTCCCGAAGGAAACCCACACAAACACGGGGAGAATGTGCAAATTCCACACCGACAGTGACCTGAGGCCGGAATTGAACACGGGTCCCTGGCACTATGAGGTAGGGTGCCACTGTGTAGCCCCCAAACCGCTCTTATTCCCCTGTTGGATTTTTTTGCTTGCCGGGGAAGAAATAGAAAAAATAGCTATTGAAGAACTGATCCAAATTATTATATTTTTAGAATTAAGATTTCAACATCCTGCCTGACATTTCTGGGGTCCCACAGTTGGTGTTTGTGCATTAGCTGTGCTGTAATGGCTGCCTCTATTTCTGGAGCAAGACGACATGTATTTAGTAGTTGGGACAATTTGCTTGGTCTTGGCTCCTGGGGTTGGCTTGGCTGTAGCAGGGCAGTGCCAAGTGAACTAGCAGTGTGTTCCAAGCAGCGATCTGCGGGGAGAGCATTTTTTAGTCGAGGCCAGTGTAACTCAGCACAGCAAGAGGAAGAATCATCCCATAAATGTGATTAGTTTCACCTTGTAGCTTTTCTAATTCCCCCCTCCACCAACTCCCCCGGAAAGGCAATTAAAATTTTTATGTGCGGCGCACTGCTCCTTCAGTGCTCCTGATGCACGGTGTGCCGCATTTACATCACAAAAGCGGCCTAATTACCAAACACTGTGTTGCCAGATATTTTGTAACTGGCTCGAGTCTCCCCCGCATTAATTGGCTGAGCTTCCGATAAACACTGGAGGTTTCAAAGCCGGCTGCAGTTCAGAGCTCCTGCCTCCACTCACACTCCATACAAAGCTGCTCCAAGGAGCCGCCGGAAAAACATTTCAAATTAAACGTTCAACGCAGGCGAGCTTGTGTCCCGGCGGTCGCTGTGGCAACCTCTTTTGTCTGCTAATCTGATTGCTGCGTGTGTGTTTATTGGTACACATCTCTAATGACCTTCAGACTCCACACTCTGCTTTATTGCAGCTCCTGGCTGTGGAGTTAATAAACAGAAGCTAAGTTTTAGTTTATTTATTAGCGCCACAAGTCAGTTTACATTAACACTGCAATGAAGTTACTGTGAAAGTCCCCTAGTCGCCTCACTCCGGCACCTGTTCGGGTACACTGAGGGAGAATTTAGCACGACCAATGCACCTAACCAGCAAGTCTTTCGGACTGTGGGAGGAAACCAGAGCACTCAGAGGAAACCCACGCAGACATGGGGAGAACGTGCAGACTCCGCACAGACAGTGACCCATGTCGAGGATTGAACCCAGGTCCCTGGTGCTATGAGGCAGCAGTGCTAACCATATAAGGCTTATGGAGACGTATAAGATAATGAAGGGGATAGATAGGGTAGAGGTAGAGAGATTCTTCCCGCTTAGAAAGGATAGCAGGACTAGCAGGCACAGCCTCAAAATAAGGGGGGGGGGGTGCAGTTTAGATCAGAGTTGAGGAGGAACTTCTTCACTCAAAGGGTGGTGAATCTCTGGAATTCTCTACCCGTTGAAGTAGTGGAGGCTACCTCGCTGAATATATTTAAGTCACGGGTAGATAGGTTTCTGATAGACAGGGGAATTAAGGGTTATGGGGAGAAAGCGGGAAAGTGGAACTGATCCACTTCAGATCAGCCATGATCTTATTGAATGGCGGGGCAGGCTTGAAGGGCTAGATCGCTTACTCCTGCTCCTATTTCTTATGTTATGTTCTTATGTTCTGTGCCACTGCGCCATATCCTAGGGGTTAGCTTATACACCTGCAGTGAACTTGATAAATGTTTGCACATTAATGGGACGCTGGCACTGGAGTCAGTTATTGTCAAAATCAGTTTGCATCAGCCAGGTGCACAGGGGACAAAACAGATAAGCTGCATATAATTTTTATATTTATTTTTAAAAGAATGGTTATTTTAGAGTTTGAAGCCAAATATTTCTTACCAAGGTAGGGGCTGTTTTGTTATCCATTCTTGGGATGTGGGCTTTGCGGGCTAGGTCAGCATTTATTGCCCATCACTTGAGACGACGGCGGTGAACTGCTTCTTGAATCGCTGTGGTCCATGTGGTGTAAGCACACCCACAATGCTGTTAGGGAGGGAATTTCTGGATTTTGACCCAGCGACAATGAAGAAACGGCAATATACTTCCAAGCCAGGAAGGTGAGTGGTCTGAAGGAGAACTTTCAGGCAGTGGCATTTCCAAATGTCTGCATTTGTCCTTCTGATTGGCAGCAGTCATGGATTTGGAAAGCCCTGCTGTGCACCTTTTTTATGGTACACACTGCTGCCGTTGTTTATTGGAGGTGAAGGGAATGAATATTTGAGGATGGGGTACTAATTGAGCAGGCTGCTTTGTCCCGGATGGTGTCAAGCTTCTTGGATATGATTGGATCAGCCCCCATCCAGGCAAGTGGAGAATATTCTATAACACTCCTGATTTGTGCCTTGTAGACTGTGGACAGGTTTAGCAAGTCAGGAGGTGAGTTATTTGCCACAGGATTCTAGTCTCTGACTTGCTCTTGGAGTCACAGTATTTATATTGGCTAGTCCAGTCCAATATTTGTAACCCCAAGGATATTGATAGTGGCAAGTTCAGTAATGGTAATGCCATTGAATATCAAATGGTGATGGTTAGATTCTCTTGGAGATGATCATTGCCTGATGCTTGTATAGTGTGAATGTTACTTGTCACCCTAATTTGGATATTGTCCCGGTCTTGCTGCTTCAGTTTTGAGGAGTCGTGAGTGGAGCAGAATACTGTACTGTCATCAGCAAACATCCCCATCCCTGACCTTGTGATAGAGGAAGGTGATTGATGAAGCAGCTCAAAAAGGTTGAACTTAGGACACTACCCTATAGAACTGCAGCAGTGATATCCTGGGTTGACTGATCTCCAATCATAGTATCATACAGTGCAGAAGGAGGCCATTCGGCCACTGAGTCTGCACCGACCACCAACTCTCCCAGGCCCTATCCCCATAACCCATTGTATTTATCCTATCCTTGACACGAAGGGGCAATTTAGCAGTGCCAATCCACCTAACTTGCACACCTTTGGGTCACCACAACCAACTTCCTTTATGCTAAGAATGACTCCAGTGAGCAGAAAGTTTTCCCCTTCATACCCATTGATTCTGTTTTTTTTCCAGGGTTCCTTGATGCCACACTTAGTCAAATACTGCCTTGATGTCAAGGACAGTCACTCTCAACCTCACCTCTGGAGTTCAGTTCTTTTGTCCATGTTTGAACAAAGGGTATAATGATTTGATTTGATTTGATTTATTATTGTCACATGTATTAACATACAGTGAAAAGTATTATTTCTTGACAAAACATACCTTTCATAGAGAAGGAAGTGAGAGTGCTGAATGTAGTGTTTACAGCCATGCTAGGGTGTAGAGAAAGATCAATTCAGTGCGAGGTAAGTCCATCCAAAAGTGTGACCGCAGCAGGGAAGAAGCTGTTCTTGAGTTGGTTGGTACGTGACCTCAGACTTTTGCATCTTTTTCCCAAAGAAAGAAGGTGGAAGAGAGAATGTCCAGGGTGTGTGGGGTCCTTAATTATGCTGGCTGCTTTGCCAAGGCAGCGGGAAGTGTAGACAGAGTCAATGAATGGGAGGCTGGTTTGCATGATGGATTGGGCTACATTCATGATCTTTCGTTGGGCAGAGCAGGAGCCATACCAACCTGTGATACAACCAGAAAGAATGCTTTCTATGGTGCGTCTGTTAAAGTTGGTGAGAGTCGTAGCTGACATGCCAAATTTCCTTAGTTTTCTGAGAAAGTAGAAGCGTTGGCGGGCTTTCTTAACTATACTGTAGGAATGAGGGGATCAGGACAGGCTGTTGGTGTCTAGACACCTAAAAACGTGAAGCTCTCGACCTTTCTACTTCATCCCCATTAATGTAGCCAGGGACATGTTCTCCTTTACACTTCCTGAAGTCGATGACAATCTCCTTTGTTTTGTTGACATTGAGGGAGAGATTATTGTTACTGCACCAGTTCACCAGATTCTCTATCTTGTTACTGTACTCTGTCTCGTCATTGTTTGAGATCCGACCCACTACCATGGTGTCATCAGCAAACTTGAAAATCGAATTGGAGGGGAATTTGGCCGCACAGTCATAGGTGTATAAGGAGTATAGTAAGGATCTGAGAACACAGCCTGGTTGAGTGCCTTTGTTGAGGATAATTGTGGAGGAAGTGTTGTTGCCTATCCTTACTGATTGTGGTCTATGAGTTAGGAAGTGCAGGATCCTGTTGCAGAGGGAGGTGCCAAAGCCATGAGGTCAGGAGCTGAGTGATCCTGGTGAAACCCAAACTGGGCATCACTGAGCAGGTTATTGTTCAGCAGGTGCTGCTTGATAGCACTGTTAATCACTTCCACCACTTTATTGATGACCAAGAGTAGACTGATAGGGCGGTAGTTGGCTGGGTTGGATTTGTCTTGCTTTTTATGTACAGGACATACCTGGTCAATTTTCCACATTGTTGGATAGATGCCAATGCTGTAGCTGTACTGGAACAGCTTGTCTAGGGGAGCTTTAGTGTTCAGGACTATTGCTGTAATATTGGCAGGGCCCATTGCTTTTGCAGTATCCAGTGCCTCCAACTGTTAATTAATACCACATGGAGTGAATCAAGTTGGCTGAAGACTGCCACTTGAGATGCTGAGAACCACTGGAGGAGGCCAAGATGGATCATCCACTAGGCACTTCTGGCTGGTAGTGAATGTCTCAGCCTTATCTTTTGCACTGATGTGCTGCATTCCTCCATGATTGAGGATGGGGATATTTGTGGAGCCTCCTCCATTGAGTTGTTTAATTGTCCACCATGATTCACAGCCTGATGTAGCAGAACTGCAGTATTTAGATCTGATCTGTTGGTTGTGGAGTTGCTTAACGCTGTCTATCATTTGCTACTTATGCTGTTTGGCACACAAGTAGTCCTGTGTTGTAGCTTCACCAAGTTGACACCTCATTTTTAGGTATGCCTGGTGTTGATTTTAACACGCCCTCCTGCGCTCTCCATTGAACCATGGCTCAGATCCTTGCTTTATGGTTCCCAGTCTTGAGTTTCTAGATCTGTTCAAAGTCTACCCTGTTTTGCATGGTGGTAGTGCCACCATGAGGTGACGGCCCCCAGTGGTATTATCGCCAGACTATTATTCCAGAAACTCAGCTCGTGTTCTGGGGGGACCTGGGTTCGAATCCCACCTTGGCAAGTGGTGAAATTGGAATTCAATATAAAAAAAAATCTGAAATTAAGGAAGAATCTACTGATGACCATGAAACCATTGTCAATTCTCGGAAAGACCCATCTGGTTCACTCAGGTCCTTTAGGAAAGGAAATCTGCTGGTCTTAGCCAGTCTGGCCTACATGTGACTCCAGAGCCATAGAGCAACTGCCCTCCAAGGGCAGCTAGGGATGGGCAATAAATGCTGGTGCAGCCAGCGACACCCACATCCACGAATGAATAAAAAAAAGATAGAGGACATCATCTATTTGAAGATGGACTTGACTCCACAAGGACTGTGTGGTGGTCACTACTACCAACAGTCATAGGTAGGTGCATCTGCAGATTGGTGAGAATGAGGTAAAGTATGTTTTTCCCCCTTGTTGGCTCCTGCATCACCTGCCCAGTCAAGCAGCTATGTCAGTGGTTATGCCACTGAGCTACTCTTTCTGAACCTGATGTTGCTCAGTTAATACAGTGGCTTCTAAGTTTGCTGTATTTTTATGAATGCTGCAATGGTCATTGCTCTTGTCAAACTTGTTTGATCCTCCGATAAAGGAAAGAACATGGCCGATATTCTCCAGGCGTCCATGACCCACTACCACTGCCAGTGACAACGGAGAATTTGGCACTCAGCCAAATCTCTGTTCATTACACCAGGACTGGAGAATACCAGCCAAGAGGCCAGAGAATCCGGCTTCTTGTATTTGTCTCAGCCAATATTTAGCCCTAATCTAGCATTCCTTAAGAACATAAGAACATAAGAAATAGGAGCAGGAGTAGGCCATCTAGCCCTTCGAGCCTGCCCCGCCATTCAATAAGATCATGGCTGATCTGTTGTGGCTCAGTTCCACTTTCCCGCCCTCTCCCCATAACCCTTAATCCCCTCTCTTATCAAGAACCCATCAACCCGCTTCTTAAAAATATTTAGCGAGGCAGCCTCCACCACTTCAACGGGCAGAGAATTCCAGAGATTCACCACCCTTTGAGTGAAGAAGTTCCTCCTCAACTCCGTTCTAAACCGCCTCCCCTTTATCTTGAGGCTGTGCCCCCTAGTCCTACTGTCTTTTTTGAGCGGGAAGAGTCTCTCCACCTCTATCCTATCCATCCCATTCATCATCTTATACGTCTCAATGAGATCTCCCCTCATTCTTCTAAACTCTAACGAGTACAAGCCTAGTTTATTCAGCCTCTCCTCATAGCTCAATCCCCTCAACTCCGGTATCAGCCTAGTAAACCTCCTCTGCACTCCCTCCAGGGCCAAAATATCCTTGCGCAGGTGCGGCGCCCAAAACTGCACACAGTACTCCAGCTGCGGCCTCACCAATGCCCTATACAGCTGCAGCAAGACCTCCGTTATCTCTTTAAGGGACCTTCCATACAACTATGACAAATCTCAAAAGTTCTTCATTGGCTGTAAAGCTAATTTTCCCAATAGAATATGGATATCCTTCAAAAATGACTTGGATGAGAATGTAGGAGACTTGGTTAGTAAGTTTGCAGATTACACCAAGATTAATGGCCTAGTGGACAGGGAAGAAGATTATCTCGGATTTCAACAGGCTCTTGATCAATTGGACCAGTGGGCTGATGAATGGCAGATGGAGTTTAATTTAGATAAATGCAAGGTGATGCATTTTGGTAGATTGAACCAGGACAGGACATACTCAGCTAATGGTAGGGTATTGGAGAGAGTTAGAGAACAAAGAGATCTAGGGGTATAGGGTTCATAGCTCCTTGAAAGTGGAGTCACGGGTGAAGAAGGCATTCAGCATGCTTGGTTTCATTGGTCAGAACACTGAATACAGGAGTTGGGATGTCTTGTTGAAGTTGTACAAGGCATTGGTAAGGCCACACTTGGAAGACTGTGTACAGTTCTGGTCACCCTATTATAAAAAGGATATTATTAAACTAGAGAAAGTGCAGAAAAGATTTACTAGGATGCTACCAGGGCTTGATGGTTTGAGTTATGAGGAGAGGCTGGATAGACTAGGCTAAGGGGTGATCTTATAGAGATCTATAAAATAATGAGGGGTATAGATCAGCTAGATAGCCAACACCTTTTCCCAGAGGTAGAGGAGTCTAAACCTAGAGGACATAGGTTTAAGGTGAGAGGGGAGAGATACAAAAGTGTCCAGAGGGGCATTTTTTTCTTACAGAGGGTGGTGTGTGTCTGGAGCAAGCTGCCAGAGGTAGTAGTAGAGGCAGGTACAATTTTGTCTTTTAAAAAGCATTTAGACAGTTACATGGGTAAGACTGGTATAGAGGGATATAGGTCAAATGCAGGCAACTGGGACTAGTTTAGTGGTTGAACAGAAAGGGTGGACAAGTTGGGCCGAAGGGCCATGCTGTAAACTTCTATTTCTCTAATATAGCTGTTTGCCACAACTGCAGCTAAAGGTGTCGCTAATTGAGACAAGCCAGTACACAGTGATAATTTAACAATGCTATGCAAACGCACCAGCGTGATTTGGCTACTGTACCAGATTTCTAGGATTGTTAATGATGCTGACTAATGAATAAACAAGCTTTTTATGAGGTTTGCTCTGCGTTGGATGGCGATGAATGAAATGTGGGCACAAATGAATAATGTTCTTAAGCAGCTGCTCCAGTCTCAGTGTGTTCTTTATGGTGTGTCTGGAATTGATGGTTATTGTCCCTGATCTATGTGCAAGAGAGCTGTTCGATTTATCAACATCAACCGAAGCATCATTGTCAAATAAAGAAACAGTGGGCCGGGACTCAGAATAACATAACATCCGCTACCAAGACTCATAGATCATTTTGTAAATGAGCACTCACCTCCCTTTCGCTCCACTATAGAGAGCGAGAGAGAGAGTTGGAGAGAAAAGGAAAGTAAAGGTGCAGGTAAAAAGAAATGCTGTGTGGCAGAATTATGACACAGGATATACCTGTAATCTAAGGCAGGTAAATCATAAGCTGGTTGGAATTAGTCTTTCCCTGTGAAAGCAGGCAATAAGCCCTGTGTGGCAAGCACAATGTTTTATTTAATCCATGCCAAAGGCACTGTTGCAGCGGATCTCTGCTTGGCACCATCATCCTTGACGACAGCGAACTCGAGTTGCCTCAGATTCCCCGATGTCTGGAGCTTTGAGGCCTGCCCTCACCATGACAGCTCGACACCTCCAGCATGTTAGGAAGTAGTGTGGTGGTGCTGACTTCCTGTTACACAGACAGTGCTCACCGGGGCTGCGCTGCCCTCAGCACCATATGCAGATTCCCCACTCTTGATGTTCCCCACGGCAAGAAAGTAGATCAAGCGGTCACGTTTTTCGATGCTTTTCCAGTAAGATCTGTATCTTACTTAACTTCTGTTACATTTTGCCAGGTCTTACCATCCCAATTAAAACCTGCTGAGAAAATAATGTGTTAAAACGTGGTATTCTTTCTACAGGGATTGATAAGTTGTGGGGGCTGGAGGGAGTTGAAACTAGGAAATGAGTGTACTAGCTTTCTTTTAATTCATTTGTGGGACATGGATGTCTCTGGTTGGCCAGCATCTATTGCCCTTGTTCAGAGGGCAATTGAGAGTCAACCACACTGCTGTGGCTCTGGAGTCATATGTTTGGCCAGACCAGGTAAAGAGGGCAAATTTTCTTCTCTAAAGGACATTAGTGAACCAGGTAGATTGTTACAACAATCGACAACGGTTTCATGGCCATCAGTAGATTCTTAATTCCAGATTTGTTTTAGCGGTTTCAAATTCCACCACCTGCCATGACGGGAATTGAACCCAGATCCCCAGAACACTAGCTGCATTTCTGGATTAATAGTCAAGCGATAACACCACTAGGCCATCACCTCCCTTATGATCTTTGATGGGCATGTGAACAGATTAGACAAGTAATGTTTTGTTAAGATTGGGAAGCAGTCACGTTTGTGGTTGATATTGAATCGGGAAGGGAAAAATATTGGGTGGGATCCTCCTAAAAAGATTCTAAGTGCCAAATTCGAGTAAACACTGGGGTAACATATAAGATGATTAGAGGTTTAGATAGGGTGGACAGTGATAGCCTTTTTCCTCGGATGGAGAAAGCTAGCACGAGGGGGCATAGCTTTAAATTAAGGGGTGGTAGTTATAGGACGGATGTCAGGGGTAGGTTCTTTACCCAGAGGGTGGTGAGGGATTGGAATGCCCTGCCTGCTGCAGTTGTAAATGCGCCTAGTTTGGGGGCGTTTAAGAGATCCATGGATAGGTTTATGGATGGAAAGGGTTTGGTTTAGGTTAGAGGGTCATTCCTTTTTAACTGGTTGGTGCAACATCGTGGGCCGAAGGGCCTGTTCTGCGCTGTAATGTTCTATGTTCTATGTTCTAAATCCTGCTGGTTTTTTTCAGTGGGATTTTCAAAACGAATTTCCCACACTCTGTGCACTGCAGAGTGCATTAGTGTGAATCTCATTAAAAATCTGTGGGCAGGGCCTATTCCCATTGGAGAGGCTGGCAGCATAGTGCTGAATGGGTCATTGTGCTTGCATTGATCTGTCATAGTGGAAATCGGCGGATGTGCAGCAGCCCTGCTCTACCAGCCTCCCGATCAGTGGCCAGCCCCATGACCCCCACATGTGACCCCCCCCTTCCAACACCTGATGGGTGGGATCCTGGACATGTCCAGGCCAGCCTCGACTCCCCTCCTCTCCCACCCCGGGCTGCCTCGATCCCCGCCCACACGCCCCCCACCATGGCCCTGGTAGTCCCTATCACCTGCTTCCACCCCCCACCCACACTGGCAGCCCCATCCTGCAGTTGTGACAACCCCTGCCCCCGGCAGCCCTGACCACCCCCCCCCCCCCCCCCCCCCCCCCCCGAAAAGCCAAACCTTCCCCCCAACCCCCGCACCCTGGCATACAGCCCCAATCGCTGACCTCCCTCCCCCTGTCATCACCGAATGGAGAATGGCAGCAGGACACCCCACTCCCCAGAGGTCCTGTCCCAATAGGCCTGCTCCCTCTGGCCTCACCCCCTTGGCAGTGCCTAATATCCCGCGGTCAGTGCCAACGTGGCCCCTGCGCATTGCCATTTTTCCCTTTGGAAGGAGCCAGGAGATGAAGCTGGCAATGCCAGATGACACCCTCTACTTCCTGGGAGACCCTTTGTGGCTCCCCTTCACTCCAGTGGGTTGGGCTGCCAACTCCCTGCAAGTGGGGAGCTATTGTAAACCTCACTGGAGTGAAACACTCCTGGCAGGGAGGAAGAGGCTAGCGGGCCCGGAAGCTTCAGTTCCGGGCCTGCTAATTATATGTTAATGATCGTTAGCATAATTTATTCAGTTCTGTGCTGATTTCTGGCATGGAGCTGATGGCACCAGAAATCTGACGGCTGGAGACGCACAGAGGCCATGGCACCCAGCAGGAAACCCGCCACACGGCCTCCACTTGAGTCTCCTGGGAGAATTGCCCCCGTTAAGTTAAAGTTTATTTGTTATAAGCAGGCTTACATTTACTCTGCAATGAAGTTACTGTGAAAATTCCCTAGTCACCGCACTCTGGTGCCTGTTCGGGTACACTGAGCAAGAATTTAGCATGGCCAATGCAGCTAACCAGTACATCCTTCGGACTGTGGGAGGAAACTGGAGCACCCGGAGGAAACCCACGCAGACATGGGGAGAACGTACAGTCTGCAGATAGACAGTGATCCATGTTGGGAATTGAATCCGGATCCCTGGCACTTTGAGGCAGCAGGTGCTAACCACTGTGCCACCCGTGTATTGTGTTTTTTTTAATTCATTCATGGGACATGTGCGTCACTGGCTGGCCAGCATTTATTGCCCATCCTTAGTTTCCCTTATTCAGAAGGCAGTTGAGAGACAACCACATTACTGTGACTTTGGAGTCACATGTAGGTCAGACCAGGTAAGGACGGCAGATTTCCTTCCTTAAAGGACATTAGTGAACCAGACGGGTTTTTCGGACAATCGACAATGGTTTCATGATCAGCATTAGACTTTTAATTCCAGAATTTTTTCATTGAATTCAAATTCCACCACTTGCCATGGCAGGATTCAAACCCAGGTCCCCAGAATATTAGCTGAGTTTCTGGACTAATAGTTTAGCAATAGCGCCACTCAGTCATTGCCTCCCCAAGCGTGTATATTGACCATGGTATGTTTAACAGAGACTGGAAGGACATTGGTGGGGGGTAGGATTGTGGAGGGGCAGGGGGAGGACAAATTATAATCTGCCAAAGTGGGTGGGTGTTGACCCATGATTTGATTTGGTTTACTTTTGTCACATGTATTAGTGTACAGTGAAAATTATTGTTTCTTGTGCGCTAATTACAGACAAAGCATACCATACATGGAGTACATAGGAGAGAAGGAAAGGAGAGGGTGCAAAATGTAATGTTACAGTCATAGCTAAAGAAACAAAAAAATGTCAGTGTGTTTGGAAATTGTCATGAACCTGCCAGCTGCTGCATTTAACTTGTCCGTGTTTGTCAGTACAGAGAAAGCTCCCACAGGGCAGGGTCACCTACAATTAGCATATGCTAAGATCATTGTCTGCATCTTTAACCTTGGATTCTGGCTTTAACTGCAATACACTGGTTTCTCAGGCTGTCTGGAACTCGCCAGGTTAAATGAGGTGAGAGTACAGCAGGGATTTACAGGGCCGAGAAATTGGCAAGCCTTTAACTACATCTGCTCCTTCGCCCAGGTGAAAGAGTTGTTTTGCCCATGGGACCTGTTCTGAGATCTGCACTTTCGCTGCTTTGGAGTTAATTTCTGCTACCTTGGACCCTATCCCTTTGATCTGTGCTTCCCGGCTATCAACCTCCTCAGCGGAATGGGGAGCTACTTTTGCAGCTCTATCCTGTTGAGGTAAAGGAGCCATGATGTGGAGATGCCAACGTTGAACTGGGGTGGGCACAGTACGAAGTCTCACAACACCAGGTTAAAGCCCAACAGGTTTATTTGCAATCGTGAGACAGTGCGAGTGGAGAGAGGGATAATCACAGGTTACGTGACCCCCCACCATTTGGCCTGGGCTTGTAAAATCCTACTAATTTGTCTGGTTTGAGACAATTCACACCTCTTTAACCTGTGATTATCCCTCTCTCCACTCGCACAGTCTGTACCTGTAAAGACTCACATTCCAACCATTATCTTGCAATTGTATCATTGTCTATATATGTCCTGTTTGTGAACCCAACTCTGCACTCACCTGATGAAGGAGCAGTGCCCACAAAGCTCACGATTCCAAAGAAACCTATTGACTTTGACCTGGGGTGTTGTGAGATTTCTTACTGAGGAAAAGGAGCAGCAGCAGTAACACCACAAGCAGCAGGAGCCACACCAGCAGGAGGAATGTTGGCCATCCCTGTGAACCACCTACGGCTCCACAGGACAGAGGGGTGAACACAGAGCTCCAGCTTGCAGGAGGTGATGCTCCCAAGTACAGGCTACGTCGACAGAGGATCAGCTTTCTGAACAGGACTTAGGGCCCGTGCCTCAGGAATCTCAGGATCGCCATGGCAGATTGACATTTTCAACAGCACCTGGAACAACATCTGCTTCCACGTGGACCAGAGGTGGACGCATCTGGTGTAGAGGGCAGGGATTTCGGTTCCTAGATCACTGGGACCTCTTTAGGGGTAGGTGGGACCTGTATAGTAAGGACGGGTGGCACTTAAATACCAGGGGGACTAATATCTTGGCGGGAAGACTGGCTAAGGCTACCGGGGGGACTTTAAACTAGAAAGGATGGGGGGAGGGAACTGTGATGGGGAAACTGGGACGGAGGAGGTTCGCTCCCAGGTAGGGGAGGACCGCAGGCAGTATGGGAGGGAGGTTAGACAGGCGGTGGAGATGGAATATGCCCAGACTGAGGGGCTGAAGTGTATATATTTTAATGCAAGGAGTGTAGTGAATAAGGTAGATGAGCTTAGGGCGTGGATTACTGTTTGGGATTGTGATGTGGTGGCCATTACGGAGACTTGGATGTCTCAGGGACAGGACTGGGTACTTCAGGTGCCAGGCTTCAGGTGCTTCAGGAAGGACAGGGAGGGTGGCAGAAGGGGTGGTGGAGTGGCACTGTTGATCAGGGACAGTGTCATGGCTGCAGAGAAAGAGGATGTTGTGGAGGGACTGTCTACAGAATCTCTGTGGGTGGAAGTTACAAACAGCAAAGGGTCGAAAACTTTGCTGGGTGTATTCTATAGGCCGCCCAATAGTGACAGGGAAGTTGAAGTGCAAATAGGAAAACAGATTCTGGAGAGATGTTTTAACAACAGAGTTGTCGTGATGGGAGACTTCAATTTCCCAAACATCGACTGGAATATCCCTAGGGTAAGGGGTTTGGATGGGGAGGAGTTTGTTAGGTGTGTTCAGGAAGGTTTCCTGACACAGTATGTGGATAAGCCTACGAGGGGAGAGGCTGTACTTGACCTGGTACTGGCGAATGAACCAGGGCAGGTGATGGATCTTTCGGTAGGAGAGCATCTTGGAAATGGTGACCATAATTCTATCTCCTTCACAATTGCGTTGGAACGAGATAGGATCAGGCAGGCTAGGAAGG
The DNA here is from genome assembly GCF_965287045.1 of Carcharhinus amblyrhynchos. Taxonomy (NCBI): domain Eukaryota; kingdom Metazoa; phylum Chordata; class Chondrichthyes; order Carcharhiniformes; family Carcharhinidae; genus Carcharhinus; species Carcharhinus amblyrhynchos. The sequence continues at coordinate 130,323,624 of NC_137325.1, forward strand.
TGTTTGTCTGGGGTAAGGGGAGATACGAAGAAGTCAGGAAGTTACTTGGACAAATAAACTGGAAGGAGGCGTTCTTAGGGAAAAGTACTGAAGGAAGGTGGCAGATATTCAAGGAATGTGTGTCTGGAGCTCTGAATGACAACGTTCCGATGAGACAAGGGGGTTTTGGTAGGTCGTGGGAACCGTGGTGCACAAAGGCTGTGTTGAACCTAGTCAGGAGGAAAAGGAAGGTGTACAAGAGGTTCAGGGAATTAGGAGAGGTTAAAGATCTTGAGGAGTATAAGGACTGTAGGAAGGAACTTAAAAGGGAAATTAGGAGAGCCAGAAGGGGTCATGAGAAGACCTTGGCGGGTAAGATTAAGGAGAATCCCAAGGCCTTCTATAAATATGTGAAAGGTAAAAGGATAAGAAGAGAAGGGATAGGACCTATAAAAGGTGAGGGGGGAAAGGTTTGTGTGGAACCAGAAGAAATGGCAGAGGTGCTTAACGAGTACTTCGCCTCAGTATTCACAGTGGAAGCCGATCTGGGAGATTTTGTTATGGATTTCCAGCAGATGGAAAGGATTGAGTACGTGAATATTAAGGAGGAGGATGTGTTGGAACTTTTGAATTCCATCAAGGTAGATAAGTCGCCGGGACCAGATGGGATGTACCCCAGGATACTGTGGGAGGCAAGGGAAGAGATTGCAGAGCCCCTGGCGATGATCTTTGCGTCGTCAATGGAGACAGGAGAGGTTCCGGAGGATTGGAGGATTGCGAATGTAGTTCCTATTTTCAAGAAAGGGAACAGAGATAGCCCGGGAAATTACCGACCGGTGAGTCTGACCTCAGTGGTTGGTAAGCTGATGGAGAGGCTTCTGAGGGACAAGATTTACGAACATTTGGGGAGGTTTGACATGATCAGGAATAGTCAGCATGGATTTGTCAAGGGCAGGTCGTGCCTTACAAGCCTAGTTGAGTTCTTCGATAATGTGACTGAACACATTGACGAAGGAAGTGCCGTGGACGTAGTGTACATGGACTTCAGCAAGGCGTTTGATAAGGTCCCCCATGCAAGACTTCTTGAGAAGGTGAGAGGCCATGGGATCCAAGGGCCTTTGGCCTTGTGGATCCAGAACTGGCTTGCCTGCAGAAGGCAGAGAGTGGTTGTGGATGGGGCTTTTTCTGAATGGAGGTCAGTCACCAGCGGAGTGCCTCAAGGATCTGTTCTGGGACCCTTGTTGTTTGTCATTTTCATAAATGACCTGGATGAGGAAGTGGAGGGATGGGTAAGTAAGTTCGCTGATGACACGAAGGTCGGTGGTGTTGTGGATGGTCTGGAAGGATGGCAAAAGTTGCAGCAGGACATAGATAGGATGCAGGACTGGGCGGAGAAGTGGCAGATGGACTTCAACGCAGATAAATGTGTAGTCGTCCATTTTGGCAGAACCAACGGGATGAACGAGTACACTATCAAGGGCAGAAGTCTGAGTAGTGTTGAAGAGCAGAAGGATCTTGGGGTCCGGGTCCACAGGACTCTTAAATCGGCCTCGCAGGTGGAGGAGGTGGTCAAGAAGGCGTATGGTGTACTGGCCTTCATTAATCGAGGGATTGAGTTTAGGAGTCGGGAGGTAATGCTGGAACTTTATAAGACCCTTGTCAGGCCTCATTTAGAGTATTGTGCGCAGTTCTGGTCGCCTCACTATAGGAAAGATGTAGAAGCTATTGAGAGGGTACAGAGGAGATTTACAAGGATGTTGCCTGGACTGGGAGGCATGCCTTATGAAGTTAGGTTGAGGGAGCTGGGACTCTTTTCCCTGGAGAGACGAAGGTTGAGAGGCGACCTGATAGAAGTTTACAAAATGTTGAGAGGAATAGATAGGGTGGACTCTCAGAGGCTATTTCCCCAGGTTGAAATGGTTGCTACGAGAGGACACAGATTTAAGGTGCGGGGAGGGAGGTTCAGAAGTGATGTTAGGGGTAAGTTTTTCACTCAGAGGGTGGTGAGTGAATGGAATCGGCTGCCGTCAGTGGTGGTGGAGGCGAACTCGCTGGGGTCTTTTAAAAGACTTCTGGATGAGTATATGGGGTTTAATGAGATTGAGGGTTATAGATAGGTCCGTAGGTTGGTAGGTGTTGATGTGATCGGCACGACTCGTGGGCCGAAGGGCCTGTTTGTGCTGTAGTGTTCTATGTTCTATGTTCTATATCGCCAGTGGGGGATCAAAGTCAGCGTAGCCCTGAATTTCTTTACTTCTGGCCCCTTCCAGGGATCTACTGGAAGGCTCTACAGAACCTCATGCACACAAGTGCACCTCCAGAGTAATCAAATAATCATAAAAAAAACTACAGTGCAAGAAGGCCATTCGGCCCATTGAGTCTGCACTGACTCTTTGACAGAGCATTTTGCCCAGGCCCAGTCCTCGCTGTATCCCTATATCTTTGTGTATTTACCCTGTCAATCTTGGGACACTAAGGAGCAATTTAGCATGGCCAATCAACCTAACCTGCACATCTTTGAACTGCGGGAGGAAACCAGAGCACCCGGAGGAAACCCACGCAAACATGGAGAGAATGTGCAAACTCCATACAGACAGTCTACCCTAGGCTGGAATTGAACCTGGGTCCCTGCTGCTAGGAGGCTGCAGTGCTTGCCTTTGTGCCACAATGTCTGCAGCCTATTCATATGAATGTGCAATATCTTTCTTTTCCATGGCCACAGACTTTAGGGTGGGTAACCTGTGAGCTATCAGTGCAGGAGCCTTGCTGCACCCCACATATCCAAGGCTTGTGTAATTTTACAGGGAACATTATTCCCAGTGACCAATACCAGAGGCGCTGGGAGACTCTAGCAGAGGCCATTTCGCAGGCACCCCACTGGGCGCCACTGCCTCCCCGTGTCTCCAGTAGCCGGATTTCCAATGCCATCAGCTCTGTGCCAAAACTCAGCGCGGAGCTGTATAAATTATTTAAATGAGGATTTTAATATATTTGAATATTATTAGTGGCTCTAGGGCTGAACTCTTCAGGCCCGCTAGCCTCCACAACCGCCAGCCACCCCCTTCCGCCTTCCCACCAGGCAGGAGTATTTCACTCCAGCAGGGTTTAATATTGCTCTCCACTTACTTGGAGTTGGCAGCCCAACTCCGCTGGCGTGAGGCGGGGTGCAATCAAGGCCCCCAGAGGGTCAGATGCCAGGGTTTCCCCCTGGGCATTGTCACCTTGGCAGTGCCAGCCTGGGGGCAAAGTGCCAATGCCCAGGGTGCATCTTGGCACTGCATTGGGCATCTGGCAGTACCTAACCGGGGCTGGGCCTGATGGGGGTGGGGCCTTTGGGGAGGTGATCTATAGGGGTGGGAGTCCCACTGCCACTCTGTACTTTGGACTGAGTGACAGATAGAGGGAGACAGAGGGAGGGAGTGGGAACTTTGAACAGAGTCCCCATTTCTACATCCCTTTCCCCCACCTTCCCCCATTTACTCCGCCTGCACTTCTCTGCTAAGGTGGAGAGATGGAATCATAAAATTCCTACAGAGCAGAAGGAGGCCATTTGGCCCATCAAGCCTGCACCGACACCGGCCTTATCCCTGCGACCCCACATATTTAACGTGCTGACACTAAGGGCCTGATTTTACCATTTTGATTCTAAGCGCTGAGTCTGGGCGCAATTCAGATCCGACTTTGGAAACCTGTTCTCAGACACCCCATACGTGCTCAGCCTGAAAAATGTATAGCGGGTTTGAATCGTGCTGTGGGTGGGGCTTATTGCATCTGAAACACTGCAGCTCTAATTGGAGCTTTGAACTGCGTATGCGCAGTGAGAAAAATAATTTCAAAGATTGCTCCCGGGGCACAAAAAGCGGACAAAGCAACCCGGGAGCTAAAAGCAGGAGCAATAGCCCCCACAGACGTTGCCCCATCCCCACAAAAATAACTGATCCCCTTATCAACACACTTTCCCCACCACCGAGACCTATTGTGACCCTCTGCCCCACACACCCCCCCCCCCCCCCCCCCCCCCCCCCCGCCAATCGCCCACAGAGTGGTAGTGGTTCCTTCTGCCCCTGCCCCCCTCCCAACCAGAGATTCATCTGGCCTCCTCCCACCACCACCACCAGAGAATGTCCAGGCCTACCTCTTCCTCACAGGAGATACATTTGACTACCTCCCTCCCCCTCCCCCAACCAGAGAATGATTGGGCCTCTGACCTCTGCCAGAGAGTGATCGAGTCCTCCTCCTCCCCGCCATCAGAGAATGGTCAGGCCTCCCCCTCCCCCATCAGAGTGTGATTGGGCTTCCCTTCTCCTCCCCATCCCCCATATCCATATGCAGCAAAGCATGAACAAAATTCAGGCTTGTCCTGATAAGTGGCAAGAAATATTCATTCCACACAAGTGCTAAGCAATGACTGTCTCCAGCCAGAGAGTACCTGGTCATCACCCCTTGATATTCAATGGCATTACCATTGCTGAATCCTCCACTATCAACATTCTGGGAGTTCTCATTGACCAGAAGTGGAACTGGGCTGGCTATATGAATACTGTGGCTATATGAGCAGGGGATTCTGCAATGAGTAACTCACCTGCTATCCATCATCCACAAGGCACAAATCAGGAATGTGATGGAATTCTCTCCACTTGCCTGGAGCAGTGCAGCTCCAATACTCAAAGCTTGTCACCATCCAGGATAAAGCAACCCGCTTGATTGGTATCCCATCCACAAACATCCACTCCTCCCCACCACTGAAGTACAGGAGCAACAGTGTGTACTATCTACAAGATTTTGATTTAATTTAATTTGATTTGATTTATTTTTGTCACATGTAGTAGTATACAGTGAAGAGTATTGTTTCTTGTGCGCTATATAGACAAAACATTCCACTCATAGAGAAGGAAAGGAGAAGGTGCAAAATGTAGTGTTACAGTCATAGCTAGGGTGTAGAGAAAGATCCACTTAGTGCAAGGTAGGTCCATTCAAAAACCTGATGGCAGCAGGGAAGAAGCTGTTCTTGCCTCGGTTGGTACATGACCTCAAACTTTTTCATCTTTTTCCCGATGGAAGAGAGTATCTCAGGGTGCATAGGGTCATAATGCTTTTCTGAAGCAGCGAGAAGTGTAGACAATGTAGTGATGCGATGCAGGAATGCAACAAGGCTCCTTACATAGCGCTTTCCAATCCCACGACTACTAACATCTAGAATGACAAGGTTAGCAAACACATGGAAACACCATGAACTGGAAACTGCCCTCCAAGTCATTCACCATCCTGCCTTGGAAAGGTAGCACCATTCCTTTGCTGTTGTTTGATTCAATATCCTTGAATTGTCTTCCTTACAGCGCTATGGGTGACCTGACACCCGATGGACTGTGACTGTTCAAGATGGTAGTTTATCACCAAGTTGTTGAGGGCAATTATGGAATGCCATAAATGCTTGTTTAACCAGTGACTTGTCCTGTCAGGAGGGCTGAAGGGCCCTTTTCTGTGCTATAATTTTCTTTGTTCTTTGTTCAGTGATAACTTTACAAAATTTTGCACTGGCCTTTATTTGTTGATATAAGAACATAAGAACATAAGAAATAGGAGCAGGAGTAGGCCATCTAGCCCTTCGAGCCTGCCCCGCCATTCAATAAGATCATGGCTGATCTGTCGTGGCTCAGTTCCACTTTCCCGCCCTCTCCCCATAACCCTTAATCTCCTCTCTTATCAAAAACCCATCAACCCGCTTCTTGAAAATATTTAGCGAGGCAGCCTCCACCACTTCAACGGGTAGAGAATTCCAGAGATTCACCACCCTTTGAGTGAAGAAGTTCCTCCTCAACTCCGTTCTAAAACGCCCCCCCTTTATCTTGAGGCTGTGCCCCCTAGTCCTACTGTCTTTTTTGAGCGGGAAGAGTCTCTCCACCTCTATCCTATCCATCCCATTCATCATCTTATACGTCTCAATGAGATCTCCCCTCATTCTTCTAAACTCCAATGAGTACAAGCCTAGTTTATTCAGCCTCTCCTCATAGCTCAACCCCCTCAACTCCGGTATCAGCCTAGTAAACCTCCTCTGCACTCCCTCCAAGGCCAAAATATCTTTGCGCAGGTGCGGCGCCCAAAACTGCACACAGTACTCCAGCTGCGGCCTCACCAATGCCCTATACAGCTGCAGCAAGACCTCCCTACTTGTATATTTGTGCATCATAATCTCTAGGGATGCCTCCAAGAACCAGGGGCAAACTTTCCTTGTAGAGACCCCATCACTTGGGCTGCTGTCTCTCACTCCTTTTATTCTTTCAGGCTGTGTGAGTGTGGCTATGAGGGATTGGGAGGGGGGTATGTTTGAATAAGACTGCAAAGTATTAGAATGTGATAGTGAACTGCAATGTGGTTGACCTTTATCTGCCCTTTGAAATGGCCTGAAGCAAGCCATGCAGTTGTCTAGAGGTTGGATCACAACCACCTTCTCAGGGACAATTAGGAATGGACAATAAATACTGACCTTGCCAGAAGCAACTGCATCCTGTGAATGGATAAAACAAAATCTGATAGTAAACGGCAATGTGAGGTTAGTGTAGAATTGTAGAATCATAGGAAGCTTCCAGCACTTGGCACATCGTGTCTGCTAACAACAGACCATATCCTCCCATTCAGTCTAAACAGGCCTCTCACAGTTTTGTACATTGCACTCAAATCTCCTCTCCCCTGTATTTAAAGCAAGTTTATGTACACAAGTTTCCTAGCCAAGTGATTGTGCTCCTGCAGTCAGGATGCAGCTCTGCTTTAAGAGGTGCAGGCTGGGTGGGGATGTGTAGGCTCAGTTTGCTTGGTGCTAGCTTTCCTTATACTTTGGGCCCCCCTGTTGTGTGTGCAGCCACTCATCAGCTCGATTCCTACTGAACTGCAAGCCACTATCATGGAGACGAGCAGGCAGGATGCAATGTTTGTGCTACGTGCGTTCTTCTCACCAGTCACAGGTTAATCACCCCAAGCAACTCTGTGCTCATTACCAGGCATTATCTAAATTTAGCCCCAGTATTCTAACTGAGGGGTTCTGAAACAGGGCGGCACAGTGGTTAGCATTGGGACCCAGGGACCTGGGTTCGATTCCCGACTTGGGTGACTCTCTGTGTGGAGTTTGCGTATTCTTCCTGTGTCTGTGTGGATTTCCTTCGAGCGCTCCGGTTTCCTCCCATAGTCCAAAGATGTGCAGATTAGGTGGATTGGCCATGCTAAATTGCTCCTTCGTGTCAAGGGGACTAGGGTAAATGCATGGGATTGTGGGGATTGGGCCTGGTGGGATTGTGATCGGTGTAGACTCCATGTACTGAATGGCCTCCTCTGCATTGTAAGATTTTATGATTCTATGAATTGAAGCCATCTTTTAAACCTAATGTTGGATTCTACTCTTAAATTCAAACCCAGATGTCTGTTCGTAGCTGTAGTATATGTATTATTTCATTTTTGAATGTGTGACTGAATGTATAATAAGCATGTGTGTGTGAATGAGTGAGTGCTTTTTGTGAGTGTGTTTGAGTACATACTTTTCACAATGTCACAATGGTTAGCACTGCTATTTCACACAGCCTGGGTTCGATTCCCGGCTTGGGTCACTGTCCGTGCAGAGCCTGCACTGTTCTCCCTGTGTCTGCGTGGGTTTCCTCTGGGTGCTCCAGTTTCTTCCCAGAGTCTAAAAGATGTCCAGGTTAGGCGCATTGACCATGCTAAATTCTCCCTCAGTCTACTCAAACAGGCGCTGGAATGTGGTGACTCGGAGATTTTCACAGTAACTTCATTGCAGTGTTACTGTAAGCCTACTTGTGACGCTAAAAAATAAACTTGAACTTAAAAAACTTCTCAGAGGAGAAATGGCTTGTTCTGTGGCTGGTAATATACTGATGTGGCGATGCTGGTGTTGGACTGGGGTGGATACAGTAAGAAGTCTCACAATACCAGGTTAAAGTCCAACAGGTTTATTTGGAATCGCAAGCTTTCGGAACGCTGCTTCTTCGTCAGATGAAGGTATCTTGAACAAAGAACAAAGAACAGTACAGCACAGGAATGGTTGCTAAATTTGCTGATGATACAAATACGGGTAGAAAAATAAGTTGTGAAGAAGTCATAAGGCGGCCCCAACGGGACATAGGTAGGTTAAGTCATGAAGGAGCAGCACTCCGATAGCTCATGATTCCAAATAAACCTGTTAGACTTCAACCTGGTCAGTGATATCAGTGTGTCCTTGATGCACAGTCACTTTCACAAGGTTTAATTGTCCTTCTGATGTTGTTGCTGTGCTTTGTCCAAAAATAATTTCCAGTTACTTGCCAGAACAATTGATTTCATGTAGAAAAAAACATATAATTTATTATTGAATGCAGATAAATTCACATGTTGATAAAGTTTTGACTGAGAATTAACTACCTGGATTTTATGAAAGAACCACACATGCCACTGGCCTTGAAAAAAGCAGCCAACAAAGATTTAATAGTCCCTGGAGAGCACTCATCGTCTTCTCTGTTGCCAGGTTTGATTTATTGCCACCTCTGCGGGATCTGATATCCAGAGCAAGCAGCAGACCCACTGACTGATCAGCCAATCAGGTTGATTAATCCTTGCAAACATCAAAGCAGGAAGTAAAAAACAAGAAATGTAAATCATATTTAAATGATTGTACAGGAAGTGAAATAAGGATTAGGATATACGATCACGAGGGGTCATGGGCTCAAGGTGAGAGGGGCGAGGTTTAACTCAGATATCAGAGGGACGTTTTTTACACAGAGGGTGGTGGGGGCCTGGAATGCACTGCCAGGTAGGGTGGTGGAGGCGGACGTGCTGGGATCGTTTAAAACTTACCTGGATAATCACATGAGCAGACTGGGAATGGAGGGATACAAACGAATGGTCTAGTTGGATGCATGAGTAGCACAGGCTTGGAGGGCCGAAGGACCTGTTTCCTGTGCTGTACTGTTCTTTGTTCTTTGTTATATACACATTGGGATAAAGGAGGAATGTAAAACGTCAGAACAAAAACTTAGAAAAGAATAAGTCATTCAAAATCTACAATTTTTAAATGTTCTTCTAAGGGAACATAATGACAGGAGTTGGCCATTCAGCCCATCAGACCTGCTCCATCATTCACTGTGATTATGGCTGATCACACATGCCAATGACCTTTTCCCACACTATCCCATATCCCTTTATGTCATTGGTGTTTAGAAATCTGTCAGTCTTTGCTTTAAACCGACACAAAGACTGAGCTTTCGCAGCTATAGGGGTTAGATAATTCGAAAGCTTCACAACCCTTTGACTAGAGAAACATTCTCTTCATCACAGTCCAAAGTGGCATCTCCCTTATTTTGAAATTGTGTCTCCTAGTTCTAGGCTTCCCAATATCAACTCTGCCTATTCCTTTAAGTATTTTCTACAGTTCAATGAGATCGCCTCATTCTTTGAAATTCTTAAGAGAACAGGACCAGTTTCCCCAATCTCTCTTCATAAGACATTCCCACCATCCCCTGGATATCAGTATGATATCCAACATAACCTTCTGGTATATGTTGGAAGCCATATGAGTCACTTGCTATGCCATGACTGATAATGTCCCATATGCCTTCTTAACTACTGTTCACTGCTCTGCTGTCTTCAGGGATTCATGAATCAGTATGTCTAGATCCATCTGTTCCTCTGAGCTTCCTCATGTCCTGCCATTCATTAAATACTCCCTTGTCTTGTTATTTCTTTCACAGTGCACCACCTCACACTTATCAGGGTTAAGTATCATCTGCCACTGCTCTGCCCATCTGACCAGTTTGTTTGAATAAGATCAGGGGCTGCTGCATGGATCAAACATGGCACTGTGGCACAAGAAGCCATTCAAGTTGGGGGAGCAAAAAGGGGTGTAGTCGTAGTTGAGGATTGACAGTGTTCTCCGCAGCAAAGAGCGAGAGTCCAGAAGGTCTTTGAAAGAGTCACATGTGTTTTATTCATTCATTTGTGGGATATGGGCGTCCCTGGCTGGCCAGCATTTGTTGCCCATCCTTAGTTGCCCTTGGAGGGCAGTTGAGAGTCAACCACACTGCTGTGGCTCTGGAATTGCATGTAGGCCAGACCAGATAAGGACGGCAGATTTTCTTCCCTAAAGGACATTAGTGAACCAGATGGATTTTTCTGACAATCAACAATGGTTTCATGGTCATCAGTAGATTTATAATTCCAGATATTTTTTATCGAATTCAAATTCCACCAACTGCCATGACGAGATTCGAACCCAGGTCCCCAGGACATTATCTGAGTTTCTGAATTAATAGTCCAATGATAATACCATTAGGCCATTGCTTCCCATTCCCACGAAACCATCGCCTCCATATGTAATGGATGAAGTAGGAAGTGTCTTAGATTGAAGCTTCTGGAGGAGCGTGTTAAGGAGCTGGAGGTGGAATTAGATGAGCTCCGCATAATTCGTGAGGCAGAGAGAGACATTGATAGGAGTTTTAAGGAAATAGTCACTCCTAGTAATCAGTCTTGGGTCAATGTCAAGAGGAGGGGAAAGAAGCATGTGGGAGGAGAATCCCCTGGGGCTGTTCCCCTCCAAAATAGGTTTTCGGTCCTGGAGGCTACAGTTGAGGAAGCATCAACTGGGGATAGCCAAAGGGAGCAGGACTCTGGGGGTGAGCCTATTGTAAAAGCTCAGGTGTCTAGGGGATGCAAGAGATTGGGCCTCGTGATTGGGGACTCTACAGTTAAGGGGACGGATAGGAGAGTTGGTAGTAAGGGTAGGGACTCAGGGCTGGTGTGTTGCCTACCAGGGGCTGGGGTCCGGGATGTGTCAGAGAGGATATTCAAGACTCTTAGGGGAGAGGGTGATCAACCCCAAGTTATAATTCATGTGGGGACACATGACATAGGGAGGCTAAGGGAAGGGGATATTAAGCAGAGTTTCATGGAGTTGGGATGGAAACTAAAGGCCAAGTCTAACAGAGTGGTTATCTCTGGACTCTTGCCTGTGCCACGGGATAGTTTAGAGAGGAATAGGGAGAGGGAAAGTTTGAACTTGTGGCTGAGGGGATGGTGCAGGAGGGAGGGGTTTAATTTCTTGAGCAATTGGGGCTCATTCTGGGGAAGGTGGGATCTCTATAAGAGTGATGGTATACATCTGAACCAGAGGGGAACAAATATCCTGGGGGGTAAATTTGTGAAGGCTATGCGGAGTGGTTTAAACTGATTCAGAGGGGGGGTGGGATCCTGGGTAGAGGGGGTGAAAGTGAGGGGGGCATAGAAGGGGATGGCATTGCACGGCATTGTGGGGGTGGGGCGGAGCGAGGTTTGAAATGTATATACTTTAACGCGAGGAGTATTCGCAATAAATTGGATGAACTTGCAGCGTGGACCAGTACCTGGGACTTTGATGTTGTGGCCATTTCAGAGACGTGGATAGAGCAGGGTCAGGAATGGATGTTGCAGGTGCCGGGGTACAAGTGCTTTAGTCGGAGTAGAGAAGGAGGTAGAAGGGGGGGTGGAGTAGCATTATTGGTCAAGGACTATATCACAGTGTCAGAGAGGAAGTTTAATGAGGACTTGTCTGTTGAGGTAGTTTGGGCAGAAATTAGAAATAGGAGAGGAGAGGTCACCCTATTGGGAGTCTTTTATAGACCTCCAAAAAGTTCTAGAGAGGTTGAGGAAAGGATTGCAGAGACGATCCTGGTTAGGAGTGAAAGTAATAGGGTAATTGTTATGGGGGACTTTAACTTTACTAACATTGATTGGAATTGCTATAGCTCTAGCTCGTTAGAGGGGTCAGTTTTTGTTCAAAGTGTGCAGGAAGGTTTTTTGACTCAATATGTAGATAGGCCAACTAGAGGTGAGGCTATATTGGACTTGGTGCTGGGAAATGAGCCAGACCAGGTGCTAGACTTGGAAGTTGGTGTGCATTTTGGTGATAGTGACCACAATTCGGTTACGTTCACCTTAGTGATGGAAAGGGATAGGCATGAACCTCGGGTCAGTAGTTTTAGCTGGGGGAAGGGTAATTATGAGGCCATTAGGAGAGAATTAGGAAGCATTGGTTGGACTAGGAGATTACAGGGACTAGGAACGTCTGAAATGTGGAGTTTTTTCAAGGAGCAGCTACTGCGGGTCTGTGATAGGTATGTCCCTGTCAGGCAAGGAGGAATTGGTAGGGCTAGGGAACCGTGGTGCACAAAAAAAGTTGATTTGTTGGTTAGGAAGAAGAAGGAGGCTTATGTTCGGATGAGGCTTGAGGGCTCAGGTAGTGCAGTAGAAAGCTTTAGATTGGCTAGGAGGGAGTTGAAGAGGGAGTTAAGAAGGGCTAGAAGAGGGCATGAGATGACTTTGGCTGATAGGATTAAGGAGAATCCTAAGGCGTTCTATAGGTATGTCAAGAACAGAAGGTTGGTTAGGGCAAGATTAGGGCCAGTTACAGACAGTAGGGGGAAGTTGTGTGTGGAACCGGAAGAGATTGGGGAGGCATTGAACCATTATTTCTCTTCGGTGTTCACGCAGGACGATATGAATGTAGCTGAGGAGGTCACTGGGGTGAAGGGGTGTAAAATAGAAAGTATTGCAGTTGATACAGAGGATGTGTTGGATATTCTAGAAGGGTTGAAAATAGATAAGTCCCCTGGTCCAGACGGGATTTACCCTAGGATTCTATGGGAGGCAAGAGAGGTGATTGCAGAGCCACTGGCTCTGATCTTCAGGTCGTCGTTGGTCTCTGGTATAGTACCGGAAGATTGGAGGACAGCGAATGTTGTCCCATTGTTTAAGAAGGGGAACAGAGACTTCCCTGGGAATTATAGACCAGTGAGTCTTACTTCCGTAGTGGGCAAGGTTTTAGAAAGAATTATTAGGGATAGGATTTATAGTTATTTGGAGAGGAATGAATTGATTAGAGATAGTCAGCATGGTTTTGTAGCGGGAAGGTCGTGCCTTACTAACCTTATTGAGTTCTTTGAGAAGGTGACCAAAGAGGTGGATGGGGGTAAGGCAGTAGACGTGGTATATATGGATTTTAGTAAGGCGTTTGATAAGGTTCACCATGGTATGCTTCTGCAGAAAATGCAGATGTATGGGATTGGTGGTAATTTAGGTACTTGGATCAGGAATTGGTTAGCAGATAGGAGACAGAGGGTGGTGGTTGATGGTAATTATTCATCATGGAGTTCGGTTACAAGTGGTGTGCCTCAGGGATCTGTTTTGGGGCCACTGCTGTTTGTAATCTTTATTAATGATCTGGATGAGGGTATAGTTGGGTGGATTAGTAAGTTTGCTGATGACACCAAAGTCGGAGGTGTGGTAGATTGTGAGGAAGGGTGTCGAAGTTTGCAGGGTGACTTGGACAGGTTGCAGAGCTGGGCCGTGAGGTGGCGGATGGAGTTTAATGCGGAGAAGTGTGAGGTAATCCATTTCGGTAGGAATAACAGATGTGTTGAGTATAGGGCTAACGGGAGGACTTTGAATAGAGTGGAGGAGCAGAGGGATCTAGGTGTATGTGTACATAGATCCCTGAAAGTTGGGAATCAAGTAGATAAGGTTGTTAAGAAGGCGTACGGTGTCTTGGCGTTTATTGGTAGGGGGATTGAATTTAGGAGTCGCAGCGTCATGTTGCAACTGTACACAACTCTGGTGCGGCCGCACTTGGAGTACTGTGTGCAGTTCTGGTCCCCACATTACAGGAAGGATGTGGAGGCTTTGGAGAGGGTGCAGAGGAGGTTTACCAGGATGTTGCCTGGTATGCAGGGGAGGTCCTATGAGGAGAGACTGAGGGATTTGGGGTTGTTTTCACTGGAAAGAAGGCGGCTAAGAGGGGATCTTATAGAAACATATAAGATGATTAGAGGTTTAGATAGGGTGGATGGTGATAGCCTGTTTCCTCGGATGGAGAAAGCTAGCACGAGGGGGCATGGCTTTAAATTAAGGGGGGGTAGTTATAGGACGGATGTCAGGGGCAGGTTCTTTACCCAGAGGGTGGTGAGGGACTGGAATGCCCTGCCTGCTGCAGTTGTAAATGCGCCTAGTTTGGGGGCGTTTAAGAGATTGGTGGATAGGTTTATGGACGAAAAGGGATTGGTTTAGATTAGTGGGTCAATGTTTTTTTTAAAATAAGACTGGTCGGCGCAACATTGTGGGCCGAAGGGCCTGTTCCGCGCTGTAATGTTCTATGTTCTATGTTCTATGAAGGGCAACCAGTGGATAGACTGAATTTAAGCTTCCAGAAGGCATTTGATAAGGTGCCTCATCCAAGGTAAAAAATAAAAGTTCATGGTGTAGGAGGTAATATCCTGGCATGGATTGAAGATTGACTGGCTAAGAGGAAACAGTTGGCAAGATGTAGTGAGTGGTTTGCCACAGGGATCAGTGCAGAGGTCTCAACTTCTCACAATTTATGTAAATGATGAAGGTATGGTTGCTAACTTTGCTGATGATACAAATACAGATAGAAAAATAAGTTGTGAAGAGGTCATAAGGAGGCCTCAAGGAGACATAGTTGGGTTAATTGAGCGTGCAAAGATCTGGCAAGTAAAGTATAATGTGGGAAATTGTCTATTTTGGCAGGAAGAATAAAAAAAAAGCATTTTAAATAAATGATGAGAAATTGTAGAGCTCTGAGAATCAGGGGGATCTCAATGTCCAAGTGCTTGAATCACAAGGGCAGCACGGTGAAACAGCGGTTAGCACTGCTGCCTCATAGCTTGGGTCACTGCCTATGTGGAGTCTGCATGTTCTCCCCGTATCTGCATGGGTTTCTTCCAGGTGCTCTGGTTTCCTCCCACAGTCTGAATGATGTGCTGGTTAGGTGCACTGACCGTGCTAAATTCTCCCTCAGTGTACCCGAACAGGCGACAAGAGTGTGGTGACAAGGGGATTTTCACAGTAACGTCATTGCAGTGTTAATATAAGCTTACTTGTGACAATAATAAATAAACTTAAAATTTTTAAAACACAAAATGTTTGTATGCATGTGCAGTAAGTAATTAGGGAACATCACAGAATGTTAGAGTTTACTGCGAGGGGAATTGAATAGAAAAGTAGGGAGGTTATGCTTCCACTGCACAGGACACTGGTCAGATCACAACTGGAGTTCTGTGCACAGTATTGGCCTCCTTGTGTAAGGAAGGATATAATTGCATTAGATGCAGTTCACACTAAATACCTGGAATGGGCAAGCTGTCTTATGAGGAAAGATTGGAAAAGTTAAGCATGTATCTGGTGGAGTTTCAAAGCGTAAGAAGTGGTTTGATTGAAACATGTAAAATCCTAAGAAGTCTTGAGAGGATGGATGTGGGGAGGATGTTTCTTATTGCTACAGAACTAGGGGGTCACTGTTTAACAATGAGGGGTTGCCCATTTAAGGCAGGCACCCTGGCACAATGGCTAGCACCCTCCACAGTTGGAGAGTCGGTGCAGGCTTGACAGGCCAAATGGCCTCCTTCTGCACTATAAAGATTCTATGCTGACCTCCTGTGCGAATGCCTCCCAGGCTGGAGAGGTAGGGTTGTTGTGCTTTCCGGACCCATCGCTGGGATACAGGATGTGCCTGTGTACCCACGTATCCTCTGATCTTGCCCTCGAGAACCTGCTGAGGAAAGCAGGGGGCCGCTTCTTCTTGAGACTTAGGGCCTCTTGTTCATAGAAAATATCTGTAAGCCTTTTGTAGACGGGATGGTGCGGGGTGCATGGTGGGGGGGGTGGGGTTGGCTAGAGAGAGAGCTGTATGTGTTCAGCTGGTATTTAAATAAGGCTCGCTAACCTTTGACCCTGCAAGCTGACGGGGGAGGGGGGGCAGGCGCAGCAGCTTCTGACCCACCCGCTGACTCGGTCTGCTACTCCCCGGTGCATAATGAATGAGCATCCAAGAATGGAATTGGGCGCCAGTTCCCGGCATTCCGAGCAGACTGTTCGGAGCCGCCAAAACCACCGCCACCACACCCAAGGGTGGGATTTTCCGGCCACACTCGCCCCAAAACCGGAAAATCCTGCCCGAGGTCAACAGACATTAGTGTGGTCTGCCCTCTCCCCCCACCCCCACTCCTCCTCCCCCACCCCCCTCCCCCAACCACTACGATTCCCGTGACAAGCAGAATGGGAAAATTCCGCCCTTAGTCTCATTGATGGAAAGTTCTGCACATTATTCTTTCTGTTTAAATTCTTCCCTATCTTTGCTTTTGTAGTCATTGCAAAATTCATGAACGTATTCTGTTTCATTCGGGTAATTGGTGCTCTTTAGGGTCACCGAACAGTGTGAATCCTCCAATAATTCTGCTTCCTCACTACACTGTTTCATCAAGTCACTATGAGTTGTTTATTTTCATTGGTGATATTTTCATGATTTTCATCTGGCATTGCTTTGAACCTTGCCTCTGTGTATTGGAGTTTATCGGTTTAGATGTTTCACGTGGATCTGGGCCTTCTACAATTACTGTTCTTTCAGTTTCTTCCTTTGCCCTTGACTGTTGTTGCCTCTTGTTCTTTTTGTTAAAAGTGCTGCTTTTGTTGTGTTTTATTTTGTACAGTTGTAAGGTACAGCATTGTTCTATGTTCAGTTGTATGATTTTTCTTAGAATTCCTTTGTAGCAAAATTGCAAAGACAGGAGGAAAATTGTTCCAAAAGCATGGTAAATGTCGGAACAGACTAATGGCATGGGTGTTAAAGCAAGAGAGCCCAATGTGTTCCATTGAGGAGGTAGCCTTGCTTTAGACAGGGATTACGACATAGTGATGGGGTACCTTGCAGTAAGGCATTACACTCCCCTACTCTCATACCTTGGCTTTGTGATTATTTTTTCAGAGGGCCTGTTTAGTCATTGGAACAGCACTGCAGCACAGTGGTTAGCACTGCTGCCTCACAGCGCCAGAGACCTGAATTCAATTCCTGGCTTGGGTCACTGGCTGTGCGCAGTCTGCATGTTCTCCCCTTGTCTGCATGGGTTTTGTCTGGGTGCTCTAGTTTCCTCCCACAGTCGAAAAGACGTGCTGATTAGGTGCGTTGGCCGGGCTAAATTCTCCCTCAATGTACCCAAACGGGCACTGGAGTGTGGCGACTAGGGGATTTTCACAGTAACTTCATTGCAGTGTTAATGTAAGCCTACTTGTGACACTTTTGAATAAACTTCAACTGATAGGATTTGCTTTATATTGTGTGAATATTTATTTTTACTGTTGGCTGTTTGTTTCTGTCGCTGCAGTATGAAGTCTCACAACACCAGGTTAAAGTCCAGCAGGTTTATTTGGAATCACGAGCTTTCACCTGATGAAGGAGCAGCGCTTCAAAGCTTGTGATTCCAAATAAGCTTGCTGGACTTTAACCTGGTGTTGCGAGACTTCTTGCTGTTCCCACGCCAGTCCAATGCTGACATCTCCACATCATGGCTTCTATGGTTGTGGTGGGGTGGAGAGGAAGCATATGCAGGAGGACCTGGATGCAACATTAGCTGGGGCCAGATGGTCCTAATGTAAGTAAAACAGGAGAACAGTTTAAATCTCATGGCAGTGGGTTATTCTTGTCATCTAAAAGTGCTCGCAGTTTCGCATGCCATTCCACATCCTTTTGTCCATGGGTGAGTTAAACTGAAGATGCAGAACATGATTTTTCTCATGCAGGGTGAATGAATAAACCACGGGATATATTCCTTTCCCCACTTGGAATAATGTCCAAAGTATTTTTGAGTTCTGATTTTTCAAGATGCCTTTGGTTTCACAAGGGCCAGGAAACAAATTGGGACATTTCCAATGTTGTGCGTATTGACAGGTTCAGGAGATTTATCTGTGTTTCTACTTGCCGAGCATTCAGATTATTTTATGAATAGTGCGGAAGACTGAAGCTTCAGCTGAGAGGAATTCTCACTGTGTAATCAACAGTACAATATGTCAGGGTCTTTTATTTTTTTGTATTTGACTGACATTACACTTTATCTACAATGACAACTAGAACAAATTTCTGTAATGAAGTCACCTTGCACTGCTGTTGTTCATAACTGCTGTTTCCTGTAGGAATCATTACTAAGTCAAAGCAGTTTTTCACTCTGAATTTTCCAGTAAGATCTGTACTAAATGACGAGTAGCTTTTATGTTACCTCCCCTCTTCGCCGCCCCCCCACCCCCCGGAAAAAAAATCTAACACAGTCTAACACAGCAGGCGTTCTGTCACTATTGAGAGTTGTGCCTGTGTGCATTATCCTCTATCAAGTAGCATGCTGACATGAAAGTATCATCACTCCTCATACGGTCTCATGTTTTAATCAATCTCCTTCCACTTCAGTCAGACTGTTGGGCCAACCTTCACACACTTGTGAGAGGAAGTGATATTTGCCTCCAGAAAATCTCCCTCCTGCTGGTTGATTTGCGCAGCAACTTGGGAAATATGCAATGCGTCGTTCTTTGTTCCAAATGTCTCCGACCTTATTCCCAGAGGAGGTGGCATTTGCTAACTGTGGACTCGAAATGGACATGTGAGAGTCTAGACAGTGATGGCACATATTTTCAGAGGAAGTGAGTAGGGGGACTATGTGGATTCGGGGGCACTTAGAGTCACTCCTGTTTTCTCTTTACAACATCCATACTCCAACTCTTTACATTAAGTGTTTTAAGTTTGTGAGTTTTAAGTTTATTTATTAGAGTCACAAATAGGCTTACTGCAATGAAGTTACTGTGACAACCCCCCAGTCGCCACACTCCAGCGCCTGTTCGGTTGCTCTAAGGGAGAATTCAGCATGTCAAATGCACCTAACCTGCGGCACGGTAGCACAGTGGTGGGCGGCACAGTAACACCGTGATTAGCACAGCTGCTTCACAGCTCCAGGAACCTGGGTTCCATTCCCAGCTCGGGTCACTATCTGTGTGGAGTTTGCACATTCTCCTCGTGTCTGTGTGGGTTTCCTCCGGATGCTCTGGTTTCCTCCCACAGTCCAAAGATGTGTGGGTTAGGTTGATTGGCCGTGCTAAAAAATTTCCCCTTAGTGTCCTGAGATGTGCAGGTTAGAGGGATTAGCGGGTAAAATATGTAGGGACGTGGGGGTAGGACCTGGCTGGGATTGTGGTCGGTGCAGACTCGATGGGCCGAAGGGCCTTTTCTGCACTGTAGGGTTCTATGATTCTATGATCTTTTGGGAGGAAACTGGAGCACCTGGAGGAAATCCACTCAGACTCGGGGAGAATTTGCAGACTCCACAAAGACAGTGACCCAAGCCTGGAATCAAACCCAGGTCTCTGGAGCTGTGAAGCAGCAGTGCTAACTACTGCCCTATTGTGCCACCATGCTGGTTTATCAGGGACAATGTCTTAGCCCAATGGTATTGAAGCTAATTGTTGAGCTATATGTTATCAGGGACTGTCAGGTTGAGTCTATCTTATACAGCTTTAGTGGAGATAAACACCAATGTTAACGAAACCATTTATCTGCTTTGATTTGTATGTTTATTTATTTCTATGTAATTCTCTGATTAAACTGTATAGCTATATAGTTACTGTTAAGTACAAATGGAGGTCAATGGGTAAAATTTAATTGCTATTGCAAAGATGTGGTTCAAAGGTGACCAGGACTAGGAACTGAACATTCAGGGATATTCTTTATTTGGGAAGGATAAGCAGAGGGGAAAAGGAGTGAGGTGCGGGGAAGAGCACTGTTAATAAGGGATGCGATCAGTACATTAGACAGAGAGAATCTTAGATTGAAGGATCAAGAACTCAATTTTCCGGCATCTTCTGTTTTTTGTTTCAGATTCCAGCATCCACAGTGTTGGTTAATGTGCAAAAGCAGAGAGTGGGAATGAATGGGTCATTCTCAGGATGGCAAGCTGTTACTGATGGGGTATCACAAGTATCAGCTGTTCACAATCTGCATCAATGATCTGAATGTAAATTGTGAGGAGGATGCACAGAGGTTTCAAGGGTTTGGATAGGCTACATTGGTCAGCAAGAACATGGCAGATGGAATATAATGTGACTAAGTGTGAAGTTATCCAACTTGTTAGGAGAAAAAAACAGAAAGGCAGAGTATCCTCAGTGGTGAGAGATTTGGAAGTTGATGTACTCAGGGACCTGGGTGTCCTCGCTTGAGTCACTGAAAGCTAGCATGAAGGTGCAGCAGGCAATAAGAAAGGCAAATCGAACATTGGCGTTCATTGCAAGGAGATGAATACAGGAGTCAAGGCGTGGGATTGTCCAGCCATGCTCATCCCGAGACTGGAAAATCCTGCCCGAGATCAACAGACCTTTGTATGGTCCTGTCCCGCCTGCTACGATTTCCATGGAGGGCAGGATGAGAAAGTTCTGCCCAAGATGTCTTACTGTTATTGTTTGGAATCTTGGTGAGACTTCATCTGGAGTATTGTGTCCAGTTTGAATCTCTGAATCTAAGAAAGAATCTATTTGCCATTGAGGAAGTTCAATGAATGTTCACCAAATAAATCCCAGAAAACTGGGGCTGTATTCTCTGGAGTGTCACTCAATGAGAGACATTCTCAACAAAACATCAACGTTCTTACAGAATGTGACAGGGTAGATGTGGAAAGGATGTAATTGTTAATGCACGGGGTTATGGGGGTAGAGTGGGCTTGGGTGAGATGCTGTTTTGGACAGTCTCACTGGGCTGAATGGCCTCCTTCTGCACAATAGTGGTTCTATGGATTCTATGTTTCCCCTGGCTGGTGCCCCTAGATCCAGGGGACACAGTCTCAGAATAAAGAGCAGGCCATTTAGAGACTAAGATTAGGAGAAAGTTCTTCACTCAAAGCGTGCTAAATCTTTGGAATTCTGTACTCCGGAAAGCTATGAAAGTTCAATTATTGAGGATGTTCAAAACAGAAATCGATATATTTCTGGATACCAATGGCATCAAGGAATATTGCAATAGTGGAGAAAATGGTGCAAGGGGTCAATGATCAGCCAGGATCTGTTTGAGTGGCGGAGCAAGCTCAAGAGGCTGAATAGACTACTCCCTCTCCTATTTCCTATGTTCTTATCCATATGCCAAGAATAAGTTAAAATATTATTGAATTTGAAATCCATTTTAGTAAATTTTCCGAAGCGCTAGCTTCAAAATTGAAATAATCTGTACAAAGGACTTCTAGAATCAACCTTATCTTTAAAGGTAACTTACAAAGTTGATAGTACTTGACAAATGTCTCAGCAGTTTTGAGTACACAGTCAATGCAGAAACTTGAGTGGTTCGCACTATTGCCTCACAATGCCCCCGGGTGACTGCGTGGGGTTTGCACATTCTCCCCGGGTCTGCGTGAGTTTCCTCCGGGTTCTACGGTTTCCTCCCATACTCCAAAAATGTGCAGGTTAGGCGGATTGGACAGGATTGGCCATTGTATGCAGCACGGTGGCACAATGGTTAGCACTGCTACCTTGCAGCTCCAGGGACCTGGGTTCAATTCCTGGCTTGGGTCACTGTCTGTGTGGAGTTTGCACTTTCTCCCCATGTCTGTGTGGGTTTCTTCCAGGTGCTCTGGTTTCCTCCCACATTCTGAAAGATGTGCTGGTTAGGTGCATTGACCCGAACAGGTACCGGAGTGTGGTGACTAGAGGAATTTCAGAATAACTTCATTGCAGCATTGATGTAAGCCTTACTTGTGGCTAATAAATAACTAAACTTTGATAAATTGACCTTTAGTACCAGTGGATTAGCAGGGTAATTATGTGGGGTTATGGGGTAGGGCTTGGGTGGGATTGTGGTTGGTGCAGACTCAATGGGTAAATTGCCTTCTTCTGCACTGTAGGGATTCTATGATTCTTACAAGGCGTGGATAGGATGGAATGGTAAATGCGTGGGGTTATGTGGATAGGGTGGGCCTGGATGAGATGCTCTTTCAGAGAGTCGGTGCATACTCAAGGGGCTGATTGGCCTTCTTCTGCACTTCTTTTGTCTATGCTACAAGTAAGAATTTTCAAGTTACTGCATTGGCCATGCCCTCACAACAGTTGGAGGATCAGAAAATGGTGCCCTTTTTGAAAAGAGCTGCATATTCAGGGATTCCTGACAATATAATATTCATTTAATCAGATCCCAGAAAGTGCAGTAAAAATTAGGAGTCTTCTTTTTGCGGGCGGGGAGCGGGGGCGTGTCGGCAGTGGTGGTGGTGGATGGACGTGTGAGGTGGCTGGGCTGGGGAGTTGTGGTGTGGGGATATGGTTGAATGTTTGCTCTGGGAAGTGAAAAAGCCTCTCGTTTTGCTGAACCATCGTCAACTGCAAGCATTCCTTCCTCAAGTACAGCATTGTGCAAGGCATCGTGAGTAATCCCAACATTTTCTGGTCTTATTCTGATTTTGTTTTTAAATTTCACATTTCCAGTGTCTGTGGTATTTTGCCATCACTGTACTGCACGAACGATAATGCTTCTGAAATAGGGAAGGCCATCCCACCTTTCCCATGGATTTGGTCTCTCTCTCTCTCTCTCTCTCTCTCTCTGAGCAAGATTGTCACTGAGCCAAATCAGAGATTGTTCTGTGTTTTGGGTCCTTGCCCGCAAGGAATTGGATGGAAACTGCCCAAACTCATTTCACACATTAGACATCTCATTAAACTGGCCTGAATATCAACATTCGCCTCAAAGGTAGAAGAACGTTATGCTGACCCAGTGTGTGCACTTATTCTGTAGATAAGAAAGGAACTCTTTTAAATATCTGATCAGGACTGTCCTCGCTACATTTACTGAGCAAGACCTTGTTCCTTTGCCAGACCCTTTTACTTTTGCATCAGTCACAAAAGTGATGCGCTGTTTCCTCTGTTGTCAGACAGTGTCAGTGCCACATGCCCGTGAGTGCAGTCAACAGTTGAAAACAGCATAGCTTTAATCAGAGAGGAGGAATTGTCACTTGCTTTTGTTATTGGAGGGTTGTTAAGTTTAAGGATACCACCAAATGTACACATCTAATAAGGAATTGAGGGTTGCCCATTTAAGATTTGATTTGATTTGATTTATTGTCACGTGTATTAACATACGAGAAAAGTATTGTTTCTTGCACACTACACAGACAAAACATACTGTTCATAGAGAAGGAAACAAGAGAGTGCAGAATGTAGTGTTACAGTCATAGCTAGGGTGGAGAGAAAGATCAATTTAATGCAAGGTAAGCCCATTCAAAAGTCTGCCAGCAGCAGGAAAGAAGCTGTTCTTGAGTTGGTTGGGATGTGACCTTAGACTTCTGTGTCTTTCTCCCAACGGAAGAAGGTGGAAGACAGAATGTCTGGGATGCATGGGGTCCTTAGTTATGCTGGCTGCTTTCCCGAGGCAGCAGGATATGCAGACAGAGTCAATGGATGGGAGGCTGGTTTGCATGATGGATTGGGCTACATTCATGATCTTTTGTAGTTCCTTGCAGCTTTGGGCAGAGTAGGAACCATACCAAGCTGTGATGTAACTGGAAAGAATGCTTTCTATGGTGCATTCTTTCCAGTTATAAAAGTTGATGAGAGTCACAGCTGACATGCCAAATTTCCTTAATCTTCTGAGAAAGTAGAGACAAGACAGATAGGAGGAGGAGGTTCTTCTGTCAGAGGGTAGTGAATTTGTGGAATTATTTACCACAGAGGGCTGTAGATGCTGGGCCAGGAAAGTGCAGTTGTGGATTATCATAGCAGATTAGTCATGATCTCACTGGATGGCAGAGCAGACTCAATGGGCCGAATGGCCTATTCTGCTCCTTTTAGTGTCTTATGGTCTAATTTGTTCATTCCTAAAAGATGTCTTGCTTTGGAGTTAGCTGCGTGTAACCTTTTGTATTGGCCAGGACCCTTTTCTTGTGATAAGTATTTTCATAAGCTGATTTAAATTGGGTGCCATGGTGGCGCAGTGGTTACCACCACTGCCTCACAGTGCCATGGACCCATGTTCAATTCTGGTTTGGGTGACTGTGTGGAGTTTTCACATTTTCCCTGTGTCTTTGTGGGTTTCTCCTGGGTACATTCTGTGGGGAGAGTTTTTCGACTGTCCTTTGGCGAACCCATCGCGTGCCAAAACCTTGTTTTAGGTGGTGTAAAAGATGCCCAAATGTTCTACATCGGACACCCAAACATTGCAGCGGGCAACAAAAAATTCCAGCAGTTGGGTTGATGACAAGCTTAATATTGTAATTTGTTAATTAATGATTTCAAGACAGTGGAAGTGCTGCCAATTTCAATGTCTGCATGTCTTCCATATTATCAGACACTGTCTTGATGGATCTGACATCATCGTGCCAATGATGGGGAGGTGATGGTCTAGTGGTATTATCACTAGGCTATTAATACAGAAACTCAGCTAATGTCCTGGGGACCTAGGTTCGAATCCTGCCATGGCAGGTGGTGGAATTTGAATCCAATTTTAAAAATCTGTAATTAAGAATCTAATGATGACCATGAAAGATTGTTGATTGTCTGATAAACCCATCTGGTTCACTAATGTCCTTTAGGGAAGGAAATCTGCCATCCTTACCTGGTCTGGCCTATATGTGGCTCCAGAGCCACAGCAATGTAGTTGAATCTGAACTGTCCTCTGGACTAAGGATGGGCAATAAATGCTGGCCTGTCAGGAACACCCATGTCCCATGAATAAATAAAAATAAATAATTTGACAGTGCAGCGGGGGGTGGGGGGGAACTGGAGACATGGGATAACTTAGTCATGGCTATGGAGAACATTACTGTGCCAACATATAATTAATTGCATGTGATGTTTGCTTTATCCCACATTGTTTACGGCTGCTTTGTTCTGAGAGGTTCTGCACTGTCCCTTTTCATATCCCTCTGATGGCTCCTGTAAACTTCAAAGCCCAACAACACTTGCCTAGAAACATTTTCTGAAGTGCCCCCTTCTTGAGCTGGACCAATCCCAGAGCAGCGCTGCCACTGTCTCATCTTGAAAAGAACTCTCATTTAAAGAGAGCTTCAAAGAGCTTCTCTCAAGCATACACACTCACACACGCTCGCGCATACACACACACATACACACAGAAGAGCACTTTCCAAACAACTAAAAGCCAATGTGTCCCCTTTGTCGGGTACGCTAATCAATTTAATGATAACTGCGAAAAGCTGGCTGCCTTTTAATATGTAAGTCAATCAACACAGGTTCACAATTACATTGTCTTTTGATAACGTCCTGTTGACTTATTAAAACAAAATGAAATATCTCCATTGATGAATGTATTTGTGAGGCAGCTGTGGGGATTGTGCTCAGCTTGTCCTCTCAAACTGAAGTGTCTCTTGTTTGCAAACTCAGAACTCATTTTAGATACGGCGCTCTGTGGCATACAGATTCTAACCCGAACATGATGGGAAGGCACTGATTATGTCTTGTGTCTGGCCAGATTGTGTTTCAATGTATTTCGTAACCTCTGCTGCTGCCAATCAATGCTTGGTTTTTGCTGCCTGAGTGACATCTAAAGATTTATGAAATCTGTTTAATTTTCTGAGGGGGCAGTTTAACCAATTTGCGCCAGTGGGATTTGCGGCATCAAGAGTCGAAGAGGCTGCCACTCCAGTGCAGTTGTGTGGTAGCATTGTGCAGAGTTGCCATATTTCAGCTCAGGTGTAAAACCAATAGGGTAGCTGTAAAATATCCCACAGCACCTGTTTTGAAGAATTAAGGACAGGGGAGATCTCTCCACTGACCTGCTGGAAATTTATTCCTCAACTAACACCTGTTAGTGAGGGCGGCACGGCGGCACAGTGGTTAGCACTGCTGCCTCACAGCGCCAGAAATCCGGGTTCTATTCTGCCCTCGGGTCACTGTCTGTGTGGAGTTTACATGTTTTCCCCATGCCTGCGTGAGTTTCCTCTGGATTGTCCAGTTTCCTCCCACGGTCCAGCACAGTTTACAGTTCTGCTCAATCTATATTGTGTACAGTTCTGGTCACCCTATTATAGAAAGCATATTATTAAACTAGAAAGAGTGCAGAAGAGATTTACGAGGATGCTACCAGGACTTGATGGTTTGAGTTATAAGGAGAGGCTGGATGGACTGGGACTTTTTTCTCTGGAGCCTAGAAGGCTGAGGGGTGATCTTATAGAGGTCTATAAGATAATGAAGGGTACAGATCAGCTAGAAAGTCAATATTTTTTCCCAAAGGTAGGGGAGTTAAAACTAGAGGGCATAAGTTTAAGGTGAGAGGGGAGAGATACAAAAGTGACCAGAGGGGCAATTTTTTCATACAGAGGGTGGTGAGTGTCTGGAACAAGCTGCCAGAGGTAGTAGTAGAGGCAGGTACAATTTTATCTTTTAAAAAGCATCTACATAGTTACATGGGTAAGATGGATATAGAGGGATATGGGCCAAATGCGGGAATTGGGACTAACTTAGGGGTTTTAAAAAAAAGGCAGCATGGACAAGTTGGGCCAAAGGATCTGTTTCCATGCTGTAAACTTCTATGACTCTATGACTTCAAAAATGTGCAAGGTTAAGTTGATTGGCCATGCTAAATTGACCCTAGTGTCAGGAGGATTAGCAGGGTAAATATGAGGATTTATGGAAATAGGGCCTGGGTGAGATTGTGGTCATGCAGACTTGATGGGCCGAATGGATTCCTTCTGCATTATAGATTCTATGATTCTAAAAGCAGATTATGTGACCGTTATGCATTACTGTTTGTGGGTTCTTTTTTTAAAATTTGTTTATGAGATGTGGGTGGCAGTGGCTGGGCCAGCATTTATTGCTCATTCCTGAGGGTATTTAAGAGCCAACCACATTGCTGTGAATCTGGAGTCACGTGTAGGCCAGATCAGATAAGGTCAACAGATTTCCTGCCCTAAACAACTTCAGTGAACCAGATGGGTTTGTACAAAAGTTGACAATAGTTTCATGGTCATCAGCAGCTTCTTAGGTTTCCCAGGGCTAGATGGGGAAGTCCAGCCCAAAGAACCCCATGGGGGATGGGCCCTAAGACCTCTGAGGTGGTTCTGATTGGGGTGCTCATTGAGAATGGTGCCCCAATCTCTAAGCAGCAGGGTTTTGCTGGCATGGTGATGCCCCAACTCCCATATGATGGTGTGAAAGATGATCTCTTCGTTTTTTTGGCAGAGTGTGGTAAGATTCAGAGAGAAAACCAACTGGTTACTCTGGAGAGAAACATGCCCACTCACATTCTCCCATCTTTTGGAAAAATTCTGCCCTTCTTCAACCAATATTTTGGTTCCAGTAACTCCTTTTTGGCGTTGGCATTCATTTTTGTCTGATCATTCTTTTGTGGAATGTCTTGAGTCATTTATCTACATTAAAGGTAACGTATAAATGCAATTTGTTGGTTTTATTTGATTTGATTTATTATTGTGACGTGTATTGGGCTACAATGAAAAGTATTATTTCTTGTTCACAGTACAGTCAAAACGTAAGTTCTAAGTTTATTCATTCATGTCACAAGAAGGCTTACATTACCATTGCAATGAAAATCCCCTAGTTGCCACACTCCAGCGCCTGTTCAAGTACACTGAAGGAGGATTTAGCATGGCCAATGCATCTAACCAATTCGCCTTTCAGACTGTGGGAGGAAACCAGAGCACCCAGAGGAAACCCACACGGACACAGGGAGAATATGCAATCTCCACACAGCCAGTGACCCAGGCAAGAGAATTGAATCCGGGTCCTGGGACTGTGAGGCAGCAATGATAACCACTGTGCCACCTTGCTGCCCCCTATGTACTCTATAAACAGTATGAATATACTGTTCATAGAGTACATAGGGGAAAAGGAAAGGAGAGGGTGTAGAATATAATGTTGCAATTATAAGTGGTGTGTAGAGAAAGATCAGCTTATTAATATATGATAGGCCCGATCAAAAGTCTGATGGCTGCAGGGAAGAAGCTGTTCTTGAGTCAGTTGGTACGTGATCTCAGATATTTGTATCTTTTTCCCAATGGAAGAAGGTGGAAGAGAGTATCTTTGGGACGTGGGGGGTCCTTAATAATGCTGGCTGCTTTTCCGAGACAACAGGAAATGTAGATGGAACCAATGAATGGAAGATTGGTTTGCATGATGGGTTTTGTTCATAACCCTTTGTCATTTCTTGCGGTCTTGGTTAGAGCAGGAGCCATACCAAGCTATGATACATCTGGATAGCATGCTTTCTATGGTGTATCTGTAAAAATTGATAAGAGTCGTAGTGGACATACCAAATTTCCTTAGTTTCCTGAGAAAGTTGAGACGTTGGTGGGCCTTCTTAACTATAGTGTTGGCATGGAGGGACCAGGACAAGTTTCTGAAAATCTGGACACCTAGAAACTTGAAGCTCTCGACCATTTCTATTTCATCCCCATTGACGAAGACAGGGGCACGTCCTCCCCTTTGTTTCCTCCAGTAACTAAGGTGAATACAATATATCGCAAAGCTGTTGTAAAGCTGCTGGGAGCAGTGATTGGCTTCAAAATGCTAAAACACTATGAGGCTTGGGCTTGGAGAGGGGAAAGCCAGGCCGGTGAATCATTGGTTGCTAGCAACCAAAAGAATTATAACACATTAACACTTGTGTGGTCACCAATTAGATTCAGGGGGATGTTTAGGGACACAGGAGAAGCAATTTTATTTTTATTCATTTAGATTATCTGTCTTACACTTTTACCTTTGTACCTTTACATTCAGCCGAGTTTAATTGAGGCAGTAAAACCGTCTTAGTCGGAAGGAATAACTTAATGCTCATTAGTTACTGTCATGAGCATATGGATTCCTGCACAATAACTCTGATAGATATTGGCAGCAAAATGTCCCTTTTGGGGGAATTATTTCAACAATTTGCAGCATTGGCAAAATGGATTACTTCTCCATTATATTTAATATAATGAAATCTTACAATCTTTGACCTTCCCTTTATTTAATACTTTAACGTATTTAGGAAAAAAAATTGAAGCTCACTTTTTTAACGTGGCGCATGATCGCTTCTCCCTTGAGACCTTTATTAATTGCTTTTCTGTTTATGTACATTTAAATGCACAAAGACTCACACTGTGTTCTGGAAGCCGCGGCAAGTAACAGCAATGTCATTCTTGAAAATCTGCCTAGCCACTGATCTACAAGAACAAGGTTCCAATCAAATATTGCTGTGTTGTCAGCCAGCCATCAAGCCGTTTGAAACTGGAAGAGATGGCTCTCTTCATCCTGATGCCCTTAAGATAATCTGAGACAACAAAGTGAACATCCACAGTGAAGGTTATTAGGAGGTTCTGATCTGGAGATCCGAAGATGGCACATGTACAACAGCACATATTGCCGGGACTAAAGCATTTTAAGCCTTCCATCATGGTGCTGTAGGTATAGGCAGTGGATTCTTACAATTGACCCATCCAGTGCTGAATATGCTTGAGGACCGTCTCCAGGGCCAATCCATGAATTTCGCACTGCAAGTATCCTTTTTTAAAAGCAGGACTCACATGATCAGGGTCCCCAGCCTTCTAATCCAAGCAGATGCAAAATACTGCAGATGCTGGAATCTGAAACAAAAACAGAAAATGCTGGAGAAATTGCAGAGGGAGAATAAACCAACGTTTCGAGTCTGGAGGCTCTTTGTCAGAGACCCTCGAGGGTTGTGTGTTGTGCGAACTCGCTTAATGTGGGACATGCTTAATGATAAAAACTGGGCAGCTTGGGACAAAGGGTCTGTTTCTATGCTGTAAATGTCTATGACTCTGTGACTCTATGAGAGAGGCACAGTGGTGCTGAGGTTGGTCTCTCCTAAATCATCATTCAGCAATGTAGGGCGGGGCTTTCCAGCCACGTTTGCCCCAAGACCAGAAAATTCTGCCCAAGGTGAATGGACATTTGCATGGTCCTGTCCGCCTGCTATGATTGGGCGGCACGGTGGTTAGCACAGCTGTCTCACGGCGCCAAGTACCCGGGTTCAATTCCAGCCTTGGGTGACTGCCTGTGTGGAGTTTGCACGGCCTTCCCGTGTCTTCCTGGGTTTCCTCCGGGTGCTCCGATTTCTTCCCATAGTCTGAAAGACGTGCTGGTTAGGTGCATTGACCTGAACAGGTGCCGAAATGTGGTGCTTAGGAGAATTTCACAGTGACTTCAATGCAGTGTTAATGAAAGCCTTACTGGTGGCTGAAGGATGACCTGATAAAGGTCTTAAAATTTATTTATTAATGTCACAAGTAGACTTACATTAACACTGCAATGAAGTTACTGTGAAAATCCCCTAGTCACCAGACTCTAGTGCCTGTTTGGGTACATCGAGGGAAGAATTTAGCGTGGCCAGTGCATCTAACCAGCAGTCTTTTGGATTGTGAGAGGAAACTGGAGCATCTGGAGGAAACCCACATACACATGAGGAGAGTGTGCAAACTCTGCACAGGCAGGGATCCAGGCCAGGAATTGAACCTGGGTTCCTGGCGCTGGGAGGCAGCAGTGCTAACCGTTATGCCACTGTGCTGCCCTGTGTTTAGAATGATGAAAGGTTTTTAATAATTTTGATAGAGAGAGAATGTTTCCTCTTGTGATGAAGAGCATAATAAGAGGCCATCGATATAAGATAGTCACCAAGCAATCCACTAGGGAATTCAGTAGAAAAGGATGGTGGGAATTCGTTACCACAGGGAATGATTGAAGCAAATTGTTTCAGTGGAATTGAGAGAACATAAGAACATAAGAAATAGGAGCAGGAATAGGCCATCTAGCCCCTCGAGCTTGCTGCACCATTCAATAAGATCATGGCTGATCTGAAGTGGATCAGGTCCACTTACCCACCTGCTCCTCATAACCCTTAATTCCCCTGTTGGTTAAAAATCTATCTACCTGTGACTTAAACACATTAACGAGGCCTGTACTGCTTCATTGGGCAGAGAATTTCAAAGATTCACTACCCTCTGGGAGAAGAAGTTCCTCCTCAAATCTATTCTAAATTGACTCCCCTGTATTTTGAGGTTATGCCCCCTAGTTCTTCTTTCCATTGTAAGTGGAAATAACCTCACTGCTTCTACTCTGTCTAGCCCCTTCATTATCTTATATGTCTCTGTAAGATCTCCCCTCAACCTTCTAAACTCCAATGAATACAGGCCCAGTCTACACAATCTCTCCTCATAATCTAACCCCCTCATCTCCACAATCAACCTGGTGAACCTTCTCTGTACCCCCTCCAAAGCTAATATATCCTTTCTTAAATAAGGGGACCAAAATTGTACACAGTACTCTAGGTGCAGCCTCACCAGTACCTTGTACAGTTGCAGCAAGACCTCCTTGCTTTCATATTCCATCCCTCTCGCGATAAAGGCCAACCTTCCATTTGCTTTCTTGATTACCTGCTGCATCTGCAAACTGAGTTTTTGTGATTCATGCACAAGGACCCCCAGGTCCCTTGCACAGTAGCATGTTGTGATTTTTCACCGTTTAAATAATAGTCCATTTTATTATTATTCGTTCCAAAGTGGATAACCTCACACTGAACAACGTTATACTCCATCTGCCAGATCCTTGCCCACTCACTTAGCCCATCCAAGTCTTTCTGCAGACTTTCTGTGTTCTCCACACCATTTGCTTTCCCACACATCTTTGTGTCATCCACAAACTTTGTTACCCTACACTTGGTCCCCTCCTCCAGATCGTCTATGTATATGGTAAATAGTTGAGGCCCTAGTACCGATCCCTGTGGCACTCCACGAGTCACTGATTGCCAACCAGAAAAGCACCCATTTATTCTGACTCTCTTCTTTCTGTTAGATAGCCAATCCTCAATCCACACTAACACTTTAACCCCAACTCTGTGTACCTTTATCTTATGCAGCAACTTTTTGTGAGGCACCTTATCGAATGCCTTCTGGAAATCTAAATACACCATATCCACCAGTTCCCCTCTGTCAACCGCACTCGTTATATCCTCATAAAATTCCAGTAAATTAGTCAAACATGTCTTTCCCTTCATGAATCCATGATGCGTCGGTTTGATTGAACCATTCTTTTTCAGGTGACCTGCTATTTTTTCCTTAATGATAGATTCCAGCATTTTCCCAACCAAGGATGTTAAGCTAACTGGCCTGTAGTTACCTGCCTTTTGTCTAGCTCCTTTTTTAAACAGTGGTGTTGCATTAGCTGTTTTCCAATCAGCTGGCACCTTCCCAGAATCCAGGGAATTTTGATAAATGTGAGGTTATTCACTTTGGAAGAAATAATAGTAAAATGGACTATTATTTAAACGGTGAAAAATTACAGCATGCTACTGTGCAGCGGGACCGGGGGGGTCCTTGTGCATGAATCACAAAAATTCAGTTTGCATTTGCTATTACTTCTGCCGTTTCTTTTAGTACCCTGGGATGCATTCCATCCAGACCAGGGGACTTATCTACCTTTAGTCCTAATCACCTACCAAGCACTACTTCTTTAGTAATAGTGATCGTTTTAAGGTCCTCACCCCCTACAGTCCCATGACCATCAATTATTGGTATGCTTTTTGTGTCCTCCACCATGAAGACTGACACAAGAAACTTGTTTAAGGCCTTGGCCATTTTCTCATTTCCCATTATTAAATCCCCCTTCTCATCTTCTAAGGGACCAACATTTACTTTAGCCACTCTTTTCTGTTTTATATATTTGTGAAATCTTTTACTATCAGTTTTTATATTTTGTGCTAGTTTACTTTCATAATCTATCTTTCCTTTCTTTATTGCTTTCTTAGTAGTTCTTTTTTTTACAGCTTTCCAAATCTTCGAGTTCCTCACTAATTTTGGTCTCTCTGTATGCATTGGTTTTTAATTTGATATTCTCCTTTATTTTCTTAATTATCCATGGTGGTTTTCCCTTTTCTTACATTCCTTCTTTTTCACTAGAATATATTTTTGCTGAGTACTGAGAAAAATCTCTTTAAAAATCTTCCACTGTTCTTCAACTGTCCTACCAATTAGTCTGTGTTCCAAGTCTACATTAGCCAACTGTGCCCTCATCCATTGGTTTGGGACCCTACTTTCTCACCCTCCATCTGTATTAGAAATTCAACCATATTGTGATCACCCATTCCAAGAGTTACATTGGTCGGGAAACGTTACTAACCTCTCCTGAGCCCTCGGGTCCTTTAACTAGTTGAAAGTCTTCATCATTAACCTGCACTCCTACCCTCTCCTTTACCTTTGATTTTGTAATTCTCCATACAACTGAACCCTCCCCCCCACTATTTAGTTTAAAGCCCTATCTACAACCCTAGTTATACGATTCGCCAGGACTCTGGTCCAGCACAATTCAGATGAAGACCATCCCATCAGAACAGGTCCCCTCTTCCCCAATACTGATGCCAATGTCCCATGAATTCAAACCCATTCCTCCCACACCAATCTTTGAGCCATGCATTTACCTCCTTAATCTTATTGACCCTGTGCCAATTCGCTCATGACTCAGGTAGTAATCCACAGATTATTACCTTTTTGGTTCTGCTTTCTAATTTAGCTCCTAGCTTTTCATATTCCCTTAGCAGAACCCCTGTTCCTGTTCTACCTGTCGTTGGTACCTACATGGACCACGACAACTGGATTTTTACCCTTCCACTCCCAAGTTCCTCTGCAGCCCAGATGAGATATCCTGAACCCAAGCACCAGGAAGGCAACACAACCTTTGGGATTCTCGATCCTGATCACAGAGAACAGTGTCAATGCCCCTAACTATACTATCCCCAATTACGACTACATTTCTTTTATCTCCCCCCACTTGAATAGCTCCCTGCACCACGGTGCTGCGGTCACTTTGCTCATCCTCCCTGCAGTCCCCGTTCCTGTCCACACAAGGAGCAAAAATCTCGAACCTACTGGACATGTTCAGGGACTGAGGCCCCTGGAACTCTACCTCCTGGATCCCTCTACCTGCCTCATTTGCAGCCACACCCTCTTGTCCCTGACCACTGGTTGAATTCAAGTTAGTTAGTCTAAGGGGTGTGACTGTCTCCTGAAAAACAGTGTCCAGGTAACTCCCCCCCTCCCTGATGTGTCGCAGTGTCGGAAGCTCAGAATCCAGTTCATCAATCCTGAGCCAGAGTTCCTCAAGCAACCAACACTTAGTGCAGACGTACTCACTGGGAACCACAATGGGGTCCACCAGCTCCCACATCAAGCAGGAACAACACATCACCTGACCCTCAGGCCTTATTTTATTTACTTAGTTTTTAAGTTTTTACAAACTAAGAGCTAAACCTACCCTGCCTCGCCCGTTTGTGCCTAAGCCCGTTAAGCCAAAGTCCTTCAGCTCTCACTCTGCTACCTGCTCACTCCGCTGCCCACTAACGACGCTGCCCGCTGGATAGTGCGGCCTGCTTTTTAAACCTCCCGTGCGCTTAAAGAAAATTAAAAATCCTTCCCAGGTCACCCCGCGGTCGGCCTACTTCCACTTTTACTTAAATTAGGAGAAAAAGAAACCCCGCGAAAAGTTATGGAAAAGAAGTCAGTCCCTTACCCTTTTTACTCCAGCCACAAATCGCTCCTCTCTGCCTTGTTCCGGTTGAAGAATCGAGAGGGAGCCTCATGAGAGGGAGAAGGAAATAGATTATCAGAACGCAAGTTGCACACAAGAAAATGTGCGAGGTGGCTCGAGTGGAGTATAAGAGTGGGATTTTTCGGCCATGTTTGTCCACTTGAGGCAGGGGATGGCCCCTGACTAATGTTCTGAGGTCATCTACATGTGAGCCTTTTGTCAAGGGTGTTGTATGCTGCAGCCCTGTACAACGTATAGACGGGCACAAAAAAACAGCTCTGGACAAATTTTCCTCTGGGCTCAGGTCTCATGGTTCTTTGTTCATCTCACTGTAAAGAAAATTGTTTTGATCCATCGAGTTCTCTGTAGCATCAGATGAAAGTGGGAAAAGATATTGTGGCTGTTTTGATGCAGCAGTTTCTGGGATGAGCCACCCATACCTGGTATATTTACACCAAGCTGTGTCTCCAACTGGCATCAAAAAACTTTCACTGTTTTGTGATGCAGGATATACTGATACTCCTGGCATAACGCGGATCCTCTGTAGTGGGTCCATATTGAGTCCTCTCATTCATGTTTTTCATTGATAGTCCTTCATCAATTGCATTCGTGTCTTCAATTCCTCAAAGCATGATCCACACTGCATGTCCTGTAATGATGATGTCTTATGTGTAGGTTTCTCCTCAATATGATGGGCTTTCATCCCACAAAATTTCTATGGTCCGGTGACGCAAATTCATGGCCCAAAAATGGTCGAAGAAGGAAACTATTGAAGGAGAACAGCTGTTGAATTTCTAAAGATTAACAAATTAAACAGAGTCTGCTCTATTGGGTGGATGTAAATGATCATGACACTAGTTTGGTGGAGAACAGGGGAGTTTTATTTGGTGTCCTGATCAATATTTATCCATTGACTATCACAAAGATATATATAGGGTGATTTTGAGCCCACGTTAGCATTCTGCTGGATCACCAACGTGCGTAGAAAACCCGGACAGAATTGGGAAACTCAGTCATTTTCACATTGCTGTATGTGGGAGCTTGATATCCACAAATAGGCTGCATGTTTCTTACAGTACAACATTGCCTACACTTTGAAATGCATCCATTGCGTGTGAATTGTTTTGCAGCATCCTGAGGTTGTGAGAGCCACTTTATAATTTTAAATAAATGAACAATTTATAATTATAAAGTGGCTTTCACAAGAGGCTGACTTGGGAATTGAACTGATCAAGTAGGGCCTGTTTTGGTCTTGATTTTGTGCTAATCTAACTAATCCTGGCTACATGGAGATGAAGAAAGGATAATTTGCCTCAAGTCAGGGGGCGTTGGCTGAAATAGAAGTTAGGGTGGGTGACCCTGGAATGAATCCAGAGGCTGTTGCATGCAAAGCCAGGTTTGATGTAAAGGCTACCTCAGCCCTCACACAAACTCCCTATGTCCCATCCCTGCCAAGCTACATCAACCCATGCCCTTTCATCCACCCATCATGAATTTAATACCCCTTATGCCAACTTAGTGCCCCTTTGCCCTCTGCCATGCCCCCATATTCCTATACCAACTTAATGTCCTCCAACTATCCCTGTGCCACTCAAACTCCCTATTCAAACAGTGTGCCTCTATCAACCCTCAATGCCTCCACACCCCATGCAAACTTAGTGCCGACTCATGCCAACCAATGTATTTAAGAAAAGACATGGGATTAGTTTAAGCTTGTCCTTGCCCCCTCCATGGCAACTTAGATTTAACTATCTTTGGATAGTTTCTTGATAACTTTGACTCTTCCTGGATAGCTTTGAAGCTTTCAATTTGTTAATCCTTAGAAATTCAATAGTTATTCTCCTTCAATAGTTTCCTTCTTCAAACATTTTTGATCCATGAATTTGTGTTATTGAGCCAAAGAAATTTTGTGGGATGAAAGCCCATCATATTGAGGTGAGTGGTGAGGAACCTAAGAAAAAGAACATAAGAACATAAGAAATAGGAGCAAGAGTAGGCCATCTAGCCCCTCGAGCCTGCCCCGCCATTCAATAAGATCATGGCTGATTTGTCATGGCTCAGTTCCACATTCCCGCCCTCTCCCCATAACCCTTAATCCCCTTGCCTATCAAAAACCTATCAACCCGCGCCCTAAAAATATTGAGCGAGGCAGCCTCCACCACTTCAACGGGCAGAGAATTCCAGAGATTCACCACCCTTTGAGTGAAGAAGTTCCTCCTCAACTCCGTTCTAAACCGCCCCCCCCCCCCCCCCTTTATCCAGAGGCTGTGCCCTCTAGTCCTACTGTCCTTTCTGAGCGGGAAGAGCCTCTCCACCTCTATCCTATCCATCCCATTCAACATCTTATACGTCTCAATGAGCTCTCCCCTCATTCTTCTAAACTCTAACGAGTACAAGCCTAGTTTATTCAGCCTCTCCTCATAGTTCAACCCCCTCAACTCCGGAATCAGCCTAGTAAACCTCCTCTGCACTCCCTCCAAGGCCAAAATATCCTTGCGTAAGTGCGGCGCCCAAAACTGCACACAGTACTCCAGCTGCAGCCTCACCAGTGCCCTATACAACTGCAGCAAGACCTCCCTACTTTTATATTCAATCCCCCTCGCTATGAAGACCAGCGTCCCATTTGCCTTCCTGACCACCTGCTGCACCTGCAAGCTGGGTTTTTGCGACTCATGCACAAGGACCCCGAGGTCCCTCTGCACCCCCACTCCATGCCCCCTGACCTTCTGCAATAACCTCTTGTGAGGCACCTTGTCAAACACCTTCTGAAAATCAAGAAAGACCACATCCACCGGCTCTCCTCTATCCACCGCCCTAGACACATCCTCATAGAACTCCAATAAGTTTGTCAGACACGACTTCCCCTTAACGAAACCATGCTGCGTCCGTTCTACCAAACAATTCTCCTCAAGATGCCTCGCTATTTTCTCCTTGATCACAGATTCTAACATTTTTCCTACAACAGACGTTAAACTAACCGGCCTATAATTCCCCGCCTTTTGCCTGACACCCTTCTTAAACAATGGCGTAACATTAGCCGTTTTCCAATCTTCCGGCACTTCCCCGGAATCCAGCGACGTTTGGAAAATAATCACCAAGGCATCCACTACCACCTCCGCCATTTCTTTCAGAACCCTTGGATGCAATCCATCCGGTCCTGGGGACTTGTCCACAATCAGTCGAGCACCGCCTCTCTAGTAACAATAATGTCATTCAGGCCCTCCACTCCTACCATCTTTCCATCGCTAACACCCGGCAAATTACTCACGTCCTCCTCCGTGAAGACAGAAACAAAAAAGTTATTCAAGGCCTCAGCCATTTCCCCTTCCCCTACCACTAAGTCCCCCCTCTCACCCTCTAAGGGTCCAACGTTCACCCTAGCCAGCCTCTTCCTTTTTATGTATTTATAAAAACTCTTGCTATCCTTTTTTATATTAAGTGCTAGCCCAGCTTCATAGTTTCTCCTACCCTTCTTTATCAATTTTGTTGTCATTCTTTGTTGACATTTAAACCTCTCCCAATCCTCTTCTTGCCCACCACTCTTAGCTACTCTAAACGCATCCGCTTTTAATTTAACACTTTCCTTCACCTCCTTCGTTATCCACGGCTGACTACCTCTCCTCCTTCGATCCTTTTTAACCATCGGAATAAATTTCTGCTGAGCACCAAGAAAGATCTCCTTAAAGATCCTCCACTGTTCCTCAGCAGACCTACCTTCCAATGCATTCCCCCAATCAACATTTGCCAATTCCTCTCTCATCCTACCATACTCCCCTCTGTTCAAACAAAGGACACATGTCCGGGAGCCCACTTTCTCCTCCTCCATCTGCACCAGAAACTCCACCATACAATGATCACTCTTCCCAAGGGGATCCTTCACCACAAGGTCCCTAATTCTACCCGCCTCGTTACACAACACCAGATCCAAGATAGCTCGCTCCCTCGTCGGCTCCAACACACACTGTTCGAGGAAACTATCCCGGCAGCATTCCAAGAACTCCTCCTCAAGCCCACTGCGTCCAACATGGGGTCGACCAATCAATATGTAGATTGAAATCCCCCATAATTACTGCCGTTGCATTCCCGCACGCCGCATTTATTTGCGCGTTAACAGCCCGCCCCACCTCCAGATCATTATTCGGGGGCCTATAAACGACACCCACCAGCGTCTTCCTCCCTTTGCTGTTCCTATTCTCCACCCACAACGATTCCACGTTCTGCTCTTTGGTTCCTATATCATCCCTTACTACCACCCTGATGCTATCCTTAATCAGCAGAGCTACGCCCCCCCCCCTTTTTCCTCCTTCCTATCCTTCCTAAACACTTGATACCCCTGAACATTCAGCTCCCAGTCCCTGTCACCTTGCAGCCACGTCTCTGTAATGGCCACCAGATCATATCCATTTGTGCTGATCTGCGTCACGTAAGACATCATCATTATAGGACATGCAGGTGTGTAGTGATGATGGTGTGTGAAAACTGGTCAGCTCTTTAACAGCTCCTTGATAATTGGAAAGTTCCTTCATAGCTGGACAGTTCCTTGACAGTTCTTTGACAGCTTGATAGTTCACGTGATTTTATGCGTAAAACGTGGATAATGGTGTTCAGTATTAACTCTCCCAAAGGATGCTTTACCTCTCTCAAAGGTGTCCCTGGATCTTTCCAAAGGGGTACCTTGACCATCCAAACAAATCCACCAAGTTCTGACTCCTTAATACCTGTTCTGTTCTGTACACACTGGATTCCACATTCCTGTTCTTCTAAAGTCTCATTGTGGTGGAGGCAGCTAGTGATTTAAGTGGTTAGCTACCTCTGCACATGGCGCATGTACGGATCCTGGTACAAATCCAGTCCCACCTCCGTAAAGGTGGGTTCACTTGGGTGTGACTTAAAATTTTCAGCCATTCCTGGGATTTTCACCACAGCGAGAGGCAATTCATCATGATGAAAATCCCAGCTTAGGTGATTGATAAAGGAACCAGACGCAATTTGAGGGAATAAATTCTTTAGGTAACGAATGATTAGGATTGCATCAACTAAAAGGATATGGATTCAATTGTAGCCTCTAAAGGATAAATACATGGGGAAGAAAAGAATTGTAAGAATATTGGGAAAGAGTGCGGGAGTGAGATTAATAGGACTTTTCTTTGAAAGAACCGGCGCGGACCCAACTGCCACATTATCTTCTTCTTGGGTATTTTCTTTCATTATCCTTTGATAACGTATCTGTAGGCTGCTGATCTGTGTTAACAGGGCAATCACATTGGGAGCGGCAAGGACCATAGCTTTAAGCCACCTGAGAACTTGTGGTATGATTATTATCTGTGAATGGGTCATCAGTAGATGTACAAAGGAGGAAATTAGGGGCAATTTTACTTCCATACAGAATAATGGAAACAAGATGCACAAGTACAGGTAACGTCAGGTTGAAAAGAAAGAGTGTAAAAGTATATAAGAAAGGACATGGGACTAGTTTAAACTTAAGTATTAGCATCACAAGGAGGCTTACATTAACACTGCAATGAAATAGGTGTGAAAATCCCCTAGTCACCACACTCCAGCACCTGTTTGGGTACACTGAGGGAGAATTTAGCATGACCAATGCACCTAACCAGCACATCTTTTAGACTGTGGGAGGAAAACAGAGCACCTGGAGGAAACCCATGCAGACACAGAGAGAACACGCAGACTCCAGACAGATAGTGACCCAAGCTGGGAATCGAACCTGAGTCCCTGGTGCTGTGAGGCAGCAGTGCTAACCACTGTCTCACCATGCCATCCCCTAGGATAAAAGCTGATTGTTTCAGTTGTAGAGCTACCAGTGCCAGAGAATATGAAGGGAGAATTGGCCTTGCTGTTGTAAATGCTGTGATCCTGTCAATGCCATCAATAGTAGTTCTCTCAGCCACCATGCTCAAGAGCTGGGTAACTATGAGGCTTTGCTCAAGTCATGCTCTCGCTATATTCTGTGGAGCTGCTCAGAGGCTCATATGACAAGCAACTTAATAAGAAGGATAACCTACTTGACAATTTCCATGCCAGCAGTAAAATTGAAGATTTTTTATTGAAATATCACAGCAAATCAGCTATGCTGCTTGTGTTCTTTGGGACTGTTTTGTTCTTCTCCATGTATTTAGCTTTGCGATTTGACAGGATCTGCATTCTTTAGAAAATCAAATACTCTCAAACACTCACCAGAACCCACTGGTCGATTGCTTCACCGGGATTGTTTCTGATGTGAAAAGCAAAAACAAAGTCTTGCTGTCCTACTTGAAGTGAATCAGGAACACAAAGAAGTTCCCAGGCTTTTGTCCTCAAGTTGTTCGTTCATTATAGAGCCTGGGGACTAGGAGCAGCAGCAATGGAAGGGTTGCTGCTCTGGCAAAGTAAGAAGACCCATTACTGAGACAAAGGACAAGAGGCTAAGGGGTTTGGGGAGGGGGGGTGGGGGGCGGTTCACCCAAGGTTCAGTTGGTTCCTGTATTGTTTAGGCCTGTGATTCAGCAGTTTTCCGGTGCCTTTCTTTTCCATGAGGGTTTGGTTTTGTAGGCATTGTAGTAACCTGTCAGAAGGATGCTACCTCAAAGCTATACTTGAACT
This sequence comes from Carcharhinus amblyrhynchos, assembly GCF_965287045.1. NCBI lineage: Eukaryota > Metazoa > Chordata > Chondrichthyes > Carcharhiniformes > Carcharhinidae > Carcharhinus > Carcharhinus amblyrhynchos. The sequence goes on from NC_137325.1 coordinate 130,364,550, forward strand.
GAACTGGCTTGATTGTCATTTGTCTTTGAAATGGTTCTAGTTTATTCGGGTAAGACAACCCGGTCCTTCAAGTGAGATGACTGGGTCCATCGGCTCATTGAGTCCAGACACAATCTTATTTCGGTTGCTGCAATTCTTTCATGGACTGACCATGCCGGTGCTTCTGGGCATTGCATAAGAACATAAGAAATAGGAGCAGGAGTAGGCCATCTGGCCCTTCGAGCCTGCCCCGCCATTCAATAAGATCATGGCTGATCTGTCGTGGCTCAGTTCCACTTTCCCGCCCTCTCCCCATAACCCTTAATCCCCTCGCTTATCAAAAACCCATCAACCCGCTTCTTAAAAATATTTAGCGAGGCAGCCTCCACCACTTCAACGGGCAGAGAATTCCAGATATTCACCACCCTTTGAGTGAAGAAGTTCCTCCTCAACTCCGTTCTAAACCGCCCCCCCTTTATCTTGAGGCTGTGCCCCCTAGTCCTACTGTCTTTTTTGAGCGGGAAGAGTCTCTCCACCTCTATCCTATCCATCCCATTCATCATCTTATACGTCTCAATGAGATCTCCCCTCATTCTTCTAAACTCTAACGAGTACAAGCCTAGTTTATTCAGCCTCTCCTCATAGCTCAACCCCCTCAACTCCGGTATCAGCCTAGTAAACCTCCTCTGCACTCCCTCCAAGGCCAAAATATCCTTGCGCAGGTGCGGCGCCCAAAACTGCACACAGTACTCCAGCTGCGGCCTCACCAATGCCCTATACAGCTGCAGCAAGACCTCCCTACTTTTATATTCAATAAGAATGAATGCAATGATGTTGTGAGGAAAGGAACAATCTTGCAATTTTGTAGAATATTACAGTGAACAAATGGTATTTCCGTAGCACAGGAGAATTAGATCACTTTTGGAGTGCAGTCAGTTATTGTAGTCAAATGTGGAAATCAGATTGGACACATGCCTTACAATATAATGGGCGGCATGGTAGCACAGTGGTTAGCACTGCTGCCTCACAGCGCCAGGGGCCTGGGTTCGAATCCTGGCTTAGGCCACTGCCTGTGCAGAGTCTGCGTGTTCTCCCTGTGTCTGCGTGGGTTTCCTCTGGGTGCTCCAGTTTCCTCCCACAGTCCAAAAGACATGCTGGTTAGGTGCATTGGCCATGCTAAATTCTCCCACAGTGTGCCTGAACAAGCACCAGTGTGTGGCAACTAGGGGATTTTCACAGTAACATCATTGCAGTATTACTGTAAGCTGACTTGTGACACTAATGAATAAACTAAACTAATATGTCTGTTCTTGGTAATTAAGGGAAAAACATTGGCCTGAATTTTCAAACCCCTCTAATGTCAGGAACAGAGGCAAACAGGGCCTGACTGACCAGCCAGTAGTGCCAACTCCCCACATTGGCCATCATGGCTGCCGCATTTTTGGGATGCGGGAAGATTTCTGACCCCCACAAGCCAGGCAATCAATCAAGAGCTCCCCAATGTGAAATATTTGAGTTTAATCAGTTTCCCTCCACAAGTAGGTTTGGGATCTGAGAACAATTCCAGCTCCTGTTTTCCACATCCCCTTGCCCCACCTCCCCACCTCCCCACCCCCCCAGGATGGGGAAATCTAACACATTGACTGGGCTACTGTTTGAACTAACTGCTCACCTTGAACTGTACTGTTTGTATGTTCCCCTGAATGGTTCGATACACCTTAGCTTAGTGTCCTATCTGAATCAGCCCGTCAAAGCAGCATTACACGGCAGTCATGTGTCACCCTAGTTCTGGGCTTGGACACACAACCTTCTAGCTCAGAACAGCGAATAGTAAAACTGAGTCCCACTACAAACACCCTGCTTATGTGGAAACTATTAAGAATAAGAATGATGTCACTTTGCAATAAGCTCTGTCCAATGCTGCCCAAAGCCAAGCACACACCAAGGGCAGGATTTTATGGCCTCGGTCGTCCCAAAACTATAAAATCCCATCCGAAGCCAAAGGACCTTCCCATTCTCCGCCCCTCGCCCCCTCCGGTTCCCATTTGGATGTGGCAGTAAAACTCCGGCCAAAGTCTTAGTCGGTCATCACCTTTGTGCTCAGTGACTCACATTGGCTTCCAGTCCAGCAAGGCTTCAGTTATAAAGTTCTCTTCATTGTTTCGAAACTCTTCCATGACCTTCCCACCGCCCCCTCTCCCCTCATGGCTCTGTAACCTCCCCCAGTTATACAACCCTCCAAGATCTCTGCACTCCTGACCTCTATGCAATTCCCTGATTCTCATTGCCTCACCATTGTGGGCTAGGTTTCAGCTGCTCGAGCCCTGGCTCTGGCAACTTGCTAAACATTGGGAAGCTCTTCTGTCATTTGTTCAGCGGACACTGCGAATAATGCTTTGGGAGCCACTTGTCTATTCCTTTTTCTTCTTCAGGCAAGATGCTATTGAAATCTGTGAGTCCTCATAATGATCACTGCCCATGTCTGAACACAGTGACATTACCTCCAGACATGTTAAACTCGCTGACAGTCATAGTGTACACACCACAATGTTTCCACGCAATCAGTGAATGTAATCTTGAGAGATGCTCCAATTGAGCCTGTGTCACAGGGTTAATGAAGCGCTTTGACTTGCCATTATAAATCTGGCTGGTTCTTATAGATATTCAGTGTTGAGTTTCAACATTCATTATCTTTTCCTTCCTTACACATGTACATATGTCTCACTCTCTCTCTCTCTCTCTCTCTCTCTCTCTCTACCTTTCCCTCTCTCATATCTACACTTCTGGTGAGCTCAGCAACCAATTAAATAGAATTAAAAAGGGTAGATTTTCTATTTTTTGTGTTTGGCATTGGGATGAAGGAAAATAGGCAGAAAAATTGTCTTAACAGAACCTGACCAATTTTCTCACTGATAATGTAAATGAACATAAAATTGGCAGGCTCCGTTACAAGTGTGCAATCCTGTCTGGTCAGCTTTCCTCTCTATGCTACACCCAGTAAACTTGTTGCGCCCCCACCCCCCCCCAAGCATGATACAATGAAAATCTGTCCTCATAATGTGCCAACCTATTGATTAAATTGGCCTTACTGCGATCATAAAATGAGTTGATTGTTGAAAAAATGAGAATTTCCTTAACAAATTAAAAGACCCATCAATTAATTTTTTAAATTTATTAGTTTTAGTTTATTTATTAGTGTCACAAGTAGGATTACATCAACACTGCAGTGAAATTACTGTGAAAATCCCTTAGTTGCCACACTCTGGCACCTGTTTTCGTACACTGAGGGATAATTTAGCATGACCAATGCACCTAATCAGCACGTCTTTCGGATCCACGCAGACGTAGAGTGAACATGCAGAGTCCTCACAGACAGTGACCCAAGCCATGAATCAAACCCAGGTCCCTGGTGATGTGAGACAGCAGTGCTAACCACTGCCCCAATAACAATTACAATTCCTTCCATTCTTCCTGTGAGGTTGAAAGTACGAGATACAGTATTCTGAAAAAAATATTCTAAATTAATCAAGACCTTTCTGAGCAAGAAAGCATAAGACTTCATATATAATCATTGAACAGGTAAACTATGAAACAGAAACACTTTGAAACTGACTTCTTAGTATCCAAATGCTGCATCTGTCTTCCTGGCATGTACCACGATTGCACATTGTAGTTTCAGCTCAGGATTTTCCATCTGCTAAAATTAATAGAAAGTAAATTACAGGCTGTCAGTGTGCAATTTGGCTGAAACCCTTCTGTTTTTGTGGCAGCTCTAAATTTGGGACTTTTCATGTGAGCTATCTTATTCATACTCCAGAATACTTCCTCTCTTCTCAACCGTCTTCTCACATTCGGTTTCCTCCCACAGTCTGAAAGACATGCTGGTTAGGTGCATTGACCCGAACAAGCGCTGGACTGTAGCGACTAGGGGAATTTCACAGTAACTTCATTGCAGTGTTAACGTAAGCCTTACTTGTGACTAATAAATAAACTTTACATTTAAATAAAAGAGATTCAATTGCTTGCGATTATTCATCATCCATTACAAAATAAAGAACTAAGTTTCCAAATACTTCTTTTCGCTTGATGCACTTGCAACTTCTGTATGGGGAGGTGTGGCCTCATGGTATTATTGCTAGAAACTGAGCTAATGATCTGGGGATTCAAGTTCGAATCCCACTACGGCAGATAGTGGATTTGAATTCAATTTTTAAAAAATCTGGAATTAAGAATCTACTGATGATCATGAAACCATTGTTGATTATCAGAAAAACCCATCTGGTTCACTAATATCCTTTAGGGGAGGAAATCTGCCATCCTTACCTGGCCTGACCTACATGTGACTCCAGAGCCACAGCAATGTGGTTGACTCTCAACCTCCCTCTGAAATTGCCCAGCAAGCCATTCAGTTCAAGGGCAATTAGGGATGGGCAATAAATACTTGCCATTCTGTGATGCCCATATACCTCGAATGAATAAAAAAAAACGATAACACTCTTACGAGTTCTCCTAGTATGATAGGCTTCCCGGTTGTGGCCTGCAGACCAGTCATGTGTACTCATTTATGAACACACAAACAAGGAGCAGGAGTAGGTCATTCGGCCCTTTGAGCCTTTGTGCTTATGAGCTCATCCATACTCTCATAGCTAACACCATGATATTAGAATCATGAAGAAACTCAATATGAATGATGATGCTGTGCCAATCAGTCCATCTCACCACCACCCCCCACATCCTCTCCCATCTCATCTTTATTCTTTTCACATCCAGGAGAAGTAATTTACCCTGTACCCGCTCTTCAGAGTCACCTAAGGTTCTCTGGAATATATGGTCTCAGGGCTGATGCTCACTTCAGTTGGTGAAAGGACCAGCATCCTACTCAAGTGATTGTGACATAATATGTAACAAGGTACCCAGCAAGTCATTGTGCATAATTAGACATGTTACTATTTCTGTGCATGCAGCATATCCTACAGTGTCACACAGTCACAGCTTTACATTAGCAGAAAAGAGATTATTTTCCTGCACGTTCCTGTCTTCCACTTTCCTGATTGAGGGTTTCCACAACACCATCTTCTAAGGGAAGGCAGCATGGTGGCACAGTGATTGTCACTGCTGCCTCATAGCACCAGAGACCTGGGTTCGATTCCTGGCTTACATCACTGTCTGTGTGGAGTTTGCACATTCTGCCCGTGTCTGCGTGGGTTTCCTCCGGGTGTTCCGGTTTCCTCCCAGAGTCCAACGATGTGCAGATTAGGTGGATTGGTCATGCTAAATTGCCCCTTAGTGTCAGGGGGATTAGCTAGGGTAAACACATGAGAGTTATGGGGATAGGGCCTGGCTGGGATTGTGGTCAATGCAGACTCGATGGGCTGAATGACCTCCTTCTGCACTGTAGGATTCTATGATTCAATCCTTAGTTTGGATGAGAGCTTTGCTAGGTCGAGTCCCTCAGAGCCTTCTTTTGAAGCTGTTATTTGTAAGGAGCAGATAAATGTACTGTAAGGAAATACAGTACAATGGGTGGGATTTTCTGGTCCTTCTCACCAGCGGGATCTTCTGGTCCCATCGAAGGCGACCCCTGCCATAGGTTCTCTGGTGGAGAGGCAAGCAAGCCACAAAAAACAGCGTAGGCACAGCGGTACATACCGGTAAAACTTACAGTTTTATTTCATTTTGTTTTATTGCATTCATCCATTTTTATCATCCTTTTCTCTCACTTCCATTTTTCCACTTCTGCATTCCAGCTCTTCTTCTTGCCCCCACCCCACACTCCCCCCCCCGCCTCCAAACCCGCATTTCAGAGCAACTGCCACGTTACTGAGGCAGTCCTTAAACAGACTGTACCTCTGTTCTGTTAATCACGCATTCTGATCACTTAATGGACACTTTTAGCACCTTCTCAGCCTTCTGTATCCTCATTTACATTCCCTTAGTCCCACTCCCCCCACCCTTCACCCTCATAGCGTGAATCTCTGCTGATTCTCTTTGCTCTCAATTCTGACGAAGGGTCAACTAGAATCGAAACATTGGTCCCATTCCCTCTCCACAGATGCTGTCAGATCTGCTGAGATTTTCCAGCATTTTCTGTTTTTGTTTCAGATTCCAGCATCCACAGTATTTTACTTTTATATCATACAGATGTCAGCGGGACCGGAAAATCCACCTCCGCTGTTGGAAACCATGCTGCAGGGTGCCAGGAAGCCTTCTCCTATGTATTTTAGGTGATGGAGCAGCACAGTTCCATGCCTTCCTTACCTAATTGCAAGATACCCAACCTTGGATAACTTTGTGAGGATGTTAGAGACCAGGTTACGTGCGTTGTGCATATTCTGCATTACAATGGTCACTACTCTTCATAAAGTGCTTAACTGCCTGTAAAGGATTTCGGCATGTCCTGAGGTTATCAAAAGCGCTTTATGCACTCAGATTCCTTCCCAATACTTGTTGTTTGTAAGTGTGAATTGTGACAATCGGTCTTCAGCTTTTCTGTGCTGCATGGGTTCATAAGTTCATAAGGTTCTTGAGGTTCTAGGGACTTGAGGTTCTCATTTTGTTTATGGTGTAGCACAGGTTCCCAGTCATTGCTTCCTTCTGTGCTATAACCATGTGGGGGATCAATTTAGCTTACTTGCAGTAATGTGGTCAAGGATATCTTTAACTTTGTTAACAGCAGTAACATATGAATAAAGTTGGTTCGCTTCTTCACATTCAACACTTTCCCCCAGCTATCCTTCCAAGGATTCCTTAGTGTACATTCCCCTGTTAATTTGATTTGGTTTATTATTGTCACCTATATTTGAATACAGTGATAAGTATTGTTTCTTGTGCGCTATACAAAGCATACCGTTCATAAAGTACATAAAGGAGAGGTGCAGGATATAGTGTTACAGTCATAGCTAGGGTATAGAGAAAGATCAATTTAATATATGGCAGGTCCATTTAAAAGTCTGATGGCAGCAGGGAAGAAGCTGTTCTTGGGTCACTTGGAATGAGATCTCAGACTTTTGTATCTTCTTCCTGACAGAAGGTGGAAGACAGAGTGTCAGGGGTGCGTGGGGTCCTCGATTATGCTGGCTGCTTTTCGGAGACAGTGCGAAGTGTAGACAGAGCCAGTGGATGGGAGGATGTTGATCATTTATGTGATAGACCACCCCACCCCCACTTTATTTCCCTTGACATTTTGGAGGTGGTGCTCTGTGATAGTCTGATTGGGATCTGTCAATTTTAACCTGTAACAAGAGGGGTTCTGGTGGGCGATAATCATTACATCCCAAAATTGCACCCATTCATTCATCCAATGGGGTAAATTTGTCAGTCCCTCCTGCCACGGGAATTGTCCCAGAAAATTTGATGGCCCATTAAAGGCCTGTTGACTTTGGGTGCAAACTTCTGGAGTGGGATTTTATGGCCTCGCTGCTTCTATCTGTTCCCTTCATAATCTTATATGTTTCCATAAGATTTCCCCTCATTCTTCTCAATTCCAATGAGTATAGCTCCAGACTACTCAGTCTCTCCTCATAAGCCAACCATCTCAACTCCAGAGTCAACCGAATGAATCTCTTCTGCGCCCCTTCCATTGTCAATATATTCTTTCTCACTTAAGGAGACCAAAACTGTACACAGTACTCCAGGTGTGGCCTCATCAGCACCTTGTACAGCTGCAACATAACCTCGGTGTTTTTAAACTCCATTCCTCTCGCAATAAAGGACAAAATTCCATTTGCCTTCTTAATTACCTGCTGGACCTGCAAACCAACTTTTTGTGATTCATGCACAAGGCCACCCAAGTCCCTCTGCACAGCAGAATGTTGCAATTTTTTATTATTTAAATAATAACCCATTTTGCTGTTATTCCTACTAAAATGGATGACCTCACATTTACCAATATTGTACTCCATCTGCCAGACCCTTGCCCATTCACTTAAACTATCTATGTCCCTTTGCAGACTTTCAGCATCCTCTGCATACTTTGCCCTACCACTCATCTAAGTATCATCTGCGAACTTGGACAAACTACACACAATCCCCAACTCCAAATCATCTTTGTAAGTTGTAAAGAATTGTGGTCCCAACACTGATCCCTAAGGCACACCACTAGTCACTGGTTGCCAATCAGGAAATCACCCAAAGAAAACAATGAGCAGTCTGACGAAGCTCAATTTAAGCTGTTCACATTAAATTTCAATGGGTGGCACGGTGGCACAATGGTTAGCACTGCTGCCTCACAGCACAAGGGACCTGGGTTCAATTCCTGCCTTGGGTGATTTTCTGCATGGAGTTGGCGCATTCTCCCTGTGTCTGCATGGGTTTCCTCCAGGTGCCCTGGTTTCCGCCCACAGTTCAAAGGTGTGCTGGTTAGGTGGATTGGACGTGCTAGATTGCCTCTCAGTGTCCCAAGATGTGTAGTTTGGGGGATTAGCCATGGGAAAGGTGTGGTGTTAGGTGAACAGATGGGGGAAATGGCCTGGGTAAGATATTCCCTCAGAGAGTCAGTGCAGACTTGATGGGCTGAATGGCCTCCTCCTGCACTTTAGGGGTTCTATGATTTTGACAGTTGGTTAAGAAAAAATCCATCAACATTGTGTTAAAAGTAATAATGGACAAGAAATAAACGTCTCATTCCAGGATTAAGCCTCATAATAGTGTCAGCTTACTTGGTTTTAAAGCTTAAACTGATCAGCAATTCTTGTTTCTGTGTGAGTATTGTGCTGCTGAGATTGGGAAATGTAATTCAGAGAGGGAATCACAGAGGGAGATTAATTAATCTTCTGGCTCCCCAAAGCCTGTCCACCATCTACACGGCATAAGTCTGGAGTGGAATACTGTCTACTTGCCTGAGTGCAGCTCCTACAAAACTCAAGAAATTTGATACCATCCGGGACAAAACAGCTCGCTTGATTGACACCCCAACCACCACCATCAACATTCACTCCCACAGCGGCAATGATATGTACCGTGCACAAGGTGCACTGCATTAATTCACCAAGGATCCTTCCACAACACCTTCCAAACTCGCCACTTCTACTTCTCAGAAGGACAAGGGCATGAGAACACCACCATTTGCACATTCTCCTCCAAGTCACACACTTCACCATCACTGAGCCAAAACCATGTAACTCCTTCCCTCACAGCACTGTGGCTGTATCCCACACCGCATGGACTTCAGCGATTCAAGAAGGCAGCTGACCACCACCATCTCAAGGGTGATCAGGGATGGGCAATAAATATCGACCTAGCCAGAGATGCCCACATCCTGCAAAACAAAAAATCCTCTTTCCCTCATTGATAAATTGTGGGGTGAAATCATTCCTGCCCCATGGAAACGAATTTGAAGGTAAAGCCAGGAGCAAAATCAAAGGTGAAGGTCAATTCCCTGACTCATTCCGAAATTCAGCTGATCTTCCCATCAGTGCGAGTAGTTGATTAATCCAATTAAGTGTCTGATGGTGGGGAAACTTTGCCGGGAGCTTCCTGGCACCAGAACAGACCTTGGCTGAATGTGGGGCCCAGCAGCTCTGATGAGATGGCCTGTTGTTAGCAGATCGGGACGGCAGGCTCCGTACAGAAATAAAGTCGCCACATTCCCAGATGACCATAAGTCTGCTCTCTCCTTTGAGGGGGAGAGCTGACTGGTGGTGGTTTAACCTGAGGATCACCATACTTCAGGCGAGGGGAAAGATTGAGCAAGCAGGGCCTTTATTGGCTTTCACTGTGAGAGGTTTCGAGTACAGGAGCAGGGATGTGTTGTTGCAACTACGTAGGGCCTTGGTAAGTACACACCTAGAATATTGTGTGCAGTTTTAGTCTCCTTTTCTGAGGAAGGATGTTCTTGCTCTCGAGGGAGTGCAGCGAAGGTTTACCAGGCTGATTCTGAGGATGGCGGGACGGGTGTATGAGGAGAGATTGACTAGGTTAGGATTGTCTTCGCTGGAGTTAAGATGAATGAGGGAGGATTTCATAGAGATTTATAAAATTCTAACAGGACCAGATAGGGAGATGCAGGGAAGATGTTCCCATGGTGGGGGTGTCCAGAAGCAGGGGTCACTGTTTGAGGATTCAGGGTAGACCATTTAGGAGGGAGATGAGGAGACATTTCTTCACCCAAAGAGTGGTGAGCCTGTGGAATTCATTACCACAGGAAGCAGTTGATGCCAAAACATTGAATGTACTTAAAAGGCGGCTGGGTATAGCACTTGGGGCTAATGGGATCAAAGGTTATTGGGAGAAAACAGGATTAGGCTATTGAGTTGGATGATCAGCCATGATCATAATGAATGATGGAGCAGGCTCGAAGGATCGAATGACCTCCTCCTATCTTCTATGTTTCATGAATAACCTCAACTGATATGGGAATTGAACTCAGGTGGTTGGCACCACTCTGAACCAGCCGTTCAGCCAACAGAGCTAAATCGAACACTATGTGTCTGCTCCATGTGCCAATGATATGGCAATGGGGCTGAGAGATCACAGCTGCAGCTGATGCCGGTCCCCTGGAGGGGGTGCTAGCCCTCATTCCAATGTCACTACCAGCCTCGGGTCTCTTTATCTTTGGCATTTCATCCTCATTGTCTTACTATAACTGCAGGTCCTCTTATTTGGTGCCTGCTTAATTGGATGAAGATCACAGAGATGGCTAATTAGGAGGCCACCTTCCAGTGGGTCACACCAGCGTGTGCACTGAAGACCCATGCAGTCATGGGTTCGGCAATGGTCCTGACACACCTAAATTATCAATCATAGAATACCTGCAACGCAGAATGAGGCCATTTGGCCCATTGAGCTTGCACCAACAACAATCCCACCTAGGCCCTAGGCCCGTAACTCCGTGTATTTACCCTGCTAGTCTCCCTGATACTCAGGGGCAATTTTAACATAGCCGATTAAACCTAACCTGCATATCCTTGGAGCGTGGGAGGAAAATGGAGCACCCAGAGGAAACCCACACAGACATGGGGAGAACATGCAAACTCCGCACAGACAGTGACCCGAGGCTGGAATTGAACCCAGGACCCTGTAGCTGCGAGGCAAACAATGTAACCGCTGTGTGGCTTTACTGTCATAACATCAATCGATGTTTGCACCAAAAGAGAGCATTGTAAGAACATAAGAACATAAGAAATAGGAGCAGGAGTAGGCCATCTGGCCCTTCGAGCCTGCCCCGCCATTCAATAAGATCATGGCTGATCTGTCGTGGCTCAGTTCCACTTTCCGGCCCTCTCCCCATAACCCTTAATCCCCTCTCTTATCAAAAACCCATCAACCCGCTTCTTGAAAATATTTAGCGAGGCAGCCTCCACCACTTCAACGGGTAGAGAATGCCAGAGATTCACCACCCTTTGAGTGAAGAAGTTCCTCCTCAACTCCGTTCTAAAACGCCCCCCCTTTATCTTGAGGCTGTGCCCCCTAGTCCTACTGTCTTTTTTGAGCGGGAAGAGTCTCTCCACTTCTATCCTATCCATCCCATTCATCATCTTATATGTCTCAATGAGATCTCCCCTCATTCTTCTAAACTCTAACGAGTACAAGCCTAGTTTATTCAGCCTCTCCTCATAGCTCAACCCCCTCAACTCCGGTATCAGCCTAGTAAACCTCCTCTGCACTCCCTCCAAGGCCAAAATATCTTTGCGCAGGTGCGGCGCCCAAAACTGCACACAGTACTCCAGCTGCGGCCTCACCAATGCCCTATACAGCTGCAGCAAGACCTCCCTACTTTTATATTCAATCCCCTTCGCTATGAAGGCCAGCATCCCATTCGCCTTCCTGACCACCTGCTGCACCTGCAAGCTGGGTTTTTGCGACTCATGCACAAGGACCCCGAGGTCCCTCTGCACCGTTGCCTGCTGCAGTTTTTCGCCCCATAAGTAATAGTCCTTCCTACCATTCTTCCTACCAAAGTGGACCACCTCACACTTGCCAACATTAAATTCCATTTGCCATTTCCTGGCCCATTTGCCCAGCCTATCTAGATCCTTCTGCAGACTCTCCACACCCTCCGCACAATTTGCCGTTCCCCCAATCTTGGTGTCATTCGCAAATTTCGACACCCTACACTCGGTTCCCTCCTCCAGATCATCTATATAAATGGTAAAAAGCTGAGGCCCCAGCACCGACCCCTGGGGCACTCCACTAGTCACCATCCGCCAATCCGAATAGCACCCGTTGACCCCCACTCTCTGCCTCCTATTTGACAACCAATCCTCTATCCACGCTAACACCCTACCCCCAACTCCAAGTCCCTCGACCTTCTGCAATAACCTCTTATGAGGTACTTTGTCAAACGCCTTCTGAAAATCCAGAAAGACCACATCCACCGGCTCTCCTCTATCGACCGCCCTAGACACATCCTCATAGAACTCCAGTAAATTTGTCAGACACGACTTCCCTTTAATGAAACCGTGCTGCGTCTGCTCTATCAAGCAATTGCCTTCAAGATGCCTCGCAATTTCCTCCTTAATGACGGATTCTAACATTTTACCTACCACAGACGTTAAACTAACCGGCCTATAATTCCCTGCCTTTTGCCTGGCACCCTTCTTAAACAACGGCGTAACATTAGCCGTTTTCCAATCTTCCGGCACTTCCCCGGAATCCAGCGACGTCTGGAAAATAACCACCAATGCATCCACTATAACCTCCGCCATTTCTTTCAGAACCCTCGGATGCATTCCATCCGGTCCTGGGGACTTGTCCACAATCAGCCCCTCCAGTCTGTCGAGCACCGCCTCTATAGTAACAGTAATGTCATTAAGACCCTCCAGTCCTACCACCTTTCCATCGCTAACACCCGGCAAATTATTCACGTCCTCCTCCGTGAAGACAGAAACAAAAAAGTTATTCAATACCTTAGCCATATCCCCATCCCCTACCACTAGGTCCCCTTTCTCATCCTCTAAAGGACCAACGTTCACCCTAGCCAGCCTCTTCCTTTTCATATATTTATAAAAACTCTTGCTATCCTTTTTTATATTAAGCGCTAGCCCAGCTTCATAGTTTCTCCTACCCTCCTTTATCAACTTCTTTGTCAATCTTTGTTGACATTTAAACCTCTCCCAATCCTCTTCTCGCCCACTACTCTTAGCTACTCTAAATTCCTCCGCTTTTAATTTAACACTTTCCTTCACCTCCTTCGTTATCCACGGCTTATTACCTCTCCTCCTACAGTCCTTTTTGACCATCGGAATAAATTTCTGCTGAGCACCAAGAAAGATCTCCTTAAAGATCCTCCACTGCTCCTCAGCAGACCCTCCCTCCAACGCACTCCCCCAGTCCACATTCGCCAATTCTTCTCTCATCCTACCGTACTCCCCTCTATTCAAACAAAGGACGCGTGTCCGGGAACCCACTTTCTCCTCCTCCATCTGCACCAGAAACTCCACCATACAATGATCACTCTCTCCAAGAGGATCCTTCACCGCAAGGTCCCTAATTCTACCCGCCTCATTACATAGCACCAGATCCAAGATAGCTCGCTCCCTCATCGGCTCCAACACACACTGTTCAAGGAAATTATCCCGGCAGCATTCCAAGAACTCCTCCTCGAGCCCACCGTGTCCAACATGGGTCGACCAATCAATACGCAGATTGAAATCCCCCATAACTACGGCCGTCCCATTCCTGCACGCTGCACTTATTTGCGCGTTAACAGCCCGCCCCACCTCCAGATCATTATTCGGGGGCCTATAGACGACACCCACCAGCGTCTTCCTCCCTTTGCTGTTCCTAATCTCCACCCACAACGATTCCACGTTCTGCTCCTTGGCTCCAATATCATCCCTATGTACGTTGTACGTTGCAATACATCCAATCTAACTACAATCAGCTGTTCAAACCACAATACATTGAATGTTTTTGGCAATGAAGGTCAATGTGTCCGGTTATTATGTTAATTTTCAGGCACAGAGGTATTAAGTGTTAGTATTCCAGTATTGTGTCAGTTCAATGCCTTTGATAAATTTGCTCCACAAAAGTAGTGTGCCAAGTACCGGCCTCTGGCTTATATGAAATAATTTCAGTTTCACCATTCTCCTTCCAGTGAATTTGCTGCCTCCAATTTGCAGCTCCCTAATAAAAGTAGTCTTTTTGTGTCACGGGTGTCACAGTAGCAACAATCCCCTAATCAACATTGGAAATCAAAGCTGCTTAGCAGACTACTCAGGAATTCCTGACAGGCTCACATTTTTGTATTCCACTAACTCAAAAGTGTAATGTTTCGAGATCTAATTATAAATGTGTCATTCAGCGTTTATTTGAATGGGACAATCACCGGCAGAAGAGTCCTTAACTTACTTGACAAGTGAGCGAATGTGATTGCGGGACAATCTCAGCGCCATCAAAGTGGAAGCCTGTGAGTGGCGCAGAAGGGAATGTAATTCCTAATGGGAAATCAGTAAATGGAAAAATCTAAAATATCGCAGCCGGAAAGCAAAAAAAAACTGGAGATACAACGTGATTCTAATCTCAGGACAAGAGAGGCAGATCTAACATTTTTATTCTCTGACGGCTCTTTATTGCTCACCAGAGATTGACGTTATGGCTGTCAAATTGGGCTGCGTGGTGGCTTAATGTGGGTGCTATCAAAGCCCTTAAGGCATCAAATGCCTTGGGCATGCTGCTGGGCACTTGGAGCATCCTGAGCTGAGGAGGGTGCTGGCAAAGGGCATTTTGCGGGCTCTATGGTCGTGTGATGGGAGATCTGATAGTGAAAGAAGGCTGTTACCGCTGACTTGATCCTCTTTCATACCTACCCCATTGCCTCTGTTCCAAAATCTCTTTAAAGTGTCATCACAGCCATCGTATGTGATCCAGCAAATGATTTTCCTCTAATATTTCTGCCTCTTTAGCTGAAAATTCACCATCAGTTTTGAACCTCCATTGTTTGGATTTCACTCTTGAGAAATTCATGTACATATGTCCTTCTACCCCCTGCCCCTCCTCACCCCACCCCATCCTTACCTCCAATGCTAGTGGAAGAATGTTGGATAAATCTTAATGTTACAGTTTAAAGGTGCAAAGCACCACACCCAAGTCTTTGGCTTACATCTCAGTTCTTGAATTGGCAGCTCTTTTTTAAAACTTTGTCAGCTTTTCCTACTTTTCTAGAAAGGTAGAGCATTTCAAAAGGCTGAGGTAACGCAGAGCAGGAAACGTGAAGGGAAGGATGCCAGAAACAGAGAGAGAGAAAAGCTTGAACTATCTTTGGATCTACTAGAACAAAGAACAAAGAAAATTAGAGCATAGGAACAGGCCCTTCGGCCCTCCAAATCTTCACCGACCATGCTGCCCAACTTAACTAAACCCCTACTCTTCCAGGGACCATATCCTTCTATTCCCATCCTATTCAAGTATTTGTCAAGACATCCCTTAAAAGTCACTACCGTATCCGCTTCCACTACCTCCCCTGGCAACGTGTTCCAGGCACCCACTACTCTCTGTATAAAAAATCTGCCTCGTACATCTCCTTTAAAACTTGCCCCTCGCACCTTAAACCTTTGCCCCCTAGTAATTGACTCTTCCACCCTGGGAAAAAGCTTCTGACTATCCACTCTGTCCATGCCTCTCATAATTTTGTAGACTTCTATCAGGTTGCCCCTCAACCTCCATCGCTCCAGTGAGAACAAATCAAGTTTCTCCAACCTCGCCTCATAGCTAATGTACCAGGCAACATCCTGGTATATCTTTTCTGTACCCTCTCCAAAGCCTCCACATCCTTCTGATAGTGTAGCGACTAGAATTGAACACTATATTCCAAGTGTGGCCTAACTAAGTTTCTATAAAGCTGCAACATGACTTGCCAGTTTTTAAACTCAGTGCCCCAGCTGATAAAGGCAAGCTTGCCGTATGCCCTCCTGACTACCTTCTCCAACTGCGTTGCCATTTTCACTGACCTGTGTACCTGTACACCCAGATCCCTTTGCCTATCAATACTCTGAAGGGTTCTGTCATTTACTGTATATTTCCAATCTGTATTAGACCTTCCAAAATGCATTACCTCACTTTTGTCCGGATTAAAGTCCATCTGCCATTTTTCCATTTAAGTCTCCAGCTGATCTATATCCTCTGATCGTCCTTATCGCTATCCGCAAATCCACCAACCTTTGTGTTGTCCGCAAACTCATTAATCAAACCAGTTACATTTTCCTCCTAACCATTTATATATATTACAAACAGCAAAGGTCCCAGCACTGATCCCTGAGGAAGGCCACTTGTCACAGCCCTCCATTCAGAAACACACCTTCCATTGCTACCCTCTGCCTTCTTTGGCTGAGTCAGTTTTGTATCCACCTTGCCAGCTCACCTCTGATCCCATGCAACTTCACCTTCTGCACCAGTCTGCCATGAGAGACCTTGTAAAGGTCTTACTAAAATCAATGTTGACAGCATCCACTGCCCTACCCTCATCAATCATCTTCGTCACTGCCTCGAAAGACTCGATCAAGTTCATGAGACACGACCTCCCCTTCACAAAACCATGCTGCCTCTCACTAGGGTGGCACGGTAGCGCAGTGGTTAGCACTGCTGCTTCACGGGTCCTGGGTTCAATTCCTGGCTTGGGTCACTGTCTGTGTGGAGTTTGCACATTCTCCTCATGTCTGCATGGGTTTCCTCCAGGTACTCCGGTTTCCTCCCACAGTCCAAAGATGTGCAGGTTAGGTTGATTGGCCAGGCTAAGAAATTGCCCTTTAGTGCCCAGGCATATGTAGGTTAGAGGGATTATTGGGTAAATGTGTAGGGCCTGGGTGGGATTGTGTTCGGTGCAGAATCGATGGGCCGAAGGGCCTCTTTCTGCACTGTAGGGTTCTTTGGTAATGTGTCTACTTATTGCCAAGTAGGAATAAATCCTATCTCGAAGAATCCGCTCCAATAATTTTCCTACCACTGATGTAAGGCTTATTCTTGCTATCCTTCTTAAACAAAGGAACAACATTAGCTCTTCTCCAATCTTTTGGGACCTTCCCTGTAACCAGTGAGGATACAAAGATTTCTCTCAAGGCCCTAGCAATTTCCTCCCTTGCCTCTCCCAGTATTCTGGGATACATCCCATCAGGTCCTGGGGACTTGTCTATCTTAATGTTTCTCAAGAACCTCAATACCTCCTTTTTTTATCTCAATATGACTCAAACTATCTACACATCCTTTCCCAGATTCATCATCCACCAAGTCCTTCTCTTTGGTAAATACTGACACAAGTATTCATTTAATCTCTCACCCATTTCCTCTGGCTCCATGCATAGATTTCCTCCCTTGTCCTTTAGTGGGCCAACCTCTCCCTGGCTATCCTCTTGCTCTTTATATATGTATAAAAAGGCTTGGATTTTTCTTAATCCTGCTGGCCAATGCTTTTTTGTGACCCCTTTTAGTCCTCCTTACTCCTTGTTTAAATTTCTTTCTACTTTCCTTGTACTCCACACTTGCTTCCTTTTTCTCTTTGGCTAAGCTTACAATATCTCTTGTTATCCAAGGTTCCCAAAACTTGCCATACTTATCCTTCACCCTTACAGGAATGTGCTGGTCCTGAATCCCTATCGACTTGTACATGAAGCCTCCCGCATGCTAGATGTTGATTTTCCCTCAAACATCTGCTCCCAATCTACATTCTTCAGTTCTTGTTAATATTGACGTAATTTACCCTTCCCCCAATTTAGCACATTAACTTGAGGACTACACTTTATCCATCTGTACCTTAAAGCTTACTGAATTGTGGTCATTATTCCCGAACTGCTCCCCTACTAAAACATCGACTACCTGGCTGGGCTCATTCCCCAATACCAGCTCCAATATGGCCCCTTCCCTATTTGGACTATCTACATACTGTTTTAAGAAGCCCTCCTGTATGCTTCTTACACACTCTGCCCCATCCATGCCCTAGCACTAAGGTGCATAACTGCAACCTGGAGCTTTACCAGAACCTGAAAGATGACTCTTTTCCCCACTCCTGAATACAATCTAAATGTAACTGACATAACCATGGGCATAGCCTTTGGACTGGAAATGAGGGCATTTAATTGGCTGAAGGCTACCATGCAAAGGTATCCTCTAAGTTCCTGGGCTTGGCTGCTGTTGCCTGGGTCTCACTGAAGTCCACTGAAACCCCGATGCGGGAAGGGAAGAAGAACTCCCTTGCAATTTACAACTAACTCTTTCTGCTATTCCCATGGCCAAGGCCACATCACAGGCCTCCTTCCACCTCAGCCACCTTCACTCAAAACTTGACCTGGATTTTAATTCTTTAGGCTTCCTACAATTGCCTTTCTAAGGTTCATTTTCACATTGGCACCATTCCCACAGTGGTGAGAGACTTTCTTTAATTCGAGAATGTTATCTGCAACATTGGCAGTCTGACTTGGCAACTGCCTGCTTTGATGGAACATAATTCTCAATGCAATTCAGTTCTTAGCCTGCTGTAATATGAGTTCCAAGTTTTAACGTACTCCATTGAACTAGGATCTCTTGGACAACATTGCTTTCAAATTACATCAAGGGCGTGAGGTCCCATCATGGTGAAGAAAGCATTTACTTTATCCACATCCCCTATTTTATTCGCTTTCAGTGACATACAAAGAACAAGGAAAAGTACAACACAGGAACAGGCCCTTCGATCCTCCAAGCCCATGTTGATCATGATGCTCAACTAAACTAAACCTACTGCCCTTACTCGGTCCATATCCCTCTATTCCCTCCCTATTCATGTACCTATTCAGATGCCTCTTAAATGTTGCTAATGTAACTGCTTCCACCACCTCCTCTGGCAGCGCATTCCAGGCATCCACCACTCTCAGCATGTCTCACATCTCCTTCAAACTTACCCCCTCACCTCAAACCTGTGCCCCATGTAATTGACACTTCTATCCTGGTGGCAAAAGCCTCTGAGTATCCACCCTGTCTGTGCCAAAATTTCACCACTTGCTGTGGTGGTGGGATTTGAACCCAGGTTCCCAGAGCATTACCCTGGATCAATGCTTCAGTGACAATACCACTATGCCACCACCTCCCCCCAAATGTGAAATCTTCTTTTGTAATTAATTATACCAGTCCTCTTTGTTAGAGTTAATTTCCCTCTATGAGTTGGCATGGGTTGGCACAGACGGGTATGGGGAGTGTTGTGAATGAGTGCATGAGTTGAGTGCTGGAGGGCTGTGTTTTTCTTTCACAGTAGGGACAAAGTTATAGTTCACCAAGTGGGCCTGATGGCCCAGGCCAACTCCATAACCAGCAGCCCCTGTGGCTGCTATGACCCTTTCTGGGGAAACTGGGCATGGCTCCCATTAAACACTGAGCACCTGAAACAAAAATCCAAACTCCCTGGGCATTTTTTTCAGAAGGCGGGTTCACAAAGCTGGGAATTCTCCTAACTTTTGCTCATCCAAGGTGAGAGCAAAGTTTCCAACCTGTGTGTGTCCATCATCACGGTTTTCCTTCTGTTTCTCCACTGCTTGGCTTGACGGCGTTTCCTGGGTATCTGAAAGTGTAGTATAGGGTACGGGGTAAATAGAGGGTGCGAGCTCAGACAACCTGCCGCTTGTCAATCAAAAGACAGTGTAGAATGAGGGGAAGTGGAACATGAGATGGAGGGTTATGTATAAGAATACCATCATCTTAGTTTTATTCATTTTACAGGACTGACTGGGCTGGCATTTATCGTTCATCATTTCATTTCAGACTGCATTTGAGAATCTACTACATTACTATTGATCTAGAGTCACATATAGGGCATCAGATTTTCTTCCCTGAAGGACATTAGTGAATCGGATGAGTTTTACAACGATTGACAATGGTTTCATGGTCGTCATTAGACTTTTAATTCCAGATACATAGAACATAGAACATTACAGCACAGAACAGGCCCCTCGGCCCACGATGTTGCGCCGACCAGTTAAAAAACAATGACCCACTAACCTAAACCAATCCCTTTTAGTCCATAAACCTATCCACGGATCTCTTAAACGCCCCCAAACTAGGCGCATTTACAACCGCAGCAGGCAGGGCATTCCAATCCCTCACCACCCTCTGGGTAAAGAACCTACCCTGACATCCGTCCTATAACTACCCCCCCTTAATTTAAAGCCATGCCCCCTCGTGCTAGCTTTCTCCATCCGAGGAAAAAGGCTATCACTGTCCACCCTATCTAAACCTCCGATCATCTTATATGTTTCAATAAGATCCCCTCTTAGCCGCCTTCTTTCCAGTGAAAACAACCCCAAATCCCTCAGTCTCTCATGGCAGATGGTGAATTCACATTTCACCATCTGCCATGGTAGGATTTGAACCTAGGTTCCTAGATCTTGTTCTAGGTCTCTGAATTACTAGTCCAATGCATTACCACTGTAATACTGCTCCACCCCACCCCACCCCCCGAAATGGTATTGGATCTGCCACTGTCCATGACCTGAGCAATTGGCGTTTCAGAAATGGCGAGTATCATCTTCAGGATGAGCTGGCAAGTTTGCCCTCTCCAGCTAACTTCTGCTGCCTCCACCTTGTTCCATATATTTACCCTTGCTATCCGCTAAGGGGCAATTTAGCACAACCAGTTAACCTAACATACACATCTTTGGATTGTGGGAGGAAACTGGAGCACCAAGAGGAAGCCCAAGTGGACATGGAGAGAAGGTACAAATTCCATACAATCAGTTGAGGCTGGAATTGAACCCAGGTCCCTTGCTCTGTGAGACAGCAGTGCTAAACACTGTGCTTCAGCCACAATGCTCCTCCCATTTAGCTTTAATAGTGCAGGCCTGCTTTAGGTGTAAGTTACAATTTTAGGTTCCTGACTGTTGAGTACAGTCAATGGACAACGCAGTTAGTGCTTGCTACAGGGGCGACACAGTGACAACAGTGGTTATCACTACAGCATCACAGTGCCAGGGACCTGGATTCGATTCCCGGCTTGGAACACAATCTGTACGGAGTCTGCATGATCTCCCTGTGTCTGCGTGGTTTCCTCCCATAGTCTGAAAGAGGAGCAGATTAGGTGCATTGACCATGCCAAAATTTCCCTCGGTGCACCCGAACAGGCGCTAGAGTGTTGCGACTAGGAGATTTTCACAGTAACTGTATTGCAACGTTAATGTAAGCCTACTTGTTACACTAATAAATAAATAATAATAAATATAGGCAACAATTATTCAGGCAATCAGTAGGCCTGCTACCAGCATGAAATTGAATGGGCACAAGTTAATTACGTGTTGTCATTCCTGTATCTGTTTTCTGGGGCTATCCAATTTATTTCCCCTTAGATCTATCAGGAAACATGGACCTGGGGTTAGTATTTCGAAGTGATGTGGGTGCATCAAAAATATTGCTGCTGAAAAGGTTCAAAGAGAGGAATACTCGAACACATATAACAAAACATGGAAAATATGAAAAGACAGCTCACAATTGACAGAGCATCAAGGCATTGATTTGTGCTTCTCCCAGGGTAATACTTCTGCCATATTTGTTGCCTTTTCTCACTTTGTTGTAACAAAGCCTAAAGAAGAATATTTTACTTGTTTGGTGCCTTAAAAGAGCAGCCTAAAGAAGAATAGATTTAGTGGAGTTCTAATTGATTGAGTGGGAGTGGCACCATTTTGATATCCCTATCAGGTTGATATTGCATTGTGCTAATTTCACAAATGTGTAACCTATTTAAAATAATTGCGTTAGCGCTTCATTAAAACAGTAGAAAGGGAAATTTCAGGTGAGAACATTGCTTTCTGAAAAATTATGCAGCAACGTTATTGCAAAAACAAATTATGATTTTACTAAATGGGAAAATATTTTGATATATGTCAAAATCTTTATTATTCCCATGCAATAATTCAACTCACTGACAGCCGTAGTTCCAATTCAGCTTCATGTTAGCCGCCAGTCTCTGTTCATATTCTCTCTTTCTTCACCTCTCATAATTGTTCTTTCCACGTCCTCACTGAACTTTCTATATTCAGCCTCGTTCTCACTTGTGTTATCAAACTAGCATCTGTCATATGCTATAGAGGGAATAGAGGGATACAAACGGATAGTCTAGTTAGGAACATATGATCAGTGCAGGCTTGGAGGGCCGAAGGGCCTGTTCCTGTGCTGCATTGTTCTTTCTTTCTCTTTGTTCTTTGAACACTTTTTTTTCTCTGCTTTAGCTTAGTCTATCTCTTTCCTCACCTTGAAAGATCTGGTTTTGGTTACTCAATCTTAACCCCTCATGGGAATTGATTTTGACTTGACCTAAACCATCTCCGCATTAATGGCAGCTCATTGTTTGATTTTGCCTGACTGATTCCAATTTACCCAGGACAGATTCTCAATCATTTAAATTGGCCCTTTTCCAATCCAAAGATGTGCCAGTTAGTGGATTATCCATGGTAAACATGTAGGGGTTATGGGGATAGACTGGACTATGGGCATGGGTAAGATACTATGTCAAATGGCTTCTTTTTGCACTATAGGAATGCTATTTGTTTGATAGCAATTTGCCTGCCTGATTCCAATTTCCAATCAGGACGGATTCGTTCTCAACTATTGAAATCAACCCTTTTCCTGTTACAAATCTTTACTCTAAGTGGCTTTTTGTCCCGTTCCAAAGTTAAATCTTAAAACATTAAGATAATTGTTTCTGAATACTCCCTGACTGACTCAATCCAGTTAACAAACCTCATTCTCCACAACCAAATCCAGCAATGCTTCCTTTCTCTTCAGACTAGAAACATACCAATTAAGAAAATTCACCAGAACATGTTTCGGGAACTTCTCTCTCTGTCCTAATCCTTTATACTATTGCCATCCAATCCTACATTAGGGTAATTGTAATTTGTCACTATCATAACACTATAGTTATTGCAAATCTCTGCAGCTTTCCCTGCATTTTTAATCCTCTGTATATTTCCCACAAATTAGTGATCTATAGGGTGGAATTTTCCTGTCCCACTTGCCAAGGGAATCATTGCAGGCGGGATACAGAACATGCAAAGGTCCATTGACCTTGGGCAGGATTTTCCAGTCTTGGGGCAAGAGTGGCTGGAAAATCCTGTCCATAGAATATATTCAGTTGGGCAGCACTATGGCACAGCGGTTAGCACTGCTACTTCACAGCAATGCTAACCACTGTGCCACTGGGTTCAATTCCGGCCTCAGGTAACTGTCTGTGTGAAGTTTGCACCTTGTCCCCATGGGTTTCCTCCAGGTGCTCCCGTTCCCTCCCATACTCCAAAGATGTGCGGGTTAGGTTGATTGGCCATGCTAAATTGCCCCCTAGGGGATTAGTAGGATAAATACGTGGGACTCCGGGGATAGGGCTTGGGTGGGATTGTTGTTGGTGCAGCCTCAATGGGCTAAATGATCTCCTTCTCCACTGTTGGGATTCTATGATGCTATGACAATGGCACTTCTATTGTTTCTTAACTTCAACCAAATAGATTCTGTCTTTATCCCCCAGGCATTTACATTCTCCATCACCATTGCACAGTGGCAGCAGTATGTACTATCTACAAGATACACTGCAGCAACTCACCAAAGCTCCTTCAACAGCACCTTCTAAATCTGTGACCTCTACCACCTGGAACGATGAGATGCAGCACTTACCACTACTTCCAAGTTCCTCTCCAAGCTACATGTCACCCTGCCTTGGAACTAAAATTTAAAGTCTAGTATTTATTTATTGGTGTCACAAGTAAGCTAATATTAATACTGCAAAGAAGTTACTGCAAAAATCCCCTAGTTGCTACACTCTAGCAGCTGTTCAGGTACACTGAGGGAGAATTTAGCACGGTCAATTCACCTAACCAGCACATCTTTCGGTTTGTGGGAGGAAGTCAAAGCACCTGGAAGAAACCCATGCAGACATGGGGAGAATATGTAGCGTCTGCACAGACAGTGACAAAGCCGGGAATTGAACCTGGGTTCCTGGTACTGTAAGACAGCTGTGCTAACCACTGTGCCACAGTACTGCTCTACTATGGTGTAAACCGGGGGCGTAGGTGTGGAGGTGGGCCAGTTAGACGGGCCACAGCTTCTAACATTATTTAAAGAATCCCTAATCCTTGCCCACCATCCCTTTCACCATCCCCCCCAGCTATTTCCCATTCCATCCCATGCCTTTCATGTTCTCTGTGCCTCTCCCATGTCACCTCACATTTCCTCATGCCACATCTTGTCACCTCCATGCCCTCCATATTTTTGACATAGCCACTCCCAAGTGCGCACTATATACAGTTCTCAGGAGCCACACAATAGCCGTGAGAATCGCAATCATTGGAAAAACATTAAACCTTAAACAATCAACAAGAACTGTATATTCAAATTCATGATCATTGTTATGGGATCAAAAAGCATGAGTGAAACAAAAGTTGTAATACTTTGAATGCTTATTAGGTTTATAAACAAAAAGAGACCACATCAAAGATATTCTGAGGATGGCATTGTGGTTAGCTCTGCGACCTCACAGTGCCAGGGACCCAGGTTCGATGCCTGGCTTGGGTCACTGTTTGTGCGGAATCTTCACGTCCTCCCCTTGTCTGTGTGGGCTTCCTTCGCTTTCCTCCTGTCTGAAAGACATGCTGGTTAGGTGCATTGGCCATGCTAAATTCTCCCTTAGTGTATCCAAACAGTATGCCAACTAGGGAATTTTCACAGTAACTTCATTACAGTGCTAATGTGAGCCTACTTGTGACACTAATAAATAAATTTTAAATTATTTTAGAGGCTTTTAACATGTTTCAATACATAGAACCACAGAAATGATACAACACAAAAGCTGACCATTTGGCCCATTCTATCCATGCTGACCCAAAGACACCCAACTGCCCTTTTTAATTCCATCTTCCTGCACAAGGCCCCATAGCCCTGCAACCTAGAGCATATAAGGTGCAGATCTGGGTATTTTTAAATGAGTTTAGGGTCTCTGCCTCCACCATTAACTCAAGCAATGAATTCCAGATCCCCACTACCCTCTGCATATAAAGGTCTTTCCTCAAGTCTTCTCTAATCTTTCTGCAACTTAGCTTCCACCTGTGTGGTACTTTCCATTACATTGAGTGGAAAGGAAAATATAAGATTTCACTTATAATTTTCTGATTTACAGCAGCCGCAGTTTGGGTTCTCATGGTGAATAAAGATTCAGATGATTGACTTACATACTAATGCACAATAGCAATATATAGGCTGGAATCTTACCACTGTTCATGCTGGTGGGCTTTCCAATCCCACCGCAGTGAACAGATATTTGACTGACTGCCCAATTTTCTGACCTCGCTGCAGTGGGAGCATGGCATGGAAGGGCAGTAAGATTGAGCCCATGGAAGTTGACCATAAGACTACATTAGGCATTTTGGGAGTAGATAGATAGGGGCTAACAATGACCATAAACTCAAGCACTCCTACACTTTAAAAGCATAATATCGCAGATGCTGGCACCTGAAACAAAAACAGAATATGCTGGAAAATCTCAGCAGATCTGACAGCATCTGTGGAGAGAGAATAGATAGCCTTTCAGGCCCTTTGCTGCAGTGAAGTCAGCCAAATCTCCATCCAGACTTGAAACGTTGGCTCTGTTCTCTCTCTACAGATGCTATCAGACCTGCTGAGATTTGTCAACATTTTCTGTTTTCCATTGTACAATTTGGGGCTGCACAGTGGTTAGCACTGCTACTCACAGTGCCAGGGACCCAGGTTCAATCCGGGCCTTGTGTCACTGTATGGAGTCTGCATGTTCTCCCCATGTCTGCGTGGATTTCCCCCCGGGTGCTCTGGTTTCCTTTCACAGACCAAAGATGTGTGAGTTAGGTTAATTAGCCATCAAAATTAATCTGAGTGTCAGGGGGCTTAGCAGAGTAAATGAGTGTTACAGGAATAGGGCCTGGGTGGGATTGTGGTCAGTACAGGTTTGATGTGCTGAATGGCCCCCTTCTGTATTGCAGGGATTCTATGATTTGCTTGCTTGAACTCACTTTCACTTATGGTGCTTGTTGAGTGTCCATCTCATGCAATGTTTAAACGAAGTTTACCACCACTTTGGGCTGCATTCTCAAGCACCCTGACTCAAATTCAGTTCCATCCTGTTGAGCCAGGGCCATGAGCCAGCTGCACACTGTACACAGGAATTTCTTACAAGTTTTGTTTTAAATTTGTCTTCCATTATTATTAATAATGGTTCTGAAGAATTGATAACCTCTGGACTGAGCAGAAATGGGTCCATAATATCAAAGCAAAATCGTGTGAATGCTGGAAATCTGCATTCTCTGCAAGTCTGTCAGCATTTGTGGAGAGAGTCAATGGAGTTAAATCAGGAGCCCATGTTCACCATCTGCGAGGATGCTGATGGGGGCTCAAAATCTGGAAGTTGCAGTTTCATGGTGGGTGTGGGTGTGGGGGTGGGGGGGGGACGGAATGGGAATTCATTCACATTAAGTTGTGGTCAGGACGGAGGAGCAGGGGATGCCGATGATGTCCTTTCAGTGGGAAGAGAAGGGGAAGAAGGTGCCGATGATCATCGGGTGGAGATGGAGGAGAAGATGCCAATGATAGGGGTGGGGGGGTGGGGTCAGGGGAGAAGGTGCTGATGATGTGGGTGGAGGGAAGGAGAAGGGTGCCAATGATTATGGGTGTATAGGGAGAATAGATGCCGATGATGGGAGTTGGGGGGGTAAAGGGAGAAGGGGCTGGTGATATGGGAGAAGGTGCCATTGATGGGGGGGTGGGGGGGGGGCGGAGAAGGAGAAGGGTGCTGATGATCATGAGGTGTGTAAGGGGAGTCAGTGCTGATGATCAGGTGGGGGATTGGGTTAAAAAAGTGCCAATGATTGGGAATGGGGAAGGGGGCCCTGAGAACACTATGGTGGACTGGGGAAAGAGGTTTATTCTTGTTCTGATTGGGGTGTCCTTTAAAGATAGCGCCCCGATATCTTAGCGGTCAGATTTTGCCAGCGGTTCCCCTGGCTACCAGCAAGAGTGGAGAACTTGGCACTCAGCCATATTTCCATTCACTGCAGTAGGGCTGGAGAATCCCAGCCGCGGGCGAGGCTGGAGGATCCGGCCCCAGTTTTCTCACCAGAAATGACACTCTGCCGTGTTTCTGGTAAGATTTTGCCCAGTGTTTCAAGTTCATGTGATTTCTTTAGGTCATTTTTCCAGCAATTTCTGTTCTTATTTAGATCCAGGTCCAAGTGGTACAATTAACAATTATGAAATACTAGCCAGCAAAAGAATTTAAATTCACATCAAACCTTTCTGATTTGGTCAAAACCCACAGTAGAATATAACGCCTGACCATATTGATGTAAGTGATCATTTTGTTCAAAGCTTCCTTGTGCTCCGTTCCTACCCCCGCCTGCTTGGTATCTGCCCTTTGTTCTAAGCACCCTATGGGTATTTGCCTTATGATGAAAAATGCAGCGTAAACAGTCTTGTTAGGATTGATTTCTATAGCAAATGACAGATAGGCTGGCGATAAATAAACTAAAAGTCACCTGTCAGCTTTTCAAGCACTAATCAGAATTTCTGGATTACTGTCAGTGAAACCAGGGATTTTTGCCAAATTTCTTTTGACGGGCATTGTGTGTTTGAGGAAAGTCACCAGAGATGAATTTTGTCAGCTGGCTAGATCTGTTTATTAGTTGGATTATTTAATATTTATGGATACAGTTTCTTCACCTGAAGCTGGAGTGCGATGACTGCCAAGTTCAGACAAAACCGTTGCACCCAAATATTTGTTCAGTCTGTTCATCTAGAGATTTGCTCAGTCAATCAGGCAGCTAATTAGGTTCACTCACTCTCTGAGTTCCCAAACCCGAGCTATTCTCTGCATTGTATGTGGGATCTATACAGCTCCTCTCCCTTGCTGTTTAATTCCAACCATCGTACTGAGACCCGACCGTGGATTTGGATGAGGGGGGAAGGGGTGGATGATGAGGAATATTTGGTCCTTTGTCTGCCCCTTCTGTCTGGAATCAGCACATCCTTGCATTTGTGCTGTCCTCAGCAGCACCCCCCCCCACCCCCCACCAAGTATTTGACTCTGTTATCATTCACCATTGAAGTGTTGTACTCCACTTAGTTAAGGGTGTTAAGGACCTTTCTTTAGTTAACATTGTCAGTGACCTCGGTGAAGCAAGCAATAGTAGAATTGTTTATTCCTGGAGGCTGTTGCAAAATTTGCAATTAATTTCTGACTCAGGAAATCCTTATTCCTCGGGGAGGTGCAGCCAGTCACTCAGCATTCAGTGAGTATTCCATCTGTAAGCACGCTGTTAAAAGCTTCACGATGAAACTGTATCCTTGAGCGAGCTGTTCTCCAGAACTGGCCACTGCTGAATGCAATTAGCAACTTTTGGGTGCAGAAAACCTACCATAATTTTCTGAATATATAATATACACCCAAATATAATACACACTCCAATTTTCATAAACAAAGCCTTAAATTTGCCTTAAACATGATACGCACTGAGACTTTTGGAATACTTATTAGTGACAAATGTATGAGCAAACTGGGCTAATCTAAATCTTCATAGTGCCAGGGACCTGGGTTCAATTGCTGGCCTGGGTCAGTCCTGTGTGGAGTTTGCA
Organism: Carcharhinus amblyrhynchos; assembly: GCF_965287045.1. NCBI lineage: Eukaryota > Metazoa > Chordata > Chondrichthyes > Carcharhiniformes > Carcharhinidae > Carcharhinus > Carcharhinus amblyrhynchos. The sequence continues at coordinate 130,393,059 of NC_137325.1, forward strand.
CATCCTCCCTGTGTCTGTGTGGGTTTCCTCTGGGTGCTCCAGTTTCTTCCCACAGTCTGAGAGATGTGTGGGTTAGGTGCATTGACCTGCACAGGCGCTGGAGTGTGGTGACTCGGGGAATTTCACAGTAACTTCATTGCAGGGTTAACGTGAGCCTACTTGTGACTAATAAATAAACTTTCTAAGACTTATCCTAGCTTGCTGAACAGTCAGCTCTCATATCCATGTAAAATGTGCAATACTCAAGTAGACTGAATGAGCCAACAGCACTCATCGATTGATTTAATGTTTATAGACCACCAAACTGTAGTGGTCACGTGGGGCATGGTATTAATCGATTGATGGAAATATCCATCTGGTTCACTAATGTTTTTGGGGAAGGAAATCTGCAGTCCTTACCTGATCTGGCCTACATGTGACTCCAAAGCCACAGCAATATAATTGACTCTCAACTGCCTTCCAAGAGCAACTAGGGATAGGCAAGAGGGGAGATCCCTTTACAATTTATAAAATATTTAAAGGGCTAGACAGGATCGATGCAGATGAGATGTTTCCTCTGGAGACACGATTTCAAAATAAGGGCCAAATCATCAGGACTGAAATGAGGTGAATTCTTTTTTACTCAGATGATTGTGAATCTCTGGAATTCTCTAACCAGAGGGCTGTGGAAGCTTTGTTACTGATATGTTTAAACCAAAGATTAACCGATTTCCAATGACATAAAGGGCTATGAAGATTGCCTGGGAAAAAGGATAGTCAGCTATGATCGTATTGAATGGTGGAGTAAGTTCAATGGGCTGAATGGCCTGTTCCTACTACTATGTTCCTATATAATGTGCAGGTTAAGATGTGCAGGTTAGGTGGATTAGCCATGGGGAAATATGTAGGATTACAGGGATAGGGCAGGGTTGAGGGCCAGGTTACAAGGACTTGATGGTTTAGATGGCCTCTTCTGCACTGTAGGGATTCGCTGATTCCATGAATGAACCTTGCAAAATGTAAACAAGTTTCTCAGAGCAGCAAGCAAATCTTTTTACTTATATTTTGACTTAAAAAATGTTAACATGGCAAAGAAAAATGTTACACAAGAGCCTACAAATGTATCCCAAATATGCCCTTAGAAACAAGATGTTTTTAAAAAATGCAGCTGAAATACAACATTTGTAGTAGGTATGTATTCTCATCCCTGCTAGCAAATAATATCCAATAATAATACTATAATGGTACTGTCATTCAAAATGCATCTGGAAAAGATACTCTTGACTGTATGAAATTGGTCCTAAATTAGTCAGGCAAAATGTCCAGCAGAGATTTGGTGGGGTTAGTTTTACACCTCCTTGCTCAGCCCCTCTTAATTGTCTTTTCCACTAACTTCAATTACTGGTGAGGTGATGGCCTAGTGGCATTATTGCTAGATTCTTAATTCAGAAGCTCAACCAATGTTCTGGAAATTAGGATTCGAATCCTGCCACGGCAGAAAAATATTTGGAATTAAGAATCTACTGATGGCCATGAAATCATTGTCAATTGTCAGAAAAACCCATCTGATTCACTATTGTCCCTCAGGGAAGGAAATCTGCCATCCTTACCTCATTTGGCCGACATGTGACTCCAGCAATGAAGTTGACTATCAAGTGCCCTCAGACAACTAGGCATGGGCAATAAATGCTGACCCAATCAGTGACACCCATGTCCCAAAATGAATGCTAAAAAATATGCGCATCATTCCAATGCTAGTTTCAATCCTTAAAAAAAAGTCTGAAACTAAAGATTTGTACCAATCCCAGTTCTACAACTGTCCTGCCCGCCACCCCCCCCCCCGCAACTTCCCCCACCACTCATCCCACGCTTCTGACGTTTCCGTGCACATTTTAATACTTTTTAATACTTTTCCTCTTCTAGTGTTTATCTATTCCCATCTAAATTCCATGATTTATTCAGCTTTGGCTATAAGCCAATTGTAATTATGACATTCCTTATTCTTATCTTCCCTTGAACGAGAAATAAAAACAAATCATTTTGTTATGCCTTGAGTGCTAATTCTACCAATGTGGGCAATTCTTAACTGACCATTTTTAACCAGTGAAAATAATCTTAAATTTTATGCACTCTCAAATCTTTTGCAATTTTGTTTTGAAAACTTCCATTAAATTCTTTTCAACCTTCCTGATCTTATGGATACAGTGCTAGTTTTTAAGTTGCTGATTTCTGGTATTGTCCAGGTAAATACATGTTGCATCTTTTTCAAAGCTATAGTGTCTTCTCTATATTGAAATATTTAGGTTAGGTTAGTAAGGTTAGTAAGGCACGACCTACCCGCCACAAAACCATGCTGACTATCTCCAATCAATTCTTTACTCTCCAAATAACTATAAATCCTATCCCGAATAATTTTTTCTAAAACCTTGCCCACAACAGAAGTGAGACTCACCGGTCTATAATTCCCGGGGAAGTCTCTGTTCCCCTTCTTAAACAATGGGACAACATTCGCTAACCTCCAATCTTCTGGTACTATACCAGAGGCCAATGACGACCTGAAGATCAGAGCCAGAGGCTCTGCAATCACTTCTCTTGCCTCCCAGAGAATCCTGGGGTAAATCCCATCCGGACCAGGGGACTTATCTATTTTCAGACCCTCCAGAATATCTAGCACATCCTCCTTATCAACTGCAACACTGTCAATTCTACTCCCCTGCAATCCAGTGTCCTCCTCAGCTATATCCATGTCCCCTTGCGTGAACACCGAAGAGAAATATTGGTTCAATGCCTCTCCAATCTCCTCCGGTTCCACACATAACTTCCCTCTGCTGTCTATAACTGGCCCTAATCTTGCCCTAACCAACCTTCTGTTCTTAACATACCTATAGAACGCCTTAGGATTCTCCTTAATCCTATCAGCCAAAGTCTTCTCATGTCCTCTTTTAGCCCTTCTTAGCTCACTCTTCAACTCCCTCCTAGCCAATCTAAAGTTTTCTAGTGCACTACCCGAGCCCTCACGTCTCATCCGAACATAAGCCTCCTTTTTCCTCTTAACCAACGAAAAAACTTTTTTGGTGCACCACGGTTCCCTAGCCCTACCAATTCCTCCTTGCCTGACAGGGACATACCTATCACGGACTCGCAGTAGCTGCTCCTTGAAAAAACTCCACATTTCAGACGTTCCCAGTCCCTGTAATCTCCTAGTCCAACCTATGCTTCCTAATTCTCTCCTAATAGCCTCATAATTACCCTTCCCCCAGCTAAAACCACTAGCCCGAGGTTCATTCCTATCCCTTTCCATCACTAAGGTGAACGTAACCGAATTGTGGTCACTATCACCAAAATGCACACCAACTTCTAAGTCTAGCACCTGGTCTGGCTCATTTCCCAGCACCAAATCCAATATAGCCTCACCTCTAGTTGGCCTATCTACATACTGAGTCAAAAAACCTTCCTGCACACTTTGTACAAAAACTGACCCCTCTAACGAGCTAGAGCTATAACAATTCCAATCAATATTAGTAAAGTTAAAATCCCCCATAACAATTACCCTATTACTTTCACTCCTAACCAGGATCGTCTCTGCAATCCTTTCCTCAACCTCTCTAGAACTTTTAGGAGGTCTATAAAAGACTCCCAACAGGGTGACCTCTCCTCTCCTAAAGTACAACAATGATCTAATGTCACCAAAGAGAGAAAATGCTGGAAAATCTCAGCAGGTCTGGCATCATCTGTAAGGAGAGAAAAGAGCTGATGTCTCAAATCCAAATGACCCTTTGTCAAAGCTGTCAATTTTGACAAAGGGTCATCTGAACTCCAAACGTCAGCTCTTTTCTCTCTTTGCAGATGCTGCCAGATCTGCTGAGATTTTCCAGCATTTTCTCTTTTGGTTTCAGATTCCAGCATCTTCAGTAATTTGCTTTTATCCAATAATCTAATGTCACCTCTGTTTTCACATCCATTTTCCCTACTGGGTGCCAAGGGTGGCCTCAAAATTCCAAAAAGGCAATCTTGGCTAGTGTGCAGTACCAGTGCAGCTGTTTGGAAGCTCAATAGTCCAGCAAGTGTTCTCCCTTAGCTACACATGGCTAAACACACATTATTATTATTTTTTATTAGCATCACAAGTAGGCTTACTTTGACACTGCGATGAAGTTACTGTGAAAATCCCCTAAGCGGCAGCAAGGATTCCCCTCAGCCATTGCTATTTAGAGGGACCGTCAATTACTTGCAGATAAATTGATGGTTGATTTCTACTGGTGCTTGTTACGATTGTAGAATTGAATCTGCAGGGAGTGACAAGGCAGGTGCAGAAGGACTTTGTCCTTGATTTCAAATCATCTGCTTGAACCAATTGCTTTTAGATGTATTACAATAGCAGGCAATCCATTTTGAGGGAATGCAGCTTGACAGGGGGAATAATCAGAGAAGATACAGAACAGAGCAAACTGTTGGAAGAGCGAGGAGGAGACAGAAAAGAGCAGAAGTGTTCGCGACAGGATATCTCAGCCAATATTCGTCCATGGTGTTCAATTCTCTGACCTGAACCTTAGCAAGGAACAATATGCAGGATGTTTGCTCTTTAGTAAGGGCAGGCTCATTGTAATATGCCACCTGATGCCACAAACTCAGGACAGGGTGAGGACCACATTGCTAGTGGCTGTGATGTTTGACAACGTCGCTGGCTCTTCCTAGGATAGAATTGGAGATATTTGCAACATCTCACAATTAGCTGTGCGCTGCTGCATAAGAAAGGTCACCAATGCTCTGTTTTTCAAAGAGAGTTGACTGTATTAACACACGGTTTTGCGAGGATTGCAAGCTTCCCCATGATGCGGGGAGCCATTGACTGCGTACTCTTTACTTAGCAGGTGGTGCATTTCAGAGCTGAAATGGACTGCAACTGAGAGGGTTCCATACCCTCAATAGTCAGCTGGTGTGCAAACATACTCAGCACATCATGAAGTTCAATGTTAAGTGTCCTGGCAGTAGTCAAAGTGCCTTCATTCTGTGGTAGCCAGCTGGGAGATTTGCATCTGAGCTACTATGCCAAACCTAGAGAGACTACTGGCTGGATGGCAAGGGTGATCATGTGGCTAGTGATTCCAGTACATGATCCACGCTCACATGTTTATATTGTGCATACAATGAAAGTCATGCTATTGCACTAAATGTGCCAAGGCATGCTGTCGCTCAACAACACTGTGCTCACCGGCTACACACTGCAGTGTTGTTAATTAGCACAGTAGGCTGCACAAAGTTGGCATGGTGCCTGCATTGGAAGCAACAGGCTTGGGTTAATCCTTCAGTGCGATCCCTGCGCCTGTTCTCAGGGGCTTTTAACTTTACAGAGGCACTCAGTAGATTCGAATTTTCCTGGTATTTCAAAAATTTAATTCTCTGTAAGTATGAAGAAGTCATTTAAATTTTGCCTCCAGAATTGAACGAAACAAAGTTCCCCCACCTGACCCACATGTGATCCGCTCTTGCATTGAGGTCACAAGTCTTTTTCCGTAAGCGTTGTAAAATTTGTTCTGACATGGACTCTCTGGCTTGACTCTCATTTTCGATGGGTGGGACAGCCGGTGGGTGGGGATGGAGAATCCAACAAAAGTTCCCAAGTGGCTTTTGTGCCGGTGGGATTTCCCGTTCCCGTTGTCCTCGCCTCTTGCCAATGGGTTCCAGCCACGAAAGGTCAGAAACTCCATCTCCATACATCACCATCTAATCATCTGGTTTCCCTGCTGTATTATCCCCCGACATGTGTGTTGGGGGAGGAGCTTCCCTGTTTTTTGTGTTGGGGGAGGTGGTCTCTGAGTCCGTGTGGGGGAGATCCTTATTTTTATTTTTTAGATTGGGGCACCCTTTAAAAACGGTGGTCCAAATCACTTGAAGGCCCAGGACACTGGTGCCAACGTGGGATCACGGGACATACCTGCAGCATCGCTTCTCGGCCTTTTGGCTAAGATCAAGTGTAGTATTGACATGCTGCACTTGGTTGAAGTCATTAGGTTACATTTCAGCTTCATTTGAAGCAATTTTTTAAAGCGGCATCTCGGCCTTTTGGCTAAGATGCGAATAAGATCAAGCCCTGGAGGAGGAGCTACACCTACTCCAATCAGCTTGGATCATGTAGATCAAGCCCAAGACAGGAGGTGAGAGCCCTGTCTTGTCAGCTTCGATCGGGAATGTCCCAACTTGTTGGGACTCTGAATTGGGTTTAATTTGACTTGATTGGATTGGAATAAAGTTTAAAAAAAAACTGTGTTTCAAAAACTCTGGCAAGAAAAGCCAGCAACGGAGGCAGCACGCCGCTATTCCCACCTGAGGTGACACTTAGTTAGAAAATGAGAGAACTCCGCCTTGTACCATTCTGATTGGTGGTGGGTCATGAGGGTGGATGGGTCAGACAAGCAATGACAGAAGCTCAGGAGATCATGTGGTGAAACCTTGTGGGTGAAACATGCAATTAGAGTTGTCAGCCCTGTTGATCTCCTGAAACTTGCAAGAAAATTTGCAGAATATTCTTCTGGTTGGGACGTTGAATCTATCTGTCAAATTAGTTTATAATCATAGAATACCTACAGTGCAGAAGGAGGCCACGGAGTCTGCATTGAGCACAAGCCCACCCAGGTCGAATTCTGTAACCCCACATATTTTCCCTGCTAATCCCCTGACACTAGGGTCAATTTATTATGACCAATCAACCTAACCCACACATGTTTGGACTGCAGGAGGAAGCCAAAGGAAGCCCACACAGACGCAGGGAAAATGTACAAACTCCAGACATAAAGTGACCCGAGGCCGGAATTGAACTGGGGTCCCTGGAGCTGTGAGGCAGCAGTGCTAACCACTGTGCCACCGTGCCACCCTTAAGCGCTGATGTTGAAGTTTCCTTGGCCCTATTTGAAGCTGACGAGGGAGGTCTCCCCAATTTTTGTCCAAAATTCCTCCCTTAACCCATTCAAACAAGAATCAGAATATCTTGTTATTTATGTCATTGTTGATTGCGGGATCTTGCAGTGCATTTTCCTTGTCTGTATGACCACGTTCACCGGACTTCAGACTAATTCATTTATGAGTCATGTTTGAGATCTTTCTGCGACACATATCAAGTCCTTCTCTCCATCCATTGTTCCCTCCCTCCTTATTTCCTCATATTTTTTCAGAAATTCACTGTTATGCTTAATAGAGTTCACCAAAGCAGAGAATCAGTGTGGTTTGTGAAATATTTGATCTTCTAGGCTTACAACCGAACATAAACATAAACCAGAAACAGGCCATTCAGTCCAACTAGACCATGCTTTACAAAATCCTCTTCTCACCCCTCTTAATTTATCCTATCAGACCATAAATAAGGTCAGAGGAAATCGGAATAGGAATAGGCTGTTTGGCCCCCTTGAGCCTGTTCTGCCATTCAATAGGATCATGATATTCCTAATCTGATATTCCTCACGTCCACTTTCCTGCCCTTTCCCATAATGCTTGATTCCCTTACTGATCAAAAATCTATCAATCTCAACCTTAAATGTACACAAAGACTCCATTCTACAGCTCTCAGTGGCAAAGAATTCCAACGATTCATAACGCGCTCAGAGAAGAAATTCTTCCCCATCTTGATCTTAACGAGGCACCTCTTTATTCTGAGGCCACGTTGAGGGGCGGCACGGTAGCCTCAGAGCCAGGGGCTCAGGTTCAATTCGGGCCTTGGGTGACTGTGTGGCGTTTGCATGTTCTCCCCGTGTCTGTGTGGGCTTCCTCCAGCTTCCTCCCACAGTCCAAAGATGCGTGGATTAGGTTGATTGGCCATGCTAAATTGACCCTAGTGTCAGGGGAATTAACTGGGTAAATGTGTGGGGTTCTGGGAATAGGGGCTGGATGGGATTGTAGTCAGTACAGACTGGATAGGCAGAATAGCCTCCTTCTGTACTATAGGGATTCTATGAGACTATGCCCTCTGGTCCTAGACTCTTCCATGAGGGAAACATCCTCTCAGCACTTACGCTGTCATGCTCCTAAAGAACGCTTGGAGAAAACCTCTCATTCTTCTAAATTCCAATGAGTGGAGCGCCTATCTGGTTAATCTTTCCTCATAAGACAATCCTAGTGAACCTTCGCTGAACTGCCTCCAAACTTTCCTTAAATACGGGGACCTAAACTGCTCACAGTACTCCAGGATATGGCCTGACAGTACTGTGTACAACCTTCTATTCCTCTATCCATCATGTTTTTATCTAGCTTCTCTAATTCGTCTATGCTATTCACCATGACTACTCCTTAGTTAGCGCGTTCTTCAATCTAGCTACTTCTGGGTAAATGGGTTCCTGCTGAATTCTCTATTGAATTTGTTTGTGGCTGTCTTATGTTTATGGTTCGCAGATTTGGTCTCATTTACATCATGACTCATCTCCTCAATGCTCAGCTCACTTCTCAGCCTTCTACTTTCTAGAGGAAAGAGACATAGCCTGTTAAGTGTTTCTGGATAATTATATTTCGTCAGTGCTGGCATCATTCTTGTAATTCTCTTTTTCTGCCTACTCTATATCCTTTTCGTATTATGGAAACCAGAACTTTACGCAGTACTCCAAGTGTGGTCTAATCAAGATTGTTTCCAACCATTACATACCTTCTCCAATCCTATCCCCCTAGAAATGAACTCCAATCCTTCTAATGACTGATTCACCCATTACTTGTGATTTCTTTCGATGGTTAATTCTCTTAATGTGGGCTTTTCCGGTCCTTCTGCCAGCAGGATCTTCCAGTCCTGCCAAAGGTAACACATAGCGCTCCCCACCCACCCCGCCCCCCCTCGCAACAGATTCCCCGGTAGCGGAGCAGATGAACCACACAAAACGCCACAGACTTTGGCGGGACTGGAAGATCCCGCTGGCAGCCAATGGCGAGTCGTCACTGCCACTGGAAAGCATGCCGTGGGAGAGCCAGAAAATCCCACCCTTAGGTATGGTGGCATAGTAGGTAGCACTGCTGCCTCACAGCGCCAGGGTGCCAGGTTCAATTCTGGCCTCGGGTCGCTATCTGTGTGGAGTTCGCATGTTCTCCCCGTTCTGCGTACGTTTCCTCTGGATGCACCTAAGCAGCATCCTCTCACACTCCAAAGATGTGCGGGTTAGGTGGATTGGCCATGCTAAATTGCCCCTTAGTCTCAGGGGGATTAGCAGGGTAAAATACACGTGGTTACAGGGATAGGACCTGGGTGGAATAGTTGTTGGTCCAGGCCCGATGAGCCGAACGGCCTCCTTCTACACTGTAGGCATTCTATGATTCTGGTGTCGATTGCTTTTGGGCCAATGCCTCTGCGACTGGGCTGTAAAGCCCCGTCCCCTGCTTTTTGCAGTTATAGCTCACAGCCTCAGCCTCACTTGAAGCAGTTTCATTTTGAAAACGTGAGCCATCTTTTTCCACAGTGAGGGAAGACTGCCTCAGAGATAATTCATTTTTGCGTATGACTAGCATTTTTATAATTCAGCACGGCGAAACGTGATGGCTAAATTTGCCACTGTTGCCCCAGGAATAGCAACAACGTGCCCAACCCTCTCCAGCTTTAATTGTGCCGGAGCCCCTGGTTACCAGCTCATGTGCAGCTTCAGTGTCACCTCCCTGGTTAGATGACTCCGGGCTGCGCAGCGCACGGGAAGGAAATTCAAGCCAACAGATTGAAAGCTAAAACATTGATATCAGAAATTAAATTAATGCAAGTGAGAATGAAAAAAAAATCTAATTAAAATAATTTGAAAAATGGTTTGAAAATTGGTCTTGACACCAGCATTTACCAAGCTGTCATCAATGATACTGCAAGCTACACATTCAGATCAAGCATTTAGAAACAAGCAGTGTGTGTTTTTTTTAAAAGCCGGGAACTAATATTGACAAGCTGGTAATAGGCATATACACAAGACTGAAAATGCGTAGCCTTCTTGGCTAATTACCAGGCTGCTCTACAGTAGAATGGTATAATCTGCGGAACTCCCAGCATGCGCTTTGATAAAGGGGGGAAAAAAAAGCCATTAATTTCTCCTTATTGTAATCTAGATCAGAGTTGAGACACACACAGTTCCTTTCAGGGTAGAATAACTGCTATTAGCAAAGCCGGCAAGATTATTCCTCTGAAGCTGCATGCTTAATTACATAGAATACTGCATAAATTGTCAAGTGCAAAGAATAATTTTGATAAATTAAAATACTAATTAAATAGGCCTTTGCAGAATTTTGAGAACATTATAGGGTTCAGCTCTTGCAGCCTATTTGCATATCCTTCATCTGGGGAATTTTATTTTTCTTTAAAAAAAGACTTCTTTTCTGCACATGGTAGCAGATTCACACAACAATACCATTTGGTTAAAGGTTTAGCAACACGCTGCTTCCATTTGCTATTCTTCATGTTTCTATTCCTTCCCCCTCTAATTGTCTGTTTTGAAAGCGTTGGGTGATTAATTAACAGGCCAGGCTTAATATATATTTCAGATAATAATCTCCATTTTAATTACAAGCCATAAAATGTATTGAGTTTGGAAAATGTCTGTTTTACTTACTAGGCGTGATTTGTTAACGCAGTTTTAAGTACACAGAAAGAAGTTATTAAATGACGCAAGTTATGATTTAAATCTCTCTTCCCTCAAATGAATCACTGCGCTGCCTTTTTATATTTGGAATTCGGTGAAGTTTCAGGGTTTTATTTTGGATATGAAATGCAAGTGGGAAGTTTTCTTTTCGTGTTTCTGTCACTGTCCTACAAAGGAGCAAAGCTTCTCTGCACAGTTTCAGTGTCAGAAAATGTCAACTGATCACCTAATATTTATCTATCCTCATTTGTTTGCTTGATAGCTCTGACCTGCTCCCCAGATAGTTTTGAGCTGGTTTATTTACTGGTGTCACAAGCAGGCTTACATTAACCCTGCAATGAAGTTACTGTGAAAATCCCCTAGCCACCTCACTCTGGCGCCTGTTCGGGTACACTGAAGGAGAATTTAGCGTGGCCAATGCACCTAACTAGCGCGTCTTAGAATAAAGAACAAAGAACAAAGAAAAGTACAGCACATGAACAGTTTTTTGGCCCTCCAAGCCTGTGCTGCTCATGATGCCCTAACTGAACTAAAGAAACCTTCAGCCCTTGCTCGGTCCATATCCCTCTATTCCCTTCCTATTCATGTACCCATCCAGCTGCCTCTTAAATGTTGCTAATGTGCCTGCTTCCACCACCACCTCTGGCAGCACACTCCAGGCATCCACCACTCTCTGCATGAAAAACTTCTCCTGCACATTTCCCTTAATCATTACCCCTCTCACCTTGAAACTGTTCCCCCTTGTAATTGACACTTCCACTCTGGAAAAAGCCTCAGACCATCCACCCTTGTCTATGCTTCTGATAATTTTATAGAGCTCTATCAGATCTCCCCTCAGCTTCTGTCTTGCCAGTGAAAACAATCCTAGCTTATTCAGCCTCTCCTTGTAGCCAACGTCCTCGAGACCAGGCAACATCCTGGTGAACTTTTTTTGCACTCTCTCCAAAGCTTCCACGCCCTTCCAGTAATGTGGTGACCAGAACTACACGCAGTACTCCAAATGCAGCCTAACCAAGGTTGTAGATAATTTTTCGGAACTGTGTGTGACCTCAATTTTGAGGCTGCCAGGGGGAGTACAGGGACAGAGAAAAGACCAGCAGGCCACCGTAGCTAGCCTTTGAGCCAGAAGAGAGAGGATGTCCCTTTGTCAAGGGCCCCCTTTCCACATTGAGCACCACCATGCTCACCTCCCTCCCCTCCCCCCACCAAGACCTGCCCCCAGTAGTTGCCGTCTCTATCAAGAAGTCCACTCCCATGGGCGTCAGTACACCCCCCCTCTCCCCGCAGTGAGACCCTCCCCTCTCCACTTACTTCCATTGCTGAATGATGATCTTCTAATCTGTTGTCTCATTTGACAAGTGTTTCTGCTGATCTCAACCTGGTAACAATGCTGTGTGGCGAATATATCCAGAATCAAAATAAAAGCAAAATACTGCAGAGGCTGGAGGTCTGAAATAAAAATAGGAAACATTCAGAAAATTCAGATTTTCTGGCCCTTCCTGCTGGCAGGATCTTCCAGTCCTGCTGAAGGTGCCCCTGTGCGTTGGGTTGCCTGGTGGTAGGACAGGTGAGGCACACGAAACACCGTAGACATCAGCAGGACCAGAAGATCCTGTCGGCTGCCAATGGCGAACCACCTCCACCACCAGGAAACATATCACTGGGGGGTGGAGTGTGTGTGTGTGTGTGTGCGTGTGTGCGTGCGCGTGTGTGCATGTGCGTGTGTGCATGTGCGTGCGCGCGCACGTGTGTGCATGTGCATGTGTGCGTTTGTGTGTGGGCGTGTGTCTGGCCGGAACCTCATTAACTCTGTTTCTCTCTCTCTGCTGGTCATATTAGACATTTTGGTCAGAGTTTTACCGCCTTGCCCACCCCAGAATCAGAGCGGGCAAGGCTCGCAGAGTGACATTCTCTGTTGGTCTTGGACGGGATCTTACAAGCCTCGGGTGGGCGAGATGGTAAAATTACAACAGCTGAGTTTTTTCCATTTTAATTTCTATTTTAATTTCACGTATCCTGAATCAAGTCGCTTCCACTTTTTGGTTTTGGCCCATAAAAAGAAATGCTTCAATAAATGCAAAAAAAATCAGAGAGCCTAATTTTAAAATTTTTGTGACCTTTGCTCAATATGAAATGTGGACTAGCAGGTCATGCCCTCACTCACATGTTCATGGTGGGTTTTGTGGGTTTTATTTTCAAGATATAATATACATTCGCAACTTTTCAGGATCCCAGTTCCCCGTTCCACATTCCTTTGCCCTAAAATCGCACTTGTTACATTGTTTTCTTAATGTAGTGGTTCCAAAAACATCCCTGAAGATCTGTCAAGCTGATAGACCCAATGGGTGACTTTTCCCCTTGCCTGTTCTGATGCTGCACACATCATTTCCCATAATGATGGTGGTGCTCTGCTATTTTCCAAATTTTGATCTTTCTCCTCCATTTTAAACCCTGCTTTCTTTCTTCAATTATCCCATGTGCCTCAATGCAAACAACTCCCCCCATCTCTCCCTTACAGACCATCTTCTTTTGTTCTTAAAGTTGCTACTTCTTAAAAATTTTAATATTTATTTATTAATGTCACAAGCAGGCTTACATTAACACTGCAATGAAGTTACCCCTAGTCGCTAGATTCCGGTGTCTGTTCGGGAGTACTGAGGGAGAATTTCTCATGGCTAAATGCACCTAACCAGCACGTCTTTCAGACTGAGGGAGGAAACCAGAGGAAAACTCATGCGGACACAGGGAGAACGTGGAAACTCCGCACAGACAGTGAGCCAAGCTGGGAATCGAACCCGGGTCCCTGGCACAGTGAGGCAACAGTGCTGACCACTGTGCCACTGTGCCTGCAGTTTCTATGTCCTCCCTCCTTTCAGTTCTGACGAACAGTTTATGGACTCGAAACGTTAACTCTGTTTCTCTCCCAATAGGTGTTGGCAGATCTGCTAAGTGTCCCTCTGTTCTTGTTCCATTGTACATTCTTCTGTCCACCTGACTCCATTTTAAACTTGTCTCTTTTTTTTTGCAGAGATCAACAAAGAAAAACTGGAAAAGGAAACAGGATTAAAAATCTTACAAACTGGCATGAGTGAAGTAAGTCGAAATTAGTTTTAATGGGCAGGGTGTATTCTTTGTTATAACCTGAATGCGTCCAATTGACAATACATGACTGTTGAGTGTTTGCTGTGTTTAGTCACATTTTCGGAAGTGCGGTTCATTTCAGGTTCCGAGCATGGCATTGGTCACTTCAGATATCATTCTGGATGCATTTTGAAACAGAACTCTTGACGCTGAAGAAATTGCTCATCAGCCAGTTTAGCATTCGTGTTGCATCATGTAAATGGGTCTTTGTTTTGCATTGCTGCAAACCAGGTAGTGCAATTAATGAAATAACACAAGAAAAGTTCACGAGTTGGATTTTCTGGCCATTCTCACCAGCAGGTGTAATGACTTCAGGGAGAACCATGATGTGGAGATGCTGGCATTGGACTGTGGTGGGCACAGTAAGAAGTCTCTCAACACCAGGTTAACGTCCAACAGCACTCACCTGATGAAGGAGCAGCTCTCCAAAAGCTCGTGATTCCAAATAAACCTGCTGGACTTTAACCTGGTGTGGTGAGACTTCTTACTGACTTCAATGAGGCCACTGAGGTCGGCCTCTTGGACTGTGAACTCCCAGATTGAGCTTATTGTTACCTGCCCAATCAGGGAGTTTTTCCTGTAGGTCTACTTGGAAGTGCCAGGTCTCTTGGCGGTCCAGATGCTGTCGCAGACCCTGTAGTACTCTATGAACTATAACGGGGCTTGTAAATAAAAGGGAATCTGGTGAAGCGACACCAGCCTGCGCCGACTTATTTCAGCAGAATCTTCTGTCCCTGCTGATGGTGACCTTCTGGGAACTCCTGAACAATGGGAAATCCCGAGGGAATTGGCCAATGGCAGGCTGCCTCTGCTGCTGTAATGCACACCAGGGAGGAGGTGGAATATCCCTCCCCTTGTATCTTACAGAAAATTTCACTATGTCTGAAAATCCTCCCACTGAGGTTCAGAGAATGATAGTTCAAACACTTTCTGGAGATTCGATTCCTAGTCTCATTGTCCCTTTCACTTTGGTTTGGAATTTAAAATCTTGACAATATTTTTCAAAGTCAAACGGAAGTAAAAAAGTCAGCTGGTGATTCACTTTGAGCCTTTGTCATGCTGCTGGGGCAGATCAGTTTAACATCTACCCCCACACTCTTTTGCCGCCCCCAGATATACAGCAACATTGGCTACTAGTGAGCTGCAAAGCAAATGTGAGCAAATAGATCACAAGTCTAAAAGATATTCATTTGATTGAGTCTAAGTGGTCATCCTAGTGCCGTTTAATCAACATTAAGCAGACCAATGCGGTAGATCACTTGTGTGTTTTTAACATGGGTGGCACGGTGGCACAGTGGTTAGCACTACTGTCTCACAGGGCCGGGGGCCCGGGTTCGATTCCCGGCTTGGGTGACTGTGTGGAGTTTGCACATTCTCTCCGTGTCTGCGTAGGTTTCCTCCAGGTGCTCCGGTTTCCTCCCACAGTCGAAAGATGTGCAGATTAAGCTGATTGATCATGCTAAATTGACCCTAGTTTCAGAGGAATTAGTAGGATAAATATGTGGGGTTACATGGATAGGGCCTGGAAGGGATTGTGATCGGTTCAGACTCGATGGATCAAATGGCCTCCTTCTGTATTGTAGGGATTCTATGACGCTATGATTCTAAGTGGCCTTCCTAGTACCAGTTAATCAACATTTAGCGGACAAATGCAGTAGATCACTTGTTTTCAACATAGCCAAGTGACAGGTATGGATCCACTGACTTGTGGTCCCACAGTAACAGGCTGAGTGTCATCTTAGCCACACCCAGTTGGCTATGCTATTCCGGGCGCGATATGCTGGAGATTACTGACTGAGGTCCATTGCATCTGCATGAGGATCAAATTAAAGAACAACGTAATCAAGAAAAAGGAACCCGTGAATAGCTCCTTCTTCTAGACCACAAATTTACCCTGCTAGTCTTAAGCTTACCCATTTTTGGTTCCTTTTGGCTGCCAGCTGCACATAGTGCACTCTTTGTCAAAGCATAGTGAACGGGCTTAAGACTGGAAAAGATTGTGATGCTCCCACTCCAACCAGCCAGTCAGCCAGCCTATAGTAGGATGACGTCAATCAGATCCAGAGTCAGAGGGGTGTCTGTCCCTGTCATGCTGGCAGGTAGCTCTGTCCCCATTTATCAGGGTGGAGTGTTAGAATGTAAGCAGTGCCAACGTGGTATTGGACGTCAATGTGATCAATGGTGACAAGCTGTAAGGGTCAGTTGACCCAGTAAACTGTGGAACCAATTACAGAATGATGTGATGGTCAGCTGACCAGCTGACTCAGTATAAATAAAAACCTGTTTGGAATTGTGGGAATGGCCCAGGGCGAGGCCCCAAGTTTGGAGTACTGAAGTTTCTTTATTAAACCCTTTCTTTGATTTATAAGTTGGAGTAAGTTTTGTTATATTTTTATTGTCTGCACTTGAAGAGATCCTTTTGAAGGAAACATGGAGCAACAGGAAACCTCCCCTCCGCACCTCTTTTCCAGATGGAGACTTGCAGCTTCAAAGAGTACCAGAGCCTAAGTTTCATCGTGCCCCAGAATGATGCTGAAATGCTACATTTGTGGGCCAGGAGGGGAAGGGGAAATGAGGATCCTCTTGTCTTCCAGCCTCACTGGTCAGCCCAGTAAGCTGGAGATGCCAATTGGGCATCCCCAATGCAGCCCACTGGTCAGGATCATTCAAATGTCGGCTGCCACAGATACCAAGCAGGCATATATGCATCTCCAGCAACTAAGACAAGCAAAGGTTGGAGAGGCAGTGATGGGGTTGGGGAGAGGAAGTGTGGTGTGATTGGTGAGTGCAAGCATGTGACAGCCCACAGTATTAAAGTCCAAGCACAAGGAGCCATCCTGCTTCACCTGACCTCACATTCAGTCTCAATAATTGTCCCCATGGCAATGGTGTTGAATTTTTATGGTGTGGAAATGCCAGCTTTGGATTGGGGTAAACACAGTAAGAAGCCTCACAACACCAGGTTAAAGTCTAACAGGTTTATTTGGTAACAAAATTCACTAGCTTTCGGAGCGCTGCTCCTTCGTCGGGTAAGTGGGAGTTCTGCTCACAAACAGGGCAAATAAAACACAACTCAATTTACAAAATAATGGTTGGAATGTGAGTCTTCATAGGTAATCAAGTCTTAAAGCTACAGACAGTGTGAGTGGAGAGAGCGTTAATCATAGGTTAAGTAGATGTGTATTGGTTCCAATCGGGACAGTTAGTGAGATTTTGCAAGCCCAGGCAAGTCGTAGCAGTTACAGATAATGTGACATGAACCCAAGATCCCGGTTGAGGCCGTCCTCATGTGTGCAGAACTTGGCTACCAGTCTCTGCTCAGCGACTCTGCGTTGTCGTGTGTCGTGAAAGCCGGTTTGGAGAACCTACAAAGATTCGGATTCCAAACGTTATTTTGTAAATTGAGTTTGCGTCTTTATATGCCCTGTTTGTGAACAGAACTCCCACTTACCTGACGAAGGAGCAACGCTCTGAAAGCTAGTCGAATTTATATCCCGTAGATACCTGAACTTGCCGCTGCAGTCAGGTAAAGTTTTAACAAACTGGGACTTCATTGAACTGTGGAATCCACACGATGCAGAAGGAGGTCATTCAGCCCATTGAGCCTGCACTAACAATCATCCCAGCCAGGCCCTATCCCCATAACCCCACATATTTACCCTACTAATCCCACTGTCATGAAGGGACAATTTAGCATGGCCAATTCACGTAACTTACACATCTTTGGAATGTGGGAGGAAACTGGAGCACTTGGAGGAAACACACGCAAACACGGGAAGAATGTGCAAACGCCACATGGGCTGTCACCCGAGGCGAGAATTAAACTCCGGCCCCTGGCGCTGTGAGACAGCAGTGCTAACCACTGTGCTACTGTACTGCCATTTTCGGGCCCTGCCCTCTGTCAGGATGTTCCAGTCCCGCTGAAAATCAATGGGCTGTAGGGATTCTATGATAAACGTTCTCAACAACATGTGGAATGCATGCTATGTTCTTCTGCAAAAACAGAAAGCAAAACTCCATCGGGTTGGTACAAGCAGCTGAACTACTTGTGGCCAGATTTTTTTGTGAATGAAATGAAGACTCAGCAGGACAGTAAATAACATGGCACTTAAACAACATGCAGGTTAGGTGAACTGACCATGGTAAATTTTCCCTTAGTGTCAGGAGGACTAGCAGGGTAAATACATGGGATTATGGGGATAGGGCCCTGGGTGGGATTGTTGTTGGTGCAGGCTCGATGGGCTGAATGGCCTCCTTCTGCACAGTAGGGATTCTATGACTGTTGCCTGGCCCGCCACATCCCCAGCAGCAGGCCCTGCTATGGTGGGGCTGGAAAATAATCCCCACCCAAAATACAAGGTTGATGAAGTCAGAATGAACTTCTATAGAATATTAGCTTGGGCCACTGTAATTAAGTCAGGTTTGGGCAACCATTGTAGGAAATTAAAGCCAAATGATTGATTTCACAGCAAGAGGGATGGAAAACCAAAGTCCTGAAGAGAGATGTGAAATACGGAGGCTATTTCTATTGAAATTTGGATGACCATCAAAGATTAAAGGCTATGAAGACTTTTCAATATTTCTTCTGGTTGGGAATGGATAATGGCAAGGCATCATAAATTTGGAATTATCAGTATATGATTGAGGAAGGAAATTAGGAGAAAATGTCTTTATACAGAGAGAGCATAGAATGCCACAGCAAATAATTCAGACAAAGATTGGTGCATCGTAGAAGATAAAATTAGATCAATATATAAAGCGTAGAATATCTGGAATTGGAGATCTACTGATGACCGTGAAACCATTGTCAATTGTCAGAAAAACCCATCTGGTTCACTAATGTCTTTTTGGGAAGGAAATCTGCCATCTTACCTGGTCTGGCCTACATGTGACACCAGAGCCACAGCAATGTGGTTGATTCTCAACTGCCCTCTGAAATGGCCAAGCAAGCCACTCAGTTCAAGAGTGACTAGGGAGGGCAATAAATGCTGGCCTCCGGCCAGCGACACTCATGTCCCACAAATGAATAAAAAAAATCGAAGAAAGTAAAACTATGTTAATTGCTTAGTTTTGTGCTAAAAAAGGAACTGTAAATGTGGCTGGAATGGTGTTCTTCTGTGTTGTAAGTATCTATGGCTGCTTCCTTCTTCACAACCTGCCTGAGATCAGCTTTGTTTTGCATCCAACTCTTTTAAGCTTCTGCTCTATCTATTAGCGAATGTGATAAAAAAAAGTGAAATTTCAGATTTTATTTGATGTATTTTATTAAAAATAAGTAGCTCAGGGCAAGATGCCTTGTGTGCACTAACTTGAGATTGTAGAAGATCACTGTACTCACAATAAAAGATTGCTTTGTGTTTAGGAAGCCGATCAGAGGTTTGGAGTGATTTATTTGAAATGGTAATGTTTGCAGTTTGACAGATGGAGTTTAGATTTCTTGTGATCAGTATGACAGGAAAATATTAAAAACGAAGGCACTACCTGCAGAGGTGTAAAGCCTGTTAACATCCCCATTTGTTTGTCTACTTCAAAAAAAAGTCTTCACATGAAAGAAGTCCCAATTTGGGTTGCGAGTTTTAAAATCTGCAATTGAATCCAGGTACATTTGCCTCATTTCAAAGACTATACAAAGGAATCAGCCTGATTCTTTTACCCAGTGATGTGGATTTCCTCCGGGTGCTCTGGTTTCCTCCCAGAGTTCAAAGACGCGCAGGCTAGGTGGATTGGCCATGCTAAATTGCCCCTTAATGTCCCTAGATGTATAGGTTAGGGAGATTAATGGGGAAAATATGTGGAGTTACGTGAGGATAGGGCTGGGGTGGAGGGCCTGGATAATGTTCTCTGCCAGAAAGTCAGTGTAGATTTGATGGGTTGAATGGCCTCTTTCTGCACTCTAGGGATTCTATGATTCTATGAGTCTATGAAACGGACTATAAGTAGTAATGTTCCGGAGCAGGGATATATGAACTCCCTGTGAAACAACCCCAGTTGGGTTGTTTAATTGCCATGCTATTTACTGTTCTGCTAAGTCTTCAGTTCATTCACAAAGAAATCTGGCCACAAATAGTTTAGCCATTTGTGTCAACCCTGTGGAGTTTTGTTTCCTGTTTTTGCAGGAGCACATGCATTTCACATGTTGAGGAAAATAATCATAGAGAGTCTGCACCAACTGTCTGCATGTTACCCATGCCCTCTGCCCTGTCCTACCCCTGTAACCCCACACATCTCCCACGGCTAATCTCCATAACCTAAACATCTTGGGACACTAAGGGGCAATTTGGCATGGCCAATCCCCCTAACCTGCAGATCTTTGGAGTGTGGGAGGGAACCGGAGCACCATGAACAAAGAACAAAGAACAAAGAGCAACCCAGCACGGGAAACAGGCCCTTCGGCCCAACGAGCCCGCGCCGCCGCATCACCCTACACCTATTCTACCCTGCGTGTCTACGAATGGAACCCCTAACTTAGCCAGATTCAGGGGAGAATAGTGTCAATTTAGTAAACCAATCAGCCTAAGAGCACATCTTTGGGGTGTGGGAGGAAACCGGAGCGCCTGGAGGAAACCCACGCAACCACAGGGAGAATGCACAAACTCCCACAGACACAGGCCCAAATCCATGTATCTGCACAGCCAGCAATGCTAGTCACCGAGCTGTTGCGGCGCCCGTCTACCGGTCCACGATCAAGCACACACACCGACACGAAGTACTAGGCCACTCCCGGAACCTCCAAGAGCAGCCCACGCATGACCCACCGTGTGCATGCCCCTCGTTTGACAACGAGGTGGACCTCCACCTGCAGAATAAAAAGACAGAAACGTTAACTTACAAGTCTGCATTTCCGATGCCTCCCGAGGTTCAGACCTTATTTAATAGCCCCTACTATAACCCTCCATCCTCGTTTCACTCATGTGTCTGTCTAACTGAACCTTAAACGAGTCCAACGTTCCTGCCTCCACCACCCTCCTCTGTAGCGTGTTCCATACCCCCACAACTCTCTGCGTAAAGAACCTTCCTCTCACATCCAAATTATACCTCTCCCCCCTCACCCTTAAATCATGACCTCTCGTATTTGTACCCAGTCTAGGGAGCAGTCTCTCACTATTGACTCTATCTATTCCCTTCAGTATCTTATATACCTCTATCATGTCCCCCCTCAACCTCCGCCTTTCCAAGGAGAAAAGTCCCAGTTTCTCCAACCTTTCCTCGTACCCCAGCCCCTCCATGCCAGGCAACATCCTGGTAAAGCTCCTCTGAACCCTCTCCAGAGCCTCCACGTCCTTCCGGTAGTAAGGTGACCAGAACTGGACGCAGTACTCCAAATGCAGTCTAACCAACGTTCTATACAACTGAAGCATTAGACGGCAGCTTTTATACTCTATACCCCTACCTATAAAGGCTAGCATTCCATAAGCCTTCCTAACAACCTTCTCCACTTGTGTCGCAACCTTCATGGATTTGTGAACCTGCACTCCCAGGTCCCTCTGTATGTCTATACTCCTAATCGGTCTACCTTTTATCACATAGCTCCTGTCTGCATTATTCCTTCCAAAATGCATCACCTCGCATTTGTCAGGATTAAATTCCATCTGCCACCTATCTGCCCAATGCACCAACCTATCTATATCCTGTTGTATCACCTGACATTCCACTTCAGTATCTGCCAACCCCGCCATCTTGGTGTCATCTGCAAACTTGCTGATCACACCACCTACGCTCTCTTCCAAGTCATTTATGTATACTACAAAGAGGAGAGGTCCCAGTACTGAGCCCTGCGGCACACCACTGGTCACTGGCCTCCAGCCCGAAAAGGTCCCCTCCACAACTACCCTCTGTCTCCTATTGCCCAGCCAGTTCTCAATCCACCTAGCTACCTGACCTCGTATCCCATGCGCCTTAACCTTTTCTACCAGCCTACCATGAGGGACTTTGTCAAACACCTTACTGAAATCCATATAGATGACATCAACGGCTCTCCCATCGTCAACCGTTTTTGTCACCTCCTCAAAGAATTCCACCAGATTCGTAAGGCAAGACCTCCCTCTAACAAAGCCATGTTGCGTATCCCTAATCAGATCGCAACACTCCAAATGCTCATACATCCTACCCCTAAGTATTTTTTCCATTAATTTCCCTACCACCGATGTCAAACTCACCGGTCTATAATTTCCAGGGTTATCCCTACTACCCTTTTTAAACAGCGGTACCACATTTGCTACCCTCCAGTCTTCTGGGACCTCACCTGTGTCCAAAGAAGAGACAAAGATTTGCGCCAGAGGCCCAGCAATTTCATCTTTCACCTCCCTTAGCAGTCTGGGATAAATACCATCAGGCCCCG
Source organism: Carcharhinus amblyrhynchos (assembly GCF_965287045.1). NCBI lineage: Eukaryota > Metazoa > Chordata > Chondrichthyes > Carcharhiniformes > Carcharhinidae > Carcharhinus > Carcharhinus amblyrhynchos. The sequence goes on from NC_137325.1 coordinate 130,415,097, forward strand.
GAGCTTTATCCGTCCTTACGCTACCTAAAAGCCCTAGCACTTCCTCCCTCGTAATAGATATTTCCTACAACTGATCCTCAGCTCCCTCCAAGAGACCGCACGACTCCGAACCCCTCTCCTTCGTGAATACTGATGCAAAGTATTCATTCAGGAGCTCCCCCATTCCCTCCGACTCAATACATAACTCCCCACTTTTGTCCCTAAGAGGACCAATTTTCCCTCTAACTACTCTCTTGCTCCTAATATAGGAATAAAATGCCTTTGGATTCTCCTTAATCCTATCAGCCAAAGCCATTTCATGCCCTCTCTTCTCCCTTCTAATTCCCCTTTTTAGCTCCCTCCTACTCTCTCTATATTCCTCCAGCGCACTCTCCGTACCCAGTTGTTTCGACCTAACATACGCCTCCCTCTTCTTCCTGACCAAGTCTTCAATACCCCCTGTAATCCACGGCTCTCTAATCCTACCTTTCCCATCCTTCCACTTAACCGAAACACATGAAGAAACCCATGCAGACACAGGGAGAACAGGCAAACTCCACACAGACAGTGACCCAAGGCCGGAATTGAACCTGGGTCCCTGGCGCTGTGAGGCAGCAGAGTGTGAATCACTGTACCACCCCATGGATGGAATTCTCCGGCCATTCACCGTTGGCAGGATTCTCTGGTCCCGCTGCTCTGAACCGAGTTTTGGCTGAGCGCTAAATTCTCTGAGTTGTCAGGCAGTGGGGCATGAGCAGTTTGAATGTCCCAGCTCATATCTTTCAAAATTGTATTTTTCTTTTTGAAATATGGAAAGACATTACATTACCCGGACTCTTGGGTGCTTACCTGGGTTTTTTGATGAAGGGTCACAAGTTCACCTTTGCAGACTGGGAGCAAGTCTGCCATTTTCCAAGAGATCACCTGACCAGCCTGGTATTTGTGCGGGGGAAGGGGTCACAGTTCTTTGATTGTTTTGAACTGCAATCACTTTGATTGATGGGGAAAAAAACTGGCAAAGGGTTGCTGGAAATCACATGAGAGCAGCAAACTTTAAGTTGTGGACCTGTGTTTTTTTGAAATTATTGTGTGTTTTGAGGAATAAGCTAAGAAGAAAAGCCACCTGGACACTCTCTCTCTCTCTGCCTTGCCTGAAATTCTGTGTGAGTTCATCACCCTGCTCCCCAGGGAATCCTCATCGGAGTAGAACTTGTCTGCATTTGGAAACCTGTGAAGCTGAGATGAGAAGAACCTTTCCAGTTCCAAAATCTCCTCCACTTCGAAGCTTCTTTCATAATAAATCGATGATTCTGAGTTCTACTGAAAGAAGCCTCATTAAAGTCCACCTTTTTTATCTGGGTCTTTAACAGCAGTGAAGGTAAATAATTGGCCACTTTGCTGAGTGAACTGAACTTTTGAACTAATGCTGCGGCCTGCAGTGTCATGGGGCTGGATAAACTTCACACTCCTCCCATTCCCGGTCATAACAGCGCGAGTGATTTGCACCTAATTGTTCCACAGGGGCACGTTAGCCTGGACATGATGGATAATAGCACTGCAGGTCTCAGTTCATAAGGGACTCAGTCACATTATCCAATCTGTGGCCAAGTTGAGAATCATATATGAGATAGCTGCATCTTTGTAAAGGTACAACTAGCGTCTATTTCCTTGGCCTTTACTTTTGAGCTGGAATTCTCTGATCCCGCACGCCCCTTCCACCGCTACCAGTAAGAACGGAGAATTTGGCGCTCAGCCAAAACTTCATTCACTGCAGCAGGACTGGAGAATGCAGCCACAGGTAAGGTTGGAGAATCCCAGCTATGTTCTTTTTTACCAGTGCTATAGAGATATAGAATATGTAGGTATATTATATATACTTATAGGTGTATATATAGCTGCCTTCCTGAGCTCAATTCTTTCAAAGGACCACAACCAAACAAAAAATGAATGCCTCATCTCCATCTCAACACTGACGGACCATTTGTGAATATCATAGATAGAATAGAATAGAATCCCTCCAGTGGAGAAGGAAGCCATTCAGTCTTACTCACACACTCACCCCAGAGAAGTCTATTGCACCATCAATCATATAACACATATGCCCAAGAATGGTGCAATTAAAGACAAAAGTGCAGTTCTACCAATATTAAAACCAAACAGGAATGCCTTTGAGAATCCGGTATTGGAGGGGTCTTTTCTAATTCTGGAATTTTTTTATTCATTTGTGGGACGTGGTGTTGCTGGCTGGGCCAACGTTTATTGCCCATTCCTAGTTGCCCTTGTTCAGAGGGCAGTCGAGAGTCAACCACATTACTGTGGTTCTGGAGTCACGTGAAGACCAGACCAGGTAAGGATGGTAGATTCCCTTCCCCAAAAGACATTAGTGAACCAGAAGCGTGTTTCCAACAATCAACAATGGCTTCATGGTCATCAGTAGGTTCTCAATTCCAGATTTTTCTTTATTGAATTCAAATTCCAATATCTGCCATGGCGAGATTCGAACCTGGGTCCCCAGAACATGAGCTGAGTTTTTGGGTTAATAGTCGAGTGATAGTCCCACTAGGCCATTGCCTCCCCCGAAGTTTATGGAAGCTGAGATGGCAGGGTTCAAACCTGGGTTAATTACAGGGATCCTTCAAAGTAAAGACCGGTTGTGTAACCAAAGGTCCAACTTATTACAGGCAAACTCTGAGCTGTTCAGAGTTTGTGGGAGGAGGCTTTTAAAAGACTTTAAACCTCGCAGCTCTGGAAAAGGGAAGATGACACTGACTTCTCTTGGAGCTGTGATGCAGTTGCTGGTCTGAAGGGTCTGTGTTTTTGGATAAAAGGATTTCAAAACCAGAAGGCAGTTTTGATCACACAAACAGCTATTGATATGCGACGGAAGGCAAATGATAGTGTTTCAAGGTGAAGAAGGAGTTTCAGTCGCATGATCAAAAGCCACTGATTTACGATGGAGGTAGATAGTGTTCTTTAGCACTTCATTGTGGATACTCAGTCTCAATAGCCATCTTTTGTTGCATGGCAGGTACAGACTTCAAAAGCGGGACTCTCCAGCCATGCTCACCCCGCCCAAAACAGGAAAATCCTCGCCCAAGGTCAACGGACCTTTGCATGGTCCATCCACCCCCCCACCCGCTACAATTCCCATGGTGGGCGGGATGTGGAAGTTCCTCCCTTAGAGTCTGGGATTTTATTCTCCCTGTGTTTTGGAATAAGCCTTGACAGTAGCAGATGTGAAATTCCAGATGCTGTTGAGGCAAGTCCAATGAAGACAGAGGCCTGCCCATTAGGATCCAATTTGGAAATGTCAAGGCTGCTTGCAAGGCTGCTGTTGCAAAAGTCAGTAATAAGTCTCACAACACCAAGTTAAAGTCCAACAGGTTTATTTGGTAGCAAAAGCCACTAGTATTTGGTAGCAAAAGCTGGCATCTCCACATCGTTGCAAAAGTCAGGCAGCCTCTGGGCAGCCACCCAGGCCGAGTTTAAAAGGAATGCCATTTTATTTAAATGTAGTATCTTCATGCCTGCTCTGGCATAACACAAGCTATTGCAACCTTCTTAGATGGTTTGATTTTACAATCAATCTTCCCTGGTCATTTACATTTTCCAAGACACCAAAAATTGTATAATATTTAAAGGGAAATCTCTATCAGGTTCTAACATGAAACGCGTCATTTAACATCTAGATGCTAACAAATCACAACCATCAAGTTTTTTTCTGTTCCATTTCTTTGATTTCTGGCCTGCAGGACACATTAATGCAGTGTTTATATTTCAAGCTGAATATAATTCCTTGCTGCATTACTTTTAAACATGAACTTGTGCTTTGCTCAAGGCCGTGGGGCAGAATTTTTCCCTCCCACCCAGAGGGAGGTTCTGAGATGTGGGGGCGAGGACATGGGAATGCAAAATTAAATGGATGGGATTCCCTCGCAGGAATCTGCCAGCCAAACCCAGATGCAATTTCAAGCTTGAGCGGAATCCTGCCCTTTCACCTACCAAGTCTGTTAAGTGACCCATTGCCAGTCCCTTTAGGGCCACTGACCCTCAATTTTTAGGCTGGCAGCAGTGAGCATGATAGAGTGGGAAACTGACAAAAATAATATTCCTCATCTCGGGAGGGAAGTTGGGGGGGGGAACGCTGCACTTTGAAAGCCCCCCCTGAGTTGGGGTGCCCTCCCCTTCGGTAACTTGGAGCTCTGAGATTCTCTTCCCTCCCCATTCCCCTGGCCTACCCCCCAGGTGCCGCAATCACCCCCCCTCCCCATTCCCCAGGGTGCCCCCTTCCTACCATCCTGAGACCCCCAAGGCTTACCTTTCCAAACGTCCCAGGACTTGGTCCAGGCAAAGCACGGCAGTACCATAACTGGCCAGTGTGGCCGGATCAGAGAGCTACTGACCAACCTGATTGGCTGACAGCACTCAGGAGTGGGAATTCCTTCCCAGGAAGGATGGAAATTCTGCCCATTGCCAATCAGTGCTCAAGAGAGTGTTAAACAGCAGCGAGTTTTCAAGAGTTGGCAGTAGCCTGTTGTGCACTAATTCCCTGAGGAGGTTGAGCGCCAATTGCTCGCTATCCTTAAAATTTTACCCATAGAGGGTCATCTTACCAAAACGACTTTAAGTCTAGAATGAGCATGAAAACGGGAGAGTTTCAGATCCATTTTTTTTTGTGAGACCACCAGTGGAATTTTATGACAATCTGTACAATAAAAGACCCTCAATCTGTTTTCAGCCAATAAGGGGAGTGGGCGGGATCTCATTTGCCAGAAAGCCAACTGACAGCAGCAGAGTGTGCCTTTGTGCTGTGCAGGTTCCTGTGCTCTGAGAGCAGCAGAGATCTGGCACTGCCTCTGTGCTATCAGCCGGCTCCATGGCCTAAATCCGCCCCCTCCCCACTATCACGGAGCCCTGTGGCTGATCGGGGTGAGAGGGTAAGATTGCGGCCATTGAAGTTGGGTGTATGAGCATTAATATTGGGGTGGGGGCGGAGTAGGAAAGCTACTATTCCCCTTGATCCCACAGATTTCCCGCCTGGCAAATCAGGTAAAAGTTATGCCTGAAACGTCTCAATAACTGTGTTATCACTTTGTGTGGATTACCCTCCTCACTTTTCAAAGTAACTGAACAAACTCTTCATGTCTTGGTTAGGCAGCATTGTCACCGATTACGTGTTAGCACTGAGCACAAGAGGCGATGCCAGCAATACTAATTCCAAGACCCTCTTTGGATTTGGGGAACCTCCAGAGTTCTGAAATGCTTTGATAAATCTGACTTGGGTAATTTATTTTTAGCTTCAGCTAACAGGACCGTGAAATTTATTTCCTGATTGCACTGAAAAGCAGTTGAAGGTAAAGAACATAAATACATTTGACTGAAGAAGAATCGGAGGAAAAGGAGGTGAAGGACTGGGGAGAGGTGCAAACTGCTTTGTGATAACATCCAGGGCATCACCAAGCCAGCCATCTGCCGCCTGGCTCGCTGTGGTGGGGTCAAGCGGATCTCGGGCTTGATCTACAAGGAGACCCTTGGGGTGCTGAAGGTTTTCCTGGAGAATGTAATCAGGGATGCAGTCACCTACACCAAGCACGCCAAGCGCAAGATGGTCACCATTTTGGACATGGTGTACGCTCTGAAATGCCAGGGCTGCACTTTGTATGGATTCGGCGGCTGAACATATCCACCCAATTCTCACAAAGTGCCATTTTAATCTACCTCAACAAGTTGGAAACTGGTAGAATTGGGTGAAATGACTGCTTTACACATTTCCAAGTGATGTTATTTGTTAGTTTCAATGGTAAATAAAAGTAGGCTGGTTTGAAACCAGCATTGTACCACCTACCCCCTCAAGTTTTCCTGAATTTTAAGTCCCATTTGTGAAACTCACCTGCCACAATGGTATTTGGAAATGTAGACATGTCTTCTGTGGAGTTTCCAAATCAATCACAATGTGGACTTGGTGTGATTGTTGTAGATGGAATACAATGCAGCGAATTGCAGGCCCTTTCTGCATCTCTCCCAAATTTCTGATTTAGGTTTCTGGCACTGGGAGGTGGATGGCAAAAGATGACCCATGTTATTGGAAAAAACAAAAAAACGGAAAAGTCTCAGCAGGTCTGACAGCATCTGTGGAGATAGAATAGAGCCAACATTTCGAGTCATGATGACCCTTTGTTAGAGCTCATACTTGAAACGTTGTCTGTATTCTCTCTCCACAGATGCTGTCAGACCTGCTGAGATTTGCCAGCATTTTTTGTTTCTGCTTCTGATTCCAGCATCCACAGTATTTTGCCGTTACCTTATTGAAAAAGCCCTTGGCTGCACAGTACAGCCCCCTTGTGATGAAGTTTCCATTTGGCACTGTAAAATGACAGCACATTTGGAGATTTATTGTATCAAGGTCTGGTTGAATCTTGTGGGACAACAGGGAACAAGTGAAAGTTCAAAGGTTGGAGAACGAATAACATTTACAAAGCAGAAGTAATCTGTGACTCAAGGCAGTTTAGAGTTTATTGCATCCTAGTATCTTTTATTATTTCACTCTAAATTGCTTCCAAAAATAACCCTAATTTGAAAAAGAACTGTGTTCAGTCAGTGCTTAGACAAAGATTAAGCGCTTTATGGTTGGCGTAACTGGTTTCATTGATCAGGAAGGCATGTTGCATTGCTCTTTATGAGCCTAAGCTAAACAATGGCAAATTATCACTCAGATTGCTAGTATAAATGGGTAATAATTTCTCTTTAAGAGGACTTGCACTGTTACATGGCAAATGTATTTGATGTGGAAATTGCAAAGTATGTTTCCCACAAATGCCTTCTGCTATACATGCAAATGTGATTGTATTTGAAAAGACATTGAGCAGAGAGGATGTTATTGGAATTATTTTACTAATATTATCATTGAATGTCTTTTTATATATGCAGAGGCTGAGCAAGGTCACTAAAAAGGACTTGTTATCAAAAAAGGGAACTAGAGGTGTAGTCAAAAAAAAAAGAAACTTGCAGAGTTATGGGGAAAGGGGCCTGCAGGAACCATGAGGATAGCCAGAATGGGCACAATGAGCTGAATGGCCTCCTTCTGGCTGTATGATTCTGTGACCTGATAGGTGCTCTGACAGTGCTCTAACTTTCTCTCCATCTCTCTTTCTTTCTCTCTCTGTCTCGAATTGCACTCTCTCTCTCTCTCTCTCTCTCCCCTCTCTCTCTCCATCAGTCTCTGTCTGTCTATCTTGCTGTTGCCATTTTGCTCATTCTGCTGTTTATTGGCAGGCAGGGAGAGAATGGATGGCCAGCAGATAGTCAAGGAGGAACAAACAAGTAATGCAAGAGTACCCTGAATACATCTTGCTCTCCAACAGCCATTCTGTACTGAATTTTAGTGCAGTGAATGGCTTATTTGGTGAGTTTATCCAAACAAAGGAGCTGGACTTAATAGATCCAAGAACAAACCTTTTTATGCAGCGAGTACTGAAGATCTGGAATACAGTTCCCTATCTAAGCGCAGAATTTGATGACCTCCCTCAGGGTGCATTTGTTGATGGGGGTGGGGTGCACGTATGTGGGCAGGAAAGTGGACAGGTGGAGACCATGCTGCCTTCCCACCTCTGCCCCAGTCAGCTCTGAAGAAGAGTCATCCTTACTCGAAACATTGGCTGTATTCTCTCTCCATAGATGCTGTCAGACCTGCTAAGATTTTCCAGCATTTTCTGTTTCTGTGTCTGCCCCAATTAAGTCTGAGTTGGAAGGTTTCTGCACGGTCTTCTCATCCTGCTGTCAATTGAGTTCCTCACTCTGCAGGAAGTCCTATAAGCGTAACCTGATAGGGTTGCCTGTGAACCTCCAGAGGGACATCCCTCATTGAAAGGCACTCAGTGCCAAATCGAGGGACCCAACATTGGAAAGAAGGGGACTTACTGAGATTCTCCCTTTCCCACCCCTGCGTCCCAACTGTTAATCCGCTTCCCCCTCACTCCCCATGACCCCGGCCCTGCAACCGCTATCCCACCATCAGTCATTAAGTCAGCATTTGACCGAATGTGGCATCAAGGAGCCCTGGTAAAACTGGAGTCAATAGGAATCGGGGGAGAAACCTCTGCTGGTTCGAGTCAAACCCGACACAAAGGAAAATAGATGTTTGTGGTTGTTGGAGGCCAATCATCTCAGTTCCAGGACATCATTACAGATAATCCACAGGATGTTGCCCTAGGCCCAACCATCTTCAGCTGTTTTATCTGTGACCTTCCTTCCATCATTAGGTCAGAAGTGGGGATATTCGCTGATGATTGCACAAATTTTATTTATTCATTCGTGGGATGTGGGCTTTAAGAACATAAGAACATAAGAACATAAGAAATAGGAGCAGGAGTAGGCCATCTGGCCCTTCGAGCCTGCCCCGCCATTCAATAAGATCATGGCTGATCTGTCGTGGCTCAGTTCCACTTTCCCGCCCTCTCCCCATAACCCTTAATCCCCTCTCTTATCAAAAACCCATCAACCCGCTTCTTAAAAATATTTAGCGAGGTAGCCTCCACCACTTCAACGGGCAGAGAATTCCAGAGATTCACCACCCTTTGAGTGAAGAAGTTCCTCCTCAACTCCGTTCTGAACCGCCCCCCCTTTATCTTGAGGCTGTGCCCCCTAGTCCTACTGTCTTTTTTGAGCGGGAAGAGTCTTTCCACCTCTATCCTATCCATCCCATTCATCATCTTATACGTCTCAATGAGATCTCCCCTCATTCTTGTAAACTCTAACGAGTACAAGCCTAGTTTATTCAGCCTCTCCTCATAGCTCAACCCCCTCAACTCCGGTATCAGCCTAGTAAACCTCCTCTGCACTCCCTCCAAGGCCAAAATATCCTTGCGCAGGTGCGGCGCCCAAAACTGCACACAGTACTCCAGCTGCGGCCTCACCAATACCCTATACAGCTGCAGCAAGACCTCCCTACTTTTATATTCAATCCCCCTCGCTATGAAGGCCAGCATCCCATTCGCCTTCCTGACCACCTGCTGCACCTGCAGGCTGGGTTTTTGCGACTCATGCACAAGGACCCCGAGGTCCCTCTGCACCGTCGCCTGCTGCAGTTTTTCGCCACGTAAGTAATGGTCCTTCCTACCATTCTTCCTACCAAAGTGGACCACCTCACACTTGCCAACATTAAATTCCATTTGCCATTTCCTGGCCCATTCGCCCAGCCTATCTAGATCCTTCTGCAGACTCTCCACACCCTCCGCACAATTTGCCTTTCCCCCAATCTTGGTGTCATCAGCAAATTTCGACACCCTACACTCGGTTCCCTCCTCCAGATCATCTCTTTGCTGGCTGGGCTAGCATTTATTGCTCATCCCTAGTTCCCCTTGAAATGAGTGTCTCGCTTGGCCATTTCAGAGGGCAGTTGAGAGTCAATCTCCTTGCTATGGCTCCAGAGTCGCATGCAGGCCAGACCAGGTAAGGACGGCAGATTTCCCTCAGCTTTCCTCACAATCGACAATGATTTCATGGTCATCAGTAGACTTTTAATTCCAGATATTTTTATTGAATTCAAATTCCCACTATCTGCCATGGCGGGATTCAAACCTGGGTGTCCAGAACATTAGCTGAGTTTCGAGGTTAAGAGTCCAGCAATAATACCACCAGGCCATCGTCTCCCCATGTTCAGCTCCAGTCACTACTCCCCATACACTGAAGCAGCCCATGTTCAAATGGTCTGATGAACAGCAAATAATATTCGTGCCACACAAAACATAGAAACATGGAAAATAGGAACAAGAGTAGACCAATCAGCCCATCTGCCTTCTCCATCATTCATTATGATCATGGCTGATCCTCTATCTCTGTGCCATTCTCTGGCTCTCTTCCCATATTCCTTGATGCCTTTAGTGTCTAGAAATCTACTTCTTTCTTAAATACAGTCAGTGATTTACGTGCTAAAGAATTCAAAGTGGTAGCCAATGACCATCTCCAACAAGAGACAGAATCGTTGACATCCAGTGGCATTACCATTGCTGAATCTACCACTATTAACAGCCTGGAGGATTACCATTGACTCGAAACTGAATTGAACTGACCATATCAATACTATGGCTACAAGAGTAGGTCAGAGGCTAGGACTCCTGCAGCCAGTGACTCATCTCCTAACCCCCACAAAGCCTATCCATCATCTACAAGGCAGAAGTCAAGAATGTGGTTGAATACTCTCTACTTGCCTGGATAAATGCAGCTTGCTTGATTGGCATCCCATCCACAAACATTCACTCTCTGCACCACCAACATGAAATTGCAGCTGTGTGTACCATCCACAAGGAACTCTCCAATGCACCTTTGGCAATATTTTCCAAAGTAAGAAATCTCACAACACCAGTTTAAAGTCCAACAATTTGGTAGCACAAGCTTTTGGAGCACCACTCCTTCATCAGGTGAGTGAAGAGTCATGTTCACAAACAGGGCATACATAGACACAAACTCAATTTACAAAATAATGGTTGGAATGCGAGTCTTAACAGGTAATCAAGTGTTTACAAGTGCAAACAATGTGAGTGGAGAGAGGTGTGAATTGTCTCCAGCCAGGACAGTTAGTGAGATTTTGCAAGCCCAGGCAAGTTGTGGGAGTTATAGATAGTGTGCCATGAACCCAAGATCCCGGTTGAGGCCGTCCTCGTGTGCAGAACTTGGCTATCAGTTTTTGTTCGGTGATCCTGCATTTTCGTGTGTCATGAAGACCGCCTTGAAGAACGCTTTCCTGAAGATCAGAGGCTGAATGCCCGTAACTGTTGAAGTGTTCCCCAACAGGAAGGGAACAGTCCTGCCTGGTGATTGTCAAGCGGTGTTCATTCATCCCTTGTCGTAGATCTGCATGGTCTCGCCAATGTACCATGCCTCAGGACATCCTTTCCTGCAGTGTATCAAGTAGACAACGTTGGCCGAGTCGCAAGAGTATGTATCATGTACCTGGTGGATGGTGTTCTCGTGAGGTGATGGCATCCGTGTCGATGATCATGCAGAGGTTGCTGTGGCAGGGTTGTGTGTTGTCGTGATCACTGTTCTTGTGAAGGCTGAGTAGTTTGCTGCAGACAGTGGTCTGTTTGAAGTTGTGCACTTGTTTGAACATCTTCCAAACCCATGACTGCTACCATCTAGAAGAATAAGGGCAACAGATACATGGGAACAGCACCATTTGGTGGTTCCCTTCCAAGCCACTCGCCTCAGGGGGTGAGACTGATACCTCCTGGAGTCCATGTTTCCAAGGAATGCCAAGTTAAGAGCCAGATTGGAACTTCCTTCCCAAAAGGAAGGGAAATGGAGTTCTTGCTGGCTCACTAGCTGATGGGCGAATTCCCTGTTGCCTGCATTAAATACTGCCCAGAGAGTGCGATGGAGGATGATTCAATTGCGGCTTTCAAAAGTGAATTGGATAAACACCTGAAGGGAAAGATTTACAGCTCTGTAGGGTAAGACTGGGGGAGTAGGATGAGTGAAACTATTGTGGCAGAGATCTGACTCAGTGGTCTTTGTGATCTGTTGAGCTATTCTCAACTATTCAATGATTCTCTGATCTGATTTTACCTTTTCGCAAACTTTTCCTCTTCCTTACTGCCTCACTGCCATAATTTCAGGGTGGAGTCTATGTGGAGTTTGCACATTTTCCCTGTGCCTGCATGGCACATTTCTCTGGAATGGCTAAGCTAAATTACCCTTTAGTGTCAGAGGGACTCACAGGGTAAGTACAAGGGTTTACAGGGATAGGGCCTAGGTGGGATTGTTGCCGGTACAGGCTCAATGGGCCAAATGGCCTCTTTCTGCACTGTAGGGATTTTATGATTCTATAAACATAAGTAGTGTTGCAAGGCAACGAGTCTTTGCCCTTTAACTTAGATACCTCAAGAAGAAACAGGGCCATAAGTGAAACAAGCAATGATAGATGTATCCCTGTAATAAGCAGTTAATGCAAAGTAACACAGTATGGATTTGGATTTGATCTATTATGTCAGGCAGCCAACTAAAATTAAGTCCTGTTCACAAATTAATTTTTCACAGATTACTGCGTATACTTCCAAATCTTGTCCTTTAATGTTATTTTTGTCTTTTCCCTACTGACATAAAGTGCTTGAGAAAAATATTGGAAGAAACACATGCCACACATCCAGTGGGGTGATTCTATAATTTGGTGTGCTGTGCAAGCGCGTCTCAGGAGATCACTGGAGTGTAGCCCGTGAATTTATGTTGATTAGAATTAATTAGGTATCAGCACATTAAACATTCATATAATAAGATTGCCAACAGGAGTTTGTACCCCTGGTCATAATTGTCATTTTTCTATTGTGGAATTACAGCGCGCCACAAACCTCGTTTTGACTTGCTTTTAGAGACTGGGTGAGAGATAAGGCTGGTGAAAATAATAACAAGCTTCCAGCATCCACATTGGAAGAATTGAACATTGTGCTGAAATCTAAATAGATTAAAGAGACAAAAACTATTGGCTATCATATGGAAGGAACCAGTTGGTGGCAGTTCACTGACCTTTTGCGAACTTTCTCTGAATGAGCCTTCACAATCAATTTATGGATCATAAGTGGCATATTGCCGGGGGCACATTGTTAAGCAGCCATCTGTAATATTTATTTAACTCCAATGCCCTTAAAATCTTACATATCTTGCATTAGCCTCAATGAGGGCCTGAGGTTGGCCTCTTGGAGTACGAGCTCCCTGATTGAGGTAATAATCGCCTGCCCAATCGGGGAGTCTGTACATGTATACATATATATGGAGGGGTGTCTGGGTTACGGACACTCTGGATTCTGACTTTGTAGCTGAGGCACTTTTTGGAGCGGAATTGAGTTCAGATTCAGGGAATCTGCTGAAGGGACTCTGGTCTCTGAGAAGTTATTTCGTACCTTCTTTTCTCACCCCCTTCACACGCTCTTTGTCTACAGATTGGCAGTGGTGACCTCTCCAGCAGGGCTAGGGTAGGTGACCATTACACATCCTGTAAGTTTCACTTAGGCCTGTGCAGGTACAGATCATTTACAATTTTGCTTTCTCAGTGGAGGAACTACCACTAATGAAATCTAATTCAAGATACAAACCCTTGTATATTTTCAATTAAACTGAGGGCCAGATTTTAACTTTATTCAAATGAATGAATTTTGAGTAAGTTAAAATTGTGCCCTCCAAGTGTCAAATCAATCTAATTGTGAACGTACGCTGTGGTTGACAAGATGCTGTCTGTCTAATGGATTGAGTATGATTCTACATCAGGGTACAAATTGGACAATCTGCAATTCAGTAGACATTGGACAGTCTACAACAGTTAAATGTTGGGCAGCCTACAACAGGATACCTTTTAGACAACCTGCAACAGGTTACATATTGCTCTGTCAGCAGTAAGGTTATATATTGGGCAGTCTGCAGCTGGCCACATGTTTGCAAATCTGCAATAGATTGTATATTGAGCAGTTTGCCACGGTATATACTGGATAGTTGGCAGGAATGATACATATTTGTTATAAGGTGTTGGGCTGGATTCTCCGATCTCGACCGTAGCTGGGATTCTCCGATCCCGCTGCAGTGACTGAGCACCAAATACTCTGTTCATGCTGGCTGTGGCAGTAGGGCAAAGAAATTCCAGCCATTGCATGTAGGTGAATATGTCTCCTGAAGAGGTTCTGAGTCTTATGCAGTTTAAATGTTTATTAACCACTCATAACTAAGTACATATGTACAGTATAAACTAGGACCTATCTCTGTGTTTGCCACTGCAAACGTCCCTGTCCTATAAAAGACTGGCCCCTAGACTCAGGTCATGTGTTCCTTTACATCACAGTTTTTGATTTGATTTATTATTATCACATGTATTGGGTACAGTTTCTTGCATGCTACACAGACAGCATACTGTTCATAGAGAGGGAAAGGAGTACAGCATGTAATATTACAATCATAGCTAGGATGTAGAAAAAGATTCATGCAAGGTAAATCCATTCAAAAGTCTGATGACAGCAGGAAAGAAGCTGTCCTTGAGTTGGTTGGTACATGCCCTCAGACTTTTGTATCTTTTTCCCAACAGAAGAAGGTGGAAGAGACTGGGGTGTGTGGGGTCCTTAATTATGCTGGCTGCTTTTCCAAGGCAGCGGGAAGTGTAGACAGGGTCAATATGTGGAAGCCTGGTTAGAGTGATGGACTGGGTTACATTCATGAGGTTTTGTAGTTTCTTGCAGTCTTGGGCAGAGCAGGGGCCATACCAAGCTGTGGTACAACCGGAAAGAATGCTTTCTATGGTGCATCTGTAAAATTGTGTGAGAGTTGTAGCGGACATGCCAAATTTCCTTAGTTTTCTGAGAAGATATAGGCATTTGTGGACTTTCTGAACTACAGTATCAGCATGGGGGAACCAGGACAGGATGATGGTGATCTGGACACCTATAAAATTGAAGCTTTTGACCATTTCTACTTCATGGGATTGATCTAGACAGGGCATGTCCTCAACCATGCTTCTTGAAGCCGATGACAGTCTCCTTCATTTTGCTGGCGTTGAGAGACAGATTATTGTCATTGCACCAGTTCAGTGTGAGCGGCACTGTATCCAGCCCCACCCTTTCTATGCTGGGCCCTTATACTACACCTCCCCCTAGTCTTTTCCCAATATATTCACAGTGCATTCTTGTTTACCAAACATAGGGCAGCCTTCTCTTTCTAAGTGTTTGATTATTCATTTCCATGCTCAGCTCTTCTCCATGCTTCAGTAACCACGCACATTTAATCCCTTTCTCACAGCAGAAGGTCCCTAGATGGGCAGGGAATAAAAAAAAATGAGCAGATATGATTGAAGCTGTCATCAGAGAGGTAAGCTTTTGAAGGATAGGAGAGAGGCTGTAACACGACTAAGTTGTGAAGAAATCCAAGATGCAGCGGTCAATAATATGGCCTGAACTTTCGGTCCTGCAGAATCAGGACAATTCCCAGCCCCACAAAAACCGACAGCCAGTAGACAGACAGTTAAAATATTGGGCAGTCAGCTCTGATGAAGGATTGTCTAGACTCGAAACGTTGGATCTAATCTGTCTCCACAGGCCTGCTGAGATTTTCCAGCATTTTTCTGATTTGGTTTCAGATTCCAGCATCCACAGTAACGTTTCTCTTAGCCAGCAGAAAATAGACCGGAATGTCGGATTTTAATTCCAAAGTGCCGGGGTTCCCTGGGCGTCAGGCTGGGTGACCCTCCAGAAGGAGCGTGGAGACGGGTTTCGGGGGGACCTTCTCCATCACTGCAAAAATCCAGCCCTATGTCACTGATGGTGGAAGGAAGAGGGTGTGGGACACAATCATTTAAAGTCAGAAAAATGAAGGAAGATGTGACGTTGGGAATTGAAAAGATTGGAAATGTTGGATGGAATCATAGAATCCCTAGAATGCAGAAGGAGGCCATTTGGCCCATCAAGCCTGCACCGACCACAATCCCATCCAGGCCCTATCCCCGTAACCCTAAGTATTTACCCTAAAGTTTAAAGTCTCTTTATTTATTATTGTCACAGTAGGTTTATATTAACACTGCAGTCAAGTTGCCACACTCCGGTGCCTGTTCGGGTACACTGAGGGAGAATTTAGCATGGTCAATGCATCTAACCAGCATATCTTTCGAACTGTGAGAAGAAACAGGAGTACCCGAAGGAAACCCACGCTGACAGGGGGAGGACGTGCAAACTCCACACACAATCATAGAATCGTAGAACCCCTACAGTGCAGAAGGAGGCCATTCGGCCCATCAAGTCTGCACTGACAACAATCCCACTCAGCCCCTATCACCGTAACCCCACATATTTACCCCACTAATCCCTCTAACCTACGCATCCCAGGACACTATGGGTCAATTTAACATGTCTAATCAACCTAGCCCGCACATCTTTGGACTGTGGGAGGAAACTGGAGCATCGGAAGGAAACCCAGGCAGACAAGGGGAGAGCATGCAAACTCCACACAGACCGTGACCCAAGCCAGGAATCGAACCCGGGTCCCTGGAGCTCTGAAGCAGCGGTGCTAACCCCTGTGCCACTGTGCCGCCGCCCTCAGTGCCGCCCACCATCAGTGACATAGCAGCTATATACAGGTACAGGTGGGCGTCGAGCTATTATTGGTAGCAGTTTACTCCTCTGTGCTGGATTCACCATAGTGACTGAATGTGATGTCAGACGGCTTGCTACTTTTATTCCTATTAATATTATTACTCATAGTGAAGGTCAAGCTGCTCATGAATAATTTATGCCAGATTGTCAGTTCTTCAACCATAAATCCTACTTCAGTTGGATGGTAAGTGATAGCTGTTTTTGCATGAAACATCGTGATCAGAGTGTACTCTCCAGGGTAGCGGATTCCAGCAGCAAGCTGTAGATTTCAGCTGCTTACTGCTATTCAAAAGTCTATTGTGGAAGAGCCTTTCTCTCAGTTGTGCCTCAGGTAGGCGTTCTGATTTTTAGATCTCGCTGTTCAGGTTAAAATAAAACAAATCAATTAAAAAAATCTGCACTCATTAAACATCAGCCATGACCCAATTAATAATAAATGCAACACCACAGACATCAATAATGATGATGTGGAATTGCTGCCATTGGACTGGGGTAGGCACAGTAAGTGGTCTCACAAAACCAGGTTAAAGTCCAACAGGTTTATTTGGTAGCACCAGCTTTCAGAGCATTGTCCCTTTATCAGGTGATTCACCTTCACCTGATGAAGGGGCAATGCTCCGAAAACTCGTGCTACCAGATAAACCTATCAACATTGATAAAATCAAATGCTCATAATCAGAAAAACTTGGGTTTAATGAAGTTTAGTCAGCAAAGCAATTTAAGTTTAAAGTTTGTTTATTAGTGTCACAAGTAGGCTTACATTAACACTGCAATGAAGTTACTGTGAAAATCCTGTAGTGGCCACACTCCAGCGCCTGTTCAGGTACGCTGAGGGAGAATTTAGCGTAGTCAATGCACCTAACCAGCATATCTTTCAGTCTGTGAAAGGAAACCGGAGCACCCGGATGAAATCCACACAGCCATGGGGAGAATGCGCAAGCCAGGAACTGAACAAACAAAGAACAATACAGCACAGAAACAGGCCCTTCGGCCCTCCAAGCCAACACCGATCATGTGTTCCTAACTAGACCATCCGTTTGTATCCCTCTATTCCCAGTCTGTTCATGTGGCTATCTAGATAAGTCTTAAATGATCCCAGCGTGTCTACCTCAACCACCTTATTTGGTAGTGCATCCCAGGCCCTCACCACCCTCTGTGTAAAAAACGACCCCGCATATCTGTATTGGACCTTGCCCCCCAACACCTTACCTTGAACTTGTGCCCCTTGTGTTTATCTATGACCCTTTATGTTTGTTATAGACACAACTCAGGCCTCTGGTGCTGTAAGGCAGCAGTGCTAACCACTGTGCCACAGTAGTGCCCAATTTTGGAGGGAACAAATAAGACACTTCTTAGATAAAATATAAGTCTTCATAGTGCTCTAACAGAGTTTAATGTTCAAAGGAGTTGATGTGCCTCATTGGCAGAATGCTCAGTGCCCAACACTTTCAGTGTGAATCTTCATTCAGTCATCAATACATGACACCATTGCACCAGCCCTGCTCATTGATACAGAGAGAAAGTGGTCTTCTTCTTGGATCAAATGGAGAGAACAGCTTCAGGTATCACACCAATGCTGCAGTATGCAGATCACATCGCCCAGATTTTATTGCAGGGTTAAGCCCTAATTCCGGGATTCATTTAGTCATTAAGCTTAGGCATTTGACCTGTCAGTCTCTCAGGCTAATAAGGCAATGCAAGAAGATTTCAAGGAAAGAAGTGGCGAGATGTGTGGTAGACTCTAAAAGAAGCTTAGCCCAGTACGATCTTTTCACACAAAGTAAACCACTATGTAGTTTATTTCCTTGCCCCCATAGCAAAGCCACTGCTGGTCACATTGTCGAAGGGACTTCAGTGTCAGTTCTATTTAATGTGCTTCTGGTCTCATCCATTTTTCTCCCTCTCTCTCCCTTCCTCCCTCCCTTCCTCCCTCCCTCCCTCTTGCTTGCAATGCAGGTTGGCTATTCCGATAGGACACGGAGTCCAAGAGATTAAATATCACTTTGCCCACTGTGTTGAGGTTGGGGAATCCTAGGGACCAAACTAATGGAGATCATCCTGGGTCACAACATTACCTGTTATCAAGCATTGCTAGGATGCATTAGTGTCTAAATGGTCACCTTTCTATCCCATGTGTGGAAAACCCCAGTACAGCTGTAATTTTGAACAGGTATGGAAGACTCTATCCAGCCTAAATTGTGCATACAAACTGTTTCTATTATAGCACCATAGTCATGCTGTGCCTTCAAAAGTGCTATTTTTCAGATGAGATGTCAAACTAAAGTTTAGCCTACCCTCTTCAGTGAATGGGAAAGACCTCATGGCACTATTTCCAAAACAGCAGCGGAGTTCTTCCTGGACCTGTTATTTCAGCCAGTTTCTGACCCACTGGATTGATTTCCTCACATCTCAAAGCTATTTTTTTTCCTCTTGTTCAGTCTCTTCCTACCTGCATCTTTGACCTCCATCATTTCAACAGTTTCCAATTACCTGACCATAACCATCTTTTCTTCACTCAGATATCCAGTCCCTCCATACACGTATTTCCCCCGCTAGGACGTCCACGGTGGCACAGTGATTAGCACTGCTGCCTCAGGGTGCCAGGGACCCGGGTTCGATTCCTGGGTTGGATCACTGTCTGTGCGTGGGTTTCCTCCGGGTGCTCCGGTTTCCTCCCACACTCCAAAGATGTGCAGGTTAGGTGGGTTGACCATGCTAAATTGCCCCTTAGTGTCAAGGGGACTAGCTCGGGTAAATGCATGAAGTTGTGGGAATCGGGTCTGGGTGGGATTGTGGTCAATGCAGACTCACGGGGCTGAATGGCCTCCTTTTACGATTCTTAGACAGTCTCCCCTGCAGTCTCTCCTCTTGACTACTAAACCTGGCTGACTAGTTCCCACATTGAACAACTTCTCTTTCAACTCCATTCGCTTCCTCCAAATAAAAGGTGTTGCTATTGATACCCACATGGGTCCGAGCTATGCAGATCATTTTGTGGGATACGCGAAACATCTTTTGTTCCAGTTCTACTTGGGAGCAGTCCTCCTCCATCACTTTTACTGCAACATCAATTTCTGGGTCAGTGTCCTTGTCCTCAACTTGAAAATTTCATTGATTTTGCTTCCAGTTTCCACCCTTCTCTTGCCTTTACATGGTCTATCTCTGACCCTTCCTCGACTTCTTTGCATCCATTTTTGAGGCTAATCTGTCAACCCATAATTACTATAGGCCCACTGACACCTACCGCCACTTTGAAAATACCTCCTCCCAGTCAGTTTCTTGTAAGAACTTCATTTTATTTTCCCAGTTTCTCTGTTTTCATCACATCTTTTTGGACGATGCAACCTCCCATCCACATGCTTCCGATATATCTTCCTTTTCCCTCAACGGTGGATACACCCCCCCACTGTGATTGACAGAACCCCTCAATATGTCAATACTATTTAATGTGCTTCTACTCTCAGCCCTTCCCACTCCCTTCCTTCCTGAATCACGATAGAATTCCCCCTTCTGTTTACCTTCCACCCCAGCAGCCTCCATATTGAGTGGATCATCCTTTGCAGTCCAAAGATGTGCGGGTTAGGTGGATTGGCCATGCTAATTTGTCCCTTAGTGTCAGGGGGACTAGCTAGTGTAAGTGCATGGGGTTATGCGGTGGGATAATGGTTGATGCAGACTCGATGGACCGAATGGCCTCCTTCTGCACTAGGATTCTATGATTACTATTTTCACGACCTCCTGTGATGCCACCACTAAATACATCTTCCGCTCCGCCACCACCATCCCCCCTCCCCCCGTGCCCCTTTCGGTATTCCAAAGGGAACATCCCCTCCTCAACACCCTGCTCCACTCCTCAGTCAATGCTGACACTCCCACCCCTTTCCTATGCCACCTGTCCACACAAATGTAGATGATGCTTGCCTCACCATCCAGGACCCTTAACACGCCTTCCAAATGAAGCTGTGGTTTACTCATACTTCTTTCAATTTAGTCTACTACATTCATTGCTCACAATGTGGTCTGCTCTGCACTGAGGAGACCAAACACAGATTGGGTGATCACCTTGCGAAACACTCCATTCAGTCCACAAACATGAGCCCAAATGTCAGTCACCTCTCATTTAAATTCTCTGCTTTGTTGTCTTTCTGGCCTTCCTGTCCTTGCCTTCCTGCAGTGAAGCTCAGTCCAAGCTGGTGAAACAGCCCCTCATCTATCATAAGCACATAAGAAATAGGAGCAGGAGCAGGCCATCTAGCCCCTCGAGCCTGCCCCACCATTCAATAAGATCATGGCTGATCTAAAATGGATCAGTTCCACTTTCCTGCTTTCTCCCCATAACCCTTAATTCCCTTGTCTATCAGAAATCTATCTACCCGTGACTTAAATATATTCAACAAGGTAGCCCCCACCACTTCAACGGGCAGAGAATTCCAGAGATTCACCACCCTTTGAGTGAAGAAGTTCCTCCTCAACTCTGTTCTAAACTGCGCCCCCCCCCCCCCCCCCACTTTATTTTGAGGCTGTGCTCTCTAGTTCTGCTACCCTTTCTAAGCAGGAAGAATCTCTCTACCTCTGCCCTATCTAGCTCCTTCATTATCTTGTACGTCTCTATAAGATCCCCCCCCAGCCTTCTAAACTCTAACGAGTACAGACCCAGTCTATCCAATCTCTCGTCATAAGCTAACCCCCTCATCTCCGGTATCAGCCTGGTGAACCTTCTCTGTACTCCCTCCGAGGCCAATATATCCTTTCACAAATACGGGGACCAAAACTGCACACAGTACTCCAGCTGCGGCCTCAGCTGGAGAATCAATTAGGCACTTTCAACCTTCTGGACTTAACATTGCCCCATTTCGTTTCCTTTTTCGAAATCATTTAGAGGACATGGACGTCGCTGGCTGGCCAGCATTTATTGCCCATCCCTAGTTGCCCTTATGAAGGTGGTAGTGAGCTGCCTTCTTGAATTGTTACAGTCTACGTGCTGTGGATTGACCCACAATGCCACTAGGGAGGGAATTTCAGGATTTTGACCCAGGGACTACGAAGGAGTGGCGATATATTTCCAAGTCGAGATGGTGAGTGGCTTGGACGGGAACTTGCAGGTATTGGTGTTCCCATTTTTGTCTTTTCCGATGGAAGAGCTTGTGTGTTTGGAAAGTGCTGCTGAAGGATCTTTGGTGAATTGTTGCAGTGCACCACACACTGCTGCTACTAAGTGTTGGTGGTGAAGAGAGAGAATGTTTGTCAATGTGGTTCCAATCAAGCAGGCTACTCTGTCATGCATGGTGTCAAACTTCTTGAGTATGGTTGGAGCTGCATCCATCCAGTTAAGTGGAGAATATTCCATCACACTCCTGACATGTGCCTTGTAGATGGTGGACAGGCTTTGGGGAGTCAGGAGATGAATTACTCGTTGCAGTATTCTTAGCCTCTGACCTAACAATGTTAAGTCCAGAAGGTTGAAAGTGCCCAGTTGATAGATGAGGGGCTGCTTCATCAGCTTTGACAGAGCTTCACTGCAGGAGGGCAAGAACACTGTGTTTATGTAGCGAGTCTAGTGAGATTCTGGTCTATGGTAGCCACAAAGATGTTGATATCTTTGCTGGCTTGTTTCTTTTTACCCATGTTTCTCTTTTGTTTACTTTGCTTTTGGATGGCAGCTATTCAGGATTCACACCTCCTCTGGACTCATCTATCGTTTCTTTATTTGACCCATTTCCACTTTCTTTAGCCTTGCGTCTTGAATCCCTTTTTCCATTTTATCTCCTCTGTCCTCCCCTGACCTTCCCTTTTGTTCTTTTTCCCTTTCACTTGCACAAAACCTATCCATTTCCAGCTTCTCCCAGTTCAAACGAACCTGAAATGTAAACCTGTTGAACTGTCCCCAGATGCTGCCTGACTGGCAAAGTATTTTCAGCATTTTTAGTTTTTATTTGAGATCCTCCTGATGCTCTAAACACTTTATTCCCCTAACCAACAGGTTACCTCACATCACTTCACTGTTAGAGGGAGCTGGCTGTGCTGACATCTTTGCAAACAAATTTGCAGATAAGTTTCCTAATGAATTACAAGTGTGTCGAGATTGACTGTAAAACACTTAGAGACATCCTGAGGTTGTGAAAGGCATTAAGTTTTACATTTGTTTATTATTTATTAGTGTCACAAGTAGGCTTACATTAACACTGCAGTGAAGTTACTTTGAAAATCCGCTGGTCGCCACACTCCGACACCTGAGGGAGAATTTAGCGTGGCCCTTGCACCTGAAGAGCACATCTTTCGGACTGTAGGAGGAACCTGGAGCACCCGAAGGAGACCCGTGCAGGCACGAAGAGAAAGTGCAGACCTTGCACAGACAATGACCAAAGCCGGGATTCGAACCGGAGTCCCTGGTGCTGTGTTAACCGCAGTGCCACTGTGCCGCAAGAGGCTCTTTTCTCCTTCCTCCGCCTAGACAAATCCATTAATGCAGTACAAATATTCAGTCTCAAGGCAATGATACCCATCTGCATTGTACAATCCCAAATCGAAGGCGTAAGGATACATTTATCTTTATAATACTCCCAGTGTTGAACTGCACTTGCCAGGAGCGCATATTGAGAAATTAATTTTAATGAATGACTATCACAGCTGTTCACACCTCGGCCTGATGACAGACCAGTGAGGAAGCCGGTGTGATATTTACTTTGTGGCTGTTAGCAAATATGAAATCCTCTTGTCTGTGGATAAACAGCGTTAGAGGCTCAAGAAACCAATGTTGGAGGCAGCATATGTCTAAATACTAGACACCGTGATAAACTGAGCACTGAAATGCTGTACAGGAGTTTATCTCAAATTACAAGCAATGTCTCAAAAAAACAAGGGGGAAATTATTTTCTGTACCTGAACTATGCCTTGTGGAAAAAACCCAATTAAGAAGAGTGGACAAGAATACATGTATTCCTTGTTCCAAATATGAATGTCTTTATAGGTGTATTGTCTGCACCTGATCACCTGTTAAGACTCACATTCCAACCATTATCTCGTAATTGAGTTTGTGTCCATATATATGTTTGTGAACCCAACTGCACTCACCCGATGAAGGGGCAGTGCTCCAGAAGCTTGTGCTACCAAATAAACATGTTGGACTTTAACCTGGTGTTGTGAGACTTCTTACTGTGCCGACCCCAGTCCAACGCTGGCATCTCCACACCAAATATTAATGTTTTATGGGCGCCTATTTCTCTATGTTAAGACGGAATTTTACCAGCACGTCCGCCCGAGATTTGTACAATCCAGCCCAATGCCATTCTCCAAACCTCGCCCGCCCCCGGATTTGCAGTCCTGCTGCAGTGAACAGAGGGTGGCCAAATTCTCCAGGCATGCTGGTAAAACTCTGGCCTAATTGTCAGTCCTTTTGGACCAGGAGATTGAGAGTGAAATAACGGTTACAATGTGTTTGGACGATTTATTTGGAAGAGTTAATCCCCGGATGCTTTAAGTAGAACGTCATCATCAATATATAAAAAAAGATAATGAATGTAATGCCTGTCAAACAGATAATTCTTTTGGCTAGTATGGCATAGTTACACCAGACTGTATTAAAAATAACTAGTTGCTATTAATAACATCTAATTGAGGTTGATGGCTTTGTCGTGACTTCTTTAATGCTTTGACTGCTTTGTTTTTCTAACTCCCTTCTCTAAAACGCACCAATGCTGGGGCACTGTGGTTAGCACTGCTGTCTCACAACACCAGTGACTAGATTCAGTTCCTGGCTTGGGTCACTCTCTGTATGGAGTTTGCACGTTCTCCCCATGTCCACGTGGGTTTCTTCCATGTGCTGTGGATTCCCCCACACTCTGAAAGACATGCTGGTTAGGTGCATTGGCCAGGCTAAATTCTCCCTCTTTGTACCTGAACAGGCGCCGGAATGTGGTGACTAGGTGATTTTCAGAATAACTTCATTGCTGCGTTAATGTAAGCCTACTTGTGACACTAATAAATAAACTAAAAAAAAAGTTTGGATTTTGCAGTCCTGCTGCAGTGAATGGGGGGTGGCCAAATTCTTCACTTTCGTTGGCAGCTGCACCATGGTATACAGAACTGGAGATTTCTGGCCTGGAAAGAGAATCAAGCCCATATCGAGAATTTAACATACAAAGAAATACGGTTCCAGGCTTGTGCTGCATCACTCTGTGGTATGTGACCGTGGAACTCAAAGGATGTGGAGGCTTTGGAGAGAGTACAGAAAAGGTTTACCAGGATGTTGCCTGGTATGGGGGGTCTTAGCTATGAGGAGAGATTGGGTAAACTGGGGTTGTTCTCCCTGGAAAGATGGAGGATGAGGGGCGACTGAATAGAGTGTATAAAATTATGAAGGGCATAGGTAGGGTGAACAGTGGGAAGCCTTTTCCCAGGTTGGAGGTGACGAACACAAGGGGTCACAGGTTCAAGGTGAGGGGGGCAAAGTTTAACACAGACGTCAGAGGGACGTATTTTACACAGAGGGTGGTGGGGGCCTGGAATGCACTGCCAAGCAAGGTGGTAGAGATGGACACGCAGGGATCATTTAAGACTTATCTGGATAGCCACATGAACAGACTGGGAATGGAGGGATACAAAAGAATGGTCTAGTTGGACGTATGAGCAGTGCAGGCTTGGAGGGCCAAAGGGCCTGTTTCCTGTGCTGTATTGTTCATTGTTCTATGTAACTGGCTACTGTGAGTCATTATATGTTAAGTTCATGTAATCAATTGCAAATTTATTAATTATTATCCAACTTACTGCCATTCGGGGGAGCAGAAGTAAATGAAAAAAAGCATGAAGCAGTCAAAAACCACAATCTCTACCAGCAAGAAGAACAGGGGCAGCAGGGTGGTGAGTGCCTGGAACAAGCTGCCAGAGTAAAGCCGGGTACAATTTTGTCTTTTAAAAAGCATTTAGATTGTTACACGGATAAGATGGGTATGGGGGATATGGACCAAACGTGGGCAATTGGGATTGGCTTAGGGGTTTAAAGAAAAGGGCAGCATGGACAAGTTGAGCCAAAGGACCTGTTTCCATGATGTAAACCTCTATGATTTTACACCACCACCCGGAGTTTCCCCCCCAAGCCACTCACCATTCTGACTTGGAAATACATCCTTCACTATCGCTGGGTCAAAATCCTGGAGATCCCTTCTGAACAGCACTGTGTGAGTACCTACACCACAGCGATTACAGTGGTGAGAAGGCAGTTCAGCACCACCTTCTGATGGGCAATTAGGGATAGGCAATAAATGCTGATCTAGCCAGCAATGCTCAAATAACCATGAACAAATAAAAAAATGAAGTGTGCCAAATTCCCAAAAAATCAGGCCTGTGCTCTTTCCCATTTGAAGACCTGACAGAAGGCTACACTGGCAGTAGATAAGAAAAAAATTCTTTATTTTGTTTTTGTCACAGGTAGGCTTATAGTAACACTACAATGTAGTTACTGTGAAAAATTCCCTAATTATCACACTCTGGCTCTTGTTCAGGTACGCTGAGAGCAAATTTAGCACGGCCAATGCACCTAACCAGCACATCTTTCAGAAACCAGAGCATCTGGAAGTAACCCACAGGGAGAACGTGCAGACCCTTTGTACAGACAGTGACCCAAGCCGGGAATCGAACCCGGGTCCCTGGCACTGTGAGGCAGCAGTGCTAACCACTGCGCCACTGTGCCACCCCCATTTTTCATTTTAAAAAATTATTGAGAGCACGATAGTTGCCATGATAGTTGCCACCTGGATAATCCACCTTTCAACAATCGACAATACACCAAAATACTGCCTGTCAAGTAAATGCAAATATATTCCGGCTATCAAAGTTCGTCTTTTGTACATGTTCGGTTTTAATTTCCAAAAAGATCTTTCAGATTAGAGCGGTGGAAAACAATGTTTGAGGTCTTGTTATCACATGAATGAACGGGAAGCTATCATTTCAATATGACAAAAAAAGGGATTATCTGAAGCACTGTCAGTTTATGTGCAAACATTATTTTGCCTACATTTTCATAAAATTAGTAGCGGAAAATATTCGACATCAGAGTGATGAAAGGAGGAAGATCAGCATTCGTGGTAATAAATATTCATATTCGACTGAATCGTCTGCTCTGGAGATGAAATCTAATCAAGGGGCTATTGAAGCACCGGCTTCTTTTTAACCAAGAACATCTCATCTAAATTGGGTTTGATATGGAAATTAGTTTCACTCCAAGTCCTTCAGGCCACAATCATGCTGAGACAACACTGGAGGTGTCCGGCTTGTCAGATGTTGCTGCCAGCGTCTGTGGCCGCGCACAACAAAAATATTGCTCGCAACACGCCTGGGCGAGTCAGTCCTCCTGCGGTCACGCATTTTTGTGTGAGCTGTGACAGCCCAAGTGTAAACCCAACAGCCGCCAGGACGGTAAAATCTTGCCAAAATGTGCTGTCCAGTTTTCGTGGCGCAAGCAGGGGAGCGCAAAAGTTTTTCTTTTGCTTTGTCCCTTTCGCAGCCAAACAAAATAATGCCTCCAGATTAGTTTCAAACGGTGCTATGCTCGTCTTAGAGGAAGAAGATTATAATACGCTGTCAACTTTGATATATTTTTGCAATAAACTGTTTATCACAGCAAATTCGATACCACAACAATTTGGGAGTAATTTGATTGGTTCACATTATCTCTTAGAGTGATTAAATAAAGGCAGAATTTGAGATCTTCTTTAACTTCTGTGTTGTTGTTGGCTTGCTATATGTATCTGAATTTCCCCCTCAGCAGTCCCTCAGTATTAACTCAAAGTTTAAGCATCTGTTTGCATGAGCCCTGAAATTAATTTACTCATTGACAACAGCTTCAGAAACATTGCCATACATTTCAAACCGCAGGTTGGTTGTACGGTAAACAGTTCTATTTACCTCCTTTGTGTTGTTGCAAACATCAATAACCGTTCTATTATTCCAGAATTGTGCTGGAGGTTGATGAGAAAAAATGCCCAACCGAAGAAATCCCTCTCAATGGGTGGAAAAATCCCTCCCCAGTTCAATAATGAATTCTCACCATTTGGATCGATGTGATTTGCTAAAAATGTTAAATTGGATTCGCTAGAAGCCTGACAGAACATACTTGAATGGTGTTTTTTTCACACCTTCTTCAATCGTGGGGGTATTTCATCAGCTGTTTACGTTGCTGTGAAATGTACATACCCCCTGACCATCCCCATTCCCCTGCCCCCATCCCTGTCCACTTGTTTACTTCGCTGAGATTGTGACATATCCCAAATGCTTTGCATTCAGTCATATCAGTGGTGGTGACGCTCCTAACAGGCGCAACCTGTTAAGATTTGCTTGCAAGTAGGCTGCATTTTTGATATGTTAT
The DNA here is from genome assembly GCF_965287045.1 of Carcharhinus amblyrhynchos. NCBI lineage: Eukaryota > Metazoa > Chordata > Chondrichthyes > Carcharhiniformes > Carcharhinidae > Carcharhinus > Carcharhinus amblyrhynchos. Next base: position 130,442,547 of record NC_137325.1, read on the forward strand.
AAAGAGAAAAAATCCACTGAATGCAGGAGTAGATCATGCGATTTTATACACTTTGCTGGGACAATCTGATCAACTGTCTTGGCAAGGTGGCAGAATGGTGAACACTGCTGCCTCACAGCTCACGGGACCCAGGTTCTGTTCCAGTCTTGGATGACTGTGTAAAGTTTGCATGTTCTCCCTATGTGGGTTTCCTCCCACAATCCAGAGATTTGCAGGTTAGGTGGATTGGCCATAATAAATTGCCGTGGGCAGCATGGTGGCACAGTGGTTAGCACTGCTGCCTCGCAGTGCCAGGGACATGAGTTTGATTCCCAGCTTGGGTCACTGAATGTGTGGAGTTTGCACGTTCTCCCCTTGCCTGCGTGGGTTTCTTCCAGGTGCTCCAGGTTCCTCCCAGAGTCTGAAAGACGTGCTGGTTAGGTGCATTGACCTGAACAAGTGCTGGAATGTGGTGACTAGGGGGATTTCACAGTATTTTCATTGCAGTGTTAATGTAAGCCTTACTTGTGACTAATAAATAAATAAACTTTAAACCTTAGTCTCCCAGGATGTGTTGGTTAAATGGATGAGCTGTGGTAAGTGGGTTGAAGGATAGGGCCTGGGTAAGATGCGCTGTCAGGGAATTGGTGCACATTTGATGGGCCAGATGGCCTCTTCTGCACTGTGGGGATTCTATGGATGTAAAATTCTTATAAGGGCAATAGAAATGAAAGTTGCATGTCTGAGATTAGACAAGTTTTTAAAATTCAGTACTTTGTTTGAACATTTTGCCCAAGTCACCAAGCATGTCAGAATTAAGCATACAAATTAGTTTGACATTCCAGTGCAGTATTGAGAGGGTGCCGCACTGCTGGGGCTGCTGTCTTTTGTATACGATGTTTACCAAGACCTTATTTACCTTCTTAGGCGAGGTGTAAAGCTCCATGGCACAATTCAAAGAATAGCAGTTCTCTCTTGGTATTAACCTTCAATAAATATTGCAGAAATAGGTCATCTGATTATTTGAGTGTGTGGGACCTTGCCATATACAAATTGGCTGACGTGTATTAACTGCATTACAATGCTACTACATTTGGGACAGTTTGAGATTGTGACTGCTCAGCTCACCGAGAAAATTTGTCTAATAGAGGAATTTCTCTGTGCTTGTGTATTGACTGCAAAGGCTGTAGTGATAAGTGATATATTTTCATCATGGCAGAACACAAGTTACCAGCTCCCATAACATCCCGTAATGAACCTCTCAACATCCCCCATTCAATCTTGACAAACAGCCAGATTTTTGTTCTCTGAAATTCTATAACTACAAGGCTAAGCCATAGGCCATAACTCCCTGGCTCCCCAGTGCGGATTTGTGGAAGTACCCCAATGATGTGCTGGGGAATCCCCTTGGAAGTTTCCAGGTAAGGGTTTAGCTGGCAATTGTCCAGAAGGGCTAATATCCCCTCGACGATTACGCTGTCCTGGGAACAATCTGGCAAAGTGATTTAAATCTCCAACTTCAGATGGTTTGCCAGTTTTATACTCATGATTACTTTGAAAAGAGTTAGATGGAAAAAAAAGCACTTCTAACTTTAGAGTAAATATTTTAAAGATGAATTGAGAAAGGTAAGATTAAGAGGTGGTTTTCCGGTACAGAGGTAACGTCTCTACCTCTGGGCCAGTAGCTTGAGGTTTGAATCCCTCACTGGGACCTGATTGACATAGAAGGTGAGTTCATAACATGACCAAACAATATCCTTTTCCTCTCCAACTACTTCTTCCCCTCAATTCTATCTCTCAACTATCTTCCTTCTTCTACCCATCCCACAAGATTTCCCACTAGATGTAATTCAAATTAATCCCATAGAGTACCAAGGACTAAGTGTTCCTGCATTTAAGGTTCTTGTGACAGTATGGACCTTGGACATAGTTTACAAGTGAAAGAATAGACTTACTCCTTGCAGTTAATCAATCCTAGTGATCGGTTGAATGGGCTAAGGCATTATCTAAAACTGCCAAGGGCATCCAGAGTCTGTTACAACTGTTCTCAATCTTCTCCAAGGGTGACAGCGCCGTGGAGGATGGAGATTCGGCAAGGGTTAGATGCACACTATGTAACATGCAGAATGTCCATTTGTAGACGCGCAAGAATTACACCAGAAGACAAATTCCCAGCCATGATCTAGCTTGGCACTCATGTAGGACTGAGGTTTGTTTCATTGTTAGAGGTTTAGTGAGGAATTGCCAAGGCACAACAGCTGAACCTTTGACAAGGAATAGCAGAGTGAAGTGAGGGAAGACAACAATGGAGACCAGAACTGCAAGGTCAAAGAGCATGGATTAGCACGTAGAGCTCAAGGAGTGGTGGCGAAGAGTGAAGTCATAAAATTTAATTAACTGTAAGTCAGAACATAGGAGTAGACCATCAAGCCTGCTCTGACATTCAATATGGCTAATCATCCACTTCGATGCTTTTCTCCCCGAAATAAGGATAATTTGATATTTTGGGGGAAATCGTGGTGGGTGAGTGTTGGAGTGGCTAGGTGAACAGGGCTCAATGTCAAGATACAAACTCTGCAGATCCTTACTTATTTACTAGTGTCACAAGTAGGCTTATATTAACACTGCAATGAAATTACTGTGAAAATGCCCTAGTCGCCACACTCCGGCACCTGTTCGGGTACACTGAGGGAGAATTTAGCACGGCCAATGTACCTAACCAGCATGTCTTTCAGACTGTGGGAAGAAACAGGAACATCCTGGGGAAATCCACGCAGACACGGGGAGAACATGCAGACTCCCCACAAATAGTGACCCAAGCCGGGAATCAACCCCAGGTCCCTGGCACTATGAGGCAGCAGTGCTAACTTTTGTGCCACCCTTTGAATGAGTGGGAGTTTGCAAGGTTGAGGAAAAAGCCAAATCCGAAACCATCAAAAGCATTGATGAAAGTTTCACCACTGATGCCGCCAGGTACAGTTTTGAAGAGAGAGGGTTATACTGGTAAAAATTAATAGTCTAAGTGACAGGATGTGAGGAAGATGAGCAAGTATCTTGAGATGACCTAAATTTTTGAAAGTGTTAATGCTGTACATAATGTCACGGAGGACGGATCAGCCTGAGTATTGTTGGAGATGTGCATGTTAAGATTGAATGAGAGCAGGTAAGTTGAATGAGATAATGGAAAGAGAATTTAAACTAAAATTTCAAGCACAGAGAGGACGGATAGATTTGAAAAGAAGAACAAAGAAGAGAGTCATATGCAGGGATTGTGAAGATTGAAGATGTCAAAGGAGCCGTGGAAGAGGTGACAGATGATGGTGTTCTTAAAGAAAGACAAGATGCAAGAGGAGTAACGGGAGACACCAAGGTAGTCAGAGAGGTGTGGCGGGGGGGGAGGCGGGGAGGCGGATGGAGATACAACCTTACCAAAAAGATTCTAAGTGATGAACAAGCGTAAAAATGGGCGAGAATCGCACTTATTTTTGGACGAGGTCTCAGACGCAATAGTACGGCACTTAGTGCTAAAAAGGAGGCAAAGTGTAATTCTTGCCAGTAGGGGGAGTGGACACAGTCTGTTTTCAGTGGGAGGTATGGTGGAATATGCATTCAGGTGGGATCACTTTGATGAGAAGGAGCCAGTTCATGCTCACGCGCAAGGTTTCTCCCAGATTAACTGTATTCACAGTAACTGATGGCACACAGCACTTGGAAGAATTTGAGGTAGGTGCTGCATAAGTGGCAGGTATTTTATTCCAGAGTGACCAACTCAATCAGATCTGGATTTCCTCAGCATGTAATAATGGACAAATCGTTAATAATAGAGCCCCTGGTGGAAAATAAAACGCACGCTATCATCAGACCTGATGAAGTCCTGAGTAACTGGCGGATTCTGAGGAATTATTGGAGCCATTCACTGTGTATTTTTAAATGATCAACTAAATGTGTGGCATTCATACTATCCACAATGTCTGCAACAAAGGAATGATGAGGGAGTTGCTGTAGACAATGGCAGGTGAAAACCTGAGTTCATACAAAATCGTGAGGCGATTTGTCAGTGCTCCTTAGCCTCTAATGTAATTTGCATTGTGAGCCGTGGCTTATAAGTAAGGATGATAAACCAATAAGCAGGCTGTTCCTACATTGCTTCAATTAGGATCTTCTTACTATTTTCCCACATGGATTTAGTTGAATTGAATTTGTGGGTTCTTATTTTCTTTCTATGACAGCTCGTGTATCCATTTTCCAATGGCCTTTACAGCAACTATTTTACATGGATGGTATATTTTGTTTTATTTGTTTATTAGTCACAAGTAGGCTTATATTAACACTGCAATGAAGTTACTGTGAAAATCCCCTAGTCGCCTGTACACTGAGGGAGAAGTTAGCACTGCCAATCCGCCTAACCAGCCCGCCTTCCGGACTGTGGGAGGAAACCGGAGCACCCGGATGAACCCCATGCATACACGGGGAGAACATGCAGACTCCACACAAACAGCGACCCAAATCAGGAATCGAACCCCAGTCCCTGGTGGTATGGGGCAGCAGTACGAACAACTGTACCAGCGTGCCACTCTAACAGTGGCTGTAGAAAGAATATCCCTTACTGAGTGTATCCCACCAGAATAATGTGTGACGGGACTTTCATCTTTGAGAGAACACAGTTTTTATTTTTAAAGTTTTTCATACTGATAGCTGCAAACTACAAAGATTAAACTCAAAATCCCATGAAGGGTGATGGTTAAAGTGCTCGCGGGGAATACATGTTGTGAAGCTAACAAAAACGAGCGAGTCTGTTTCGCAAAGTTCTTGAGGGACACAAGTGTATTTCAGTCATTTCCACCCCCGCACTGGAAGTCAGATGCATTTTAAAATTCTTGGCAGGCTGAAGCTGCTGGCTGATTCTTCTGTTAACAATTTGAGCTATCAGTCAGATGAGTGTCTTGTAATCATTCTCAGGTATCCCTCATTCTCCATTCAGTGCTCAGTGCATTAAATATAGAAAATCAGAGATCAAATTTTGCTGAGAGACCGCAGGTTGATTTTGAAGTCTGATCTGATTGCTCTTGTGCAGAATCAGTCTGGATTTTAGTGCTTTCTGTTTCTGCGTAGATTGGACTGCCTAATGATTGATAAAATGGGCAATAGCACAGTGCTTTACAAATTGTGTCTATTCTTATCTACCATACATCACAACAGAGATACAAATAAAACACTGAACACAAGAAAGCTGTATTGTTTTTTATTCAATTGTGGGACATGGGCATCACTGGCTGGTCAACATTTATTGCCCATCCCTAGTTGCACATGTTCAGAGGACAGTTGGAAGGCAACAACATGACTTGGCCCTGGAATCACATGTAGGCCAGACTAGGTAAGGATGGTAGATTTCCTCCTCTAACGGACGTTAGTGAACCAGATAGTTTTTTCCAACAATCGGCAATGGTTTCATGGTCATCAGTAGATTATTAATTCCAAATATTTTTTCCTTATTGAATACAAATTCCACCATCTGTCATGATGGGATTTGAACCCAGGTTCCCAGAACAGTAGTTGAGTTTCTGGATTAATAGTCTAGCGATAATACCACTAGGCTAAACACCATTGAGCCCATCGAGTCCCTTCATTCCACAAATAGTGCCTAACCCTTTCCAGCTCTGCAGGAAGGATGTGTGAAATATTTTCTCCTGTCCCAAAAATGAATTAAAACAGAACTCCAAATATCAATTCAATCCGATCCATTCACTTCCATGTGTTCCATTCCTTTTTAAACATGTTCATTTATACTTCCTTTAAGTTCTGATCGAAGTGTCTATGCCTTAACTCATTTGTTCTGTCCACACAAGTTGACCAGCATGCTTTGCATTTACAGCATTTAATGTTCTATGTATCCACCTTCTATTTTCTTCACTAATCCAATCACTTCTATGGTGCCAGTTTAGATTGTGCTCCATGCAAAATATGATTACCTCTAATTTTGTGTATCTTCCTAATTCAAATTAGGGTCTATCGTGTATTCGTATGGATGGATTAGTATGTCACATTGTGGAATCATAGCATACATACATTGCAGAAGGAGGCCATCTGGGCCGTCGAGTCTGCAGCAATTCTCCAGCCCTTATGCCTGTAACCCCACATATTTCTCCTGCTAATCCCCCTTACCTACACATCTTGGGACACTAAGGGGCAACACATCTTTGGAGTGTGGGAAGAAACTGGAGCACCCAGAGGAAACCCACACAGACATGGGGAGAATGTGCAAACTCCACACCGACAGTCACCCAGGGATAGAATTGAACCCAGATCCCTGGCACTGTGAGGCAGCAGTGCTAAGCATTATACAATTGAAGTTATGCAATTGAAATTGAGTTATGTCGCACCTATTTGAGGGCAGAAGATGGGTGCGACAGCAATGAATTTAGTAAGATGATAGGCAACACAAGGTTTGTTTTGAAGTTGTCTGTCAGGATCAAAGTAGAAAACACAAGCTTAAGTCAAATAAGAATGAGAAATTGGGAGAGCAGTAAGAACAGACTGATAGCCAAAGCCATTGATTTATTCCTGCAATAATAATATTTGATTGGATACATAATTTAAGATTATAAGGATGAACACCATGAAAAATGTGAATTGGCCTAGAACTTCTAAAAAAATGAAACCATTTAAAGTGTTTCAATTTAGCTCTTGGGTATAAAATTCTCCATATGCTAAAGTGTTTTTAATGCTATTTGGTCTATCATGAGTTGAATTGTGGGGAGAACAGGTCTACTGTTGTTCTTTGGATGTAATTATATCTTCCACAGTTTTGATTCCATTCTTATGGGAATGCAGGAGCGTAAGAGAAGGAATTCAGCCATTCAGCCCATAGAAACATAGAAACATAGAACATTACAGCACAGTACAGCCCTTCGGCTCTCTATGTTGTGCCGAACTATGTCCAATCCCAAGATCAAGCTATCCCACTCCCTATAATTCTGGTGTGCTCCATGTGCCTATCCAATAACCGCTTGAAAGTTTCTAAAGTGCCCGACTCCACTATCACAGGAGGCAGTCTATTCCACACCCCAACCGCTCTCTGAGTAAAGAATCTATCTCAGACATCCCTCCTATTTCTCCTACCGTGAACTTATATTTATGCCCCCTAGTAACAGCTACATCCACCTGAGGAAATAGTCTCTGCACGTCCACTCTATCAATCCCTCTCATCATCTTATAAACCTCTATTAAGTTGCCTCTCATCCTCCTCTGCTCCAAATAGAAAAGCCCCAGCTCCCATCAAGCCTGCTCCACTGTTTAATTTGATCGTGACTGATCATTTACCTCAATGCCACTTTCCTGCGCTGTCCACAAATCCCTTGATGCATTAGTATCCAGAAATCAATAGATTTCTGCCTCGAACGTGCTCAATAATTAGAACTCCCACAGTCCTCCGAGAAAGAATTCCAAAGGTTCACCACCTTCTTTATGACAAGTGTTTCTTCCTTAGATAAGGAGACCAAAACTGTGTGCAATACTCCAGATGCAGAGATGCAGTCTCACTGAGGCTCTCCACAATTGCAGCAAGACATCTTTACTCCTGTCCTCAAGTTTCCTTGTGACGAAGGCTAACATGCCATTTGCCTTCATAATTGCTTGCTGTACCTGCATGTCAGCATTCAGTGACTCATGAACAAGGACATTCAGGTCCCTTTGGACATCAACACTTTCCAATCTCAATATTTAAGAAACACTCTGTCTTTCCATCTTTTCTACCAAAATTGATAACTTCATGTTTATCAACATTATATTCCATCTGCCATGTTCTTGCCCATTTACTTAGTCTCATTGCATCCTCCTTACAACTCACATTCTCACCTAATGGACTATTTGACTATATAGGATTGAGTCCTTGATGATTTCATGTCTTTTTGGGGAGTAGATTCTGGGCCAGCTGGTTTTCTTTTCATTACGCACTTTCTTACATTCTTTTGAAGGTGCCAAGTTCTGGCAAGGCAGTGGTAAGCTACATCTCCCTTTTGGAACCTTACACTGGCGACATACTCTTAGCCACATTTAAAGTAACTGATCCTTAAGACCCAGGTTAAATATGATACCTGTCCCAATCTAATAAAAGTAAGACTGGTAAAATGTAGGCCAGATACTGAATGGGGCTATATTCATCCGCTATGCAGAATATGGAATCCCTACAGTATAGAAGGAGGCCATTCAGCCCATCGAGTCTGCACAGACTTTATAAGAACATAAGAACATAAGAAATAGGAGCAGGAGTAGGCCATCTGGCCCTTCGAGCCTGCCCCGCCATTCAATAAGATCATGGCTGATCTGTCGTGGCTCAGTTCCACTTTCCCGCCCTCTCCCCATAACCCTTAATCCCCTCTCTTATCAAAAACCCATCAACCCGCTTCTTAAAAATATTTAGCGAGGCAGCCTCCACCACTTCAACGGGCAGAGAATTCCAGAGATTCACCACCCTTTGAGTGAAGAAGTTCCTCCTCAACTCCGTTCTGAACTGCCCCCCCTTTATCTTGAGGCTGTGCCCCCTAGTCCTACTGTCTTTTTTGAGCGGGAAGAGTCTTTCCACCTCTATCCTATCCATCCCATTCATCATCTTATACGTCTCAATGAGATCTCCCCTCATTCTTCTAAACTCTAACGAGTACAAGCCTAGTTTATTCAGCCTCTCCTCATAGCTCAACCCCCTCAACTCCGGTATCAGCCTAGTAAACCTCCTCTGCACTCCCTCCAAGGCCAAAATATCCTTGCGCAGGTGCGGCGCCCAAAACTGCACACAGTACTCCAGCTGCGGCCTCACCAATGCCCTATACAGCTGCAGCAAGACCTCCCTACTTTTATATTCAATCCCCCTCGCTATGAAGGCCAGCATCCCATTCGCCTTCCTGACCACCTGCTGCACCTGCAGGCTGGGTTTTTGCGACTCATGCACAAGGACCCCGAGGTCCCTCTGCACCGTCGCCTGCTGCAGTTTTTCGCCACGTAAGTAATAGTCCTTCCTACCATTCTTCCTACCAAAGTGGACCACCTCACACTTGCCAACATTAAATTCCATTTGCCATTTCCTGGCCCATTCGCCCAGCCTATCTAGATCCTTCTGCAGACTCTCCACACCCTCCGCACAATTTGCCTTTCCCCCAATCTTGGTGTCATCAGCAAATTTCGACACCCTACACTCGGTTCCCTCCTCCAGATCATCTATATAAATGGTAAATAGCTGAGGCCCCAGCACCGACCCCTGGGGCACCCCACTAGTCACCAACCGCCAATCCGAATAGCACCCATTGACCCCCACTCTCTGCCTCCTATTTGACAACCAATCCTCTATCCACGCTAACACCCTACCCCCAACTCCATGTCCTCTGACCTTCTGCAGTAACCTCTTGTGAGGTACCTTATCAAACGCCTTCTGAAAATCCAGAAAGACCACATCCACCGGCTCTCCTCTATCCACCGCCCTAGACACATCCTCATAGAACTCCAGTAAATTGGTCAGACACGACTTCCCTTTAATGAAACCGTGTTGCGTCTGCCCTATCAAGCAATTCCCTTCAAGATGCCTCGCAATTTCCTCCTTAATGACGGAATGACAGAATATGACAGAATATTTTACCCAGGCCTTATCCCCATAACCCCACACATTTACCATGGTTAATCCATCTAACCTACACATCTTGGGACACTAAAGGGTCAATTTAGCCGACCTACCTAACCTGCACATCTTTGGAATGTGAGAGAAAACTGGAGCACCCAGCAGAGACCCCATGCAGACATGGGGAGAACGTGCAGACTCCCCACAATAGGGTATGAAACCTTCGCAAATAATGTATCCTTATCAGTGAGTCATATGTGGCTACGATGACCAGCTGGTTAAACTCATCAAGGGCATTTTGAAACTGATCACTTGGATGGCTGGCTGATGTTACACTTTAGCCATTTGTCCTCTCTTGCTGGTGGCAGGTGAGCTCCATTATGAGGACCAGGCTTGAGCGTCATGTTTTAGGTGAGGTGCTGCATGTGTTGACCAGGCTCCCCACTGCAGCTGGTGTCGTACTGGGCAGCCAGAGGCTGAGGGGGAAGCTGGGGGCTGTGGGTGGAACTGGTCAAGCATTTGGGGGGCAGTGGCCTGAACCTGGAGGAACATTCCTGCTGTTCCTGACCCACCAAGATAATTTCCACCGGACCTTCAGATGTTACTTTGGGTATGCATCATTCAGTAAACATGGGTGCAATTGGCATGGTTTCCGGCCTATTAAAATTTCAAATGGGATCCGAGATACGTTGTAGGAATCTGATTTGGATGTAAATAAAGCCAACCACTCAGAACGTAAAAGAGTGTAAGAAGGCGCGTAATGAAAAGGAAACCAGCTGGCCCAGAATCTACACCCCGAAGAGACCATAACATCATCAAGGACTCAATCCTACATAGTCAAATAGGTGGGAATGTGAGTTGTAAAGAGGATGCAAAGGGACTAAGAAAATGAGCAAGAGCATAGCAGATGGAATATAATGTGGATAAGCATGAAGTTATCAATTTTGGTAGAAAAAATGGAAAGGCAGAGAGTTTCTTAAATAGTGAGATTGGGAAGTGTTGATGTCTAAAGGGACCTGAGTGTCCTTGTTCATGAGTCACTGAAAGCTAACATGCAGGTGCAATGGGCGGCTATGGTCAAGTGGTATTATTGTAGACAGTTAATCCAGAAACTTAGCTAATGTTCTGGGGACCAAGGTTCGAATCCCGCCGTAGCAGATGTTGGAATTTGAATTGAATATAAAAAGTCTAGAATTAAGAATCTACTGATGACCATGAAACCATTGTCAATTGTCGGAAAAACCCATCTGGTTTACTAATGTCTGTTAGGGAAGGAAATCTGCTGTCCTTACTTGGTCTGGCCTACATGTGACTCCAGAGCCACAGCAATGTGGTTGACTCTCAATTGCCCTCCAAGGGCAACTAGGGATAGGCAATAAATGCTGGCCAGCCAGCGATGCCCATGTCCCAGGAATGAATTTTAAAAAAATTAGAGGAAACCTCGTTAAAGGGGATGACAGCACTCTGGGTGTATCTCCATACAGGGATGACAGCCATTCAAGAAGGTGGCTCACCACTGCCTTCTCAAGGGCAATTAGGGATGGACAATAAGTTTTGGCCTCGGCAGTAGTGCCCAGTAAGTCAGTTTTACGCTGCCACCTACCCTGCCTATGCCTGGAGAAACCAAGTTAAACCAGCCCCCTCCAACCTGCGTGAACGACTGCCAGCACACTCAACAAATCAGAGTGCGTTTCCAGCACTGCCTTCAACATACCATTCGCTGTGCACCAGATCATGTTTCTTGCACAAATCTATCCATCGAAATACCCATCTGCTGTTCCTCATTACACCTCTCTACCAGCCTGTGGGGTGCTGTGTTTGTGAGTAAATTTCTGGAAAAGCTGGATTAACTTTCTCTTTATGAAACCGCCTTATTGGTTGCGTGCATCTCTGGTGATTTCAGCTGGTAAAGTTTGTACTTTGGAGTAATCGCTATTTCCCCTGAATTGTATTAGAACTTTCAAACATTGACTTTTAACTCAGATTGAAAAGGCAAACGCAATTTCCGAGTGGGAGCTGAACAGTACTTGTAGTATTAGGATCACAACCTCATAAAGAATAAGCATCCCCGCTTCACAATAAAGCAGCGTCTGAGGCTCTGAGGTTAGCAGATGCGTAATAATGCACATTGTTTCACTTCAAGTAGCTTTTCAACTCCCTACTATTAATCTCGTGAGGTCTTCAGTGTAGGTTTCTGTGGCTTACGCTGTTCCATTCAATCTATAACTGTGATGCCTGTGGGATGTCTGTAATTAGAGTGGAGTTTTGCATTGTGATGAATGACGAATGTAAGAGGGAAGAAACTTGCCAGACAAAGTAACTCCTCTGCAACATTTTGGAAGTGACAAAAATAGTGCCATTTATTGTTCCGTGCTTTTATATTCGAGATGAATTTTCAGCTATTTTCTTAAAAACATGAAATGGATGCAACTGTCAAGTTGGCAGAACTGTGATTTACAGAGAGGATATAATAGTTAGGAATGAAATACCCGTATAGAATTCAAGGGATTCACACGACATCGCTTGGCTTCTATGACAGCCTCAATGTACACCCACAAAACTGATACTTTACTCCTACATAATGCCTGTGCTTTTTTCTCCAGTACACCTCCGGTGGATGTCAGTGTGAACCAGACTGTGTCATCAGTTAGTGTAGCATTTACTATCAATTGTGCTAGAAGGCACAGCGTCACTTGTGAAGTCACGGCATTATAAATTCTGAGCATTTGAAAAACGGTGGGCAGGAAAAGCCCCACTGCTCCATCCATTCTGTCCCACAAGGTTGTGAGGTTTGATGCTACGCGGAGGCAGTGGCGTAGTGGTGTTGTCACTGGACTAGCGATCCAAGGTAATGCTCTGGAGACTATGTCGGCAAGGAGATAGGGAGGGGGGCCATCAAAGTTAGAAGGGCCATTTCTGATGAAGGAGCCACCGTTCTCTTCCTGTCTGAGGCCTAAATCCAATCATTTTCAGGCTTCCCACCAGCTTAAATATTGGGCCTGGATGGGAAAAGGCCTTTAAGTGGTCAATAATTGACCATTCAAGTGCTTCAATTGGAACAAGGTTGGGCTTCCCATCTGAGGCTCATCCGCCCCAGCATGTATCACTGAGAGGTTAGAGTGGGAAGTCATTCTTGCTGCTTTGCATTCTCCTACCACTCACTCAAAAATGCAGGGCTGTGAAATTCAAAGAACAAAGAACAAAGAGAAGTACAGCACAGGAACAGCCATTCATTTCATCAAGTCTGCTCCGATCCCGTAGTCCTGTCTGGACCAACCACCTGAATCACTCTATTCCCTGTTTGTCCAAGTGTCTATCCAGATAATTCTTAAATGTCACTAATGTGTCTGCCTCAATTACCTCACTTGACAGTGCATTCCAGGCCCCTACCACCCACTGTGTAAAAAACTTCCCCCGCACTTCTCCACTGAACCTTTCCCCGCTTTCCTTGAACTTGTGATTGTTATTTCTGCCCTGGGATAAAGCTTCCAGCTGTTCACCTTATCTATGCCCCTCATAATTTCATAAACTTCTATCAGGTCGTCCTTCAACCTCTGTCTTCTCAGGGAGAACAATCCCAGTTTATTCAGTTTGTCAACATCCTTGAAACTATCATTGCCCAGAAACTCAACTGGACTCACCACAGAAACACAGTGGCTACAAGAGCAGGTCAGAGACTAGGAGTACTGTGGCAAATAACTCACCTCCTGACTCTCCAAAACCTATCCACCATCCACAAGGCATAAGTCAGGAGTGTGATGGAATACTCCCCACTTGCCTGGATGGGTGCAACTCCAAAAACACTCAAGAAGCTTGACACAATCCAGGACAAAGCAGCCTACTTGAATGGCACCACATCTGCAAACATTCAATCTCTCCACCACTGACACTCAGTAGCAGTGGTGTGTACTATCTATAAGATGCACTGCAGCAATTCAGCAAAGATCCTTCGACAGCACCTTCCAAACCCATGACCACTTCCATCTAGAAAGACAAATGAAACAGATTCATGGAAATACCACTGCCTGCAAGTTCCCCTCCAAGCCACCCACCATCCTGACTTGGAAATGTATCGCCATTCCTTCGCAGTTGCTGGATGAAAATCCTGGAATTCTCTCCCTAACAGCATTGTGATTAACCCACAGCACATGGACTACAACAATTCAAGAAGACAGCTCACCACTACCTTCTCAAGGGCAACTGGGGATGGGCAATAAATGCTGGCCAGCCAATGACGACTGTCTCCCAAAAATGAATTTTAAAAAATCTTTCTTCATAGCTAATAGCCTCCACACCAGGCAACATCCTGGTAAAGCTTTTCTGTACACCCTTCAAAGCCACCACATCCTTCTGGTAGTTTGGTGACCAGAATTCAGGCCCAGATCAGAAATCATAAATCCCTACAGTGCAAAAGGAGGCCATTCAGCCCATCAAGTCTGCCTCGACTTTTGACAGAGCATCTTGCCCAGGCCCTATCCCTGTAACATGGTGGCACAGTGGTTAGCACTGCTGTTTCACAGTGCCAGCGACCAGTGTTCAATTCTTGGCTTGGGTCATGTCTGTGCAGAGTCTGCACGTTCACCCCGTGTCTGCGCGGGTTTCCTTTGGATGCTCCAGTTTCTTCCCACAATCCAAAAGATGTGCTGGTTAGGTGCTTTGGCCATGCTGAATTCTCCCTCAGTGTACCTGAACAGGTGGCCAGAGTGTAGCGACCAGGCAATTTTCACAGCAACTTCATTGCAGTGTTACATTGCACAGGCCTACTTGTGACACAAATAAATAAACTTGTAAACCCCAAATATTTATCCTGCTAATCCTCTTAATCTTCGTATTTTGGGACACCAAGGGACAATTTACCATGGCCAATGCACCTAACCTGCACGTCTTTTGGACTGTGGGAGGAAACCGGAGCACCTGGAGGAAACCCATGCAGATGCGGGGACAACGTGCAAACTCCACACAGACAGTCACCCAAAGCTGGAATCGAACCCGGGTCCCGGACACTATGAGGCAGCAGTACTAACCACTGTGTCGCCCTCCGTTCCTACACATTCTCAATTTTTAGGCTGGCAGGAAATCTGAAAATGACCAGGTTTAAGCCTCAGGCAGAAAGGGGGCACCTCCAGCAAAAGGCTCCTTCTGACTTTGCCCCTCCCTGCCCTGTTAAAGTACATTACCGTCTGGATCTTCATCCCTCTCAGCTTCTCCCCTGACATCCCAGTCCCCTACTATCTACCCCTCAAATTAGCTGGCAACTCTCTTAAGACAGGGATAAGCATGTGCTCTTACTCCTCCACAATTGCATGGAGTTGGGCAAAGGAAAAGTTAAAGTTTATTTATTATTCACAAATGAGGCTTATATTAACATTGCAATGAAGTTACCATGAAAATCCCCTAGTCGCCACACTCCAGTACTTGTTCAGGTCAATGCACCTAACCAGTACGTCTTTCAAACTGTGGGAGAAGTCACCAACCATAGACTGCGTACTCGGATCTTTTAAAAGGTAAGTTCAAAAGGTGCTCCACATGTCCCCCACCGTGCCAAGTTCTGCCCTTCCACCCACTCCCCATGGCTCCTCATGCCTCCAATGCCAAACTATGGTACTTCCATGCCCATTGACTCAAGATTTTCTAAAAGTAATTTGTTCATAACTTTCTACTATGGAAAAGAAAGCATTTTACTTAGGAGTTAATACATAGAAACACACAAAGAAAATAGAAGCAGGAATAGGCCATTTGACCTATTTTGTGTTCATCTTGTTTTATTGTTACTGCTGTGCACACCTGCATTTTGGAACAGTACTGTGTGAGATGGGCAGCTAACATTTTAAGTGTAACAAGTTTTCTTTATAACTTTTCCATCCGTCAGTGCTAATTTGGCTTATTGACCCTTCTTGCAGTCATACTGAAAGCTAATTAAATTGTCAGAAAGCAGTGATACTAGAGTTCATTATGTGAGAGGATTTTTCATCTTTCGGATTTGAGCTAGCTTTCGGGCAGGTTACAGCAAACGCAATACATTATCAGACCCATTCAGGGCAGTGGATTTAAGTGGAAGTGACGGATCTAATTAGAACCCAAACTGTTCTGAAAAATAGACCAACTTCAGCCAAAAGGCAGTCTTTCATTTATTCGCCAATATTGCTGTAAAAAGGGGACTGTCGGTTAGTTACCCTTAAACCAATATGTGGATAGGATATATGTGATTCGAAAATGAGGTTGCATTTCTTGGCCTGCCCTAGTGCTGTGTTTGCTACAGTTTTATTTGCTGCACACGGTGATTAGGAGAAAGTGGGGATGGACTGGGCTTCAGATGCTGTCACGAGAACACAGTGGCATCTGTAATTAAAAAGAAGTTGATGTAACTATAAAGTCACTTTACACCTAACAAATAAATTCAGGTAAGTGCCCATAATAATATAAGAATCTGATGGCTATGAAACCATTGTCAATTGTAGGAAAAACCCATCTGATTCACCAACATCCTTTCGGGAAGGAAATCTGCCGTCCTCATCTGGCCTGGCCTACATATGCCTCCAGGACCACAGAAATGTGGTTGACTCAGGCAATTAGAGATGGACAATAAATGCTGGCCAACCAGCGACGCTCATATCATAGGATCATAGAATCCCTACAGTGCAGAAAGAGGCCATTCGGTCCATCAAGCCGGCACCGACAACAATCCTATCCAGGCCCTAACCCCTTAACCTCACGTATTTACCCTGTTAATCCCCCTGAAACTAAGGGGCAATTTAGCATGGCCAATCCACCTAACCTGCAAATCTTTGGAGTGTGGGTGGAAACCGGAGCACCTGGAGGAAACCCAGGCAGACACCGGGAGAATGTGCAAACTCCACAGAACAGTTACCCAAGGCTGGAATTGAACCTGGGTCCCTGGTGCTGTGAGGCAACAATGCTAACCACTGTGCCCCCGTGCCAGCTCACAAATGAATAAAAAAATGCAACAGATGATGTTTTATTCTATTACAGGACATGAGCATCTCTGGCTGGGCTAGCATTTGTTACCTATCACTAATTGCCCTCCAGACATTTAAGAGTCAACCACATTTCTATGGACCTGGAGTCACATGTAAATCATACCAAGAAAGGACAGCAGATTTCCTTCCCTAAAGGACATTAGTGAACCAGATGATTTTTTTTATATGGCAATCGGCAACAATTTCCTCAAGGCAAAATACCACGGATGCTGTAATTTGAAACAAAAACAGAAAATGCTGGAATATCTCAACAGGCCTGACAACATCTGTGGAGAGAGAATAGAGCCAACGTTTCAAGTCTGGATGGCCCTTCTTCAGGGCTCTATTCTCTCTTCACAAATTGCTGTCAGACTGCTGAGGTTTTCCAGCATTTGTTAACAATTTCATGGTCATCATTAGATTTTTTAATTCTAGATATTTTTTATTGAATTCAAATTTCATCATCTGTCATGGTGGGACTTGAAGTCAGATTTCCTGGATTTTGTCCTGGGTCTCTGGATTACTTTTCTGTTGTCAATACCACCAAGTCACCATCTCCCCTCTTATTGCTCACTCTTACAACGTAGGGAAATAGTAAAAACCTTTCAGTGTAAAGCAGCAAGTAAAACAAAATGAGAACAATCCAGGAAACTCCCCCAGAATATTCATCTAGTCTCATCTTCAACATTTTATTTGTTTCAGTGAATGTTACATGATGTATAACCATCATCTGTATTCTTGGCTAGCCTTTTAGGTAATTACTGTGAATTTGTTTGGGGGAGGATATAATGCGTGAAAATACCAGCCACCAGAATTAGTAAGAGTTTCTCTAATAATCTGATTAAAGAGCTACTAATCTGAATTGGGGCCCCAAATGTTGTCCTGAATTTACCAGGTTTAGAACAAATCACCTGCGCTCAGGAATGAATTTGCCACCGTGTATTTACTTCATTGTTTGTAAATATATGAGGACAGCTCCCCTATCGCTTCTCATGAATCAAAGATTAAAATGTTTTTTTCCTGTGTTTCCTGGGTAGGGCACTTAGACTTTGAAGTGAAGAACTTTAAAAGTTGGTGGAAGGCTGTTGAAATTTATTTCATTGTGTGATTGGTTGCTTTTCACAGTATGTCTGCGTGGGTTTTCTCCAGGTGCTCCGGTTCCCTCCCACAGTCTGAAAGATGGGCTGGTTAGGTGCATTGGCCATGCTAAATTCTCTCTCTGTGTATCCGAACAGGTGGCGGAGTGTGGCAACTGGAGATTTTTACAGTAACTTCTTTGCAATGTTAATGTAAGCCTACTTGTGACACTAATAAATAAACCGTCGAAGCACTCTGTAGTTGAACACATGAGGCTTCAGGTGCCAAAGATGACTTATAATATATTTACTATATATATAGGGGCAGCAGAGTGACACAGTGGTTAGCACTGCTGCCTTACAATGCCAGGGTTCAATTCTGGCTTCAGGTCCCTCTCTGTGTGGAGTTTGCGCATTTTCCCCGTGTCTGCGTGGGTTTCCTCTGGGTACGCCGGTTTCCTTCCACAGTCCAAAGATGTGCCAGTAATGGAGCTTAATGCGAATAAATATGAGGTTATCCATTTTAGTTGGAAAAATAAAAGGACAAATTATTATTTAAATTGGAAGCAGATTCAAAAGGTGTCTGTGCAGAGGGATCTTGTGCACGAGTCTCAGAAGTGGGTATGCAGGTGCAGAATCTATAAGGAAGGCAGATGGAATCTTGGCATTTATTGCAAAGGGCTAGAGTATAGAAGTAGATCAGTATTACAAATTATATAAGACATTGGTGAGACCACACTTGGAGTATTGTGTTCAGTTTTGGTCACCTTCTTTGAGGAAGGATGTGGTAGCACTAGAGATGGTTCAGAAAAGGTTCACTGGATTGAATCCAGGTTTGAACGGGGTGTCATAAGTTGAGTAGCTTGGGCTTGTACTCGCTGGAGCACAGAAGAATGAGGGGGGATTTAATTGAGGTTTATAAAATACTGAAGTAAATGATAACTAAATGTTCCCCCTTCTAGAACAGTTTAGGATAAGAGGTCATAATTGTAGAGTAAGGGGGGGAGGTTCAAGACAGAGAAAAGGAGAAGCTACTTCTCATAGAGGGTTGTGAATCTATGGAACTCACTACCCCAGACTGCAATGGGTGCAGAATCAATCAATGGATTCAGGAAAGAGGTAGATAAATATTTGATCAAAAGTGGAATAAAGGGCTGTAGGGAGAAGGCAGGGAAGTGGAGTTACAATGAGATGGGAATGAGCCATGATTGTACAGAATGGCAGAGCGGGCTCAAAGGGCTGAATTGCCTACTGTCACTCCTGACTCCTAATATTAAGTGGCTTGGCCATGCTAAATTGTCCCTTAGTGTCCCAAGATGTGTAAGTTAGAGAGACGTGGGGTTACAGGGTGATTGGACCAGGATAAGATGCTCTGTTAAAGAGGTGGTACAGACTCGATGGGCCGAATGGCCTCCTCCTGCACTGTAGGAATTCTATGGCTGTCATTTATGGGACATGTTCGGGCAGTCTGCACACCTGCACCAAGTCGAAGTTCACCTCCAGAAATGACTTTATTTTCCATTAGGCGAAATCCAGTTGGAATCAAACAAATTGTGAGAATTGTACCAAATTACTGGCGACAGCAGTGATGGGGGGAGGTGGGGGGGGCGGGGGGTAAGGTGATGTTATCGCCCTGTCCTCTATGAGCAAAATGGTAAAATGTCTCAGGACACTTCACCATGGCAACAGCAGGCCTTTGGAAGTGGCTCCACGGTCATGCATCATTGTGTTTTAATGAATTCTCTGCAACCTATATAAAACATTCATGTGATTTTTAAAATACCACAAGAGAGAATTACAAATCAGCAGCTTATATACTGTCGCTAAATATTCTCTTTATGCTCCTTTTTAGTCTCTTGGGGTGGACTGGAAATGATGCAATTCGGTTCAATAAACCCTTTTAAAGGTTACCATGATCACACATCAAATTTTAACAGCTTCGGTGTCTGTCCTGCCTGTTGAGGTCCTTAAAAGAATCTCCAACTTTTAAGTGAAATGTCAGTTTATTTCCTGTTTTTAATGAGCTGTGAGTTGAGCGTCTTCAGCAAATTCAATGCACAGAAACGGGCTACATCCTGAGATCCAACGTACAGAGATTGTGCATTTGAAATCATCATACAAATCGTAGAATCCCTCCAGTGCAGAAAGAGAAAATTGTCGTCGGCGCGGACTCGATGAGCCCACGGAGCCTGCACTGACAACAATTCCACCCAGGCCCTATCCCTGCTTTTTCCCCTGCTAACCCCCCTGACACTAAGGGACAACGTAGCATGGCCAGTCAACCATATCTTTCGAGTGTGGTAGGAAACCGGAGCAACCGGCAGAAACCCCTGCCAGACACGGGGGGGGGGTGGTGGAATGTGCAAACTCCACATTCCGGAACTCTGGAATCGAACACGGGTCTCGAAAGCCATCAGGCCATTGGGATGGCAAGTGAATAATGATTAAAAGGGAGTACGTAAAATAAATAAATGGTGTCAGTAAAATGGATAAGCGAGCGTCAGGGCAAGTCCAAAGATTGGACTCGAATTCAACAATAATGCAAATTATGTTTATCTCAATAGGAAACATCCCATGCTGCCTTTCAATTGCCACTTGAGTTTGAGGGTTGCCAAGTGGGATCAGGAGCCTGGCTGAAGGAACGGATTTTGAGGTGGGAAGCCAGGCCTCGGGAGGGATTTGCTTTCCCTGTTTCGGATTAAATTCTCATTCCTCACTCAGGAATGCGCGGTTACTCGGAACAGTCGCGGCTTTGTCATTAGGACAGTTGAGCTCAATGGCTGTGGTTTGAAATTCATAGATCTGAGAGACCTTGGCCCAGGGGCTGCTCCAGGCAGCGATGCCAAGTGACCCTCAATTCAAAGGTCAGATCCTCATTTCATTGTCAAAGCCCCGTGACCCACATTCTCAGGAAGAGGCCGTAGACTTAAAACCATCGTGACAAAAAAAAAACTCTGCTGCATCTGACCCACTGCCACACAGGGTGTGTAGAAAGCGCACACCATTATAATTTTTCTTTTCCTTTGGATAGTTTTTGACTTCTTCGTCCACAAAAGCCATTGGGCTTTTTCTGCCTTTTATTGAGACTGGAGGAAGTGACACTCCCGTGTGTCTGCTATTATACAGTGACTGTGCTTGAATCCCCTCTATAGCTTCTTGAGAAATAAATGGCTGCTGAGAGAATGTCAGCAAAGGAAGCCACTGTCACTCAGAGTAGTGCAAGGAATGCATGCCGGGAGTGCATTTAATTTATTTAATGGGATAGAACGGTTTGGAATCTTACTCGCTGAACGATGCACCAGTTGTGACTGAGACCATGTGAGAAATTGGAGGGTCTGGTGTTTCTCCCATTTTGGAGCCCACCGTTCACATTATGTAGCAATTAATCTGTCATTTGTGAAATGTAGCCTTTGTACTGTGGAGTCAAGCACCATCCTGCCACATGAAGAGGATCACACATCACGCAATCTAAAATGTGGATTACAATATCGAGTATGCATGTTGTGAATCTTCTGAGTAACTGTAGCACTACTTTGAAGGGGAACAAGGTTGGGGCAGCATGGTGGCACAGTAGTTGGCACTGCTGTCTCACAGTGCCAGGGACCTGGGTTCAGTTCCCAGTTTGGATCACTGTCTATGTGGAGCCTCCCCATGTCTGCATGGGTTTCCTCCAGGTTCCTCCCACAGTCCAAATGACATACTGGTTAGGTGCAATGGCCATGCTAAATTCTCCCTTGGTCTATCCGAACAGGCACCAGAGTGTGGCGACTAGGGTACTTTCACAGTAACTACATTGCTGTGTTAATGCAAGCCTACTTGTAATAATAATAAATAAACTTTAAACTCTTAAAGCTTAAAATGTTGACTTCCACTGTTTGGGTTCTATATCCCTGTAACACAAACCATCCCCTTGTGTAAAAGAGCATCAATAATCATTTGAGTATCACCCTTTCGCTTCCCCTTAAGGAATAGAGCATTTTTGGTTTTGGTTTTGGGAACCATTCCAGTGAGGGCTTTTAAAATTGCAGGTTTTCAAATTAAAATCCACATGATCACCAGCAATGGTTATCCTCCACGAGTTGTTTACTCAGGATAACTTAAAATGCACTGTACAGTGTTGTCCAATTGATAGTTAAAAAAAACCTATTACTTTAAAATATCATCTCTGCCTGCCACATGCATTTCTGTATCCACTTGTGCCAGCACACCGGTCGTGTGGAGGGGTTCAATTGATGGGCAGTGCCACTAAACAATAAAAAGGCGAAACCTCACGTTAATCAGGCACAGCTTCTCTGCCTTCTCTGCGGGGTTCTGCCCCTCATGTGTGCTTGTCACTGAGAGAGGAAAGAAGAGAGTGGTGGTAGGATATCAGGGTTGGCATTACCACCCTGAACTACCAGCCTGAACCACCCCACTACGGCACAGTTCCCAGTGTTTTGCACCTTGCTTTAAAGTTTAAAGCTCATTTATTAGTCACAAGTAAGGCTTACATTAATGCTGCAATGCTGTGAAATTCCCCTAGGCGCCACACTCTGGTGCCTGTTCGAGTCAATGCACCTAACCAGCACATCTTTCAGACTGTGGGAGGAAACTGGAGTACCCGGAGGAAAACCACACAGACATGGAGAGAACGTGCAAACTCCACACAGACAGTGACCCAACCCGGGAATTAAACCTTGGTCCCTGGCGCTGTGAGGCAGCAACGCTAACCATTGTTCCACCGCTCATTATCTGAGACCTACTTTTTCCCTTTTTGAATTTCTGTGCAGTTACGGGCTGTTTCCCTTTCCTCCGTCTGTCTCTCTCCCGTGCCTCCCTCCCCTGCCATCCTCCTGACCTAGAGGTGTTGACTCCTACTGAGTTCTAAGCCTCTAGTGCCTCTTTATTTGTGAATGATGACAGTGAGCATTAGCTGGCTACTTCATCATCAGAGCATTACAGTCAAGGCTAGTCCCATTCTGACTCAGACTTCAGCCACAATCCCACGCTGGCCAGTAAAGCCTCCCCACATGTCTTGTTTTATCTAATTTCAGAAGTTAGGTAGAGCACTGAATGTGCTGATATATTGATTTGTGCTTGAGAATCTAGACATGAGCACCACTCACTGCTGTGTCAAGATACAATTAGGCAAAGCATTGATCTTGATTGAAATCAGCACAGCTTGGTGAGCACTGCTGTATTTAAACTTATTTTCCATTGTAATGCATTCTTGATTGTCCAATGCTGGATTATAGGAAGCCTAGTAAAAACATAATATGAGCCAACATGGAATGCACATCATTCTGTTAATATTTCTTTTGGTGCTTGGTGTTTTTACTAGTCTGTAGTTAATACGACAAACTCACACTGCTCTTCAGCAGAGTAAATTGTTTGGCTGAAGCAGCTGGTTAGTACCATAGAATCCCGACAATGCAGAAGGAGGCCATTCAGCCCATCGAGTCTGCACCAACTCTCTGACTCACCCCCTCAGTTAATAAAAGCAGTTAATAATAATAGCACCCACCACCCTCTGTATAAAAAACTGCCTCGTATGTCTCCTTTTAAATCATGCCCCTCGCATCTTAAACCTGTGCCCTCTAGTAATTGACTCTTTCACCCTGGGGAAAAGTTTCTCACTGTCAATTGACTCTTCCACCTGAGGAAAAAGCTTCTTCCCGAGGCACCTTTACGACCGTAACCCACACGGGTGGGCAGTGGCGTAGCGGTATTATCGCAAGACTACTAATGCAGAAACTTTGTTAATACAGAAACTTAGCTAATGTTCTGGAAATCCAGATTCGAATCCCACCATAGCAGATAATGGAATTTTAATTCAATGAATAATATCTGGAATTAAGAATCTGCTGATGACCGTGAAACCATTGTCGATTGTCGGAAAAACCCACCTGGTTCACTAATATTTTTTAGGGAAGGAAATCTGCCGTCCTTACTTGGCCTGGCCTACCCTACATGTAAGTCCAGAGTCACAGCAATGTGGTTAATTCTGAATTGTCCTGGGGCAACTGGAGATGGGCAATAAATGCTGACTAGCCAGTGACGCCCATGTCCCACAGATGGATATTTAAAAAATTGCGATGGTCTCAGCGATAGTGCCTGTTTAATAAGCCTAAATGGCATCCCACCAGCAATGACCAAGAGTTTTGCGTCAGGCCCTGCTGCCCGGAGATTGATGTGGGTCCTCTCTTATGATTAGGTGGGCCTGGCCTCCATTGTTCCAAACATGCCCTTTGAACACCGGTCAATTTCATGATGTCAACATATAAGTACATGGAAAATCATAGAATCCTACAGTGCAGAAGGCCATTTGGCCCATTGACTCTGCATTGACCACAGCCCCACACAGCCTCTATCCCCACAACCACATGGATTTACTGTGGCTAGACCCCCGACACTAAGGTACAGTTTAGAATGGCCAATTTACCTAACCCACACATCTTCTGGACTGTGGAAGGAAACCTGAGCACCTGGAGGAAACCCATGCACACATGGGAAGAACGTGCAAATTCCACACAGCCAGTGACACAAGCCAGGACTCGAACTGGCTTTGAGGCAGCAGTACTAACCACTGTGCCACCATGCTGTCCATCATCACTGGAGGATGCTCTGGGGAAGAAATAAGTGAATCTGCTAGCAAGTCTTAGAGTCATGGAAACAGGCCCTTCGGCCTAACTTGTCCATGCTGCCTTTTTTTTAAACCCCTAAGGTAGCCAGTGTTTTTATGGAAACATATATTTTCAGATTTATTTTTCTTCAGTAAATGCACTGTTGCACCTTGCATCCCTGAACATGGGTTTTAATTTCCTGTGTTTCAAAATGTGTGACATTCCTCATCCATTATAAAGCTCCAGTGTCACACATTATTTCATTAAACTATTGAGTATGGGTCTTGGCAAAAGAGGGTTGCAGCATTTTGTCTGGCATTTGTAAAGAATGGCACTAATATGTTTGTGTAGAATACCTTTTCTGGCATTTGAAAAAATAATTAATACCGTAGATACTGACGTGATAGTTTGCAGCCTCAAGAAACCCCTTCAAGAGTGAGGGTTCGACTTTTACACCAAGCACAAACATGAAAAGAGCCAAGGAACATGAAAAAAAGGTGCACTCGATTGCCTTGTGTAGTGGGAAGAATGTAGAAGAATAATTTACAGGGAAATTACAGAGAAGTTCAAACATTAGCAAAGGATTTTTCTAAACTCTTTAATGGTATGTGAGTGTCGCTGATAAGCACCAGCATTTATTGACTAATTGCTCTCGAACTGAGTGGCTTGCTGGGCCATTTCAGACAGAGTTAATAGTCAGTCACATTGCTGGCGGTCTGGAGTCACATGTCAGTCAGACCAGGTAAGGACAGCAGATTTCCTTTCCTAAAAGGACATTAGTGAACCAGATGGGTCTTAAAATTGTAGAATCATACAGCACAGAACAGGCCCTTCAGCACATCGGGTCCACACCAACACATTAGAAACACCTGAACTCCCACCTAATCCCATCTGCCAGCATGTGGCCCGTAGCCCTGAATGTTATGACATGCCAAGTGCTCTCCAGATACTTTTTAAAGGCTGTGAAGCAACCTGCCTTAACTATCCTCCCAGGCAGCACATTCCAGATCATCACCACTCTCGGGGTTTTGAACCCACCATGAGCACCCTAGAGGCTTACCCTGGGATCTCTGGATTAACCTCCCCATGCTTTGCAAATGCATTGGACTGAGGGCAGAAGAGATTTACAAGAACGGTTCCAGCGATGGGAAACTTCACTTGTGAAGATAGATTGGAGAAGTTAGAACTGTTCTCTTAAAATTTCAAGAACTACACTGATGTTGCCTGTGAAGGTGTCCTAACCTGAAACACTGGTTCATAGGAGTGTGTAATTTTTTTGGAATATTGTAAGGAGTCACATAAAATCCTGTGAGGAATCAATCCTGTCATCCTATAAACAATTATTAAAAAACATTTATGAAGTTAAAAGATAAGTACACAACAAAAAGGATTGCAACACTTGAAGACAGTTAAGTACATGAATAACTAAAGACACATAGTTTATGTAGAAATTGCCCCTTGTTCCAAAACCTATCTATAATCCCTGAACTCAGTAAGACTTGCCTTTCCTGAACAGCATTCAAATTAAATAATTCTATCAGTCAAATCCAGCTTATAGTTACCACACAATACAGGGCTGATGATCAAGGCTGAGAAATGTATTTTCCTGGTCCAGTGAACATATTTAAATTGCTATTATGAGGGTTTCCTGCAATCCTTGATTTAAAGACTTAGCTGCCACATTATAGCATCTCTGAGAAGTGAAAGATATTACAGGATGAAATGTGTTTTAGCATGCTGGCTGAGAGTGCCACACTGGTTTCTCACTGTGAGGTATAGACTGGTCTGTGTGCTTTTGAGAGGGATAACAGTTATTGTTTCTCCTTTAGTTATTTCAAACATGAGAGTTGATTGTCTACATATCTCAAATTCTTTCCATTCGTGAAACTTAGCATTTCTATAGCCCTGAATTACTCAGCCATTTAGATAAACTGTTTCTCCTTCTGGAGCTTAACATTTCTACAGCAGTCATCTAAGTAATCTGTTGCTACACCTAATCATCTTTAGATACTCTCATGCCTTTGTAATGTCCTGATCACTGAGGCTTGCCTACCCCTGGAACTGCTGCTTGTTACTGTTGCTGGGCAGATATCTAATTTTCAGGCCTTTGTAAATTCTTGTTACTGTTGCTGTTAGGCAAATCTATGACAAAAGGAGAAGGCTAAGAGGAGATTTAATTGAGATGTTCAAAATCATGAGGGGGCTGAACAGAGTAGATAGAGAGAAACTGTTCCTGTTTGGAAAAATATCGAGGGCACCGACTTGAAGCACTTTGCAAAGGAAGTAAATGCAATGTGAGAAAAAGCTTTTTCACACTGCGAGAGATTTGGGTCTGGAAGTGTGGTGGAGGCAGGTTTAATCGCGGCATTCAAGAAGACATTGGATGATTATTTGAATGGAAGTAATGAGCAAGGTTGTGGGGAAAAGGAAAGGGAATGGAACTGAGTCATAATGTTCCTTTGGAGAGCCAGTGCAAGCACAATGGGCTGAATGACCTTCTTCTGCATCGTAACAATTCTGTGATACTGTATGTGGGTGGTCTCCATTTTGAAATATCATCAGCTTCCAAAGCTAGGGTTGCCTAGAGGTCCTGCACACCTTCTCTATCCTCAGTTATAAGGTATATGTAGATAAAACGTGCATTTTTGGAAAGAAAATTTGATGGTACTATTGTGGGCTTGCATGTCATGACTGAAAAGAGGACTGATGTATTTGCCCAGTATATGCAAAAATATGAATAGTTGGGGCTGAAAAAATGGGCTCACCTTATACACCAGACCGACATATATGGAGAGTGGCAAATGTTGTGCTTTTGTTTAAAAAGAGCTGCAGAGGAAAGCCTGGGAACAACAGGCCAGTGAGCCTCACATCTGTGGTGGGTAAGTTGTTGAAGGATATTTTGAGTGACAGGATCTACAGGCATTTAGAGATTCAAAGACTGATTACGGACAGTTAGTATGGCTTTGTGAGTGGAAAATAATGTCTCATAAATTTGATTGAATTTTCTGAAGGGGTAACCAAGGAAATAGATGAGGGCAGTGCAGTTGATGTTGCCTACATGGACTTTAATAAGGCTGTTGACAAGGTACCACACAGTAGGTTGTTGCAAAAGGTTAAATCTCATGGGATCCAAGGTGAGGTATCTAAATGGATACAAAATTGGCTTCTTGACAGAAGCCAGAGGGTGGTTGTAGAGGGTTGTTTTTCAAACTCAGCCCTGTGTCCAGCGGTGTGCCTCAGGAATCGATGCTGGTCCACTGCTTTTTGTCATGTATATTAATGATTTGGATGAGAATTAGGATGCATAGTTAGTCAGTTTGCAGATGATACCAAGATTGGTGGCAGAGTGGAAAGTGAAGAAAGTTATCTCTGATTGCAGGATTTTGATCAATTGGGCCAGTGGGCTGACGAATGGCAGATGGAGTTTAATTTAGATAAGTGCGAGGCATTTTGGTAGATTGAATCAGGGCAGGACTTACTCAGTTAATGGTACGGCATTGGGGAGAGTTACAGAACAAAGAGATCTAGGAGTACATGGTCATAGCTCTTTAAAAGTGGAATCACAGGTGATAGAGTGGAGAAGAAAGCATTCACCATGCTTGGTTTCATCAGTCAGAACGCTGAATACAGGAGTTGGGATGCCTAGTTGAAGGTGTACAGGACATTGACGAGGCCATACTTGGAATACTGTGTGTAGTTCTGGTCACCCTATCATGGAAAGGATATTATTAAACTAGAAAGAGTGCAGAAGAGATTTATTAGGATGCTACTGGGATTTGGTGGTTTGAGTTAAAAGGAGAGGCTGGATAGACTGGGTAGAAGGCTAAGGGGTGATTTTATACAAGTCTATAAAATAATGAGGGGCACATATCAGCTAGATAGTCAATATCTTTTCCCAAAGGTAGGGGATACTAAAACTAGAGGGCATAGGTTTGAGGTGAGAGGGGAGAGATACAGAAGTGTCCAGAGGGGCAATTTTTTCACACAGAGGGTGGTGAGTGTCTGAAGCAAGCTGCCAGAGGTAGTAGTAGAGGCGGGTACAATTTTGTCTTTTAAAAAGCATTTAGATAGTTATATGGGTAAGATGGGTATAAAGGGATATGGGCCAAATGCGGGCAACTGGGGTTTAGCTTAGGGGTTTAAAAAAAAGGGTGGCATGGACAAGCTGGGCTGAAGGGCCTATTTCCATGCTGTAAATCTCTATGATCTATATATGCTACAATTTATGGTATATTTCTAATAAACCTGTTAATCACATTGTTAAAATAGAAAACAAAATAATATTGCCATGTCTGTCACAGTGTTTTCACCCTGTTTGTTTGAAATAAGCCCTATCACACTCCTCTAATTAAAATGTTGGATATCAAAGGTGCAATACCATAATGGATGAAGAAAGTCATCAATTTAGAAATGAGGGTTATGGTGGCACGATGGCACAGTGGTTAGCACTGCTGCCTCACAGCGCCAAGGACCCAGCTTTGATTCCTGGCTTGGGTCACTGTCTGTGTGACGTCAGCACATTCTCCCAGTGTCTGCATGGGTTTCCTCCAGGTGCTCCGGTTTCCTCCTATAGTTCGAAAGACATGCTGGTTAGGTGCATTGGCCATGCTAAATTCTCACTCAGTGAACCCGAACAGGTGTTGGAGTGTGGCGACTAGTGAATTTTCACAGTAACTTCGTTGCAGTGTTAATGTAAGCCTACTTGTGAAACAAATAAAAAAAACTTTATAATCTGTTTAGCTGACGAAGTTAAGCCTTTCTGAAAATATCGCGAAATATATGTACTTGCACACGAACAAAGTGCAGATGAACCAAACAGAACATTTAATAGACAAAATAATCATTTCTTCTTTGAAGAACAGTGGCAACTGTGCATACCAGCTTGGCTCAGCACTTGCACTCACGCTCAGATGGTCGTGGATTCCAACTTCACCCCAGAACTTCAGCTCATAACTTCAGCTGACTCTTTGGCATGGTTGCCGAGGGAGAGAGCTGCATTTTCAGATATGCCATCATTCAGCTGAGGTCTTCACCTGAGATTCCTGCACCAGTCTGCATAGTTGAACATAGAGATCCCCATGGCACATTTTATCTTCTACAAAGCAGCCAGTGAGGTTTGTTTTTTACTGTGCAATAAAAGGCAGGGAGAGAGAGAGAGAGGGAAGGAGACATTCAAAGTTTCTCGATAGCTGTGGAAATGCCAAGACACAGACCATGAATGCAATTTCGCTGAATTCCATCTAAACAAGCAGCAGTATAAAAACAGTTTGTGCCGAAGGCTAGAATCAATGCCACAAGATCCTGAGTAGTCCATAAATGTTTAACTTAAATTTAGGAATGAGTCTCCTTTATCATGTTTGATCATGGCACATTATATTATTATGCTGACCACTGAAGATTGATGCAATTTCTCTGTTTGGGTCGTGCTAATATTTGCTCAGTGGAGATTCTGAAGAGTGAGGGATTAACTACTTGTTATTCTCCATGAATTACGACCTTCTGCATTAACTTCAAACTCAGTAATGCAGCTAAATGTGAACGGTGCTGACTACTCTTCACACAATCGTGTTTAGAGAGTCCGCATCTTATAGAACTGAACTGATCATAGAATCCCTGCAGTGCAGAAGAGGTCATTTGGTCCATCAAGTCTGCACTGACTCTCTGACACTGTATCTTACCCAGGCCCACCTCCCTCCATCCTAACCCTGTACTCCTACATGTTTCCCATGGCTAATCCATCTAAGCTGCACATCTTTGGACTGTAGGAGCTTGATACTGTAATGCATCAGCTTTGCCATTCACACCTCATGTCCCTTTTTCAGAACAGGTCTCACCAACTTTCTCTGAAGTATAAAGCAATTGAGGCTATTCCTATTTTACTGCCTTGAAATGATAAATATCGCACACACAGGCAGACACACATATGCACACACAAACATGCACACAAACACGCACGCATGCACGCGCACGCACATGCATATGGACACTCGTATACATGCATGCATACACATACACACACACATGCACACAGACACACGCATACATGCATGCACACACAAACACTCACGTGTGCACACATACACGTGTATACGCACACACATGTGCATAGACACACACATGCATGCACACACGCACACATGTGTGCATGCACACAAATATGTGCACACATGCGTACGCACACATGTGCACACACACAGGCAGACATACATATACATACACATGCACAATGCATGCACACACACACACATACATACACACACACATGCATACACATGCACACACAGGCATATACGCACACACATGCACATACACATAAGAACATAAGAAATAGGAGCAGGAGTGGGCCATCTAGCCCTTCGAGCCTGCCCCGCCATTCAATAAGATCATGGCTGATCTGTTGTGGCTCAGTTCCACATTCCCGCCCTCTCCCCATAACCCTTAATCCCCTCGCTTATCAAAAACCCATCAACACGCGTCTTAAAAATATTTAGCGAGGCAGCCTCCACCACCTCAACGGGCAGAGAATTCCAGAGATTCACCACCCTTTGAGTGAAGAAGTTCCTCCTCAACTCCGTTCTAAACCGCCCCCCCTTTATCTTGAGGCTGTGCCCCCTAGTCCTACTGTCCTTTCTGAGTGGGAAGAGTCTCTCCACCTCTATCCTATCCATCCCATTCATCATCTTATACGTTTCAATGAGATCTCCCCTCATTCTTCTAAACTCTAATGAATACAAGCCTAGTTTATTCAGCCTCTCCTCATAGCTCAACCCCCTCAACTCCGGTATCAGCCTAGTAAACCTCCTCTGCACTCCCTCCAAGGCCAAAATATCCTTACACACACACACACACACACACAGGCACACGCACAGAGGAAATGAGGCCACTTTGATTCATATCATGCGTTTGCTTTTGGATGTCATTGTTGTTGTCGGCAAGTGTAGATTAAAGAAGCAATAATGGCTGGAGCACCAACAGAATACCTAACATATAGCACCTTAATGAAGGCAACAATTTCTCAGTACTTTATTTCAGCTGCTGAGGGCCTAGCCTAAGCTTTGCAATTCCCTCCCTGAATCTCTCCAGTAATAGAGATGCTTTTGATGAAAAGCAGGATAAAGGGATACGGGGGAACCGGCAGGAAAGTGGAGTTGAGACTAGGTTAAGGTCAGCCATGATCAAGTTAAATGGTGGAGTGGGCTTTAAGGGTTGAATTGTCTACTCCTGCTCCTAATTCTTATGTCCCATCTCTTTACCTCTCTTTCCTCTAAGACCCACCTGAAAACCTGTTTTAATCAAATGTTTGGTTAGCTACTCAGATATTCCCTTCTGTGCCTCGGCTTTAAATGTTGGCTGATGATGCTCTTGTGAAGCACCTTGGGATGTTGTTCCTACGTTAAAGGCACTATATAAATACACGCTATTGTTGCACTAGAGTGTCACCTGACGTTATACACTTAACTCTTGGAATGGGATTAAACCCCCCACCGTGCTCTCTAGAAACTCAACTCCAGTTGTCGCTAAACGCTTCAAGCTACTTTCAACCTTTTCCAACATATCAGTCACAGGTCCACAGCCTTCATAGTGTTTTGACTGGATCATTGGTTAGAAGTGAGATAAATTGGGTGGAATGCTGCCTGGAGATTGTGGGTCATAGAGTACTCCTGTCCCGTGGCCTCAGTGACAATGTAAAATGCTTTAAAATATGTCAAACATTAATAGTGCCTTAAAACTTTCATGAAAGGCTTTATCTTGCAGTTACACACTTGGTGTGCAAGAGGAACATAAAATGGCAGCTATATTAGGGCAGCACGATGGCACAGTGGTTAGCAGAGTGACCTCACCGCGCCAGGGACCCAGGTTCAATTCCAGTCTCAGGTCACTATCTGTGTGGAGTTTGTACATTCTCCCCGTGTCTGCATTGGTTTCCTCCGGATGCTCCATTTTCTCCCACAATCCAAAGGTGTGTGGATTAAGTTGATTGGCCATGCTAAATTGATCTTAGTGTCGGGGAAATAGCAGGGTAACTAGGTGGGGTTACGGGAATAGAACCTGTGTAAGATTGTTGTCAGTGCAAGCTCAATGGGCTGAATTGCCTCCTCCTGCTCTGTAGGGATTCTGTGATTCCATATTTACAGGTATTAAAATGGCAGTCCAAAGATGTGCAGGTTAGATGGATTGGTCATGCTAAATAGCCCCTTAATTTTTTTAAAATTAATTTATCCATCATGGGCGTCGCTGGCTGGCCAGCATTTATTGTCCATCTCTAGTTGCTCTTAAGAAGATGGTGGTGAGCTGCTTTCTTGAATCACTACAGTCTATATGCTGTGGGTTGAGCCACAATGCCGTTAGGAAGGGAATTCCAGGATATTGACTCAGCGACTGAGAAGAAACAGCGATATATTTCCAAGAATGGTGGGTGGCTTGGAGGGGAACTTGCAGGTGGTGGTGTTCCCATGTAGCTGCTGCCCTTGTCCTTCGAGGTGGAAGTGGTTGTGTGTTTGGAAAATGCTGTCTAAGAATCTTTGGTGAGTTGCTACAATGCACCTTGTAGATAGTACACACTGCATCTACTGAGCATGCTGGTGGAGGGAGCTGATGTTTGTAGATGTGGTGCCAGTCAAGCAGGCTGCTTTGTTTTGGATGGCGTCAAGCTTCTTGAGTGTTGTTGGAGCTGCACCCATCCACCTGCAAGTGCGGAGTATTCCATCACACTCCTGACTTATACCTTGTAGATGATGGATAGCCTTTGGGGAGTCAGGAGGAGAGTTAATCATCTTAGTATTCCTACCCTCTGATCTGCTCTTGTATCCACTGTGTTAATGCGGTGAGTCCAGTTGAATTTTAAGATCTGTAGGTTAGTGGGATTAGCCATGGGAAATGTATGGAGTTACAGGGAAAGGGCAAACGCGAAGGCCTGGATAAGATGCTGTCAGAGAGTCGGTGCCGACACAATGGCCGAATGGCCTCTTCTGCACTGTAGGGATTCTATAATTCTCTGAATCAATATTCATTATCAGACAAGTTCCACTTGTATTAACCTCAGATTTTGTCTCAGATGGATCATCATTATTCAATACTGTGGCATATCCCAGTGGTATTGGTGAAGTATTGCTCAGAAGAAGCTGGAACACCCCAATGTGTATGGTGAGGATCTGGTGATACCGTTTTGCCCAGTATAAGAGAATGGTGATTCGACTGGGATAAAGGCCAATCAAAGTTGGGTTACAGGTAGGCTGGAGACATGTGTGTTTTTTTGTTTTTATTCCAATTCAATCAAATCAAGTCTGATTTAGAGTCTCAACAAGTTGAGACATTCCAGAGTGAAATCTGAGATTGGAATGTAAATCAGGGCAGGAACTAAGATTGTGACATGGGCATTGAGACTTGCATTGCTCAGGGGGACATTTGCACAATGGTCTTCAAGTGCCACAGCCAGGTCAGCAAGAAACTGGAGCCGGTAACCTCTCGCCAATCTTTCCAGAAACACCAGCAGCCTGATTGCAGGGTGTGGGCGAAGGTTTTTAAAAAGAAAGCCACGAAGCTGGAGATCAGATCCTCACGTTCACCTCACCCACCAAAGAGCCCTTTCTTTGGCTCCACCCGTCATCATTTATTATCAACAAATTTATTATCACTGTGGAAGTAGCCGTTAGCTCGTTAGTGCCATTCCTGCCCCTGAGCCGAAAGGCAAAGGGTCAAATACCATACTGACATCTGAGTGATTAAAGACTAGAACTGAAGCTATGATACTTGAATATTAGTAAGAAGTCTCACAACACCAGGTTAGAGTCCAACCAGTTTATTTGATAGTAATAAACTGGTTGGACTCTAACCTGGTGTTATGAGACTTCTTACTGTGTTTACCCCAGTCCAAAGCCGGCATCTCTACATCTGAGATTTTTAGCCAGGCTATGCCTTATAAAATCTGGCCCGTACAGGCAATGAGGAACAGTGATTCGGAGCAGTGAATTGTCACCAGTCTGCTGCCCAATATTTATCCCTCAGATAACACCTTGAAATAAATTACCTGGCAATTATTACAATGCTATTTGCGAGACTTTGCATCAGAATTTCATGTGTTCAAGTTCCACTCCATATACTTTTCACTGTATGTTAATACATGTGACAATAATAAATCAAATCAAAATCAAATCAAATACTTGCTACATTGCAACAATTTTCTGCACTTGAAAAGAACTTCGTTGGATGTAAAATTTTCTCTTTTTTTCCTTTCCAAAATAACTTTACCACAGCCCATGTCCCCTTGAAGACTACCATGGGGAGATCGCACTAAGGAATTATTCTAACATCTGTATCTATCCCGGGTTGGAATGGGTCTCTGGGTATAGACAGTAAGAAGTCTCACAACACCAGCTTAAAGTCCAACAGGTTTATTTGGCAGCATAAGCCACTAGCTTTCGGAATGCTTGCTGCTCCTTCATCAGGGTACATAAAGACATAAACTCAATTTACAAAATAATGATTGAAATGCGAGTCTTTACAGGTAATCAAGTCTCAAAGGTATAGACAATGTGAGTGGAGAGAGCTTTAAGCATAGTTTAAAGAGATGTATATCAAAAACCTCACTAACTGTCCTGTTTGGTGACAATACAGATCTCTTTAAACTGTGCTTAACACTCTCTCCACTCACATTGTCTATACATTTGAGACTTAATTACCTGTAAAGACTCGCATTCCAACCATTATTTTGCAAATTGAGTTTGTGTCTTTACATACCCTGTTTGTGAACAGAACTCCCACTCACCTGACGAAGGAGCAGCGCTTCAAAAGCTAGTGGCTTTTGCTACCAAATTAACCTGTTGGACTTTAACCTGGTGTTGTGAGATTTCTCACTGTGTTTACCTCAGTCCAATGCTGGCAAGTCCACATCTCTAGGTATAGTCAGTTGCAGGGGTTCCTGGGTGACTTTCTCTCAGTTTTAAAGTTTTTTTTTATTTGTTACAAGCAGGCTTACATTAACATTGCATTGTGAAAATCCCCTAGTCACCACATTCTGGCACTTGTTCAGATACACTGAGGGAGAATTTTGCACGGACACTGCACCTAACCAGCACATCTTTTAGACTCTGGAAGGAAGCCGGAGCAGACATGGGGAGAACATGCAGACTCTGCACAGACAGAGACCCAAGCCAGGAATCAAATCCAAATCCCTGGCACTGTGAGGCAGCAGTGCTAACCACTGTGCCACCATGCAGTGCAGGACCACTGAGATTCTTCTTTTGACCCTTTGAGCAGCCAGCTCAACACAGACTAATCATGGAGGCTTGAATCTGTCCCGTCCACATGACACAGCCACTTACTGGGCAAACTCACTGAGTCACAGGAGAGCTTGGTGGTAGATGCTTCAACAAGAGGGATTGACTCGGGTACTTGAAGATGACAGCCTTAAACGAGCTTCTGATCAGCGCAGTGCTCCAGGCAATATTTCCTCCT
The DNA here is from genome assembly GCF_965287045.1 of Carcharhinus amblyrhynchos. Taxonomy (NCBI): domain Eukaryota; kingdom Metazoa; phylum Chordata; class Chondrichthyes; order Carcharhiniformes; family Carcharhinidae; genus Carcharhinus; species Carcharhinus amblyrhynchos. The sequence continues at coordinate 130,478,239 of NC_137325.1, forward strand.
TTCCAAAGGTACAGGGAAATTCCTGCCGCCTCGGCATACTTTGCTGATTACTGCTGCCTTATTAGCATTGGCCACGTTCCCTCAGATTAGCAGTAATTAAACTGTGAAATCAGATTGATTGCCTTAACTTCAGATACCATATCAACCTGTCAGAAGAAATCATTTGGGATAAATCAGCGGGGTTGGCACGTCGCTGTTCACCTTTGCCACAGGGAGAGAGGCAGTATAATAAGGACATAACAATCCCTCCTATACTGTGGACAGTCAGCAGCCAAGCTTTGGAAGGGTTGCCATGGTGATGACAGGAGTGAGGATAACCCCCACCCTCTTTGCTCCCCCCCGTGTTACGGTTAATGAAGATGATAATGAAAAATTAGGCTAAGTGCTAGGCTTTTCTTTTACACCAAGTGGCAGGGAGAAACAAGCCAAAAGATAAAACACACTGAATTTGATGAATGTGGAAAGATGTTTCGTAATATGTAACCCTTCCAGATATGTTGAGCTACGATAGCGTAGAGCTTCCCTCAGTCAATTTGCCGCGGTGCTGTTTTCACCCTAACTGGGAGGCTTTCAACCAATCCTGTCAAGATGTCTTTTAATCTCTTTGTACAGAGAAGAGCTGCATTTGGAAGGGAGAACTAAACAGCCTCGGTGACCCTCTGATACATCAGCCCGTGAATTATTAACCCTTACTTTACTCTGTCTGCTAATATATTAAAGGTTATTGCCTCTCAATCTTACTTAGCCGTGCTAAATTTACTGCCACTTGTTTCAGTTCAAATTCAACCAGCTTGTCTTCATCAGCCAGGGCATCGAATATAAAAGTTGGCAAATTATGTTACGGTTATATAAAATGATGGTTAGGCCACATTTGGAATATTGGGCCCGATTTTGCCAAAACACTGGCGCGAAATTGCGGTAAATTTGGGTGTCAGGCCTGTAACACGATCTGCACCTGAAACTGAGCAGATCGCGTCTTTACCGACACCCAATTTGGGCACGGATCTGGTCCTCATGCCAATCGGGCAGCCCGATGATTTAAATGTATTAGCATGCATATAAATCGATTTAATGAACCGTGCGCCCAACTCTAGTGCCAAACCCCACTTCACTGTCTTAGGATCCGTTTCGGATCGGCGCTGTTACCAACCTCCAGAATATGCAGGGCAGGCTGTTTCAGTCCTTTTTCAGAGCTCCGATCGTTCCAGCAGCGCTAAGCCCCCGCCCACAGTACAGACTGTACCTGAGCCGGCAAAAAGCGTACGGGCGCGCTGGAACGAGGATTCCGGGCTCAGATCCGTTTTACGTCCGGATCCGGCACTTAGCCTCCAATTGGTAAAATCTGGCCCACCGTGTCCAATTCTAGTCACCACACCACCAGATGGATACGGAGACTTTGGAGGGAGTAACACAAAAGGTTTATCAGGATGTTGCCTGGTATGGAGTGTATTAGCTATGAGGAGAGGTTGAATAAACTGGAGTTGTTCTCCCTGGAAAGACGGAGGCTGAGAGGCGACCTAATAGAAGTTAATAGAAAATTATGAAGGACATAGATAAGGTGAACAGTTGGAAGCATTTTTCGAGGGCAGAAATTATAATTACTGGGTGGCACAGTGGTTAGCACTGCTGCCTCACAGCACAGGGACACAGATTCAATTCCAAGCTTGGGTCATTGTCTGTGTGGAGTTTGCACGTTCTCCCTGTGTCCACATGTGTTTCCTTTGGATGCTCCGGTTTTCTCTAACAGTCCAAAGATGTGCAGGTTAGGTAGATTGGCCATGCTAAATTCCCCTTCAGTGTCAGGGGGACTAGCTAGTGTGAATGCATGGGGTTATGGGGATAGGGCCTGGGTGGGATTTTGATTGGTGCAGACTCGATGGGCAAAATGGCCTCCTCCTGCACTGTAGGATTCTATGCTTCTATAATTACAAGGGGGCACAAGTTCAAGGTAAGGGGGGAAAGGTTCAGTAGAGCTGTGTGGGGGAAGTTTTTTGCACAGAAAGTGGTGGTGGCCTGGAATGCACTGCCAAGTGAGGTGGTTGAGGCAGACGCGTTAGCGACACTTAAGACGTATCTGGATAGACTCATGAACAGGCAGGGAATAGAGGGATATTGGTGGTTGGTCTAGGTAGGACAACCTGATCAGTACAGGCTTGGAGAGCTGAAGGACCTGTTCCTGTGCTGTACTCCTCTTGTTCTTTGTTTGTTTGTTTGTCCCCGACATTGATGGTGGTAAGTCTGATTCCCTTGTTCATGCACCATTGGCCCAGTTTTCCAAGGTGTGATAAGTGTAAAGATCATAAGCTGTAGGAGCAGAATCAGGCCACTCGGCTCATTGAGCCTGCTCTGCCATTCAGTCATGGCTGATAAAAGTCTGGGAACCAGATCACAGATCCAGAATCCGGGTTTTCCCAGGTTTTGAACTGGCGTTGTGCAATACAAAATTCCGAATGCCAGTAAAAGGTTGAATTTGCACAGAATCAATGGAAACCAGGGAGGTCTCAGCTTCCAGCATGTCTACGGGGTGACCTGGCCAACCTTAACTGGACAGCAGGTAGGGGACTATGGATTCCTGCTTCAAAATGTCTGTACATCAGCTTTAGGCTGTTTGGGTGGTAATAAACCCACCAACACTCTTTGTTGTGGACACACACATGGAGTTTGCCTATGTGAACTACACTTCAAAAGGATGAAACAAGAAGATAGAAGAAGCCAAAACAAAGTTCAGATCCAAATATATGGTTAATCACCGATAAGCCTCAGACAATTTAGTATATTTTGAGAGTGACGTTTATAGAATCACAGAACTTTACAGCACAGAAGGAGGCCATTTAGCCCATTGTGTCTGCATTGGCTCCCAAAAGAGCTACCCGGCTGGTCCCATTCTCCAGCCCTATCTGCATAGCCCTCTAAATTCATCACTTTCAAATATGATTCCACCTCTCTTCTGAAACCTCCTATGGAATCCACCTCCACCACTCTCCCAGGTAGCGCATTCCAAATCCCAATAACTCTTTAAGCAAAAAAGTTTCTCCTCATCTCAGTCCTAACTCTCTTGCTGACCATCTTGAAATTGTGAACCTGACATACCAACTATTGGAAACATTTATATATCTATATCTTTTGGATATTGTTATTGTTCAGATCAGACACTCCAAAGTACTTTATGAAGCTGCATGGATCATATGCTTTGCATCTTGAATTTATCTAGGATAAGCATGATCTGTTTCACTTCAGGTATGATTCAAATGACCCACTAGGGAGCTTTTATCAAACAAAGATTATTTCAGAATATAATTAACATGTATGCAAAGAAAATTAGCAATAATTTTTATCAATTACAAACAAAAACAAAACAACCATGATAATATACAACCCATAACAAATATATCTAAGATGTTCCAATCAAACTAATCCCATGAACAAAACTCTTTGAACAAGTTCAACAAGGTAATGTCTAATGATCACATGATTCTGGAATTGAGTCCTTTGGTTGGAGAAGGCCTCTTAATCTTCTTTGCTGCAAGGAAAAATAAGCTCAATTTCTCTCATCTTTCCTTGTATCTAAAATTCATAATTCCTGCTATCGTTCTAGAAATTTCATAAGAACGTAAGAACATAAGAAATAGGAGCAGGAGTAGGACATCTAGCCCTTCGAGCCTGCCCCGCCATTCAATAAGATCATGGCTGATCTGAAGTGGATCAGTTCCACTTTCCAGCTTTCTCCCCATAACCCTTAATTCCCTTGTCTGTCAAAAACCTATCTACCCGTGACTTAAATATTTCCTTTGCACTCTTTCTAGGGCTTTAACATCCTTCCTTAAATAGGATGCCCAGGATTGTCCACACTATTCCAAATGTGGTCTGACCCAATAATTTGTAGAGATGTAACATTATTTCCTTGCTTTTATGCTCTATGCCTCTATTTGTAAACCCAAGGATCCTGTAAGTCTTCTTAACAACTGTTTCAACTTGCTTAGTCAACTTCAGAGAATTATGCACTTGAACCCAAAGGTCCCTCTGCTCATGTACTCTCCTCAATGTTGTAGCCTGTAATGTCTCTTCATGTTTCTTCTACCAAAATGCATTACCTCACATTGCACTGCATTAAAATTCATCTGCCGGGTGTCTGCCCATTTGGCTAACTTGTCAATGATCCTCTAAAGTCACAGAGTGCCATCCTCACATTTCACTATTCTCTTTAGCTTAGTATCATCTGCAAATTTAAAAATTTTGCCCCCAACACCCGTCTCTAAATCATTTATATACATCAGAGAAAGCAAGGGCCCCAACACTGATCCCTGGGGAACACCATTTTCAACTCGTCTCCGGTCTGAGAAATGCCTATCGATATCTATCTTCCGTTTCCTGTCTCTTAGCCAACTTCTAATCCATGCTCAGAAAATGCTGGAAAATCGCAACATGTCTGACAGTATATGTGAAAAGAGAATAGAGCCAATGTTTCAAGTCTGGATGATGCTTCACTAACCAACCTGCCATGTGGCACACTGGTTGGTTCTGATTTGCCAAGTTTGTCTCATCACTGATCAACTGAAGTTCCCCAACGTTTTGCTATTTCTTTGTTTTTAAAAGGGTGGAACAGTGGCATGGTGGTTAGTACTGTTGCCTCACTGCCAGGTACCCGGGTTCAATTCCAGCCTTGGGCGACTGTTTGTGTAGGGTTTGCACATTCTTATAAGAACATAAGAACATAAGAAATAGGAGCAGGAGTAGGCCAACTAGCCCTTCGAGCCTGCCCCGCCATTCAATAAGATCATGGCTGATCTGTCATGGCTCAGTTCCACATTCCCGCCCTCTCCCCATAACCCTTAATCCCCTCTCTCATCAAAAACCCATCAACCCGCGTCTTAAAAATATTTAGCGAGGCAGCCTCCACCACTTCAACGGGCAGAGAATTCCAGAGATTCACCACCCTTTGAGTGAAGAAGTTCCTCCTCAACTCTGTTCTAAACCGCCCCCCCTTTATCTTGAGGCTATGCCCCCTAGTCCTACTATCCTTTCTGAGCGGGAAGAGTCTCTCCACCTCTATCCTATCCATCCCATTCATCATCTTATACGTCTCAATGAGATCTCCCCTCATTCTTCTAAACTCTAACGAGTACAAGCCTAATCTATTCAGCCTCTCCTCATAGCTCAACCCCCTCAACTCCGGCATCAGCCTAGTAAACCTCCTCTGCACTCCCTCCAAGGCTAAAATATCCTTGCGTAAGTACGGCGCCCAAAACTGCACACAGTACTCCAGCTGCGGCCTCACCAATGCCCTATACAGCCGCAGCAAGACCTCCCTACTTTTATATTCAATCCCCCTCGCGATGAAGGCCAGCATCCCATTCGCCTTCCTGACCATCTGCTGCACCTGCAAGCTGGGTTTTTGCGACTCATGCAGAAGGACCCCGAGGTCCCTCTGCACCGTCGCCTGCTGCAGTTTTTCTCCACGTAAGTAATAATCCTTCCTACCATTATTCCTACCAAAGTGGACCACCTCGCACTTGCCAACATTAAATTCCATTTGCCATTTCCTGTGTAGCCATGAGTTTTCTCCGGGTGCTCAGGTTTACTGTACTCACCTGATGAAGGAGCAGTGCTCTGAAAGCTGATGATTCAGATAAACCTGTTGGACTTCAACCTGGTGTTGTGAGACTTCTTACTGCTCCCACCCCAGTCCAACGCCAGCATCTCCACATCAGTGAAGATCATATATCAGTGGTGACTCTCGATGGGTAAAAATGGCACCAAGACTCTGGGAGGATAAACTGGGCCACTGGGATGAAGCGGTCTGGCAGGTGCACCTCTCTGTTATTTGACTATTTGTCAGAAGAGGGATCGCCACGTTGGGTTTGCTTGAGGCCTTTTGTTTGGTGCAGTGTAGGGCTGCAGTGGGTGGTCCCATCATTCAAAGCCACAGTACCTGACCTGAATGAGTGACCCAGCTTCGGGGTAGGGGGGGCAGCTAAGAATCACCCACCTGCCCTTTCCTCTGATATGCCACCACCACCCCCCTCCCCTCTTGTAACTCCCATTCTGCGCGTACTTACCTTTCTCCAGGTATCCAGTGAGGACTCAAGTGTGGTAGTGGCCGCCGCCAGCGCTCCCGGTAGTGCTGCTAATAATGGAGAATCGCCGGCCTCATTTCCTTCCACCTTACCAGTGGGAGTCCTGGGATTAAATGCCCCCTGCGGAGTTGGGAGGCCTGGCAGCAGAGTGCCTCTTAATTCCCTCAGGCCTCACAGATCAGGTCAACAGGGGTGTCACCCATATGTAAATAGATGTCAGGGACCCCCCCGCCCCCCCCAATCTCCTGCCCTCATTAAATCCTGCCCTATGAACTCGGAGAGGCGATGGCTCAGTGGTATTATCACTGGACTTATAAATCCAGAAACTTAGCTAATGTTCTGGAGATCTGGCTTTGAATCCAGCCACAGCAGATGGTGAAATTTGAATTCAGTTAAAAAAACTCTAGAATTAAAAATCTATTGATGACTATGAAGCCATTGTCAGAAAAACCATCTGGTCCACTAATATCCTTTAGGGAAGGAAGTCTTCTGTACTTATCCGATCTGGCCTACATGTGACTCCAGAGCCACAGCAATATGGTTGACTCTCAATTGCCCGCCAAGGGCAACTAGGGATGAGCAATAAAAGCTGACCAGCCAGTGACCCCCACATCCCATGAATGAATTTTAAAAATTGAACCATTCTACAGAGCACCCAGAGAAGTTTTGCACACTAGAGATGCTAAATGAATGTATGAAGTGACAAATCGGAATGGAGCCTAAAACTATTTTGTGAAAGGGGGGTATTATTGTTATTATTGGTATTGAAGGAATCAGAGGAATAGGAAGATCGGCAAACCTTGAAGACAGTTGGACAGAATCACGACCAATAGGACCTTTAGTATCCTGGTCAGGAGAGGAACCAGAGTTGAGGGACTAACTGGGGAATGAGACTGCAGTTGTAAAACAGTTTAACTTTACACACAGAGGAAAATATATCCTTTGCTTTTCTCTGAAGCTTTAATGGTGCAAAAGTGCTCGGCTGGAATTTAAATATAGATTGTGTAAAAAACTGTTCCACAGTTCACAAACCAATCGCACTTCACTATAACACAAAGCCCGTTCCCTCCCCGGGGAATACCAAAGAATTGATTTTGTGATCCTCCATTCAGGGAAGGTCATTCGCTGCATTAATGTGACACCTTCCGTCTCTGAGGCCGGCCTGGGTTTGAACGGGGGCCAGAACGATGATTCAAAGGTTTCCGCTGCCTGGACTGTAAGGGCTTTGTGTGTGAAATGAGGCCAGGCAGCTGCATCCCAGGTCCGAATGGATGTGAGCCCAAAGCACAAAATGGGCATTTTAGTCTCTGTCAGACTGAGGGTGTAAGAAGTGGGAATATCTGCACCGACGCTCGCAAGGGGTGCTCAGCTGAGTTTTTGCACGTGATAGACCTGACCTGGGAGAGGTTGCATTGAGTGACAGAACTGGCTACCTCTCCCTCAAATCGCCCCAGAACATTTTGGGGTTGATAAAACTCGGCCAACTTACTAATGCTGAGTAGCGAGGAGACCAAAAACTTAATTTCCTAAATTATAAATGGCCTGTAAACCTCAGAATTTATTTCCTGCCTGATCAAGTTTTCCTTGACTGGTGTCAGAGCAGCAAAAGAAATATTTAAATAACTAAATAAATATTTATTTAGCAGACAATACCAAGTAAAATAGGAGCGATGCATCATCAATATTGAAACCAACATACCTGCCTTTACAAGGTAATGTAACCTTAGCAACCTTTACATTACCAATCTCCAATCTGAACTGTCAAACTTCTTTACTTTTCTTGGCAATATCTTACCACCAGGCCAACTTAACAACAGATACTGTTGTAAACAGCTCATAAAACTCTGAAAAGAGTAATGTTAATCTTAAAAGGCACCTGAAACCTATTTAAAGACTGCAAATAAGGCACAAGTTTATAGCTCGACTAAAGGGTCGGAGGATGTGTTGTTTAGCTGCCTAATTGCTCACTTATTTGTAGATATTTGGAACTGTCATGATAGAGAAGGGAATCTCATTCTTAAAATGGGCAAGACTTGCAGTTACATGGCTTTAGGTAAATCACTTAAATTTTACAATCACGTTTTAAACTACCTTTAAAATAACGGCGGGATTTTCCGGCACAATCACCTCCAGACCAGAAAATCCTGCCCGACGAGGTCAATAGACCTTGGCATGATTCCACCACCACCACCTTCCACCACCCCCCCCAAACCCAGGGCGAGAAAATTTAGTCACTTTGCAATGTTGGAAATAGGATAGACAGTTTGCACACAGGAAGATCCCACAACATCAGTGCAGAATAAGGCTTCTATTGGTGTTGTCTGAGGGCTAAATACTAGCTGGGATACCGGAGAGAACATGCCTGCTCTTCTTTGGACAGCGTAATAACTTAGTTTACATCCACAGGGGTTTTCACAGTAACTTCATTGCAATGTTAGTGTAAGCCTACTTGTGACTACTAAATAAACTTTTAACTAACCTGAAAGGGGAGATTCAGTTTTGGTATAATGTCTCCTCCAAAATATGGCATATTCAATAGTGTAGCACTGCCTCAATACAACACTGTTGTGTTCAAATCTCTGAAGTAGGACTTGAACCCACAACACCCACAACCTTTGAATCAGAGTGCCTGACACTCTCTTCCTACATCAAGAACATCAACTTATAGAATCGTAGAAGCCCCATAGTGCAGAAGGAGGTCTTTGGGCCCATCGAGCCTACACTGACAACAATCCCATCCAGGCCCTATACCTGTAACCCCACATATTTGCCCTGCTAATCACCCGACACTAATTTAACATGACCTGCACATTTTTGGATATGGGAGAAAACCAGAGGAAACCTACGCGGACACAGAGGGAACATGCAACTCCACACAGACTGTCACCCAAGGCTGGAATTTAACCCGGATCCCTGGCGCTATGAGGCAGCAGTGCTACATGTCACCCTAACTTGTATTTTCCTTCGTAAGGAATGCATTTTATTGGCTCACTTTCTTTAAAGCTCGGAATGGCTGTTCCCCAGTGAGCATTGGCATGGATGTAGATAATCAGCCGTAATCTAACTGAATGGTGCAGCAGGTTCAAGGGGTTGAATGGCCGACACCTGTTCTCCACAAATACACCAAGACTACTTGTGTTGCCGGGCTACTTTGCATTGGGGGTTGATTCTAACCCATCCTTGCACAATAATCATATGTGTATACTTCCAATGAGGTGGACAACTGTCAGGAGTGGGCAAACTCTTGCTAATTTTAACTGTCTGTGTTAAAAGGCCCATTGTAGCCTTCAAACCTCTGCTGCTGTTGAGATCAGCAACTTCGTCACAGCTGGATCTAGGATCATCTTCTGTACATGGTCTAGCATTACAGTGTGTGCCGTTAACATTCACTAGGTTATCAAGGGAGGTCTTCTCCTAGCCCCGTCTGATTGTACTTCTTATGTTCAAAGTATGATCATTCTTTAACATTACTGTTATGGCTCTGTTCCAGATATTAGGCAGCCCATGTCACATACTGGCAGCTTTTTCAGTCAGCTTTGTAATCTCGAAGACTCAAGAAGGGTGGTTAAAAGGCTGCTTGTTTGATGTCAAGTCATGACGCAGTCAAAAATGTCTTCATCTGAGCACAGTGAAGACAAAAGCTGTTATTTTCTGATTCACGATAACCAAAGAAATCAAGTTTCACGAGGTGGGATCCTAGAACTTCATTTATGGGTTATGAATCAAATTCTGTCCATCTTTCAAAAATAAATAATGGTCTTTCTTGCTCATAACTCTTTTGCTTGACTATTAAATGTGTCACTCATCATAATGCTTGCTCTTGAGCGGTCATGGCATTACGACATTTGTCAGTTGCGATTCACTTGGTAGTGCTTCCCTTACTGAGTCCTAAGTTTCTGGGTTCAGATCCCACTGCAAGAAACTCCAAAAGATTGTGAGCAAAACCATCACTCAAAACAGCCTGCCATCCAGTGATTCTGTCTACACTTCCCGCTGCCTCGGAAAAGCAGCCAGCATAATTAAGGACCCTACGCACCCTGGACATTCTCTCTTCCATCTTCTTCCATTGGGAAAAAGATACAATAGTCTGATGTCGTGTGCCAACCGACTCAAGAACAGCTTCTTCCCTCCTACCATCAGATGTTTGAATGGACTTACCTTGCATTAAGTTGATCTTTCTCTATTCCCTAGACAACATTCTGCGCTCCCTTCCTTCCCTATGTTCAGTATGCTTTGTATAGCATGCAAGAAACAATATTTTTCACTGTATAGATTGATTTGATTTGATTTATTATTATCATATGTATTAGCATATAGTGAAAAGTATTATTTCTTGCGTGCTACACTAATACAACAATAAATCAAATCAAATCAAATCAAATTTAATCAAATAATCAATAATCAATATTTAATCAGCTTTGACAAAGCTCTTTTGAAATGTCAGCTCTTTTCTCTCCTTACAGATGCTGCCAGACCTGCTGAGATTTTCCAGCATTTTCTTTTTCAGTTTCAGATTCCAGCGTCCACAGTAATTTACTTTTATCCAAACTTAATCAAATTTAAGCTGACGCTCCAATGTTTCAATGCAGTACTGAGAGGGTGCTGCACTTTGGGAGATGCCTTTTAGATGAGACTGAGATACCACCTGCCTACTTGGGTGAATGCGAAGGATCCCAAGGTGCTATTTTGAAGAGCAACCATAGAACCACAGAAAAGTCATGGTGTAGAAAGAAGCCATTCAGTCCATCATGTCAAAAGAGGAAAAAAAAAGTAACCAGCCACTCTTTATAAACTCATAGACCAGGTTACAACTCTTCAGAAATAGATCGAAGTACCTGTGAAATGAGCTATGCATTTCAGCCTCAACCGCTGATTTAGGCAGTGACTTCCAGACTCCCACCCACCCTCTGGGTGAAAATGTTTTTCCTCATGTTCCCTCTAATCCTCCTATCAATCACTTTAATCACTATTCCTCCTGGTAATTGACCTCTCAGCTAAGGGAAACAAGTCTTTCCTACTACACTATCCAGCCCCCTCATAATTTTGTACACATCAATTAGGTCACCCCACAGCCTCCTCTAAAGAAAATGACCCTAGCCTATCCAATCCTTCTGCATAGCAGCAGTTTTCAAGCCCTGGCAACATTCATGTAAACCTCGTCTGCACGCTCTCCAGATCAATTATGTCTTTCCTGTAATGCAGTGACAAAAACTGTAGAAAAAATTCCAGCTTTGGCCTAACCAGCATTTTATACAATTCCATCAATACATTCCTGCTTTTGTATTCAATACCTTATCCAATAAAGGGAAGCATCCCATTTACATTCTTAACCACCTTTCCTGCCACTGTGGATGTGCACTCCAAGGTCCCTCACTTGTTCCATCCCTGTCAATACTCTGCTACTTATTGAGTGTTCCCTTGCTTTGTTGGTCTTCCCCAAAGACATTACCACAGATTTTTCTGGATTGAATTCCCTTTTCCACTTCTCTGGCCACTCAACCAAACCAAACAGGGGAGATATCACTGGCGTCTGGCCAATATTTTATCCCTCAGTCAACATCACAAAAACAAATGATCTGACCATGATTACATTGCTGTTTGTGGGAGCACAAGTTAGCTGACAGAGGGGCACATAGACTCGAAATGTTGGCCCTATTCACTCTCTGCAGATGCTGTCAGATTTGCTCAGATTTTTCAGCATTTTCTATTCTTGTTTCAGTTTTCAGCATCCTCAGTAATTTGCTTTCATCTCAGTGTTTCCTGAATTATGCCACTTGACTACATTTCAAAAGTGGTTGTAAAGTGCTTTGAAACATCCAGTGTTTGTGAAAAATATATAAATTCAAGTCCTTTCTTTCCAATATTTATAAAAGCAAATCTTCCAATCCTTTTGCTACTTTCCATGATTATTTTCAAATTTATTTATTAGCGTCACAAGTAGACTTACATTAATACTGCAATGAAGTTACTGTGAAAATCCCTGAGCCGCCACACTCCGGCACCTATCTGGGTACACTGAGGGAGAATTTAGCATGGCCAATCCACCTAACCCGCACATCTTTGGACTGTGGGAGGAAACTGGAGCACCCAGAGGAAACCCACACAGACATGGGGAGAATGTGCAGCAGACTCTGCACAGTGATTCAAGCGGCAATTGAACCTAGGTCCATAACTCTGCGGGGCAGCTGTGCTTACCACTGTGCTGCTGCTGAGGGGCTGTTGGGGGGAGTGTGGCAGCAGTGGGCGTTTGGTGGGTTACGTAGATCTGACTGCAACTGTTATTTTGCCCGACCACTGTGAAAATTGAAAAGGTGCACAGTGTTCAAGTTAATTTGTCAATCTTGTAGCCTAATGGCTTGGACAGTCTATCAGCAACGTGCTGGCTATTCCTCGCTGCCAGAGATAACCCCTTTACGGCGTCGTAATATCAAACAGTAAAAACAGCCTCATTCTTCTGCAAGAAATCAGCACATCTACCTCTTTAAGATCGAGCTGTCAGACTACAATTATTTCACTGGGAATGAGGTCATCTTCTTGCTGAAAAATCAGTTAAACACCCTGTTGATGTACAACGCAAGTGCGACATGTCACAGATATAAATGCTTTCACAGCTTTTAAACCAATTTAAATGCAAAATGAATGCTATCATAAGCTGTCGATGACATGATATCACCTCATGCAATATAGTTACCTCGATAACATGAGTGAAAACACGCAGGCAGGTTACCAGATGACATGGGCTTAGGCCCTCAATTGTGCACCACCATTGGGAATGTGCAGTAGCTTTTAAGTTAAATACTGTGTGTTGGGGGGAGTGTGGTGCTAGTGGGGAAGGAGGGTAAGCTCAGGCGAAATGCAGGAGATGAAAGAGAAAGGATAAGGCAATAGTGCAGGATAGCAATACAGGCAGTGATGACCAGAACGTGACAGGAAGGGGCAGAGCATAAGATATTCCTGCAATTAGGATCAAAAGAGGGAAAATAGTAAGAAGACTAACTTAAAGGCTGTTCATCTGAGTGCACTTTTAAAAAATTCATTCATGGAGTATAAAAGCAGGGAGGTCTTGCTGCAATTGTACAGAGTACTGGTGAGGCTGCACCTAGAGTACTGTGTGCAATTTTGGTCCCCTTATTTGAGAAAGAATATACTAGCTTTGGACGGAGTGCAGAGAAGGTTCACCAGGTTGATTCCAGAGATGAGGGGGTTAGCTTATGAGGAGAGATTGAGTAGACTGGGCCTGTACGCGTTGGAGTTTAGAAGGCTGAGATAGAGACACATAAGATGATGAAGGGGCTAGACAGGGTAGAAGCAGAGAGATTATTTCCACTCAGAATGGAAACAAGAACGAGAGGGCACAGCCTCAAAATAAGGGGGAGTCAATTTAGAACAGAGGTGAGGAGGAACTTCTTCTCCCAGAGGGTAGTCAATCTTTGGGATTCACTGCCCATTGAAGGAGTGGAGGCTTGTTAAATGTGTTTAAGTCACAGATAGATAGATTTTTGACCAATAAGGGAATTAAGGGTTATGGGGAGCAAGCGGGTATTGAACCATTATCAGATCAGCCATGATCTAATTGAATGGTGGAGCAGGCTCGAGGGGCTAGATGGCCTACTCCTGCTCCTATTTCTTATGTTCTTATGAGAACAGTTGAGAATCAACCACATTGCTGTGGATCTGGAGTCACATGTAGGCCAGACCAGGTAAGGATGGCAGATTTCCTTCCCTAAAGGAACTAGATGGGTTTTTCCAATGATCGACAATGGTCATCAGTAGATTCTTGGATTTTTTTATTGAATTCAAATTCCACCATCTGCCGTGGCAGGATTCAAACCCGAGTCCCCAGGATGTTAGATGAGTTTCTAGAGTAAGTAGAAATGCTGGGTTATAGTCTAGCAATAATACCACTTGACTGTCACCACTGTAATTGCAATGTCAATGAATTGATGGCACAAATGAAAAGAAGTGGGTCTGATCTCTTAGCCATTATAGAAGCATGGCTGCATGGAGACTATAGTTGGGAACTGAATATTCAAGGGCATTTGACAATCCTGAAGAAAGGCAGAAAGGAAAAGAGATGGATTAGCTCAGTTAATAAAGAAGGTGCTAAATGCAGTAGGGAGAAATGGTCATGGCTTAGAAAATCAAGACGTTGAGTCAGTTTGGCTGGAGATAAGAAATAGCAAAGGAACAAAATCATGGTTGTGAATAGTCTATAGGCCTATGAATAGTAGTTACGCTGTAGGATGGAGTATAAAGCTAGAAATAATAGAACATAGAATAGTGCAGCACAGTTCAGGCCCTTCGGCCCTCGATGTTGTGTCAAGCTATGTCCAAACCCAAGATCATGCTTTCCCACTCCCTATAATTCTGATGTGTTCCATGTGCCTATCCAATAACCGCTCGGAAGTTCCTAAAGTGTCTGACTGCACTATGGGAGATTGTAAGAAATCTACTACAATAATCATGGGCAACTTGAATTTTTATAAGGATTGAACAAATCAAAATTACAAAAGTAGTATTAAGAATGAGTCAAAGAGTATATTTGGGACAGTTTCTTAGAACACTGTATTATGGAACCAACCAGGGGACAAGCTGCTTTACATCTAGAAATGTGTAATGAGACAGTTTTAATCAATGACCTCATAGTACAGGATCTTGTTGGAAAGAATAATCATAACATAGATAGAATTTCACATTCTGACTGAGATCTGAAATAAGTATGTTAACATTAAATAACGACAATTACAAAGTTGACTGAAGTGAACTGGGAAAATAAGTTAAAAGATAAGATGGAAGGTAAGCAGTGGGAGTCATTTAAGGAGATGGTTCATAATTATCATAAATATATATTCCATTGAGAAAGTAGTGGGGATACGACTACTTAGAAGCTCCTCTCTGGGTCACACATCATCCTGATTTGGAACTGCATGTTGCTGTGTCAAAAATCGGGCACCTGATTGCAATGGTTCAAAAAGGTGGCTCATCATCAACTTCTTAAGGGTGGTTAAAAGATGGGCAACAAATGCTGGCCTTGCTCTCCATGCTCATATCCAAGGAATGAATAATAATTTTAAAAATTCACAAGAAGGATAAGTCATCTGTGGCTAACTAATAACTAGGGGCAGCACGGTAGCACAGTGGTTAGCATTGCTGCTTCACAGCACCAGGGACCTGGGTTCGATTCCTGGCTTGGGTCACAGTCTGTGTGGTGTTTGTACATTCCCCCCGTGTCTGCGTGGATTTCGTCCTGGTGCTCCGGTTTCTTCCTACATTCTGGAAGACATGCTGATTAAGTGCATTGACCCAAACAGGTGCCGGACTGTGGCAACTAGTGGGATTTCACAGTAACTTCATTGCAGCGTTAATGTAAGCCTTATTTGTGACTAATAAAATAAGTCTACACTTTAAAGTTACAGAAGGTACTTCTACATGCATATGAAAAGGAAGAGAGTAAGTAACTAAAATAAACATTGATCCCTTAAAGGGTGGAGATGGAGGAATTAGTAATTGAATACCAGGAAAGAGCAGAGACTGAACAAATATTTATAGCTGTCTTCACAGTAGAAGCAGCCCAGTAATATGGAAAACCTGCAGGCTAATGGGAAGATGGAACTTAAAACAATTATCATCAGACAAAAAGTATGAAGCAAAATAAAGAGACAGATAGCTTGAATGTCCTCTCGACCTGATGGCCTTGCATCCCAGGGTCTTAAAGTAAAGGCTGCAGAGAAAATGGGTGCATTGATTGTAATCTTCCAAAACTCTGGTAAGGTCCCAGCAAATTGGAAAGCGGCAAATGTAATGTCCCCATTCAAGAAAGGGGAGGGGGAGCTGGAGAGCGTGAGACTAAAGGCCAGGTAGCTTAACTGTATCTGTATTAGGAGAATACTGGCATTCATTATTATCAGCTTAGTAGCAGGACATTTAGGAAATCATAATGTAATTGATGAAAGTCAACACAGTTGACACATTATTAGAGTTCTTTAAGGATATAAGCAGAGTGCTTAATGGGGAACATGTAGATGCAGTGGATTTGGACTTCCAAAAGGCATTTGATAAGGTGCCAGACAAAAGGTTACTTACTACCTGAGATAAAAGTTTATAATGTTGAGGGTAATATATTAGCAAGGATAAAGGATTGACTAACCAACAGAGTCAAGATGACACTCAGTGCAGTACTGCAGTGTCAGAGGTGTCAGCTTTTGGATAAAGTGTTAAACAGAGACCCCTGCCTGAAGCCAAACAGTCCCACAGTACAATTTCAGAGTTGTTTAGGGGATTATTCCTATCACCCTGGCCAACAGGAATCACACAACCAACACTGAAAACAGATCATGTCAAGGTAGGATCAAGCCATTGAATTGGATGTTCAGTCATGATCATAATGAATGTCGAAACAGGCGCGAAGAGCTGAATGGTCTGCTCCTGCTCCTGTTTTCTATGTTTCTATCATTATTATCACGTTGCTGTTTTTTGGGATCTTGCTGTTTGCCAATTGGCTACTATGCTTCCTACAGCCAGAATTCTCCAGCCATTCACAGTGGTGGGACCCTCCAGCCCCGCTGGTTGTGCCCCACCTGCCGTGGGTTTTCCAGCGCCATGGGAGAATCCCACTGACAGTGATGGGACCAGAAGATCCTGCCACCAGCGAATGTCGTGCTGCCTCCCACTGTCAGGGAAAATGCTGACAAGACGCCAGGGAGTCTCGACCCACATTCCAACTGTGACAACACTTTGAAATGACCTCATTGGCTGTCAGGTCCCCTGGGTACCCAGAAGCCCCGATGCACATCTCTTCTCAGTTAACTGAGCCATGCTGTGATTGACCCTGGAAACATTCTCATCTCTCTGGTGTAGCACTACACTGGGAGAGCATCATTCCCCAAAAAAAACTACCTATTGTTAAATACTATGGTAGGTTACAATTACAAGTTCAACTGGCACACTTCTGATTAGGCTTCTTATTGTCTATTTTCATTACTTGATCGCTTCCTAAAGTAATTCAATAGCTGAACAGTACCTCGCTGTGGAAAGCATATGGTTACCATGCTGATTTCCACAACATTTATCTTAATCCGGATTACTTTAAGCCTTGACCAGTGGCCTATCATCAGATTTATTCCATAACTCAGCATTTAGAGTGTCTGTTTTCAGAGATATAGAGCTTAAAGAATTTTTCAGAGGAGCCTTTTCTTCGTGCTTTGTTATGGAAATAATGTTGCATTAGGAAGAGCAGGGTTCATTCACACTTAGGGCTTTAACATCAATTTGCTGTTGACTGCCCCTCCACAATTCAGTAAGCAGAGACGTGGTTGGTCTCGACTGCTATGGAGAAGTATTACACCACTTACTTCCCATTTTAAGACCACCAATACAGAATGTATAGCAATGTTTGTAGCAAATGTGGTCTCTTCGCATTCAGCTTTCAGCCCTCAGGCAGCAGTATCTCAAAAATGTTGGATCCACGGGAGCAGTGTAAGTAAATTCTTAGACTTATCCAATACCGCTGGGCATTGTCAGGTTTTACTGAGTCGGTCTGCATATTGTTACATATAAATATGGGCCAGCTGAGCCACCCAAAGGTACAGTAGCATTAAAATAGTCACATGGCTGGAAACTGGTCTAGATTTCGGCCAGTAAATTTTACCCTGCAGCATCACTAAAACCGACGCCAAAAGTGAAGCCAGAGTCCCTCTAAGTGGGGCAGGTGTGACCTTTAAGTGCCCCATCCTGGGAGGGACATGGGGTGTGTATGCACAGGAAGCAGAACAGCAATGATGCTGCTAAAATCCGGGTAACTTATATATGGAACTATCTCTTTAGTTGGATGAACATCAAACCAGGATCAACTTGAATGGTATCTTTCAGCAAGTTTCCTCAAGGTGTATTTAGCCTGATATGTCTCTGAGGCTGAGAATTAGTTCCTAATAATTCAGGTTGTGAATTCTGAGCATTGCTGTGCATTTTTAAAATACACTTGCTTTACGAAATCTTTTAGGAAATCTAATTCTTTGAGTTTTTGATAAGCATGGGGGAGAAAAATACATTTTTACTTTTGACCAGTTCACTAATTCCTCATTTCACCCCTAATCTGTCTACTCAGCCATACTGGCAAGGACACCAGGCCCTGAGAGCAGTGTTGTTGGCAGGTGTGCATCACCTTTCATCACCAAAGGATACACCCCAAAATTCAAGGGAATGATCTTCCTGGGATTGAATCATAGAATACTTACAATGCAGAAGATGTCATTCGGCCCATCAGGTCTGCACCAACTCTCTAACAAAATATTCTCCCTGCCCTATTCCCATTTACCACAGCTAATAAGAACAAAAGAACTAGGAGCAGGAGTAGGCCATCTGGCCTCTTGAGCCTGCTCTGCCATTCAATAAGATCATGGCTGATCTTTTTGTGGACTCAGCTCCACTTACCCGCCTGCTCACTATAACCCTTAATTCCTTTACTGTTCAAAAATTTATCTATTATTTATTTAATCCATCTAACCTACACATCTTGGGACACCAAGGGAGAACTGTGCATGACCAATTCACCAAACCTGCGAATCTTCTGACTTTGGGAGGGAACTGAAGCACCTGGAGGAAACCCGTGCAGACACAGGGAGAGTGTGCAAACTCTACACAAACAGTTGACCAAGATTAGAATTGAACCCGGGTCCCTGGGACTGTAAGGCAGCAGTGCCAACCACTGTGCCACCATGCTGCCCCATGATCCCCATGGATGGTAAAATGTGACATTAACAAAGCAAGTTTTTGTTCCTGCATACAGAAACTGCAGCTTATTAAGATTTTTGGGAATCTGAAATTACCTGTCATATACAGATATGGGAGAATTCCAATCCAGCCGTTTCCCCTCTTCTTCTGAAAACTGGTCTAGGTTGATTGGCTATGCTAAAATTGCCCTTGCTCACAGGCTCATTGTCTCCAAAATGAGGCTCCGCATCAGACCCAAGAGGCGACCACAAGGAAGCAAGGTTATGAAAAGAATCTGTGCAACGAAGCTAAAGAACCCTGGCATAGCTTCATCACTGGCTGAAGACTTAGAAATCAAGCTTGCTGACCTACACCTTGCAGGCAGCGCTGAGGACGACTGGGAACATTTCAGGGATGCTGTCCATACATCTGCACTGAAGATGTTTGGGCCCTCTACCCGCAAGCAACATGATTGGTTCGATGAGAATGATGAGGAGATACAGGCTCTACTTGTTGAAAAGCACCGTCTTCATTGGGCCTGTCAGAACGACCCTTCTTCAGCTGCCAAGAAAAATGCTTTTACCAGTGCGTGCAGGACTGTCCAGAATAAACTGCATAAAATGCAGGATGCCTGGCTGAGTGCTAAGGCAGATGAAATACAGGGATATGCTGACAGAAACGACTTGAAACGGTTCTATGAAGCCCTCAACACTCTCTACGGATCTCAATCTCTCGGGAGTTCCCCCATCCTGAGTACAGAAGGTGCAACTCTCATTGCAGAGAAGGCTCAGATCTTGCAGAGATGGGCTGGACACCTTGAAGCTGTCCTCAAACGACCAACATCTATTAACGATGAGGCAATAGACAGGATTCCCCAGGTTGATATCAACAGCGCCATAGATGACCCACCGGTTGTAGCCAAAGTCACGTAAGTTATCAACCAGCTATCCAGTGGCAAAGCCCTAGGGGCAGATGCCATACCTGCAGAGATCTATAAAGCTGCTGGTCCTGTACTTATCGAGAAGCTCACCGAGTTGTTCCAGTCCTTTTGGAAGCAAGGATCCATTCCTCAGGAACTTAAAGATACTTCCATTGTACACCTCTACAAGAGGAAGAGCAATTGGCAAGTATGCAACAACCACTGAGGAATGTTGTGGCTCTCCATCACAGCAAAAATGCTTGCAAGAATCCTGCTAAATCGTCTGGTCACTCATCTGGAGCTGGGCCTGCTTCCAGTGTCACAGTGCGGCTTCAGCAAAGGTCGTGGGACTATTGACGTGACTTTTGCTGCGCGCCAACTTCAGGAGAAGTGTCAGGAGCAGAATCGCAAGCTGTACACAACCTTTGTTGACCTTGTAAAAGCCTTCGACACTGTAAGCCGACAAGGCCTGTGGAGGATAATGTCAAAGTTCGGCTGCCCCCCAAATTCATTCAGACGGTACGCCAGTTCCATGATGGCATGATGGCCAGAGTACTGGATGGCGGAGAATCCTCTGAGGCATTCCCAGTCACCTATGGTGTCAAACAGAGCTGTGTGCTCACATCCACACTGTTCAGCATGATGTTTACTGCCATGCTGAATGATGCCTTCCAGGACAGTGTTGCTGGAACCAGCCTCAAGTGGATGGGAAGCTCTTCAACCTGAGGAGACTTCAAGCTATTACCAAAGTGAAAGACACTGCTCTGAGAGATTTCTTGTTTGCCGCTGACTGTGCCCTGTATGCTGGTTCAGAGCCAGAGATGCAAGTCAGTATGGACAAATTTTCCACGGCTTGGACTCACCATCAACAATAAAAAGACTGAAGTCATGCACCAGCCTGCTCTTCATGCACCACACACAGAACGCATAATCATAATCAAAGGGCAGAAACTACAGGCAGTGGACCAGTTCACTTATCTTGGCAGCACTCTCTCCCAAGCAGTGACTATTGATACAAAAGTTAACTTCAGAATAACAAAGGCAAGTTCTGCTTTTGGTAGACTGTGCTCCACTGTATGGGAACGTCAAGGAATCAGCCCAGCAACAAAACTGAAGGGCTACAACACCACAGTGCTCACTACCCTCCTGTATACCTGTGAAGCGTGGACTATGTATCGAAGGCATGCAAGACAGCTCAATCATTTCCACATGGCTTGTCTTCGCAGAATATTACGCATCCGATGGCAAGACAAAAGTACCAGACACCAAAGTTCTCTCTAGAGCAAATCTACCATCAGTCCACACACTGCTCATGAGAGCACAGACCCGGTGGGCAGGTCATGTCATCCGTATGTCAGACAAGCAGCTCCTTTTTGGAGAACTCTTTGCTGGAAGACGCTCGCATGGAGGCCAGAAGAAACATTTCAAAGACACACTCAAAGTCTCCCTGAAGTTGCTTGACATAGACACAACCACCTGGGAAATGCTGGCACAAAACTGCCCTACCTGGCGCTGCCTCATCCACAAAGGCTGTCAAGCTCACGAAGCAAGGTGTATTGCTGAAGCACAACTTAAGCGCGAGCTGCGCAAGTCCAAAGCCGCCAGCACAACAACTACAGTGTCTACACAAGTCTGTCCAAAATGTGCCAGGACATTCCATGCCCGAATTGGCCTGATCAGAAATCCTCGGACACACCGCAACCAGCCTCAAAATGACTAATGGTATTGAGGTCCTCATCGATGATGATGGACGAACAACAAGCCCTTAGTGTCCTGAGATGGGTAGGTTAGCGGAATTAGTGGGTAAAATATGTAGAGATATGGGTGTAGGGCTTGGGAGGGATTGTGGTCGGTGCAGATTTGATGGGCTAAATGGCCTCTTTCTGTACTGCAGGGTTTCTATGATTTCTATTCTATGACTGGTCACCATTAATGAATAGCTACAGGCTGTTCCAGATCAAAGAATAGTGTGCTAGCATTTTTAAATTAGTAACACCACTCACATTATACACATTTGTTGCGCTCTGCCTAATATGAAAGTTCTTTGAAAGTAGCTTTACGATCTCTCCTGCACTTTATTATCAGTGTCAAAACCTGCACGGCATGGTAGCATAGAGGTTAGCACTGCTGCTCCACACCTGGGTTCGATTCCCAGCTTGGGTCACTGTTTGTGTGGAGTTTGCATGTTCTCCTCGTGTCTGCATGGGTTTCCTCTGGGTACTCCATTTTCCTCCCACAGTCCAAAGGTGTGCGGGTTAGGTTGATTGGCCATGCTAAAATTGCCCCTTAGTGTCCTGAGATCCTTAGGTTAGAGGGTTTAGTGGGTAATAATATGTAGGGATATGGGGGTAGGGCCTGGGTGGGATTGTGCAGACTCAATGGGCTGAAGGACCTCTTTCTGCACTGTAGGGTTCTATGATTCTAAATAACTTTGATTTGATCTGATTTATTATTTTCACCTGTAGTATTATACAGTGAAAAGTATTGTTTCTTGCACACTATACAGACAAAGCATACCATTCATAAAGAAGGAAAGGAGAAGGTGCAGAATGTAATGTTACAGTCATAGCTAGGATGTAGAGAAAAATCAACTTAGTGTGAGTAGGTCCATTCAAAAGTCAAAAGGTTCCTTAAATATGGGCCTAACTACCATATACGCGCCTGTAAACATTTTAAGACAACTGATTGAAGTAAATGTGTCCGGTAGATTTCTTCATGTGTACGTTCGGTCTGTACTAGCAGACTTTTATTTTTAAAAGAATTTTTGATTTGGCATTGCAGTTTGGGTAATTAATATGTATGCAACCACCACAGTACAGATAAAGTGACGAGGCAAATTCCAATACAACTAATTACCCTTGCTTTTGATGACTGGCCATCATTAATGAATACCCATCGGCTGTTGTACATCAAAGGACAATATTTTACCGTTTTCTTAATTAACAACTCAAATTTCAAAGTATATGTATTTTTAAATATTGCACTCCGTCTAGCGTCTGAAAGTTACTGTTGCAATGTGTCCTGCACATCATTCCTTTAGAACCATTATAAAAACCGATATAACCTTAGGTTATAATGTATGGATCTGAGTGAAATGTATTCAGATGTCTGTGTACAGTGTTTGTGTTCCATGTAAGAGGCACATTTCCTTTCTGCTGCTCCTTCCATTTGCTCTTTCCCTCACAAATTTGTGTTAGCAACAGAGTGTGACAGACAAAGTGAGACAGAGAAGGAAGTTTGATTCTTCCAGGTGGCTCGATATTAACTCCCAGCGGGAAGCTGGCAAATCGAGGACCAGGGCAGCACGGTGGCACTGTGGTTCACACTGCTGCTGCCTTACAGCACCAGGGACATAGGTTCAATTCCAGGTTGGGGTGATTGTCTGAGTACAGTTTGCACTTTCTCTCCGTGTCTGCGTGGGTTTCCTCCAGATGCTCCGGTGTGGCGTTAAAATGGATTGGCCATGGTAAAATTGCCTCTTAGTGTCAGGAGGATTAGCAGGGTAAATGTGTGAGGTTGCGGGGATGGGACTTGCGTGGGATTGTTGTTGGTGCCAAATCGGCCAAATGGCCCCCTCCTGTCCTGTAGGGATTTTGTGATTCCACACTTGCCACGTATCAGTGGTAGGCACGTTTGGCTGATTCTAACCACCAGGTCTCGTTTGACATGCCACTTGCCAACTTTCCAAACAAATTGGCCAGAAACTTAGTGGCAACCAGCTGTTGTATCATTGGAAACACACAGACTGGTTCCTGGCAGTAGGCAAAGGTTCCAGCATGGTAATCTCTGTAGGAAGGGGGTTCCCAGGGTAAGTAATGCTTTACCTGATGTGAAACTACGCCCCCCCCCGCCACTCCCGCTCAACAATAAATTGAATCGTGCTGTGCTTTTCCTGGTTTTTATCTGTATTGGATTTTGCTTCCAGTCTGCCATTACTCTTCTGCTCAAACCTCAAGTGAAAGTAGCAGATCCAAACTTGGTAGCATCCTTCAAGCTTAATGTGCACGTATGGATGTAACAACTTACTGTGAGGTAGGTCCAGAGAGGAATGGAAGAGTCACCCCTCCCTCCACTTTAACTGCCTTCCTGTGCCTATCTCATCCCCCCATCCAAACATTTCCAACCACCCAGAACAGGCAGCTGCTTCATCATTGGGAAGGCGACAGTCAAGTGGTTTTACTGCTGGACTGTTAATCGATTGTCAGAAAAACCCATCTGGTTCACTAATGTCCTTCAGGGGAGGAAATCTCCCAATTTTACCTGGTCTGGCCTACATGTGACTCTACAGCCACAGCAATGTGGCTGACTCTCAACTGTGCTCAAGCAACTAAGGATGGGCAAGAAATACTGGCCAGCCAACGATGCCAATGTCCCATGAATGACTATAAAAAAACTGAGCAATAGTCTCCAACTTGATCATCCTTCAATCAAGTTTACTGAGAGATAGTTGAGCAATCATGGCAAATTTTGAATCAGTTTTGGTGAGGATACTGATTTTGTGAATTACCAGTAGCACTGACAAACCAAAAGGATGGATACAAATCTGTTTTTGTCATAGGATTGTTCTAAGACTGATGATGTGATCCTGTGGATGGCATGGTGGCACAGTGGTTAGTACTGCTGCCTCACAGTACCAGGGACCTGGGTTCGATTCCTGCCTTGGGTCACTGTCTCTGTGGAGTTTGCACATTCTCCCCGTGTCTGTGTGGGTTTCCTCCAGGTGCTCCAGTTTCCCACCACAGTCCAAAGATGTGCTGGTTAGGCGCATTGGCCATGATAAATTCTCCTCCAGTGTACCCAAACAGAGTGTGGAACTAGAGGATTTTCACAGTAACTTTGGTGCAATAATGTAAGCCTACTTGTGACTAATAAATAAACTTTAAACTTTTATTTTGATGTTCGGCCGCAGGAAATGTTATTCAGAGAGTGTGGGGGTAAGGGAGCAGGAGTGGGGGTGAAGAATGGAGGTGGGGGTGGGGTGTGTTGGCAAAGGGGAAGGCAGCGACATGAACGGATCATGCATGATGATGTGTGCGATCATTCACCTCAATTTGTTTTGTATTAATTAGTGACTGTATTTTGCCAGCGGCCAATTTGGGGACAGGCTGGGAGGGAGGAAGGTTGGCAAAGTGGCGCAGGAAAGCATCAAGTAGCACGCCCAAAGTCTTCCCGCCACCATGCCTTTTTGTCAGTGGCGGGAAAACTGGCAGATTGATAGTCTGCCTGGAGCCCAACTGAGCAACTTAAGTGTCCAATTAAGGATCCCTGCCCATTTCCACAGATCTTGAGGACCTGCTCCAAAAAATAGGGAGACCAATAGGTCATCACTGACAGCATCCCAGCGGGCTTCGGGATGAGGCACCTTTTTGCAAACCCTTTGGCCCACTAAAGATATTCACAGTAACTTTGTTGCAGTGTTAATGTAAGCCTAATACACAAATTTTGACTTCAGGAGGCATCCCCGTCCCACCCATCCCCTCCCCAACAGGGAGCGATGGCTGCACCTGTGGTAATTGTGCCATCTGTTCCCCCATCCCCGGGACCGACAACTCTGGACTCTCTTATCTGCCTTGAAGGGCACGTGGCCATTGCGAGAGTGCATGGCCACTGGTGCGTCCTTGTCCTCTTTGGACCCCAACAATGGCCACTTAGTTGGTGCTGGTGAGGTCGTTAGGCTGCCAGTCTTCCGATTGGACGGCAGGCTAAGCGGGGCCATTCATTGGCGGACACCAGCAAAATGCAGCCTCGAGACTTATTGCCCCAACCCTCATCCCCCTCAACCCCCCCCACCCCTCATCCCCCCACCACCCCAGCCTCCATTTCCCAACCCCTCACCCCCCACCTCTTACCCCCCCGTTCCCCACCCGCCCATTTCCCACCCACCCCCCACAACACCTTCACCACCCTCCCCTCCCCCACCCCCACTCCTCCTCAGAATTCTGGTCTACACTTGAAAAGTATTTCATTGGTTGCAAAGTGCTTTGGGATGGCTTTGAGGCTGTGAAAGGTGTTGTACGAATGCAAGTCTTTCTTTTAATGCGCAGTCTCATATACCCCTAGACATCTCCCACCTGTATTTGCCGGCACATCTGTGATGAGAAAATCATCACTTTGATCGCTTAACAGGAATAACTGAGTAAATGTGGAATTGTGCACTGGGAACAAATGGCTGCCTGAGTAAATGTTCGCTCAAAATGAATGTTTTCATTAACTGAGTGCCCATTAACAGACATTAACAAATATTACAGCAACGACAGTTAATACTGTGTCAACATGGAGATCCATAAGGAACCCAGCTACTGAAGAAGCAGCAGTGCTTTCATTACCTGACAAGCTAGAATTTCAAAGCTGTCCAACAAATCAGACTTCTGCTAATTCTTATATAATGAAAACTGTCCGTCCAAAGACATTACAGCAGTGTGGAATTGCTGACTTCAAATACATAGTAGCATGGTCAAAGTTCTTCAGAATTATGATTTCTCAATCCCAAATAAGTATAACTGAACAATCATGGCAACTTTTGACACAAGGCTGACTTTATAAGGTACTGTCAATAGTTTTGCCAGCTGATTGTAGACATTCTCATCCAATTGTTGTGAGTGTTGCTTTGTTGGACAATCCCTTGGATGACCCTTGCCTTCTTTTCATGGAAGCCAATAATCTGTGTTGGTTGAGATTGTCTGTTTGTCAATGGAGTAACAGTGTTCACAAGTCATGGTTGGTTGCCAGACATAAGTTCAAATCTCCCTCTTCCTTTCTCTTCCGCTTTTCCTTCCCCGCCCCCCCCCCACAGCTTTTCTGTCCCTCTATTTTACCTCACCTGGTCTTACTATTGGCACCAACCTAACAGTCTATTTAAAGAATCACAGAATCTCTAGAGTGCAAAAGGAGGCCATCGTTGTTGGTGCAGGCTGAATGGCCTCTTTCTGCACTGTAGAGTTTCTATTCTATGATTCTATGAACCCGCACCAGCAATAATCCCACCCAGGTTCGATGTCCGTAACCCCATGTATTTACCCTGCTGATCCCTACACTGAGGAAGAATTTAGCATTGTCAATCAACCTAACCCGCACATCTCTGGACTGTGGGAGGGAACCGGAGCACCCGGAAGAAACCCATGCAGACGTGGGGAGAATGTGCAAACTCCAAACAGACGGTCATTAAAGGCCAGAATTGAACCCATGCCCCTAATGTTGTGAGGCACTGTGACACCGTGCCACTCTATATTCAACCACCTAGACAGCCCATTTTGATTTCACATTGTCTCCGTTAGAACAGAAAGCAGTCCATTAGAACATTTCCATTAGATCCTTTAGACTTGCAGTATAACAGACCATAGCAAAAGCTTTCCTCTCCATTCAACAGTAATAAAATTGGAACACTGGTGCTGCATGTTTATATGCTCTGTACCCTTCATCTTTCTGCTAATCCTCTCAGCTAATATTTGGCCATGTTTTTAAAGTTTACTTATTTATTATTGTCACAATAGGCTTACATTAACACTGCAATGAGGTTACTGTGAAAATCCCATAGTTGCCATACTCCTGCACCAGTTCAGGTGCACTGAGGGAAAATTTAGCATGGTCAATGCACCTAACCTGCACGCCTTTCAGACTGTGGGAGGACCCGGAGGAAACCCACACAGACATGCAGACACCACACAGGCAGTCACCCAAATTGGGAATTGAACCCGTATCCTTGGCACTGTGAAGCAGTAGTGCTAACCACAGTGCTGCAGATGTGGGCATTGGTCATTTGATGTCATGTAGTGAGTGAGGGCAAGAACTTTAGCAACGGTGAGAAAAAGATGTTCATAATTATAGTGCCTTGCATCCTTAAGGCAAAGTTGGTGCAGAGGAGTAAACATTACAAACCTGATTCTGATTAATTATGAAATTTAGTGATGTACTCATCAGGCTAGATGGGATTTATCAAAGGGATTTTCCGCCTGCTGATCCTGTCAATTTCTTTTCTTATTTGAAAGATAAACCAGTATATGGTTGGACAAGACGGGTAGACACTCTTTTTTTCTCCGTTGCTTGCAGGCTTCTTTCCCATCTCTCACTAGGTTGTCCAACTAACTACATTGTCCCATTGCTTGCTGAGTTCCTGTTGCCAAGAGCCTGCACCACTGAGTTGCTTGACAGCCACTGATATTAAGACAACAACAGATATCAGAAACTCATCCAAAATGCCTGATGGCTTGTCACAGGTATAGACCACATAGCGTGAATGAAGTACAGTCATGCCCTGTCAGCCAGCATCTTTTTAACTGAACCTGTGCCACAAACAACGCTGCTTTGCCCGCAGTGAGCTCCAATCTCCATTGCTGTGTGTACGTGAATAAGCACAGTAAGAAGTCTCACAACATTAGGTTAAAGTCCAACAAGTTTATTTGATAGTAAACCCACAAGCTTTCAGAATGTTGTTCCTTCATCTGGTGAGTGGACAGAGACAAAATACAATTAAATGCAGAAAGGAGTTTGGACTCAAAAGCCATAAAAGTAGAAGAGACTACTGAAGAGAACTACATAAATGGGTTCAATAGGTAATGGAATACCTTTCCACACAGAAGAAGGATTGAAGGATAGTATAGGTTGCTATGCCATAAGGAGATGGCCTTGCTAAGATTAATGGCTTTACAATGCACCAATTTTTTTATATCCTTAAGCATCTGAGTACAAATATTGAGTGTACAATGTTCAGAAATAATTCAGGTTTATACAAAGAAATAGCTCAAAGCCCTATGTAAATTACATGAAATAATTAGATGAAATAATTACATTGCGTAATTACATGAAGTAAGACTTTCTGAAAACATCTGACAAAGTGAATTATATTTTGCAAATATAAGTTCAATTTCTGGACTGACTGAAAGCATGACATAAAATATGAAATGAATAATATTTTGTAGGTATGAAGATTAAGCACGGTACAATGATTCATCTTATCTTCCTTAACTTGTGAAGATAGATGTTAACAATGTCCTTCCAGCTGTTAACTGGATCAATTGTTTCATCCTGAGGTCTTTAGAGATCAGTTAAACTACCAACACATAGTTTGGATCTAA
This sequence comes from Carcharhinus amblyrhynchos, assembly GCF_965287045.1. Taxonomy (NCBI): domain Eukaryota; kingdom Metazoa; phylum Chordata; class Chondrichthyes; order Carcharhiniformes; family Carcharhinidae; genus Carcharhinus; species Carcharhinus amblyrhynchos. Next base: position 130,507,011 of record NC_137325.1, read on the forward strand.
TATTCTTAAATAAATGTCATACTGTTGTTGTACTAGAGGTTGGCCAGATCCCAGTTCCAGTCACATCACGTCAGGCAGGATATTATTGCTTTGATAATGATAGTTATTCAGCAAGGGGATCAGTTGTTCACCATCCAGGCTGGTGCTGTCTCATATGTGGGTGGTAAAGCAAGTCTTGAATTTCAGATCCAATTGCGAATATTAAGTATGAAGGGGAGGTGGTGGCGTAATGGTATTGTTGCTGGACTAGTAATCGAGGGGAATACTCTAAGAACCCGGTTCAAATGCCACCACAGCAGGTGGTGCAATTTGAATTCAATAAAAATCTGGGATTACTAAGTCTAATGATGACCATGAAACCGTTGTCGTAAAGACCCATCTGGTTCACGAGTGTTGTTTAGGGAAGGAAATCTACCGCCCATACCTGGTCTGGCCTACGTGTGACTCCAGACTGTGGAATGCAATAACTGCTAGCCCAGCCAATGATGCCCACATCCCATAAATGAATAAAAAGACACTGATTGCTTTCGCTAAGCAATGAGTAATTTCATCCTCCAAGATGATGATTCTTAAAATTCATTCATGAGATGTGGGTGTTGCTGTCTGGGCCAGCAGTTCTTAGCCATCCCTAGCTCCCTTGAACTGAGTGCTTGATAGATCATTTCAGACGGCAGTTAAAAATCAGCCACATTGCTATGAGTCATATGTAGGCCAGACCATGACAGATTTCCTTCCCAAAAGAACATTCATGAATCAGACGGGTTTTTATGACAATCACAATGGTTTCTAAAGTTTATTTATTAGTCACAAATAAGTTTACATTAACACTGCAATGAAGTCACTGTGAAAATCCCATGGTCATCATCAGGCTTTTAATTCCAGACTTTATTTTTATCAAATTCAAATTTCTCCATCTGCTGTAGTGGGAGCTGAACTCGGGTACCTGGAGAATTACCCGGGGTTTCTGGATTACTAGTCCAGTGACAATATCACAGCTTTATTGAGAAAGGCTATTGGAGAGGATACTTGCAAGATAGGAGAACTTCTGAACTGGGCTGAAGGCTCTTGTTGTTTGTGATGATGAAGTCTTGAGAGTTTGTGTTTAGGAGTACATAGATACAAAATATCTGTTTTTGTCAGACTAATAGTTAGGCTGAAGCCTTCTGAAGCTTGGGAAAAGGGGTGAACAAGTAGCTCGATGTCTTCTGGTGAGAGCGCAGTGCGAACTCTCCAATGAGAGCAGGAAACAGGAATTCGTTAAGTAAGTGTTTTGTGATCTTTGTGTTCATCTTGAGCCTTTGCAGATTGACGAGGTGGCTATTTGCTTTCGGGAGGGCCCAGATGTTGACTTGTAACCCCTCGAATGTATTGGGCTGAATCCCAAATGAAGAAAGAAAGAACCAGCATTCATATCACACGATTCAGAAGCACAGCACTTCCCAAAGCGCTCCTTAACCAATGAAGCACTTTTAAAGTCTGTTGGTATTGTAATATAGGAAACACTGCAGCCAATTAGATCAGGCCCATATGGAAAATCAGCCAGAATTCCGATACCTTCTTGGGATGTGGATGTCACAGGTATACATTTTGAGAACAGCTGCCCCTAGTTGCTTTTCTGAAGGTGGTGCTGAGCCCACTTTCTTGAACCGCTGCAGTCTGTGTGACAAAGATAATTCTACAGTGCTGTTGGGTAGGAAATTTGAGGATCTTGACCCAGCTTTGATGAAGGAATGGTGAAATATGTCCACATAAGGTTAGCCTAGTTTTCAGGGGAACTAGGAACAATGGGTTTTTTAAAATTCATTTATGGGATGTGGGCATCGCTGTCTAGACCAGCATTTATTGCCCATTCCTAATTGCCCTTGGGAAGGTCATGCGCTTGCATGGTTCTCAAGCACCTGCTGTTCTTAGCCATGTAGATGGTGGAGGTTGCAGATTTGGACAACCTAGCAATTACTGTTTAATGTTGCATGTGTAAGTACCAGATGTGAACAGCACCAAGCTTGGTTGTGATCTCTCTCCGTGGGTGATTGTTCTATTGAGATTCACTTTGAAGACTCATACATGGATAACTTCAGCGCGATGCTGGAAGCTGACCACTGATGGTAAAACTGTGCCCAGCAAGTGCTCAACACCTTGACGAAATGTGAATAGGGGAAGACAAAAAAAAAGTAAGGTTAAGCAATGAAAACATCTGGATTAGCCAACACTGTGAGGAAATTCAGTGTTGCTGTGGGTAGGGTTGACTGATACCATAGAGTGGCTGTGTGGAAGACAATTTCACAGAAACCTCATCTGGGAGAATAGACAATGAGAAAATTTTTTTCTGCTCCCCACAAAAAGTTGATGTCAACAAAGAATGGAAACAGATCTCATAAGTGGCAACACCTGATCAAATTCATGCTGCTTTCTGTCCTCCATTCTGGGGCCACAGAGGGTAGTGCCTTAGTGAGATTGTGGATCAGTACACTGGAAGGGCTGATAGGGAATCAGCCCACTTGCCAATTAGCCCCGATTCTCAACCATGGTATTCAAATCCTCCAAGGCTTATCCCTCACTATCTTTGTAAACTCCTCCAGTCCGACAATCACCACATCACACCATGTCCCCAACCCATTCCCTGCCCCCATTCCTATTCCCCGCATCCAGGCCTCCAATTCTGGCCTCTTCTCAGCTCTGATTTTTAAACGCTCCATCATCGGTAGGCATGATTCAGCTGCCTGGGCCCCAGGTTCTGCAATTTTCTCCCTAAATCTCTTGACCACTCCTTTTTCAGGTTGCTCTATGGGACTGATATCTTGAACCGAACATTTGGCCGAATATTTCTTCATCTGGCTCCATGTTTGTTTCATTACATTAAAGTCACGATATCAGTGCAAGCGGCTGGAGATGTTTGAAACCATCGTGACTGGATTTGCCCTCATGCAAAAGCTGTATGCGTTCCCTGTTCCCTTCCCCCACAGGTTTGCCGGACCTCGCAAGCCATTTCCAGTTGCTGAGAGTTGTTCCGCGTTGGAGCTTAGTAGAGGGCCTGTCACCTTGGATAACATAACTGATTACGTCCAAATGACATTATTTAGTTGCAATGCCTTTTACAATTACTGACATAGAATGGTGAATGAATCGGGTAATTAGGAATGCAATCATCATTTAAATAGTATTGTATTCAATTATTAAGCAAATATCCAACTAATCATTTCGCTTGAAATTTATATTTTAATCTACAAATCATAATTTAAATAACCTTGAAAATTATATTGATCTCTTACGACTGAATAAAAGTCCATTAGGGTGTGTTTGTTCTGTCGACTGGCTATATAAATGATTGTAATTTCATACAAAGTATTCAGAACAGGGTTGCTCACTTAAAGACATACCTAAAGGGACCAGAATGTAATAAGATTCTAATTACAGCGGAATAACCCTGGATACACGGTAATAAAGTGCAAAGTTAATGTTGCTGGCCTTGTACGGCTTGCAGGACCTTATTAGTTCAGTGCACATAATTGGTTGAGTGACCTTTTGTGCTCCAAAATCCTTTGAATAGCAGCTTGTGAAAATTCCACATCGTTCCCATCCAAAGCGAACAAAGGGAAAAATCAGCTGTCTTTATTTTTGTTTGGGTTCCTTTTACTTCTTGAAGGCAATGTAGCCAAATCAATCCTCATTACTTAAAAAACGGCCGCAAAGGGACAATTTCTGGGTTTTATGTCCTGCACCTAAACAGCCTCAGTATTGTGAGCACCATCATATTTGTATATTAGGCACTTGAGGGTGGCCACCTGAAATAGGCATTAGGGCTTCTTGCAAATAGTAGTTCTGGGCTTGTTGAAGTGGCCCGTTTACTGTCAGCTGTGCCTCAACTGATAGTACTAGAGAGGCGATGGGGTATTGTTGCTGGATTAATTAATAAACTCAGCTAACGTTCTGGGGACCTGGGTTCGATTGGCCACCACGGCAGATGGTGGAATTTGAATTCAATAAAAAAAATATGGATTTAAGAATCTACTGATGAACATAAGAACGTAAGAACATAAGAAATAGGAGCAGGAGTAGGCCAACTAGCCCTTCAAGCCTGCCCCGCCATTCAATAAGATCATGGCTGATCTGTCTTGGCTCAGTTCCACATTCCCGCCCTCTCCCCATAACCCTTAATCCCCTCTCTCATCAAAAACCCATCAACCCGCGTCTTAAAAATATTTAGCGAGGCAGCCTCCACCACTTCAACGGGCAGAGAATTCCAGAGATTCACCACCCTTTGAGTGAAGAAGTTCCTCCTCAACTCCGTTCTAAACCACCCCCCCCTTTATCTTGAGGCTATGCCCCCTAGTCCAAGAAACCCATCTGATTTGCTGATGTCCCTTAGGGAAGGAAACCTGCTGTCCTCATCTGGTCTGGCCTACATGTGACTCCACAGCAATGTGGTTGACTCTCAATTGCCCTCCGAAATAGCCTCGCAAGCCACTTAGTTCAGGGGCAACTAAAAATGCTGGCCAGCCAGTGACACCCATATCCCACAAATGAATAAAATAAAACTGTTGTGCTGAGCCGGAAAGTTTTGGGTTCAAGTCCCATACCAAGACTTGAGAACAAAAATCAAGGCTTAATGCTCAAGTGTGGCACTGAGGGAGAGCTGCACTGTTAGAGATGCCGTCTTTACTGTAACACTGGTAGAGTAACACTGGCAGTGTCCTGGCCAATATTTATCTCTCCATCAAATTAACAATGGCTAGAATTTTTTGGTCGTTCATGCCCCATTACTGCTGCAGGACAGAGGATTTGTCACTCGGCTAAATTTGGTGCTCCATAAAATTTTAGGTCAAATTGTTGATAATTGTGGTCATGTTGCATCCATCAGTTGAACATTAATTGTGTGTGAGGTGACATGTTTGCAGTACTGAGGTATAATTAATCTGTTCTTGCTGGAAGCCAGTTGTCCTCTCAGAGGAAATATCTCACTTCTTTGAGTCTCAGGAATTGGTCAGGCGCGCTCCTTAAAACACTTCTTCAACCCCTTCACATTGACGGGAGGGAATTAAGTGCCAATCCGGTTCCGAATCCACCACTTACCCTCCGCTGCATGGTTGCCACTGGGCCTGCCGCAGCTGGACCGGAGAATCCCACTGATGTGAACAGCCAATATCTCTGGTTTTTATTACATTACTCTTTGTGTGGACTTGTGTTGAACAACTTGGCTGCCGTGTTTCCTACATGAGAACAATGACTTTATTTCAAATGTATTCATTGGCTGGAAAGCATTTTCAAACATTCTGTGGTCGTGAAAGGCACTATGGCTGGAGTTTTCCAGCCTTTCACGTCAGCAGGATCATCTGGTCACGCTGACAGCAAACCCCTGCTGCAGGTTTCCCGTTGGCAAGGGGTGCATTCAAAGGAAAACCCTGTTGACAGTGGCGGGATCAGAAGATCCTGTTGCCAGCCAGTGGTGGGCCGCCATCACCGTCACGAAACACAGGGTGGGGGTTGCACGGTAAATCCCACCCATTGTGTTTTCCCTTGTTGGAGAATCTAGGACCTGAGGGAATAGTCTCAGAATAACGGGTTGCCTGTTTAAGTCAGAGGTGAGGAGGAATTTCTTCTCTCAGAGGGTAGTGAACCTATAGAATTCTTTACCACAGACACTATAAAGACTGAGTTGTTAAGATGTTCAAGGCTGAAACAGACAGATTTTTAACCCGTAAGACTGACGGGGATAAGGCGGGAAAGTGGAGTTGAGGATTATTGTATCAGATCAGTCATGATCTCATTGAATGGCAAAGAAAAATTAATGGGCCGAATGGCCTACATTTGCTCCTATGTCTTATGGTCTTATGTAAATGAAATGCTTTCCTTCTCTGTTTCTCTAAAAATTACTTAATGTGTGGTGTAGGTGCCTGCCCAATTCAGAATTCTTCAACATTGATGAAGAGGATGTTTGAAAAAAAAATTGAATCTTAAGAACAATTTTTACTGTAGAGCCATGAGGAGTCGGAGTATTCCCTTAAATCCAGGCATTGTGATCTCCCCTTCCACTCCTCCACTTCAAAACTGCCATTGCTGGTTCCATAAAGCCTTCCAACAATTAAGTTCAATACCACAGGGTTGCTCACTTAGAGACATACCTAAAGGGACCAGAATGTAATAAGATTCTAATTACAGTGGAATAACCCTGGGTAAATGGTGATAAAGTGCAAAATTAATGTTACTGGCCTCGTACAGCATGCAGGACCTTATTAGTTCAGTGCACACAATTGAGACTTGAACCCACAACTTTCTGAATCAGGTGCAACAGTACTATCAGCTGAGGCACAGCTGACAGTAAGGTGGGTACTTCAGCAAGTGCCCATAATTAATATTCGTAAGAGGGCTGACGCCTGTATAATGTGGCAGTCTCAAATACCTGCACCGTTGCCTACACAAATATAATGGTGTTCACAGCACAGAGGCTGTTTGGATTCTAGACATCAAATTGGCCCCCTGTTGATGAAAATTCCACTGAGACAATTGGCCAAATTTTCAGCATTTTCAAGGTGCTCTGTCTTTGGAGGTTTAACCAATGGGTGTAAATAAGACATTCATGAGGCCTGAGGGCCATTTACAGGCCTCATAGTTTGAGCTCCCATTGATTCTATAGCGCTAAGTCTAGCGGAGCCGTGTGGCTATTGGTTAGCACTGCTGCTTCACAGCTGCAGGGACCTGGATTCGATCCCTGGCTTGGGTCTGTGCGGAGTCTGCTACACGTTCTCCCAGTATCCATGTGGGTTTCCTCTGGCTTCCACCCACAGTCCGAAAGACATGCTGGTTAGGTGCATTGGCTATGCTAAATTCTCCCTCGGTGTACCCGAACAGGCGCCAGAATGTGGTGACTAGGGGATTTTCACAGTAACTTCATTGCAGTGTTAATGTAAGCCTACTTGTGACACTAACAAAATAAACTTTATTCATAAAATAAATAAAGCACTTCTACCCTTATGCGAGGGGATTACAGTTCCACATAGAAGTGACTGTCTGCAGTCTTAACTGTGCAAGGCCAAAATGATCTCATCCTCCCCTGATGTCCCTATAGTTTTCAGATATTCCTAGCTAATGATCGTGAGCGAGAACACTGACAGTTTTGCAGATCCAGGAGAATTTGACGGCAGTTGTTGTCCTCCCATCACAGCCCACAGCTGCGTTTACCTAAGTTAGCACAAAGCAGTGAGTGTATTTGGAACCTTCTTGGGTTGTACAGCTTTGAGCCATGGCACATCTGTAGGATTAAACTGATTATTATCAATGCAATAACTTCCTTGTAGATATGAGCATTGGACTTTCTTTAAGATTAGATGTGAAAAGAACATATGGAGCATGATTTTACATGCCCCCCCATGATGTTGTTCGCGGTGATGGAGGCAACCTACTATTAATCTGTAGCAGGATCTTCTGATCCTACCGCTGTCAATAAAGTTTCCTGTTGAATGCAGACCCCACCACAGGCCAGAGATTTTCTTTCTTCATGAGATGTGAATGTTGTTGCCAAGGCCAGCATTTATTGCCCATCCATAATTTCCCTTGCAAAGATCATGGTGAATAACCTCCTTTAACCATTGCAGTCCATCTGATACCCACGTACACTCACAGCAGGTCCAGGATTTTGATCCAAGGACAGCGTAAGAATGACAATATAGTTCCAAGTCAGAATGGGTGCTTGAATTGGAGGGGCACATGCAGGTGGTCGTGGTTCTGTGCCTCTGTGCCCGTGTCCTTCCAGGTGGCAAGTGCTGTCGAAAGAGCCTTGCTGAGTTGCTGCAGTGCATACTGTAGATGGTACACAGTGTTACATTGTGTGTCCGTAATGAAGGGAGCGAATGGTAAAGATGGTGGTTGGGAAGTCAATCAAGCAGGCTGCATTGTCCTGGACAGTGTTGAGTTTCTTGAGAGTTGTTGGAGCTGCACTCATCCAGGCAAGTGAAAAGTATTCCATTATAGTCATGACTTGTGCCGTTGTAATGACGGGCAGGCTTTGGAGAGTCAAGAGGTGAGGAAGCTGCTGCAGAATTCCCTCCTCGGATATCCTTTTGAAGGCACAGTATTTATATGATTGCTCCAGTTCAGTTTTTGGCCAATGGTAACCCCCCCAGTATGCTAAGAATGGAGAGTTCGGCATTGGTAATACCCATTGAATGTCAAGAGATTCTCTGCTCTTGGAGATGGTGATTGCCCGGCATCTGTTTAATATGAATGGTGGGATGCCTATCAACAGGCTGTTTTGTACTAGATGTCCAACTTCCTAAATGTTCTCGCAGCTGCATCCATCTTGGCAAGTGGGCAGTATTCCATAACACTCCTGAGTTGTGCCCTGTAGATTCTGGACAAGCTTTGTGAAGTCAGGAGGTGAGTTTCTCACTACAGACTCCCCAGGCTCTGACCTGATCCAGTAGTCAAGTTAGGTTTCTGATGAATGACAACTTGCAGGAGGTTGATGGTGGGAGATTGAATGATAGTAATGCCATTGATACAGGTTGGATTTTTTCCATTTTGAAATGGCCATTGCCTGGCACTTGTGTGGCACGAATGTCAGCTTGTTACTTATAAGCCCAAGTTTGAATATTGTCCAAGTCTTGCTGCATATGGACGTAGACTGCTTCAGTATCTGAGAAGTTGCAAATGGTAGTGGATATAATGGTGCAATCATCAGCAAAACCCCCATTTCTGACCTTGTGATGGAAGGGAGGTCATTGATGAAGCAGCTGAAGATGGTTGGGCCTAGGACACCACCCTGAGGAACTCCTGCAGTGGTGTCCTGGAACTGGGATTGTCAACCACCAAAAATCACAACCATCTTTCTTTGTGCCTGGTATGACTTCAGCCAATGGAGCTTTTCCTCGATTCACATTGAAGATCATTTTGCTACACTCAGTCAGTTGACTGAAGATTGCATTTGTCCTGTTGGGAACCACAGCATGAGGCCAAGATAGCATCAACACTTTGGGCTGAAGATGATTGTAAATGCTGCAGCCTTGTCTTTTGCATTGATGTCCTGGACTTCCCTCACCAATGAGGATGAGAATGTTTGTATAATTTTTATCATGCTTAGTTGTTTAATTGTCCACTATTGTTCATGACTGGATGTGGCAGGACTCCAGAGCTTTAATTCCTGATCACTTTAATCACAGATCATAGAATCATAGAAGCCCTCCAGTACAGAAGGAGGCCATTCAGCCCATTGAGTCTGTACTGACCATAATCTCACCCAGGCCCTATTCCCATAACCCCACATGTTTAACATGCTAATCCACCTGACACTAGGGTCAATGTGGCACAGCCATTCAACCTAACCCACACATCTTTGGACAGTGGGAGGAAACCAGAGGACCAGGAGGAAACCCACACAGATACGGGGAGAAAGTGCAAACTCCACATAGACACAATAAATAGTCTCACAACACCGGGTTAAAGTCCAATGGGTTTATTTGATAGCACGAGCTTTTGGAATGCTGCTCCTTCATCAGGTGAGTCTCTTAATCTGGTATTATGAGACTATTTACTGTGCCAACCCCAGTCCAACGCCAGCAATTCCACATCATATCCACACAGACAGTGACCCAAGGCTGGAATAGAACCTGGGTCCTTGGCACTGTGAGGTAGAAGTGCTAACCGCTGTGCCACCATGCATCATTTTATGACTATTCAGCTCTGTCTATAGCATGTTCCTTCCACTGCTTAGTGTGCTCAGTAATCCTGTGTTGTAGCTTCACAAAGGTCGGCACCTCATTTAGAGTAACACCTGCTTGGTGTTACTCCTAGCTTGCCCACCTGCACTCCTCCTTGAGCCAAGGTTGGTCCTCTGGCTTGACGGTAATATAGAGTGAGGAGCGTGCTGGGCCTGGGACAACAGACATCAGATGAATACTATTCTGACAGCCCACAACACCTCATGGATGCTCGGTTCTGAGCTTCTAGATCAGTTCTGAATCTATTCCATTTCGCACGGTGGTAGTGCCATTCAATACAATGGATGGTATCCTCAGTATGAAGACAAGACTTCACCCAAGCAAGGACTGTTTGGTGGTTACTTTTACCAATACTGCAATGGACAAGTGCATTTGCAGTTGGTAATTCACACTTATCTGCAATCAGCTTGCTAAAGTGTGCTGAGTGCAAATGCTATTGGCAGGAGCTGCTTTAATGAAATGCAAATTAATCCACAGATTGAAACAATGATATATGGTAATATATTCCAAGTTCCACTTAGAACAATAATGATAACACACAGTTTGAGCCACCTCAAAGCAGGATCTCAGAGTTTCCGCAGTTCACTTAATGCACGGAAATCATTTATAAAAACTATAACTATCCAAGTTCCCACAGTGGTGTATCGAGTAATTACACCACCTCAGTGTGACAATCAGTCATGTTTGAGGAAGCGTTTTCTGATGTTGTGCTTTTGGCTGAGTTTTCAGTGCAGGTTTCAGGGCTGCCCAGTGAGCGTGCAATGTCAGAAAACATCCCGAACGCAAAGGACGCGGTTACCAGCTTCCCTCCCTGACGTTCTCTGTTACACTACGCACAGGGGAGAGTGGCGAGCCTCTCATCACTGGCTTCTGACTGCTGAAGAAAGGAAAGAGAGAAAAATAGCTTAAAGGAAATATTAAACCAGTGGGGGAGCTTTCGAGTCAGAAGGTTGTAGCTCACCTCCCACCCCCGGCCCTCGCCACCCTCCCCCTTCCCGCCCTTCCTCTGGAGAGTTGACCTGCAATCTAAGTTGACAGTCCTGCGCAGTGATGACTTACAGGGTATTGCAAGGCCTGGATAGAGTGGAGGTCAAGAGGATGCTTCCACTAGTAGGAAAAACTAGAACCAGAGGGCACAACCTCAGGCTAAAGGGACGATCCTTCAAAACAGAGATCAGGAGGAATTTCTTCAGCCAGACAATGATGAATCTGTGGAACCCTTTGCCACAGAAGGTTGTGGAGACCAGGTCATTGAGTGTCTTTAAGACAGAAATAGATAGATTCTTGATGAGTAACGGGTCAGTGCTTATGGGGAAAAGGTAGGAGAATGGGATGAGAAAAATATCAACCATGATTGAATGGCAGAGCAGACTCGAGGGGCTGAGTGGCCTAATTCTCCTAAATCTTATGGTCTTATGGCCTAACTGTGGGAGGACTGCCCTGTCAGTTTTTCAGATGAGATGTAAGACCCTCTTGCTCACGGATAGAAATAGAAACTAGAAGCAGGAGTTGGCCATTCGATCCTTTCATTCTGCTCCGCCATTTATTTTGATCATGGCTGATCACCAAATTCAATATCCTATCCCCCCTTCCCTCTGTTTCCCTTGAGCTCCAAGAACGATATCTAATTTTTTGATATCACACATGAATCATCGTTTGCACGCAGATCAGAGGAACACCCCTTGCTGTTCTGGCAATCATTTATCCTTCAAAGTTTGTTTTATAGTGTCACAAGTAGGTTTACATTAATACTGCAATGAAGTTACTGTGAAAATGCCCTAGCCACCACACTCCGGCACCTATTCGGGTACACTGAGGGAGAATTTAGCACGGCCAATCAACCTAACCAGCACGTCTTTCGGACTGTGGGAGGAAACCAGAGCACATAGAGGAAACCCATGCAGAGACAGGGAGAATGTGCAAATTCCACACACACTGTGACCCAAGCCAGGAATTGAACCCACGTCCCTGGTGCCATGAGGTAGCAGTGCTAACCACTGTGCCACTGTGCTGCCCTCCAATCTATGCTTAAAAATGGATTGATTACCTGGCCATTGACCTTATCGCTGTTAGTGCGATCTGACTGTGTGAAAATCGGCTGCTGTGTTTCTTGCACACAGACGGCAGTGATTACGCTTCCAAACAATGTCAAATTGACTGTAAGGCACCTTGGGGCTTTAAATGCAAGTCTTTGATTTCTTTCTGTTCCCTGCTTTACACTCACAGCATCTTTGGCAACCAACTAAGTCCGTGGATCAGTTTCCTACTCCTCCCCCATTGTGCCATTTGGTTGACCAGCTCCAGCACTGGAATCTGAATAGATTTCCTGATGAGCTGCTATTGAGCTTGTTGGTAAATGGCTCAGAATCTTCATGTTTCTACACAGGCAGCTGAAGTTCGGCTAAGTGTCCCTCGGCAGAGAATGACTCACCCTTTTCGACAAGTCTTTCTAATAATAGCTGAGTCATGCAGCATATAGTGGTAATAAAGTAGTCATTAACACTAATAACATGGTCACCTCAATCACTCCGTGACCTGAATTAGTACTGACTGTGATAAATAAATCGAGGTCGATCACAATTGCTGCAGCTAATGCTTCACAGTTTCGTCAGTTCTAGCCTTTTGTACTTCCGCTGTTTTAAATGCTACATCATTGGTGTCCATAATTTTAACGTAGAAGCATGGAAACATAAAGATAGGAGCAGGAGGAGGCCATTTGGCTCAGCCATTATCGGGATCATGGCTGATCATCCAACTCACTGACAGATCAGCGCCGGCACAGTGGCCCGTTCAGAGCTATGCTGCCGGCCTATCAGACAGGAATAGGCCCTGTCCCCTGATTTTCAGACTGAGTCTCCTTGAGGCACTCTACGGTGCACAGAGTGTGGAAGATTCTCTCTGAAAAATCACGCTAAAACAATCAACGGCAGTTACTCCAGGTTTCACGCGAATTCGGAACTTTGGCAAGAATTGCCCCCAACGTCTCTCCTTTTTTGATCCACGTGATGAGAATGAGGGATAGCGAGAGAGAGAGAGAGATGTCTTTGGGCGAGTTATATCCACAGAGCTCTTTGTTATTACTGTACACCAGAAAAGCCAGTTCCAATTTCTGTCTGTATAATGGTTCTGGACAGAGTGAGCAGAAGCTATGGGTCTCTGTGCGAACAGTGAATTGTGGATTCATTTGGAGGTGTGAGAGAGGTCAGGTGCTTCATGGAGACTGCAGAGATTTTGCTTCAACCATCAGTGTAAATGTCTCAGACAGCATGGGTAAAGGCAGGCTCCCTCTTCCACATACAAATGGAGCAAATCATTATTCTAGTTTGCCCGTTTCTTGTTTTTATTTTCTTATCCTGATACATCTTAAATACTACATGACCATTCATTTTTGGCCTTGTCATTGTTTTTTTTTGTGGTCCATTCTTCTGAGCAGAGCTTTTTTTTTGGACATTGCAGTTTATTCTGCATTTAACAATTCATAAATGAGACACAGCAGCAGGACATGGAACATAATAAACTAGTGATTTTCTGTCACATGTGGACAAATAAGTGTCATTTCTTCATGGTGTCAATACATTTTTCACGTGCTTCTCTGCTGTTGATGGCAAATTTGTCCTCATTGGAGCAAATAAGTATCTGGATAAGGATATTGTTCTTTGCTTTGTTCCCTGTATGAGTTTTTAAGGGGACAAAAAATTCTCGTAAAAATGATAATGTGAGAAGCAGCTGTGATGGAATAATTAAAAGATTCATCGAGAGAAGGGGACTTCATAGAATCAGACAGTGCAGAAGAGGCCTTTTGGCCCATTGAGTCTGCACCGACACACAAAATAGTCAATTAGATTTGCTGTTTTTAGCAGCCCACCATTTTGTTTTTGATTTAATTAATTCTTCATTGGAAGTGCATTACTTATTTAGAAATTGACATCATCACTGGAGAGTAACATCCATCAGAGGTTATTGGAATTGGAATTTAGATGAAAATAAAGACATTTTTGGTAATTACTTGACACCGTATCCTTCAATATTCTATGCCACCCTGCAGTCACCTCTGTAATGGCTATCAGATCGTACTTATCAATTCCTATTAGCGCTATTAGTTCATTTGATTTTTTGATTTGATTTGATTTTATTATTGTCACATTTATTGGTATATAGTTAAAAGTATTATTTCTTGCACCTCGTACAGATAAAGCATACCGTTCATGGACAAGGAAAGGAGAGGGTGCACAATGTAGTGTACAGTCATAGCTAGGATATGGAGAAGGATCAACTTAATGCGAGATAGGTCCATTCAAAAGTCTGACAGCAGCAGGGAAGAAGCTGTTCTTGAGTCGGTTGCAACATGACCTCAGACTTCTGTATCTTTTTCCCAATGGAAGAAGGTGGAAGAGAGTATGTCCAGGATGTGTGGGTCCTTAATTATGCTGAGTGCTTTTCAAGACTTCCTGTCTGTGTGGAGTTTGCACATTCTCCTTGTGCCTGCATGGGTTTCCCCCGGCTGCTTCGGTTTCCTCCCACAGTCTAAAGATGTGCAGGTTAGGTTGATTGGCCAGGCTAAAAATTGCCCCTTAGTGTCCTGAGATGTGTAGGTTAGAGGGATTAGTGGGTGATATATTTAGGGATATGGGAGTAGAGCCTGGGTGGGATTGTGGTCGGTGCAGACTCAATGGGCCAAATGGCCTCTTTCTGTACTGTAGGGTTTCTATGATTTCTAAGATCTTCCGGTCTGCGGGTCATCAGGGATTGGAGTTACAACCCAAGATGTTAGGAACCTGTGGAAGTCCCAACGCAATGACCTCAATGAGAATTGCCTGGGAGGTTTCAAGTTTCGCAAGCAATTCGCCTGCTCTCTGGGACCCTCTGACAATGTCTCAGACTCCAAACAATTGTCAAAGACTTCAGATAGTTCCATCGGACTCCCCTGAAAAGGAAACTGGACAGAAGAATCCTCATTTCTGGATCACTACAGAACTAACTCCCTTCCCTTAACTCACACCCGATCAACCGACTAACACCCCAACCTGACCTAACTAACCCCCCAATCAACCGACTAATACCTGACCCAACCTAACTAACCCCGCCATCAACCGACTAACACCCTGACCTGACCTATTGAACTCCACCGATCAACCGATTAACATCCCGACCCAATCTAACAAACCCCCTGATCAACCAACTAACACCTCAACCTGACCTACCTAACCCCCCAGTCAACAGACTAACACCAGACCCGAGCTAACTAACCTCCCGATCAACCAACTAACACCAGACCCGACCTAACTAACCCCCCCCAATCAACTGACTAACACCCTGACCTGATCTAACTAACCTCCCGATCAACCGACTAACACCCCGACCCAACCTAACTAACTCTTCCGACCAACCAACTAACACCCCAACCTGATGTGACAAGCCCCTCCTAAACATATTTAGAACATAGAACATTACAGCGCAGAACAGGCCCTTCGGCCCACGATGTTGCGCCGACCAGTTAAAAAGCAATGACCCTCTAACCTAAACCAAACCCTTTCCATCCATTTGTCAGGCTTTTTCCTCAGTTAAATTATTACAACAATCTTTTGGGGAATTTTCCTCAGCATATTTACTATCCTGTGAGAAACCTTCTAATCCTTAGTCTTATTTGTGGTTTGTCAATAACGTTCTTGCATTTTAACCTCCAGCACTGTAATCACAGGCTATGATTAAAATGCTACACACACCTAAGTTATCCCCACACACGAAATCTGTTTACCAATGATTTATTCGAGGCCAGAGTAACCTATTTAATTCATAATCAAAATATCCTGAGAAGAATCCTAGTGCTTGATTGGTCTTGTTGATAGATACCAAATGAACAATTGATTATCAAACTGAAACCTTCTATTCTCACACCTTCCTCAATAGGTGCAGCTGTTTTGTTGGATTCCAGTGAAGCATCTTGGAATATTTTACTCTGTTAAACGTAAAGCTCACCAACACCTTTACTTCCTCAGGAGGCTAAGGAAATTCGGCATGTTGTCTGCAACTCTCACCAATTTCTAAAGATACACCATAGAAAGCTTCCTTTCTGGTGTATCACAGCTTGGTATGGCTCCTGCTCTGACCAATTCGACAAGAAATTACAAAGAAGCCCAGTACATCTTGCAAATCAGCCTCCCATCCATTGTGTCTGTCTACACTTCTACAGTGGCGGCATGTAATTAACAATGTTGCCTCACAGTGCCAGGGACCCAGGTTCAATTCCCAGCTTGTGGAGTTTACACATTCTCCCATGTCTCTGCAGGTTTCCTCTGGGTGCTCCGGTTTCCTCCCAAAGTCCGATAGATGTGCTGGTTAGGTAGATTGGCCGTGCTAAGTTCTCCCTCAGTGTACCCGAACAGGTGTCGGAGTGTGTGGCGACTAGGGAATATTCACAGTAACTTCATTGCAGTGTTGATGTAAGTCTACTTTTGACAATAAAAAAAACTTTAAACTAAACTTCAAAGAACAAAGAACAAAATCAGCCCGGGAAACAGGCCCTTCGGCCCAACGAGTCCATGTCGCCATCTCAACACCACCAGTCCCCCTCTCCACCCATGACCCCTGTCTAATGTTTTATGGCCATCCAGATTGAGGGAAACTGATTTAGGGACAATTTATTCCTGCCAATCAGCCTAACAGCACATCTTTGGGGTGTGG
Organism: Carcharhinus amblyrhynchos; assembly: GCF_965287045.1. Lineage (NCBI taxonomy): Eukaryota > Metazoa > Chordata > Chondrichthyes > Carcharhiniformes > Carcharhinidae > Carcharhinus > Carcharhinus amblyrhynchos. The sequence goes on from NC_137325.1 coordinate 130,523,402, forward strand.
GAGGAAACCGGAGCACCCGGAGAAAACCCACGCAAGCACGGGGAGAATGCGCAAACTCCCACAGACACCGGCCCAAATCCATGTGTCTGCACAGCAATCAGCGATAGTCACTGAGCTGTTGTCTTGCCCAGTATCTTGTCCAGTTTAGGCACACACTAACGACATGAAGCACTAGGTCAATCTCGAACAACTAAGAGCAGCCCCAGTACGACCCATCGCGTGTAAGCCCCTCGTTGGACACGAGGTGGACCGACTTAAAACCTGTGAATGAAAAGAGAAAAACCTTATTATCATACCATTACCATCATTTACATTACCAGGGACGCCCCAATGCTAATGACCCTTATTTAAAACAATCTCCTATATCCACCCATCTCCAACCCAGTCATGTGCCTGTCTAAGTTACTCTTAAATGACTCTAGCGTGTTTGCCTCCACCACCTTGCTTGGCAGAGCATTCCATACCCCCACTACCCTCTGTGTGAAAAACCTCCCTCTAATATCTGTGTTGTACCTCTCTCCCAACACCTTAAGTCCATGGCCCCTTGTCCTACGTGTCTCTATCATAGGAAATAGCTTACCTCTGTTTACTCTATCTCTACCCTTCATAATCTCATATACCTCTATTAGATCCCCCCTCAGTCGGCGTCTTTCAAGGGAAAAGAGCCCCAATTTCTTCAATCTTTCCTCATACCCCAGTCCTTCCATACCAGGCAACATCCTGGTAAACCTCCTCTGCACTCTCTCCAGAGTCTCCACGTCCTTCCGGTAGTAAGGCGACCAGAACTGGACGCAGTACTCCAAATGCGGCCTAACCAACGTTCTGTACAACTGCAACATTAGACTCCAGCTCTTATATTCTATACCCCTACCTATAAAGGCTAACATACCATAGGCTTTCTTCACCACACTCTCCACTTGCACTGCCACCTTCAAAGACTTATGCACTTGCACCCCCAGGTCTCACTGCGACTCTATACTCCTTACGGGCTTACCCTTTACCATATAACTCCCCCCTACATTATTCCGGCCAAAATGCATCACCTCACATTTATCCGGATTAAACTCCATTTGCCATGTATCTGCCCAATCAACCAGCCTATCAATATCCCGCTGTATTGCCAGACACTGCTCCTCACTGCCCGCCAATCCAGCCATCTTGGTGTCATCAGCAAATTTGCTGATCACACCACCTACTCCCTCTTCCAAATCATTTATATACACTACAAAGAGAAGAGGTCCCAGTACTGAGCCCTGCGGCACACCACTAGTGACAGACCTCCAGCTAGAAAAAGACCCCTCCACTACTACTCTCTGACTCCTCTTTGCAAGCCAGTTCTCTACCCATCTAGATACCTGACCACATATCCCATGAGCTTTAATCTTCTGTACCAACCTACCATGAGGGACTTTGTCAAATGCCTTACTGAAATCCATATAGATGACATCAACTTCCTGCCGCTTCGGAAAAGCAGTCAGCATAATCAAGACCCCATGCACTCCACAACATATTCTCTTCCATCTTCTTCCATTGGGAAAAAGATACAGAAGTTTGAAAACACATACCAGCTGACTCAAGAACAGCTTCTTCCCTGCTGCCATCAGGCTTTTGAATGGTCTTAACTACATTAAGCTGATCCTTCTCTTCACCCATCGATAACTGCAACACTATATTCTGCGCTGTCTCCTTTCCTTCTCCTCAAGGTACTCAATGAACGGTATGTTTTATCTGTAACAGCTTGCAAGAAACAATACTTTTCACTGTATCCCAGTGCGTGTGACAATAATGAATCAATTCAAATTCAATTCAAGATGTTACTGCTAAAAGCAGAGAGATTCTACCAAAGCCTTTTGCCTTGCACTCATCAGAGCTTCTTGCAAGATAAACTACTGGTAAATGGAACAACAATTTATACTGCATGAGAAGAGACAAAGTACAGTCTGTACTCAACTAGCCCATGTTTGCAAAACTTGAAACATACTGGGGGTGATTTTATGACCCCGGCTGCTCTGGGACAGATCTCACTTGGGCTGGGTGGAGAATCACAGAGGAGGAGCCTAGCATGCTTAGCACATGTGAGAATCCCGTTTGGGGTTCCATTGCACCCAGACATAATTTTGTTCTAGCCCAGTGAGGGCGAGAGCCAGATTAGCATAGTTAAATATTCATTTAAATATGCTCAGTCAGTTTCAAGCCAGATTCTCCCTGCTCCCGGGATTCTCCAACCCTCGGACACAATGGGAACCCAGCACGAATCACTACTGATTTCCACAAACAGAGGCCAAGCATGATGGCCAAGGCTGGAGGGGCTGTGGAGGCCATTGAAACCCCCAGACTGTTAGGGACATGGCTGGTCAGTGCCCTGGCAATACAATCTGGCAGTGCCCCCAGCACCTTGGCAGCACCAATCTGCCACATTGGCGCTGCCGGGTTGCCGGGAACAGTGCCGAGGCGGGGAGAGGGGGGGCTCTGGAATTTGGTCTGAGGGAGTGGGGCAAGAAGGGGACATTAAGGGGAACAAAGCATGAAGAGGGCGGGACAGAAGGTGGATCAAGTGGGGAGTTGCACTGCCTCGATGCCAGTGATCTTTGGGGTGGGTAAGAGGAGGTGAGGTTAGTGATCTAGGTTGTCATGGGGACTGGGATTCATGCCTTCAAAGAGGGGGAGGTCCCGATGTCCGTGGACAGAGGGAAGGAGAGGGGCCATGAATGTCACTTTGAGATTGAGGCACCCTTTAAAATCAGACCTTCAATCTCTGTGAGGCCGGGCTTGCTGACATATTTAGGTCCCGCCCCTCTCAGAACTGGTGCAAAACTCACACCTCTTCCAAAAAATGACACAAATCACACTGGTTTTCTCACCTGAAATAACACTTTGGGAAAATTCCATCCAGCATCAAGCATTAGATATAATTCCGCGATTGGGCAACACTTGCTGAACAATCCTGATTATGCCAAGAATTGCACTGAAAACCAATTTAAGATTATGAGTCAGGCTTGCATTTTGACTAGAAGCTGCATATATTCTGTCTGCAAAGGACTCTGACTTTGCAGACAGAAAAAGCATCCATGCATTGCGCATTTTTCAGCTAAATCTTGGGAGATAACCATTCCCTTGTCCATTCCCCTTGGCAAAACCTTGACCAATTGGGGTCGATATTCCTGGTTTGAATTTGTACCAAAATTAGTCAGTTAGCTATTCCCTGCTGCATTTTCAATGGCAATGTCTCTATCAACCAGAGTCCATATGCCAAACAATCAGCACTCTCATCTCATGCAGTATAAATTGTTATTCCCTTTAGTGTTGGTAATCTTGCCAACTGGCCTAATGAGTGCAAGACATAAAAGTTCAAAAGCCTGTTTCTTTTTTCAGCCATTCTCAAGTTCTGCACTACCAAATGACCACAAGTTGTTATTGTTTCCTCTTCCACTATGCATTATCTTGCATTTATCTACATTAATGATGGTGGCCAACATGATAGCACAGTGATTAACACTGCTGCTTCACAGAACCAGGGACCCAGGTTTGATTCCCAGCCTGGGTCACTATCTGTGCGGAATCTGCACATTCTCTCCATGTCTGCATGGGTTTCCTGCAGGTGCTCCAGTTTCCTCCCATAGTCCGAAAGACATGCTGGTTAGATGCATTGGCAATGCTAAATTCTCCCTCAATGTACCCAAACAGGTGCCAGAATGTGGCGACTAGGAGATTTTTACAGTAATTTCACTGCAGTGTTAATGCAAACCTACTTGTGACACTAGTAAATAAACTTTAAAATACTGATGAGGCATTGGGGATGTTAGTTCTGATCTTCAAGCTGGCTAATGGCATTTAAATCAACACTTTGCAGTAATTATCAAGTTCCTGCTTGCTCTGGTTTGGAACCTGATTGGGGCCAGCAGTGTGGGCTGGATGAACCAGACGTGCTTTGACGCCCAGTGGCAATCCCATTTTAGCCCTGCACCTGATTTGCTGTGCCATCAGGATTCCCATTAGTGGTGAATGGGGCCGGTGAATCCTCCTGTAAATTGCTGACCAGTTGCTGTAGTAAGATAGGTAGCACATGAAAAGACAATGGTTGTTAAAACTGTAGCCATTGCACAGGAGAAATGTGCTCTCTCAGACATACTGAGAAAGGGCAATAATGTTCAAGATATGTCAGTGATTATTTGAGTGCTCAGGAAGGAAGTCAGACCGTTGGAATTTCTGGATGTTTTGCTTCAAAGGCAGAAGTGTTCCCTTACTCATCTTACAAAATAAGTAAACAAATTAAAATTTGGGGAGATGCGGAGGCTTATCAATCATTGGGTGGTGATTGATGATACAATTTGATTTAGTTTGAATTGATTTATTATTGTCACATGTACTGTTCACTGTGAAAAGTATTGTTTCTTGCTCACTATATAGACAAAGCATACCATACCTGGAGAAAGAAAAGAGAGAGTACAGGATGTGGTGTTACAGTCATAGATAGGATGATAGTAACTTTGATTTGATTTATTATTGTTACATGCATTAATATACAGTGAAAAGTATTGTTTCTTGTGTGCTATACAGACAAAGCATACTGTACATAGGGAAGGAAAGGAGAGAGTGCAGAATGTAATATTACAGTCATAGCTAGGGTGTAGAGAAAGATCAACTTAGTGTGATATAGGTCTATTCAAAAGTCTGATGGCAGCAGGGAAGAAGCTGTTCTTGAGTCGGTTGGCATGGGATCTCAGACTTTTGTACCTTTTTCCCAACGGAAGAAGGTGGAAGAGAGTATGTCCAGGGTGAGTGAGGTCCTTGATTATGCTGGCTGTTTTCCGAGGCAGTGGGAAGTGTAGATAGTGTCAATCAATGGGAGGCTGTTTTGGGTGATGTAGTTATTGCAGTCTTGGATCGAGCAGGAGCCATACCAAGCTGTGATGCTTTCTATGGTGCAGATGTTGGTGAGAGCTGTAGTGAACATACCAAATTTCCTTAGTCTCCTGAGAAAGTAGAGGTATTGGTGGGCTTTTATAACTATATAGAAGGACCAGGACATGTTGTTGGTGATCTCAACACCTTGAAACCTGAAGCACTTGAAAACTTAATAACTTGAATACAATTTGTATTCCAGAAAGTTTTATGAAGAGAAATATATTAATAAGGGATATTAATGGAAGAAATGGGCCTTATTCATTGTGTAAAGTTAATTTAAGAAGTAATTTTGTAAATTGAATTGCTACAGTGGGAATTATTGCTAAATTGCCAATTGAAGGGATATATTTCATCCTAGGTAATGATTTTATCTGTGGAAACAGTAACGCTATAACAACTGTATTGCAGCAGGCAGTTGATCATGTTCATCTTAACAGACTTTTGAAAACCACTGTGGAGAAAAATTATAGACACTTATTGCAGATAATAAGCAATTGAAGGTGAATCTGATGAACCCAGAAAATCAAGAGAATTGGTTAGAACAATTGAAAATCAGTCATGGGAAAGTGAAACTCTTCACTGAGGACTTGAACTGTCTAAAGAATAAACTTGAAAAAGCAGCCTTAGCGAAGGTTGATTTTGAATTAAATCTTGGTGAACTTCAAGCATCAGGAGGACTTTTGAAGGAATTGCTGGTAAATCTGTGCTGATACTGTGCCTTTAAGAAATGTATTTTAATCGTGTTTCTCTGCAGGATGTTTCTAGCAGTCCCTAGCATTATACCAAAGCCATTTTTTCTACAACGGGTATCCTCTATTGTTACTGAAGCAGTATAATTGATACCATGTTTGTTTTAATCTAATGCAGTGTTTTGTTGTTTAAGTTTTCCTCTGGCATTGCAGAGTAGAGCTTGATTGGGGTGATTGACAAGTCAGAAGACATGATTGGAGACAGCTGGGATTCTGCAGAGAATTCCAGTTTACTTGTTATTCCAGATGCTGTTTGGAGTTGAAAAAAAGAGCAGTGTCTCTTTTTTCCACCTCCCTGGAGTTGAAGATTCTGCTGTCTCAGTGTTGCTGTTTTGGAAGCTGCAGAGAGAGAGGTATCCTTTTCTGTATCTGAAATCTGAAGGCTGGAAGCTGCCAATGGTACTTCTGTCTTTTGCTGCCTTGAGGATATATTCTTCTCTGAAAACTGCTGTTTGGATTTCTGTCCATTGATGTTAAAAATCTAGTCTCATGCAAGCATACTTGTTCTAGTGGTAACTAATTCTGAAGAAGGGTGTATGTTTATGGGGTATTGCTTTAAATTGGAACAACAGAGATAGCTAGCTGTTAAGAATTATACTGTGTCATGTTTAGGTGTTGTAATTGGTAAAAGTTATGTTAATTCTTTTGTTATATTTTAAATGTGTTCTTAAATAAACGTTGTTTGATAAAAGCATCCTAGTGGGCCACCTGAATCATACCTAGAGTGAAACACCTTATGCTCACCAATGCCAAAACTTAGGCTAACTTTGCAAAACACCTATGAATTTTCAGCCTGGGCCTTAACAATCAGAATAACTGGTTGAATGGACAATTAAAAAGCAAAACTAACAAACTGTTGAAACTTCATTGTGAAAATAACAATCAGATTCTTGAACTTGGAAGCAAAATAAGAAAAAGTGAAGAAGATGGATTTCATGGAGTGTTGCAATTGTAAAATTATTCCTGTCAATAAGAACTCTTTGCCAAACAATGGTCCAGATGAAGAACTGATGCGAGTAATATCACTGATATATCAAAGTTGGTAATGGTCCGTTAAAAAAAACAACTGAGGTACCTGCAAAATTGTGAATCAAGAGTTGACAGGGAGAAGAACTGAAATTGCAAAATAATCTTTCTGGGTTAATGCGCAGTGACTTTAATTCAAAACATCTTGTTGGTAATACTACACCAGATGTAGTAGATGGAATAAAGGCAAGTGGACAGAGAATTGGACTGAGATAGTTCAGAAATTGTACAAAAAAAAATTAAAGGGTTAGAACGAATAATAAAAGTCTAGAGGGAGAAAGTGATGGAAAATAAGTCACTGAAATGGAAGTGGAAGAAACAACAGGATCACAAGAAAGTTAAAAGATCAAACAGAGCATGAATACAACCAATTTAAGTGAACCGAAGAAGCATCTTAACAACATCTTCCAAACAATTAAAAGCGATTTTGCTAGATGAAATTACATGTTAATGCACAACAATGACATTTTGATTTTGTTAAATTGAAATGACAAGTTTGCATATGTTACTTTGGAAAGTAGATTTGAAAATGGAACAATGCCTGCAAGTAATGAAAAGCTCTGTAAAGTTAAACTTTTTTTTATTAGTGTCACAAGTAGGCTTACATTAACACTGCAATGAAGTTACTGTGAAAATCCCCTAGTCACCACACTCCAGCACCTGTTCGGGTACACTGAGGGAGAATTTAGCATGACCAGTGCACCTAACCAGCACGTCTTTCGGACTGTGGTTAGGAAACTGGAGCACCTGGAGGAAACCCACGCAGACATGGGGAGAGGATGCAGACTCTGCACAGACAGTAAACCGAGCTGGGAATCGAACCCAGGTCCTTGATGCTGTGAGGCAGCAGTGCTAATCACTGTGTGCCACCGTGCCACCCTTAAATGAAATATTCTTTTTGGAGTTAAAAACTGGAAACCAGAGGAGAAAGAATCACAAGACTTGAGTTATGATAATGCTATCTTGTTATCATCATTTTATTTAAATCATTGTAATTGTTCAATATGACACCTGTAATTACAAAATAAGAGAAGTTTATGGGTATGATGTAAGAAGTTACATTGATAGATATTTGTGATGTTGAGTTTGTGTGAAGTGGATCTTTCAACAGTGTAAAGAAATCGTCATGGTTATAAAGATTTCTTTCTTTCAAAAAAGGCAGCGGGGTGTGAGGAAAGAGAGGTCGGTTTAGGTCACCTATATTTGTATTACTGAATATAAGTGATAAGGTATAGATTTAAATAGGTTTGGTTGAGCGTTTTTATGGAGGAGAGGGTACAACCTGGTTTTCGTTAAAACAGTTTTTCTATTGTGCTGAGAAAGCTCCTGATGTATAAAGTCAATACAGGCTTGTGGAAAGACTGAAATGCTACTTAGCAACCAGGGGCTACTATTAGGGAAGAGCTTTTTGTGTATAGTTTTATCTGGAAGACAGCGCAGAAATAGCTTCACAGCTAGAGAAGGAATATCTCTCACAACTATGCTGGAAGGAAAACCATATACTGGAGTAAGGGGCAAGAAGGCAAGTATCAGAAACCTAAAGAACAGTTAGTTAGGGAAACTAGAGAAATGAAGATAAGATTTCAGGAATTCTAAAGTTAAAGAAAAAAGGTAAAATTTATTTATTAGTCACAAGTAGGCTTACATTAACACTGAAATGAAATTTACTGTGAAAATCCCCTCGTCGCCACATTCCGGCACCTGTTCGGGTACATGGAGGGAGAAGTTAGCATGGCCAATACATCTTTGGACAGTGGGAGAAAACCGGAGCACCTAGAGGAAACCCATGCAGACACAGGGAGAAATTCCACATAAACAACGACCAAACTGAGAATCAGACCCAGGTCCCTGGCATTATGAGGCAGCAGGGCAAAGCACTGTGCCACCATGCTGTCCAAAAACAGAGGAAATCAGGTGCGTAGGATGGGAAACCCCATTGACAGTTGCAAGATCAATGGCAGGCTGCCTCTACTGCCACAAAACATGGGCGGGGGGGGGTGTGGCGGGGGAAGGGGGGCAGCGTGGGGGGTGGGCAGGGGCACAGAAACTTCTGCCCTCAGAGACAGCTGAGATGAAGGTGGTTAGTGAAAAGTCACAGAGATATCTGACATCATTTTAAGACTTGTGGTATCTTACTACAGCTGATGAAGTGATAATTGAAGTAATTGTTCAGCAATTGGTGGCTAGTTCTCAAAGCTTGTGTAAAAAAATACTGAAGGAAGAGTTGGAATGCCTGGAGGTAAATCCTTGCTAAAACAGTAGAAGCAAAGCCTTGCTTTGAAATGATAGTTGGAAAACCTAGAGGCAGATCCTTGTTAAAAACAGCTGTTGGAAAGTATTGTTTGAAAAAGATTTTAAAGCATATCTTTTAAGAATGGAATTTGGGAACACTCATGTGACAATTATCTGAGGGGAATTTGAGGAGAAATCCTCAGCTGATCAATTGAGTGGCATCTGCCACTTGGTTTCTGAGTGGGGTGTTCTCTGACCACAGTGGGCCTATTGGGTTACAGGGATTGTGTGCAATTGAAAACCTTGTAGCATGAGATATATTTTATGGCTTGTGCTATGCTTGAAATCTGTGTACATTCGCGATGATAGGTTAAAGTGAAGGAGTATTGTATTGTAGTCAAACCTGTCATGCATAATAAATGTTATTTTGTTGTTAAAAGCTAAGTGATATTCCTGTGACTCTGTTCCTCCATGTTTTCTACAAAAAAGTTACAGGGTGAGATTCTCTGGTCTTCCAGCCGCGTGTTTCCCGCCAGCGAGAGGTGGCGCATTGTTTGCTAGCGACATGATTCTCTGGTCCCGCTGCTGTTGATGGAAATTCCCATTGATGTTACCCCACACTGGTGGGAAACCTGTAGGGGGAGGGCGTGTGCTGCCAGTGGGACCGGAGAATCCCGCCGGCACAAATGGCTGGAGAATCCCGGCCAGGGTCCCATTCTGGGATATTCCTGTGCAGTAGTGGCAACAACTGGGATCATAACATAGGCTTGGTGAGTCCAATCGCCTCCTCCTGTCATGTAAGTTTCAATGATTCTATGATTAAATAGCACCTGCCATTCTATGATCCATCCCACTTGCTTTGTCATGACAATAACTAATATCCTTCAACTCCAAAGAGTGGTAGGGTTTTATAATTTAGTGTTAGAATAATATACCAATTTAGTTTTCATCTGCACTACTAATTGGTGAATGCGACATAAATGCTGAGGAATGTAGGATTTTCCCATTATTTTTCCTGTCAACATCAAGCCGCATTGGATCAGATGTAGTAGAGCAGCTTAAAGTAAATCTCTTTGCTCTGAAGCCCATCGATGACTGGAAGCCTCCCAACCATGTTGCACAATTGACTTAGAAAACAAAGATTGTTCATGTTATTCAGAACGGTATCTACTGTAAAGTATTTTTTGCTAAGGAAAGGTTATAGATGTGTAACCCTAAGTTTCTTGTCACTGACTGGCCTTCGATGGCAGAGGTATAGAGTACAAAAGTAGGGATATGATGATGAAACTGTGTAAGACACGGGTGAGGCCACAGCTGGAGTGTTGTGTGCAGTTCTGTTCATCATATAACTGTTCTGGGCAAAGTGCAGAGAAGGTTTACTAGAATGTTTCCAGGGCTGGAGAATTGTAGCCTCATGAAAAGATTGGAGAGGTGGAATTGTTTTCTTTGGAAGACTGAGGGGAATGACATGATGGAAGCATGCAAAATTGCGAGGGCTGGAGAGAGACAGTAGACAGGAGGAACCCATTTCCCTTGGCAGAGAGTTCAAAAACCAGGGGCCATAGATTCAAGCTAAGTGGCAGAAGAATTAAGAGGGGACATGAGGAAAAATCTTTTTATGCAGAGGGTGGTAGATGTCTGGAATTTGCTGCTCGAGTTGGTGGTGGAGGCAGAGACCCTAAACTCATTTAAAAAGTACCTGGATCTGCACCTTAAGTGCTGTAAGCTGTAGGGTTATGGGCCATGTACAGGGAGATGGGTTTAGAAAGGGTACCTGGGGCCTTTGGGTCAGCATGGGCAAGATAGGCTGGATGGCCCCCTTTCATGCTGCGTCATTTCTTTAGTGCTATGGTTTGATCCTGTTGAATTTATGCTTCATGCTGTCTATGGTTTTAATGTTCTTTCTGAATGGTGCTTAAAAATGCAAACATCATGGTATCTGTGGCCCAACCATTCCCTTCTACAAATTTATAAAAGCCTCTTTGCACTTGCACTTTATTCCTCTATTTACAAAACAAAACATGTTATTAGCATTTTTATGGCTTTATCCACCTGTAGGCTCTCTTTTTAAAACAAAATTTGCGCATTGTGGGCTTTGTTGTCTACGCCAGTATTTATTGCCCATCCCTTGAGAAGGTGGGGATGAGCTGCCATCTTGAACCACTGCAGTCCCTGACATGTTCCTGCAGTGCAATTGGCAGATGGTACACGCTATTGTCACTGTGCATCAATGGTGGAGGCGTAGCATTTTGTGGGAGGGGTAACAATCAAGCAATCTGAATGATTTTAAACTTCTTCAGTTTTGTTGGAGCTGCACCCATCCAAGTAAGTGGAAAATATTCCATCACATTCCTGACTTTTCCCTTATATATGGTGGAGAGACTTTGGAGAGTCAAGAGGTGAGTTACTCACTGTGGGATTCACAGCCTCTGACCCGCTCTTGTAACCATAGTATTCAGATGGCTGGTCCAGTTCAGTTTCTGGTCAATGGCAATCCGAAGGATGTGGGTAGTGGAAGATTCAGCAATGGCAATGCCATTGAATGTCAAGGAATGATGGTTACATCTTCTCTCGTTGGATATGGTCATTGCTTGACACTTATGGCATGAGTGTTACTTGCTACTTGTCGTACCAAGCCTGGATATTGTCTAGGTCTTTCTGCATTTGAACATGGACTGCTTCTGTATCTGAGGAGTCGTGAATCGTGCTGAATATTGTGCAAACATCAGTGAACATCTCTACTTCTGACCTTATGATGGAGGGAAGTTCATTAGTGAAGCAGCTGTCGATGATTGGACCGAGGACACTGCCCTGACGAATTCCTGCAGAGGTTTCCTGGAGCTCACCTCTAACCACAACCATCTTCCTTTTTGGTAGATATGACTCCAACCAACTGAGAGTTTTCCCCCGATTCCCAATGATTCTAGCGAGGACTCCTGATGCCACACTTAGTCAAATGCTGCTTTGATTTCAAAGGCTGTCACTTCCACCTCAACTCTGTGGTTCAGCTCTTTTGTCCATGTTTGCACCAAGGCTGTAATGAGGTCAGGAGCTGAATGACCCTGGCAGAACTCAAGCTGAATATCATCGAGCAGGTTATTGCAGAATAAGTGCCGCTTGATATCACTGTTGATGACCCCTTCCATCACTTTACTGATGATCAAGAGTAGACTGATGGGACGTTAATTGGCCAGATTAGATTTGTCCTGCTTTTTGTTTACAGGACATACCTGGACAATTTTCCACATTGCTGGATAAATGCCAGTGCTGTGGTTGTACTGCAACAGCTTGGCTAGGGGAGTGACAGGTTCTGGAGTGCATGTCTTCTGTTCTATTGCTGGAATATTGTCAGAGCCCGTAGCATTTGCAGTGTCCAGTGCCTTCAGCCGTTTTTTGATACAATGTGGAGTGAAACAAGATGACTGAAAACTGGCATCTGTGATGCCAGGGACCTCTGGAGGAGGGGATTATACGGGATGATACATTTGAGCCCACAGGACTCATCTTTGTTAAATGTGGTCATCTTCACTGACTGGGTGAAATTGGAGACCTGAGTATTTGTGAGTTTCACCGCTTCTGGGCCTTTCCATTGAGTTTAAATTTCCATTCTTTTTCATTTTACCTCTCAATATTCACCACTCCCACATCAAATTGCATTCTCCCCTGTCTTCCTGTTAGTCTAACCCAACAGTTTCCATAAATCATTTTGTTCTTTGCCTGATCATTTACTTTTGTGTCATGAGCAAATTTGAACATTACACCAAAGTTCAAATCATCCCCATATATTGAAAACAAATGATTTTATCACAGTCACCTGGGTGGATGTCATCCAACCCTCCGCTCATTCAAGCAGCAGGAATAACACGAAGGAACTATTTCTGGTCCATCAGCCAGAAGTTCATATGATATAGGAGCAGAATTAGGCTATTTAGCCCATCAAGTCCACTTCGCCATTTGATCATGGCTGATATGCTCCTCATTCCCATTTTCCTGCCCTCTCCCCATAACCCTTCAACACATTACCGATTAAAAGTCATAACTGCTCCTTAAATTTACTCACTGCCCCAGCATCCAGCGCACTTTGGGGCAGCGAATTGCACAGATTCACAACCCTTTGGGAGAAGTAGTTTCTCTTCAACTCTGTTTTAAATTTGCTTCACCTTAACCTAAGATTATGACCTCTTGTCCTAGAATGCCCCAGCAGTGGAAGCATCCACACCACGTCTGCTTTATCCATACCTTTTATCATCTTGTATACCTTGATTTGATCTCCCCTCATTCTTCTTAATTCCAGAGAGTATAGGCCTAAACTGTTCAATCTCTCTCCATACCTCAAACCCCTCATCTCTGGAATCAATCTAGTGAACCTCCTCTGAACTGCCTCCAATGCCTCTACATCTTTCCTCAAGTAAGGGGACCAGAACTGTGCACAAAACTCCAGGTACGGCCTTACCAATGCCTTATATAGTTGCAACAATACTTCCGTATCTTTATATTCTATTCTTTTATCTATAAATGCCAACATTCCATTTATTTTCTTTATTATCTGCTGTAGCCAATATTCTTTCATGCTGCCTTTTTCCTCTTACGCCACATGTCTGGATTTCACAATATGCTTCCGATGAGTCATCTTCTAAAAAACAATAAGCACTTAATCTACTGTGTGGCCTTTATATAATCAGTCACCTCTTCAAAAAAGAAATTTGTCAAAAAAGTTGTTGATCACCATTTGCCTTCAACAAATGCATGCTGACTGCTCCTGATTATTCCTTACATTTCTAAATGCTCACTTATTTGTGTTCTTGAATTATAGATGCTAACCGTGTTTCCACAATCCCGCAGACAATCTTTGTATCTAAATAGGATTGAAAGATTGAGCTATGAATGGCTGCTATCCTCCCTCTAACTTCCATCGTGAGCTTTCAGGACATGACATCGTGCAACTTGTCCACTTTATATTCTGCTAATTAATGAGAACTTTTCTACAATTACCTCTAACAATAATTCAGCATTCTCCTGCAGTATACCATTATTTATAAAAATGAATTATCTTTGCCATACCTCTATGCCAGACCCCACAATTACAGTTCCCCTTTCATCTCTAAGAACTCCTCCTTCTCTAAGTCTTTCGATAGGTTTGAAAAGTGTTTGTTAAAACACAACCATTTCTATCTGTGCTATCTGCTAGACTTCATGTAGCCATTTTAATCTCCATTTACACCACCCCACACAATTTCTGCATTCTTTTATAATTTTCTTAAATACTATCAGTGCTAGTTTCATCCTGAGCCTGATTTTTCAGTTTCAATTTAGTTTAAGTCTCCCTATTAACTCTTCACTTTTTGATGCCCTTCCTTTTAATCGCTTATCTCTTTTGTACTTTAAAATATCATAGTTGAACAGGGACTACATTTCAAAAATAGCTTATTGGCAGTAAAGTGTTTTGTGATGTCTGCTGCATGTAAAAGGCAATATAAAAGCAAACCTTTCTTTTTGGAAGGTTCTCCTTTCCGGATCCTGTTTCACACGCTGTGAATATCTAATTTCATATTCACGTATCTTAGAGGTAATTTTCAGGTTCTGGAGTTAAAGTGTTAAATCTAATATTAATGTAAAAATCTGATTGAGAAACTGAGGAGGAAACTTAAACAATTAATGACCCATCTTTGAGCTTTCAGTAGGGCAGGTGGTCGACATTTATTTCAAAAAGGGATTTAATTTAGTGATGTAGTTTTAACAAAGAACAAACAAAAATTCAGCACAGGAACAGGCCCTTCGGTCCTCCAAGCCTGTGCCAATCATGATGCTCTAACTAAACTAAAAAACAACCTTCTGCCCTTATTCAGTTTATTCCCCCATCCCTATTCACTGCTGTAACACTACATCCTGCACTCTCTCGTTTCCTTCTCTATAAGCAGTAAGTTTTGTCTGTATAGCGCACAAGAAACAGGACTTTTCACTATATGTTAATACATGTGACAATTTCCTGATCTAGTAAGCTAAAAGCAGCTTTGTAAGTAAGGAGGTTTCTTGGTGGAACCAGCAAGTATGGAGAAAAGAGCCATCAATTCTATTAGATATATAAATTAGTCATGTAGGTCCCAGATTTAAAGGGATTGCTTTTCAGCTAAAAGATAACAAGTTTACATTTCCCTTTGAAACATCCCAAATATGCTATGTTGCCATATAGATGGACTGAGAGGACTAGGCATGTTTCTTTATTTTAAATCAACTGTCTGTGTGCGTTTGCACACAGGAGCAGGCAGTTGACATTTCAGATTGGGAACAGACAGACATAGCTGCAACTTACCTCTTGTGTATTTTGCAGCATACTGAATCAAGAGAACAAAAGAGATAAATGTTAACCAGGCCTGCACATTAAGCAGAGAAAATACTAAGTTTATCATTCACCACATGGAAAGTGGATGGGAACTCTTGCTTAGCTTGGAAACAAGGTTTGTGACGGGAAAAGAGGCTGGAAGATTTTCCTAGCTTGGAGCTAAGGGAAGAAACCTACAATGACTCATCACAAAATAAAGCAGTTCAGCTTAGAACTGGGAAGGGAAATAAATCTGCCAGGACCCTAACACAAGAGAATAGAGCTATTGGAAACAAAAGGTGTTTTTATTTTTCTGTTCAAATTACTGTGCAGGAATTGTGATTGAATTTCTGTCTCAAACTGAAATGTTGCAGACTTTACAAGGCAGCTTGAAAAAATGGTTGGAGATGGCCCCACAAACGCAGACAACCTCCAAGAACCTGATAAATAACAAAAGACTTTCTGGGGGTGTGCCATAGTGGAAAAAAAGGGCTCAGTTCAGAATTATGCTCCATGTTCTATTATTCTCTAATGTATCTATGATTGTATTATTTGTACTTTTGATGCAAAGTAGAAATAATTACGTAGGACAGTGTTTATTTAGTGGTTCTTGCTTTATTTATTTTTATATGCACAGTAAAGGCATGGTGCAGTGGCACTTTGTCAGGCATTTAAAAATAATTTAAAACAATAATCAGTCATTCAGCCCTCACACTCCCCCACCCCATCTATGCCAACCCAAGCCACTTCACTCCCTCTACCTATACCAAACCCTCGTGTCCAATTCCCTATGTTCCTTTACCCACTCCATAATCCCTAAATACACACCATTGCAACATATGCTGCTGTACCCATCCCCATGGCCCTATATAGTTCTTTGGCAACTTAATGCCAACTTAATGCTAACCCATGTCACTCTACCAAGCATCCTTTGCCCGTATACCTACCATGACAATTTACCCAGTATACACCATGGGCAGACCTAAAGAAGCATTTGCGAGAAAATAAAGTTTGAAGTGTTTATTGCAGACTTAATTTAAAGAAAACGCTCTCATTCACCACTCATGTCAAGAACAGACAACATGCGAGGTCATGTCTGACCAACTTGACTGACTTTTTTGAAGAGGCGACTAGGTGTGTATATGAGTCCAATGCATTTGACATAGTCTTCTTGGACTTCAGCAAGGCTTTTGACAGGGTTTCACATGGGGAACTGATAGCAAAGGTAAGAGCCATAAGATCGAAAGAAATTTGGCGAATTGAATCCAGAATTGGCCGAGTAGCAGGAAGCAGATTGTGATGGTTGAGTGGTGTTTTTTCGACTGGAAGACGGTGTCCAGTGGGGTCCTGCAGGGATCAGTGTTGGGGGCCATGCTATTTGTGGTTTATATAAATTTTTTAGACTTTAATGTAGGAGGATTGATCAGTAAGTTTGGGGATGATACAAATATTAGTAGGGCAGTAAATAGTGAAGAAGATAGCCTTAGATTACAGGAGGATATAGATGGACTGATGAGATGGGCTGACCTGTAGCAAATGGAATTCAATCTGGTTAAATCTGAGGTGATGTACTTGGGCAGGACAAACAAGGCTAGGAAATACATGATGAATGACAGGACTCCAGGAAGCACCGAGGATCAGAGAGAGGTACCTTGGTGTATGTGTAGACCAATCCCTTAAAGATAGTAGGACAGGTGGATAAAGTGGTTAAGAAAGCATACAGTGTAATTGCCTTTACTATTTGAGGCATAGAGTTTAAGAATAAGGAGTTTGTGCTGGAACTATATGCAATGCTTAGAGTGTAATGGCCACAGCCAGAATACAGTGTGTAGTTCTGGAATCCACATTACAGGAGGAATGTGATAGCACTAGAAAGGGTGCAGAGGAGACTGACCAGGATGTTGCCTGAGCTGGGGAGTTTTAGTTACAAAGAGAGATTGGATAGACTAGACATGTTTTCCTTGAGCAGAGGAGACTGAGGGGAATGATTGTATACAATTGTGAGGGGCATAGATAGAGTAGACAGGAAGCAACTTTTCTTCTTGGTGGAGGAATCAATGACTAGGGGACATAGATTTAAGGTAGGATGCAGGAGGTTTACAGGGGATGTGAGGAAAAGCTTTTTCATCCAGAGGATGGTGGGGGTCTAGAACTCACGACCTGAAAGGGTGGTGGAGGCAGAGACTCTACATTTAAGAAATATTTAGAAATGCATTTGTGATGCCAAAGCATACAAGGCTATGGACCAAGTGCTAGAAAATGGGATTAGAATAGTTGGCTGGTTTGTATTTGACCAGCACAGATGCAATGGGCCAAAGGGCCTTTTTCTGTGCAGTAAACCTTTATATCTGTATGCACAAAATTCTCCGATTATGTGCACATGAGTATAGAACAGGTCTGCATGTGCCAGCACACAGTGAGGCTTTATTAAATGCAGCTCTAAGGATTGTGATTTTTCATTTTGGCCACGCCATATAAAACCTGTAAACCCAGTTTTTTTGCTGTCTCTCCCTTTACCGTGTTCCTTTTTATTCTCTCCCGCTATAGTTTCAGATCCTAATTTTCTTGCACTAACAACAGCGTGAGAAGCCTCGGAGCTTAACCATTCTGATGGATTTCAATGGGTAACCGCATAAATGCCGTCTTGATTGAAGGGTGACACTAGACCTTTAACCTAGAAGGTTCTGAAGAAGTACGTTGGCAGTTTTAACTAAGGATGAGGAAGGTTCTGGTTATTAAGTTCCTTTTATAAAAAGGATTCCTCAGTGCCATCATACCATTTTGTTAAGCTTGTCTATAATTAGTTTTGACCTTAATACACAAATGCGATTGTGAAAAACTTATTTTCGCCGAGCCTTTTTAAATGTACTTCTTTGGGATCTCACCCTATGATTAAAAATTCAGTTTTATTCACATCTCGAATACTGTTTCAGGCAATGTCATCAACGCTTTCTAAAATTAGTCACCGTTAGTCACACATTGCCAAATTCCGTGATGGGGATTGTGTTTTTGTCACCACTGCTCCCCGCTCTCAGGCCTCGGGTTAAAATTGCAAACCAAACCTGAATGGTTTAATCAGGGTCCAATATAAAGAGAACCCTGTTGCTTTTTGGACAGGCACTTTTTTTTGACAAGTTAAAATTGCAGTCTGTCAGATTGGGATGCAGGGAAGTATTGAAGCACTGTCCCCCACACCCCCACCCCTCCACCACCAGCACCCTCCCCGCTCTATTTTAATTGCCTATCACCCCATCCCTCCCACTCCATCATTTCTGGGAAGTAAAATTTGAGCTCAATAATTGCGTCAATTGCAGAAGTATGTCTCCCAGTCTTTTGCTGCGCTGTACAGTTCAGGGTTACTGCTGAAATGCATTTCAATCGTGTAATGTTGCGCGGTTTCAGTTCTTGTGAAAACCAGAACCAGAGGAGCCCTTTTATTGATGTCTCATTCAGCCCCTCATTGTTACGGTTTGGAAACAAGCTGACCTTTCACCTAACTGGTGGTGAGTGGCCTGGGAAAAGGGAAGAGGCTGCGAACTGGGGAGCCAGTCGAGATTCACGTCCTCAAGGCAACAAATATGATGCTAAATCAAGATTCTTTGTAACTTTTCGACATGAAATGTTGTTTGTGAGACTTGCTCCTTAATGCATTGTGCACAGGAAAAAAAATCTCTTAATAGGAGTGCTCATCTGCTCATTAACTGCAGTTCAGAGTTCAGTAATGATTTTAGGTTTTCCGATTGTCTGTGCTTCATAAATGCAGGGGATTGAAGGCTGTAAGTGTAAGAATAGAGACAAATGATGGGACACTTCTATGGCATTGATAGGGTGAATGGCCTTTCCTCATTCAGTATTTTCTTTGTCATCTTCTGTGAGGTTGAAATCTGTCACTATGACTGTAGGCTGTGGAAAGAGTTTAATGTGGCGTTGGTTAATAAGAAGAATTAAAATTATGGTTGTCAAGGCTCCGGGAGTAATATATTTTGTCCTTTGTTGTTGATTGCCAGTAAGAAAAGTACACGTCCAAACATTTCCTTTCTTTAATTTATGGTTTTCACAGACAAATTATTTTTTTAAGTACATTTACACGATGTGGGTTTCGCTGTCTAGGCCAGCGTTAATTCATTGCTCATCATTAGTTGCCCTTGAATAGATGGTGGTGAGCTGCCTTCTTGAACCGCTTCAGTCCATGTGGTATAGGTGTTAGGGAGGGATTTTTGCAGTAGGGGATTTTCAGTCATATCATTGCAGTATTAATGTAAGCTTACTTGTGACACTAATAATTAAACAGTGAGTTCCAGGATTTTGGCCCAGTAACAGTGAAGGAACTATGATATCTTTCCACGTTAGGATGATGAGTGACTTGGAGGGGAACCCCAGTTGTCTGCCACTCTTGTCCTTCTAGATGGTAACAGCTATGGGTTTGGAAGGTGCCCTCAAAGGAGACTTTCCTTCAGTGATGCCACACACTGCTGCCACGGGGTGGTGGAGGGAATGGATGTTCATGAACGAGGTATCAATCAAGAGGGCTGCTTTGTCCTGGATGTGTCAAGCTCCTTGAGTCACACTCATCCAAGGCAAGTAGAGAGTATTCCAACACACTGATGACCTGAGTCTTGTACATGGTGGAGTCAAGAGATGAGTTACTCAAACATAGAAATATACATACATAGAAAATAGAAGCATTTAGTAGGCCATTCAATGCTTTGAGCCTACTCTACCATTCATTATGATCATGGCTGATCATCAAATTCAATATTTTGATCCCTCCTTCTTCCCCATCCCTTGAGCTCTTTAGCCCCTATGTCTAATGCCTTCTTGAAATTTTGGCCTCAATTGAATTGCATAGGTTCACCATTCTCTGGGCGAAGACATTTCTATTCATCTCAATCCTAAAGGATTTAACTCTTATCCTCAAACAATGACCCCTACTTCTGGACTCCCCCACCATTAGGAACATTCTTTTTGAATCTACCCTGCCTAGTTCTATTAGAATTTTGTAAGTTTCGAAGAGATTCCCTCTCTGTCTTCTGAACTGCGATGTATATAATCCTACTGACTTAGTTTCTCTCCATATGAGAGTCCTGCCATCCCTGGAATCAGCCTGGTCAACCTTTGCTGCACTCCCTCTATAGTAAGAACATCCTTCCTGAGATAAGGATACTAAAACGGCACACTATACTCTAGGTGTACTCTCACCAACACCCTATATACTTTGAAAAAAGCATCCCTATTCCTATACTCAAATCCTCTCGCTATGAAGACCAACATACCATTTGTCTTCTGTAATACCTGCTGTACCTGCATGCTTACTTTCAGCAGCTGATGTATGGGGACACCAAGGACTCGATGAGTATTCACCTCTCTCAATTTACACTCATTCAAGTAATAATCTGCCTTCCTAATTTTGCTACTGAAGTGGATAACCTCACATTTATTGACATTACACTGCATATGCCCACTCATTTAACCTGTCTAAATCACACTGAAGCATCTCTGCATCCTCCAGAGAGCTTACCCTCCCACCTAACTTTGTATCATCTGGAAATTTGAAGTTAGTATATTTAGTTCCCTGTTGCAAATCATTAATATATAATGTGAACATTTGGAGGCCTAGCACAGATCTCTGTGGTACCCTCAGATCTGGCAATCGGAAAAAGGCCCATTTATTCCAACTCTTCACTTCTTGTCTGCTAACCAGCTTTCTATCCATCTCAAGACACTTCCTGCAATCCCATGTGCTTTAACCTTACATTGAAACCTACTCTGTGAGACCTTGTTGAAAACTTCTGAAAGTCAAAATAAACTACATCCATCTGTTCCCCCGGTCAACTCTACTAGTTAGTTCCTCAAAAAATTCCAGTAGATTTGTCAAACACAATTTCCCTTTCATAACTTAATTCTGACTTTGTCTGATTATACCACTGCTTTCTAAAAATGAAATTCTTAATGGATTCTGGCAACTTCCCAAAACCAACGTTAGGTTCACTGGTTTATTGTTACCTGTTTTCTCTCTACCTCTCTTTTTGAATAGCAGACTTACATTAGCTACCATCCAATCTTTAGGAACCATTTTGGAAAATGATTACCAATGGACCTACTATTTCTAGGGCCACTTCCTTAAGTACGCTAGGATTTTATTCCGGCCCCTGATTTCTCTGCCTATCACCTTTCTTATTCTGCTAGCTGTACTTTTCTCTTGTTCTTGATTCGTCCTGCTCTGAATCCTTACATATGTTCCCATCCCCTTGCCATATTAGTTTAAACACTCCCCAACCACTCTAGCAAGTACCCCCCAAGGACATCAGTCCCAGTCCTGCCGAGGTGTAAACCAGCCAGTTTTATTCAGCTTCCCCAGAACCTGTCCCAATGCCCCAGGAATCTGAAACCCTCCTCCTCACACCATCTTTTCAGCTACATATTCATCCTACATATCCTCCTGTTTCTACTCTAACTACAACAACCTAGCCTCCAACCTGCTCTTGTAACCCCAGTATTTATATGGCAAGTCCAATTCAGTTTCTGGTCGAAGGATATCCTCACGATGTGGACAGTGAGATAATCAGTGATGATAGTGCCATTGACTGTCAAGGAGTGATAGTTAAATTCTGTCTTGTTGGAGATGGTCATTGCTTGGGACTTGTGTGACATGAATATTCCTTGCCAGATCTATCATGATTATTGTTGAGGTCTTGCTTTATTTGGACATGAACTGCTTCAGTATCTAATAAAAAACATAGGAACATAGAAAATATGTGCAGGAGTAGGCCATTTGGCCCTTCGAACCTGCACCACCATTCAATATGATCATGGCTGATCATGCACTTTCAGTATCCCACTTCTGCTTTCTCTCTATACTCTTTAATCCATTTAGCTTCAAGGGCCACATCCAGATCCCTCTTGAACATATCTAATGAACTGGCCACAACAGCTTTCTGTGGTAGAGAATTCCACAGGTTCACAACTCTCTGAGTGAAGAAGTTCTTCCTTATCTCAGTCCTGAATGACTTCCCTTTATTATTAGTCTGTGTTCCCTAATTCTGATTTCCCCAACATCAGGAACGTTCTTTCTGCATCTAGCCTGTCCAGTCTCATTAGGATTTTATGTTTCTCTGAGATCCTCTCTCATTCTTCTAAATTCCATTGAGTACAAGCTCAAACAATCCGGTCTCTCTTTACATGTCAGTCCTGCCATTCCAGGAATCAGTCTGGTGAACCTTCGCCAGACTGCCTCAATAGCAAGAATGTCCTTCCTCAGTCTAGAAAATCGAAACTGCATACAATACTCAAGATATGGCCTTATCAAGGCCCTGTGTAAGGAGTCATGAATGGTTTTGAAAAGTGTGTAATGATCAGCAAACATTAAATTCAAAATTAATCTTGTTTAAATGGATAATGGAACAGCATTTGACAAACATATTTTGTTGGGGGGGATGGGTGCTCAATCTTTTTCCCAGGTTCCCTGTTATGGTATCCATGTGATTGCCGATATTGTGCTGATGCACTGAAGTGATAAATGATGCTCTTTTAATTGCCAATTCTACTTGTTATTACTGTCGAGCTTCTACGGTCTCTGCTGGGACAAGGCTTGGTGAGTCAGCTAGTCTGATATCACACAAACGCATTGGCAACACTGCCCCTTGCACTAGTTGCAGTGAGTACCAAGGTAGCACTCTATCATTAAGTCAAAGGATCATAAGAAATGGGAATGGGCCATTCAGCCTATCGAGTCTGCTCTGCCATTCAATAAAATCATGGCTGATTTGCTTTTGCCTTAAGATCACTTTCTGCCTGTTTGGAAGCACTGATTTGATTTAATCTGACTTATTATTGTCACATGTATTAGCATACAGTGAAAAGTATTGTTTCTTGCATGCTGTACAGAGAAAGCATACCATTTATAGAGAAGGAAAGGAGAGAATGCAGAATGTAGTGTTACAGCCATAGCTATGGTGTAAAGAAAGATCAACTTAGTGTGAGGTAGGTCCATCTAAAAGCCTGATGGCAGCAAATTGGTAAGGACGTAATATATACTCTGGGTGGTGAACCTCAATATCCATCACCAGGAGCAGCCTGATAGCTCCACTACTGACCAACCTGGTCGAGACCTAAAATGCATTTCTGCTAGACTGGGTCTGCAGAAGGTGGTGAGGGAACCAACCAGAGGGAAAAACATACTTGATGTCATCCTCACCAAGCTGCCTGCGGCAGATGCATCTGTCCACAACAGCATTGTTCGGAGTGATCATCACACGGTCCTTGTGGAGACAAAGTCCCGTCTTCACATTGAGGATATCCTCCATCATGTGTGGCACTATCACCGTGCCAAATGAGATAGATTTCAAACACATTCAGCAACTCAAAACTGGGCAACCATGAAGCGCTGTGGGCCATCAGCAACAGCAGGAAGCAAGTTAAGCGCTCAGGCTGGGCAACATTTCTTCTTTTTTTTGTCAATATCTTCAATTTTTAGCCAACAGCCTTCAAACAAAGTTAATGAGAGGTGTATCTAGTGGTCACTTCCTTGCTACACTCAGTTGCGGTTATTTTAGAGCTTTGCAAAGTCAGGTTTCAACACAAAGATCAATTTTTTTTAAACACATTGGGTCGAATTTTCCAAAGGGCTTGACCTGAGCATTTTTGCAGCTCACAGAAGGGACATCCTATTTGTGTGTGACTTTACAAAGAAGCTTTATGTTTTCATGCAGGAGTCATGCTCCTGTTTTGGTGTCCTCATTTGAGAAAGGCTATACTGGCACTGGAGGGGGTACAGAGCAGATTCACTAAGTTGATTCTGGAGCTGAGAGGATTGGCTTATGAGGAGAGACTGAGTAGATTGGGCCTATACTCATTGTAATTCAGAAGAATGACAATCTTATAGAAACATATAAGATTATGAAGGGAATATATAAAATAGAAGCAGGGAAGTTGTTTCTACTGGCGGGTGAATCTAGAACTAGGGGGTGTAGTCTCAAAATAAGTGGAAGCAGATTTGGGACTGAGTTGAGGAGGAACTTCTTCACACAAAGTGAATCTGTGGAATCCTCTGCCCAGTGAAGCAACCGAGGCTACCTCATTGAATGTTTTTAAGGCAAGGATAGGTAAGTTTTTGAACAGTAAAGGAATTAAGGGTTACGGTGAGCGGGCGGGTAAGTGGAGCTGCATCCATGAAAAGATCAGCCATGATCTTATTGAATGGCGGAGCAGGCTCAAGGGTCCAGATGGCCTACTCCTGCTCCTAGTTCTCATGTTCTTAATTTGTATGTTCATATATCCTAATGTTCATATACACTGTGCATTTTGCAAACCACGGAGGATTGCTTAATTGTTGGTATTGAATTGGATTGATTTTTCAGCAGCCTAACTCCCAACGTTTTTCAAAGCCCCTAGACCTCATCCCTCACCTCCCTCACAATACAACCACCCCCATGATTGTCCATACTCCCTCAGATCACCCATGCCATTGCTATGGTGCTAATGCCATCTCCATGCCCCCATATATCCTGCATGCCAACTCTATGCTTTCATGTAGCCTCCATGCCCCACTCAGAGTCCACTGATATGCTCCTCCATAGTCACTCAGCAGTCTGCACTATTCAACCCTCCGATTCCATGCAATATCAATGGGAATACTTTAAGTTATTTGTTAAAAAATATCTCTCACCATCTAATAAAAAGCCTCCAACAACCACACAGTCATCGATTCGCTAAGAGACAAAAATGTGTTCAGCCATGTGAAACAAAATCTTGTAATACTTGTGATCCTTTCAACTTGTGTCAACAAACCAAAAGCTATTTCAAAGGCACAGTCTGATATTGCAACTTCTTGAAACCATCATTCATTCTCAGATGAATGGAACGTCTACTGTGGTGAAACCCTTAAGCACTGGAATCTCAACAAAGTACTCATAATGACCACAGCTATCCAACACAGTACAATACTGTCTGAGGAAGAAAGAACAGATGTCCATTTTAATTTAAATGCCAAGTGTATGTCAATTAATGTATGGGAGTTGGTTTGTTTGATTCTTTTTCAATTGTCGATTTTTATCAAATGTCAAAAGCAGGTTTAGTTTGAAATCAGAATGGAAAAGATGATAGTACAAGGTGAGAGGACGTTTTGTATATTTTTGATGCATGATGGTACTTTCTCCATTGGAAAAGTATTGTAATGCATATGAAAAATACAAAATGCGTAACCTAAGGATCCTATGAAGAATCTTGAATTGAAAACACTTTACATTACAGTACAGCACACAATGGTGATATTTAGAGGTGGCAAGGCATTTTACACTTACCTTTCTGAATATTCCCAACTATTCAGCAAGCTTTCCATTTTGTTCACAATCTGTCAGATGTGCCATGCTTTGAATTGGCGTCTATAAGGTCTTGCATCACCAGGTGAAAATGGTGTCTGGCAAAAATCACGTTTTTGCACCACCCCTCCCCACTCCTTGAACCTGACCTCGGTGGAGTTGAAAGGACATTTTTTTACACAGGGCATTCCAGATCCACCAAAAGATCAGACAAAAATGAGCTGCGGTCTGGAATGCAGAGGAAAATTGAGTTTCTGCCAAAAATTAAAATCTTATGTGTGGCCATTTGCACACCGAAAGCCACTCTGCACCCAGGCAGAGTTCTGACCCACATAGTCAAGCAAAAAGTGACCATCTACTCTTGAAGTAAATCTCAGACAGATTGAACAGCTGCTTGCGAAAAATGTTATTGATTTTTTTTTCAAATGTCTTTGAGGAAACAGACTTGCACAAAACCCTTTCCACAAATACTAACATATAAGGTCCAACAAAGAGGGGATTGTATAATTCCATCTATCAAACGGAAAAATCTCAGCAGTAAAATCCCAGTAGCTTGATAGAATCATCCTCGCAAACTGGAAGCTATTATGAACATTCTGTGGAAAAGACAGGCAGACAGACCAACAAGTTATGTCACTATATCACTGAAGAAAAAGCATTGTGTGCTGAGGAGATGACCTGAATAGTGCAGCTGACAATTTTTTAAATATTCACGTTCCAACTTCCAAATTTATTCTCAGTCACATTGCATTTAAATATTCTTTTAGACTTGTGGCAATGTACAACTTCTTAACCCATTGCTTTGCTATATTTTAACAGACATTCATGCTAATTTGGAAGTAATGAAGTTAACTCCCATTACAATTCCCTTGATGGACAGGATGGGAGAATCCCCCCCACAGTGTCCCTGTGGTAGTGAATTCAAAAATACCACTCTCTGGATGAAAAATATCTCCTTATCTCAGTCCTAAAAGCTTTATTCCGTGCCCCTAGATTATAACCCCTGGTTCTGGACACCACCCCCTCCTACCTAACCCCCCCACCAACCACCAACCCCCCCCCCATGCCACCACCACCACCACCACCTCCCCCCCCCTGCATCGGGAACACCCTTCGTGCATCTACCCTGTCTAGTCCTGTTAATATTTGATTGTAGCATGAACTTCACTTTTCTGCCTGCGTTTCCATAACCCTTAACGCATTTGCCAACCAAAAATCTAAAAACTAAACTCAGTCTTGAATATATTCAATGACCCAGCTTCTGCTACTCTCTCTGGGGAACAAAATTCTGAAGATTAATGACCCTCTGAAAGAATAAATTCTTCCTCATCTCCACCTTAAATGAGAGACCACTTATTTTTAAACTGTGCTCCCTTGTTCTAGGTTCCCGCACAAGATGAAACATTCTATTACCTACCTTGTTGAGTCCTCTCAGAATCTTAAATGCTTCAATTAAGATCACCTCTCATTCTTCTGAATACAGGCCCAACTTACTTCTCATAAGACTACCTCTTCATCTCCGGAATAAGTTTTATGAACCTGCTCCAAACTGTTTCCAATACGAGTATCTTCCTCTTTAAATAAGGAGACGAAAACTGTGTACAATCCCTCATGTGAAGTCTCACAAATCATAGTCATAGAATCCCTACAGTGCAGAAGGAGGCTGTTTGACCCGTTGAGCTACACTGACTCATACCCAGCTTACCCCCATAACCCCATGTATTTAACCTGCTAATCCTCCTAACTATGTGGGGATACCAAGAGGCAATTTAGCATGGCCAATCTACCTAACCTGCACATCTTTGGACTGTGGGAGGAAACTAGAGCACCAGGAGGAAACCCACGCAGGCAATGTGCAAACTTCACTCAGGAGAATGTGCAACCTTCACACAGATAGTCACCCAAGGCTCGAATTGAATCCATGTCCCTGCCGCTGCAAGGTAGAAATATTGACCACAGCACCACCGTGCCACCCACAATGGCCTGTACAGTTGCAGCAAAGCTTTCATATTTTTATACTCCACTTGCCTTGCAATAAAAACCAACCTTCCATTTGTCTTCCTAATTATTTGCTGTACCTGCTTGCTGACATTTGTGATTCTGTGTGCTTTTGTGAGTCTGCCTTTCTCACCTTACTGTACAGTACCAATATGAATGTGAAAGTTGAAGCAAAAGCTTTTTTTCCCTTCTCTATGACTTGTGACCCAAGTATAAAGTCCTGCGTTGGTCCTCAGGAGAGCTGTTACCTGCTGTCTCTTTCATCTGTCTGCCTGCTGGTGCTTCCTTATTTGTGGTGCAAACATCTTCAGTAGCTGTGCATCAGCCCCCTGCCAGACAAAGCGGGCAGCTTATAAATACAGATCAAATGCAGGCACCATCACGCAAGAGTCCTTTCAAGATGGTTATTAGTGGTGCAAACTGTCTGTGGTTTCCTTTGATTTCTATCAGAGCTCCCAAATTATCGAGACAGAGGGCTCTGTCTTCCACTGAGTAACATTTCATTTCACAAAAAAAGGTGAGGTTGAATAGATGGGGGATGAAACAATTGAAGTGAACAATTAAGTTTTCAGTGCAGAAATTGGTGTGCATTGTACTCAATCCTTGGATACCAGGTCAATGTTAGTGGGGATTAATTTTGCATTGGGTATTCCATGCTTTGTCACGCTGCCAGGTTGGTATTTGACAATTTCAGGGTACTGGCCTTAAGCTGGCATAAGAATCATAGAATCCTACAGAAGGAAGCCACTCGGTCCATCGAGTTTGCACTGACTACAACCCCACTCAGAACTATCCCCATAACTCCATGTATTTACCCTAGCTAGGCCCCCTGAAAATAAGGAGCAATTTAGCTTGGTCAATCCACCTAACCTGCACATCTTTGGACTGTGGGAGGAAACCGAAGCACCTGGAGGAAACCCAGGCAGACATGGGGAGAATGTGCAAATTCTACACAGACAGTGATCCGACCTTGGAATCAAACCCAGGTTCCTGGCACTGTGAGGCAGCAATGCTAACCACTGTGCCACCGTGCCATCCTTAAGGTTCCATTAAGGTACCTTAATGATGCTAATCAGAGGCCTAAGATTTGTCTCAGGGCTCTATTGTCCCCCACCCCAGCGAAAATACTTGGAGGAACATACACTGTACATGCTCAGCTTTTCCGGGTCTACAGCAAACCTAACCCGCCGCTGTGAAAGTGACCACTGGAAGCCTTGAAGGAAGCGATATGCTTTCTATTACTTGATGGACTATGTGCCGCAGAGCCTTGCTGTCAACCAGTGAAGGCCTGGACTCACCCGCCATTCATTCGCACCCCATTTCCCTATTCTCTCAAGAGCCACCTGAATCACAGGAGGTCCAAACTGTTAACCACCAAACCTGACAGCTACATCAGCAATATCTGATTTGTGATCACGGATCACCAAGTTAATACATCCAAGGACCAGTGCCAGATCTGTTATGGGTCTCATGCCACCACAGCTCATTTCTAGCTTAAGTCTAATTTCTAGCCTTTGCCATGTTTTCCTGTAGCCAAGGTGGGTTGTTATCCTAATATTAGGTTTTTAGTACGAAACCTGCTAGTAAGTTTGAGATTTGAATTACAGCACCACCACCCCCACTCCCATAGTAATAATCTTGTCCAATTTTCCTTCTCTTCAGCTCTGATGAATGGTTATCCAGACTGAAAACTTTAGCTCTGTTCTTTCTCAACAGATGCTGTCAGACCTGTTGAGTTTCTCTAGCACTTTCTGCTCTTGTTTCAAAGGCCAGCTTCTGTAGTATTTTATCTTGAGATTTCTATTGTAGTGATTTGTATCTGTGCAAGTTGACCATGTGCCTTTGTTAGTTCAGAACAACAAAGAGAAAGAATCTATTGCTTATTATAAACAGTTAAACTCATGCCCACGACCAGTCAAGAGAAGTTCATGCCATTTTGCACAGGATGTTATGGACTGAGTTAATTGATCAAGTTAGTTCTGTGAAGGAGTATCAATATCTAAAAGTAAAACTGCACATTGGTAGAAACAATGGTGGAATAGGGAGAAATGTGTCTGACTTCTGTCGACAAATCTATCCCAGCCTGATACAACTCCCTTGATCTGATTCCAAGGCTCACCGACCTAGTTGAATCAAATCACAGCCAATCTCAATCATCATGTATGGGGAAAGACATGTAGGTGACAGTATTTTGATAAGCAAATTATATTAGCTGCTAACTAGCTTGTGGCAAATCTGTTCTTTCACTGCGCTTCTCCATGCCACACACATACTAATATCATTTCACATTTCCTAAAATGGGAATGGGCACTGATAGTGCCATTCCGTGAATGAATGTTAAGATATTTGAGTTGGTTGACTTACCTTGCCATTCCTATCCAAAAGGATCTAATGCACTTTCACAGATTTGACTTACCTGGTAAATAATTTTCCCCTCTAATTATTCTCCAAAAGTTCTCCACTTATCTGCAACTGTATTGCTTTCATGTTAGGCGATGATTGAACAAATGACTATGGCCCTCTGCTGTCGTGGCCATCTGGCCATTATTTCTGTCTAACAGTGATTGCTGATAGACTGCTGAATAGTAAATAATATTGTGGCTTAAGCCTAGTTCCATCTGCAGCCGTGCTCTGCACTTATAGAAACAATAAGATTGTCGATTGTCAGCTAGTTCTCAGCAGTGCCTTGATGACACTTTTGGCACAGAGTCAGAAGGCTGTGGGTTCAGATCCCACCTCAGAGATTTAAGTATAATCTAGGCTGACCTGCCAGTGCAGTACTGAAGGAGTATTGCTTCATTAGAGGTGCAATCATGGCTTCAGCAAAGGACTGTTACTTTGTGGGATGGTGGGCAGGTGTTGGCAATCTTTGATAGATCCTTCAGGTTGCCTAATTGGCTACTTGGTGCTTTCAGGCAAGTAATAATCACCACCCTGGAATGCTGGCTAGCAGGGCGAAATTACAAACCCTCCAGTCTCTGTGCTCACTTCCGCATCCCTTCAGAAATACAGTGCCACATTTCAAAACAGTACCTAATAGTAAGAATACTTTGGGATGTTCTGAGTTTGTGAAAGGTGCTTTTTTTCAGCCATTTGTGGGTCATGGGTGTTGCTGGCTGGGCCAGCATTTATTGCCCATCCCTAGTTGCCCTTGAACTGAGTGTTTTGCAAGGCCATTTCAAAGGTGCTGTGGCTCTGGAGTCACATGTAGGCAAGTCAGGATAAAGACAATAGATTTCCTTCCCTAAAGGGCATTAGTGAACCAGATGGTGAATCGATAATGGTTTCATGGTCATCAATAGATTCTTAATTCCAGATTCTTTTTATTGAATTCAAACTGCACTACCTACCATGGAAGGATTCAAACCCAGATTCCTGGAACTTTAGCTAAGTTTCTGGATTAATAGTCTAACCATAATACCACTAGACCATCACCTCCATTTACAAATGAAGAATTTCCTTTCTTTCCCTCAAGTGCCAGATCCCTCCTTCTATAAACAGTGGCCCATTGCAACAGTGCCCCCAGTCAGACCTGCACCCGCCAGGCACCTAACCTGGAATCATCCTGGACTGATTGCTTCAGGGCTAACATTTTAGTTCTCGAACAAAGGAGGCAAATTCTAAACTGCTTTATTTTTAATGAGAGACATTTGACGCTGTTTTTAACCCTCAACTCTTCCAATACCAAAGTCATATTTGAGTAACATGCCTTAACAATCCGATCAAATTTGCTTGCCAGGGATTTCCCCTGAGGCAAGCTTCCTCCAACAAATTGTTCCTATTAAATAGAAAGCGAGATGCGAATGAATCTGCAAAAGATTCACTTTGAATTGTCCATCTGTATTAGCAATGTAGCCTCTTCCGGCATTTGCTGGATTGCATTGGTCGCGTTTTAAACAGAGGCAGACAATGGAGGTCAGCACTTTTCTAACATAACAATTGTGTTCATAATTCGGACTCTGTGCTCTGGGAGCACCTTCAGCAACTTGACCCACTGGTCCTTCTGCGAAATTGTCTGCATCTTAAACCGAACGCAAAAATTGGGCGGTTGATTTTCCGGTGAGCTGTCTGGAGCTCTGGTTATGCGTGATCTGCAAGTTATGTGTGTTCGGATAGAGATGGCCCGGGGAGCAATAAACGTTCCCTTTCCAATTCTAGATGCCTTTCAGCTGACGAGATCGTTTAGCTTCATGCATATGGGCCTCGTATAGATACAACATTTTGTTTTTCTCCAAATATACATAAACTCAGGAGACCAGGGCAGGATGGGGGAGCGGGGGGTGGGGGCCAGCGGGCAAGTCGGTGGGCTTTGTCATGGAATGGGCAGGGGGAGCAAACCGGTGGGGTCATATTTAAGGTTAAACATGATGGTTGGCCTTGATAGTGTCTGATGTGTTTTTTTTCTGGCATTCTGTTTATTGTAAATGGGTTAATACAACCGAGTACCCCAGTGGAATGAAAAGCCTATTAAACGTCCATTTACCATCAGTGCCAACTTTGATCTACAATTGTCCACATCTGCATCTGATCCTTAATACCCTCACATTCGGCGCTGCAGCAACATGGATACAACTTGCACTGAGGCTTGCTTCAGAAGCCAAATTTAAGATGATAGTGGGTACCAGTGCTAAAGAATTACAGTCGTGGATTCCAGATGCTGGATGGAATAAAAAATTTATAAAAAATATAGCAATAAAAACAAAACTTAGAGATGGTTAAGGTTAAAAAAAGCCAATTAGGTTCAATGTGCGTCCCGTTGTGTGTTGGCTGGTCTGTCCATACATGGCTGTTAGTTTCTTGTTGGGTTTTTTCGTTCATCTCCATCTATTGCTGACTTCTGAAATATTGCGGCGATGACTGGTCATTGCAGGGAGAAAAAAAATAGATATGAAACTCAATGGACTGAAAGCTTCAATTGAAAGCTGGTGACTTGAATCCAACGTCGGTTTCTAGTCGGACTAGCCAACGTGCAGGAGGGGCCTCAGATCCATTGCTTCCTCGCACAGGCAGTGGATTAAAAGGCAGAATAATCACTTCCAGAGTCCTGGGAGGGAAGTGTTGATCTGGCGTGGGTAAGAATCAAAGCTGTTAGGCCGTATTTGCCCCCTCTTGTTTAAATTGTACCTTGCTGTGGCCTGCTATTCTTTGAGTGAACGCGGGGAAGGCTGGCCACGGTGTGAAAGAACTCATTTTGTCAAGCCTGCCATCTCCAGCTGTCACAGGGCGAAACAATAGGGGGGGAACACAGAAGGAAAGGGGGGGGGGGGTGCGGATTGAATAGAAAGATAAACTGAAGAGCCCTCCCAAGATTTGTCATCTGCATCTGACACGGCTCCTTCTCGCCAAACACTCCCCCCACCATTCTCCTTTCTTTCCCTTTCCTGTTTTCCGCAGCTGTTACCTTACACAAGCCCCTCTAATCCTACCAGTAGCTAATTAATATGCCCCATAGTTTATTATTCACCTTTTCCCACTTTTTTTTCTGTCCCCCTTCCTCCTTTCTCCAAGACTGAATCCATCTCCCTTTTCTCATTTCGTTCAAAATTTGTCACTCTCAGCTGATACCTAGAACGGTGCCAAGGGAGAGAGAGAGAGAGGATAAAGAGAGAAAATAAAACAACATCGTGGGAGACTCACACACACACACACACACACCCGGTCGACAACAGAAAGAGAGGGAGAGAGAGAAATGGGCATAGTACAAACAGAAATCTCCAAACAGCTTTACAAATGAGTGA
The DNA here is from genome assembly GCF_965287045.1 of Carcharhinus amblyrhynchos. NCBI lineage: Eukaryota > Metazoa > Chordata > Chondrichthyes > Carcharhiniformes > Carcharhinidae > Carcharhinus > Carcharhinus amblyrhynchos. The sequence continues at coordinate 130,556,685 of NC_137325.1, forward strand.
CAAAATTGATACCCATTCATACTCGCCCTCGCGTCAGGTTTATTAACAGAAATGCTTCTTATCCAATTACTGTCAGCAACATGTGGAATCGTCACCATGGCAACCAGGGGATATGACATGTGGAAGAGACAGGGGCTTTGGGGCTGGGCAATATAAGGAGGGGGTCGGACCACTATTTCGTGGTCAAAAAATCCCTCACCCTCTCAAACATGGTTGGCTCTAAGAGGGGAGAGAGAGCACAGAAGAGATTCCTTGTGCTTTTCCCCTTTTTTTAACTTCTCTCCCCCTCTACCTCCTCCTCCTCCTCCTCCGTGTTTCTTTCCCCCCTCTGCGAAGTTCAAACCACTGCAAGCATTCCAGCCGAAGCCAGGCAGCTGCTGATTTTTGTTCCTGTGAAAGATGGATGCTAGACGGTTAATATCTGAAGCTGGGAAGTGCAAGAGAGGCAAAGAAAAATGAAGCATCCAAGGCCAAGTCTTTCTTCCCCCTATTTCATTCCATTTGAAAGGATGGGTAACTGCAAATCATTGAAAGCGAGAGAGATGGGGGGGAGAGAGAGAAAAAAAAAGCCATTTAGAAATGGAACCAGGTAAGTAATCTTGTTACATCTTAGGATCAGATTTGCCTCAGTTTCTTTATAACCTTATTTAACCACGAGGACCCTTTAGTCGTAATTGCTTTGTGTGTGTGTGTGTGCGTGGTTTTGTTTAATTTCTTTGAGAATCTTTCTTCTCAAGTGCCAATTCAGCAACAGTAACTTTCTTTGAATTGTAGGAGGTTTGCGTGAATTGCTCGCAGCGGCTGATGCTTGGAGCGTATTGGAATATCTGAGAGTGCGCTCGGCAATGATAGGGCTCTTGTTTTCATTAATTTTGCATCAGTCAGTTGGCAGTGGGGTGTTTTTTTTGGAGGGAAGAGATGGAACCGCATTTAAAAGAAAAAAAACAGAATCTTAAAAGCAGATTTGAAATGTGTCTCGGTTCCTTGATAAAATTAGTGTGTGTGTGTGTGTGTGTGTGTATTGGGGGGCGGGGGGGGGGGTTTGGGGGGGGGGAGGGAGTTGGTGTTTAAAACCTCAGTCGGCTCCCGATTCCTCTGCTGATATTTTCTTTGTCCAAGGTGGAGCCAAACAATATTTGAAAGTAAAGTTTAGGTTGCGGGGTGGGGGGGGGAGGGGGGAGGGTGGGGAAGGGGTATGGAGGGGTGGGGGGGGGAGGAGGTGGTGGACAACAGTGAAGCATCAGGCAGTGTCATTTTTTTTGCCACTTACTGGTGATGTGGGCTGTGGTGTTAAGGTCACCAAAAGATCATTGTGTCTCCTCGTATGAATAGGTCTGTGCGTTGCATTGTGACCTTTCTCAGCGATTTGAATAAGCCAAACCTCCAGAAATCCTTCTGCCTTTTGTCTTTTGGATTTCTGTAATCCCTTATACCGCCCCCCCCCCCCCCCCCCCCCCCTCCTTCCAACCTCACTCCGGAGAATAAATGTCTTGAAATCTCTTGTCTGGGCAGATTTTTTGCAAAGGGTTGGGGGGGGGGGGGCGGGGTGGGGAGGTGAAGCCATTAAAATTACGACCCCCTTTCGTTTGATAAATTGGTTTTTGTGTGTGTGTGTATATATATATATAAAAGAGGAAAAACTCACTAACCCACAGCACCCCCCCCGCCCCCCCACACCACCCGCCCCCCCCAAAAAAAACATAAAGCTGACAGCGATGCCCCAGCATCGTTGTTTGTATGGCACGCACCATGACAACGGCTAAAAGTTTATTTACCGAGAAAGAATGAATAACGGAGGTGATGGCTCCAAGAAAACAAGAGAAAATTAACTTTACAGATTTGAGGATCACACAGCCGTATCACAGCAACTGTCGATTAAATAGAAATTTGTGCCGGGGAAGATGGTTTAAATATTAACTGCTCTATCTCCCTGGCCGCAGCGAGTGATGAATTAGCAAGTACAATTTTTCACTGATATAGAGGGACAATGGTTTTCAGGCGCACAAAGCGATTTTTTCTCTCCCCCCTCTCCTTCAGTTTTGAATGACAATGCCTCATGTTTTAGTAATATCTTTCTGAAAGGATTTTGTAATGTCAAGTGTTAACACACGATTATTCCTGCTTGATCGAACGCATTTAATATTTTTTTCATCTTTTTTTTAAAGGGGAAAAAAAGCGCACAAAAAGTTTAAATATTGATTGGCAAGGGGGGGGGGGGAGGGAGTGAAATCGCTTTTGTTTTTGCTTCGTCCCTAGACCAGAAATTACTGCCCCGACGAAGGTTTTAATTGATTATAGTCTACTGAGCACAGATACATATATATATAAAGTTTACACATATCCTCTGCCTCCCTTCATAAATGTCCAGGACCCCAGATTTTGCCGAAGGGCTCTTGATTCCGGGATCAAACATCTGCACGGAAGTCGATGAGGAGCCTCTTTGCTCCGAAAACATCAACATGAACCAAACTTGCGGGATTAATAAATTTAACTCATGGCCCCTTGTTCCAAACGCTTTGCTCCGTCCGCCTTCCGCGCGCGAATAAGTTGCTATTTCCACGAGGTTTTCGGTTTGCAAAAGAATAATTTCACCTTCTCTGCCTGCGGGCGTTGAGGTTTTACCTAGAGGTTACACATTGCGGCCCAAGGTGGTATGTGAGCCTTTGATGTCAATGCCCTAACATTCGGAAGTGCCAGAGCTGTCCAGCATGGGAACATAGGAACAAGAGTAAATCATTCAGTGAATCTGCACCAACGTTCATTTAGATCAGGCGCTGATCTGCGCCTCAACTTGATTTACCCACATCCCCTGATACCCTTATCCAGCACCGTCTCCGGAGCTCAGCATTGAAAGCTCCAACTGTGTTAGCATCCACAATCTTCCGGTGAGAAGAATTCCAGATACCTCGTCCCCTTTGTGTTAAGAAGTCTTTTCCCGTTCCCCTCGCTGGCCTAGCTCCGATTTTTAAGATTGCGCCCTCTTCACTCCCGATTTCCCTGCCAGAGGGTGTGAATCCTCTACATCTGTCCACGGAATGCTTTTTTTAGACCCGGTCAAATCCCTTTCACGTTTTAAAAATCCCTTTTACTTCTGCCCCAGTTCCTTAAATCATTCATCGAAAGTTAGCACTGTCAGTGCTGACCTCCTGCTTGCTTCCCATGTTTTATTACAAAATATGTAACTGGGCAAAAACTTAGCAGAATGGAGCTACTTAAATGAGATCCCAATTCTGCTTTTAAATTGTTCATTTAATTCATGGACAGTTCAACTCCCATTTCCAGGAATGAAAAACAGTCCTGAACCCTGACCAGAATTAAGTAAGAAGCTAAATAAAATGCCAGACAAGTATCTTGTTATAAGGTTTCTGTTAAAAAAAACATCATTTCTAAATTCAAAAATGTCAATCTTGAATTCGAATTGAAGAGACATGGCAAGAGAGCCAGATGGGGGTCACTGAATATAGCAGACCTGGTCATATTAATGGTTTACTCTTAACTCAGATCTTTCAGCATCCAAAGATGTGCTGGTTAGGTTGATTGGCCATGCTAAATTGCCCCTCGTTGCGGGGGGGGGGGATTAGTAGGGTAAATAAATGTATGGTTACGGGGATAGGGTGGGATTGTTGTCGGTGCAGGCTCGATGGACCGAATGGCCTCCTTCTTTACTGTTGGATTTATATAATTCAAAAAATTTTTTTAAAAATCCAGATTGAAATTTCTAAATCATTATAGAAAATAATCACCTCCAGTACTCTACTGGGCAATGCCTCATTGCAGATCACAAAGGAACAGTGATACGAGTTTCAACTCTATATGTGCAGATTTATCAATTGTTTGTAATAATTCCAAACCCATTTTAACTAGTGTGCGAAAGAAAATACAACACTTTCATTTTTTTTGCAATAAAGAACGAATTCCAAATCCATTTTAACTGCCGTTCAAAAGAAAATAAATTTCTTTTTTTGCATAAAGAAAATTCAATCCGATTTATATTAATCAGCATCAGGAGGCGAAGACCGTTTACAAACGTTTTATAGTCCACTTCATCCCGCGTACAATGGTGTCCAACTGAACCCCACAGTTTACACTATCCATTAAACACCCTTAAACTCTTACCATTGATACTCATACACATTACCAGATAAAATAAAGTAGGAAATAAAAACATCTATCCCCGTATACACTTAATAACACGATTTTATAGCTCAGAAAGATCAAATACTTATTTTTAAAAATATCGTTTCAAAACGATATTTAAACAGTTTAAACTCACTGATTTGAGTCAGGGGTGGCTAAAATACATAAGCACCTCCTTTCATCACTTCTTACACGATGTGTTGAAATACTTTAATCACAAAACATCATCAGCCATTCAGGATGTGAAGAACCTTTTTTGGGGACTTAAAGGGGAGGCAAAGCATACTCTGACTAAAGAAAAATCATGATGTGGGTATGCCGGCGTTGGACTGGCGTAAACACAGTGAAAAGTCTGACAACACCAGGTTTTAGTCCAACCTATTAGATAGGTTGGACTAAAACCTGGTGTTGTCAGACTTTACACTAAAGAAAAATCGACAGATCTCCAAGTGATGTTTATCTTGAGATTGTGGCCCTTGGTTCCAGTTTGTACAGATATCTGTATGTTTTAAATGTATCTGTGTTGGAAATCCCGCTTCCCAAGTGACATTCTACCACATATGTGTTCTTAAAATTAAAGTATTTGGCATTTCCTTTGTTTTCTGTAAGAATATCTAATTCAACCTCATGCTGGCTTTGATGCAAATTGTTTGAAACTACCGCAAAAAAAATTCTCTCCCCACTCGCCCCCCCACCCACCCAACATTTTAAGTATTCAGCTTCGCTGCAAAAGCTGCTCAAAGGAAACAGATTGACAGTGCTAATTCGGGTCCTTGCATTGCACAAGTTCGGCTATTTCAAATAAATTAAGTTAGCCAGGCAAATCCACCGAAATCGTTGAAAAAATTGGGAGCAAAAGCCTTTTATTTCTTATTTCAGCCACTCATATCAGAAGATATGCCTTTCCCTTTGCAAAAATGGGGGAAAAGATCTTCAAAGCAAAAAGTATAAAATGTGGTTTAGACCTCTGTCCTTCTAAGGTCCAGCGGTTTGCTTTACAGATCATTCAAGAATAAAGATTTTCACGTTTATATATATGCGTGTGTTTGTGTGTGTGTAGGAGTATATATATATATATATAGAATGATACTTGGGAAGCGGGATTTCCAGCATAGATACATTAAAAAAAATACAATTCTTGCATGGCTTAGCACTGGTCTGCTGTCAATCCACCTCCCGGGGGTCACAATGCCTCACAATCCTTCTCCGCGGTGCATAGTCAAAGCAGGAAGATTTCGGAGCCTTTATTCAGTGTGAGCCTCCCATTAACTTGTGCCGCAGCAGCTAATCCAGTGGACTGAAGACAAGAGGGCTAATTAGGGACAAGCTCCGACTGTCGAGCCCACTGATAATTGTTCGGTGGCCTTTATGGCGCAAAGGACTGAAACGGACTGGGCTTGAACCAATGCATTGCTTTACAAGCGTAAATTAGACATTGGCTGTGTGAATGCTGAGCAGAAAATTACTGACAGAATGGCAGAGATAATGAATAGGTTGGCTAAGCATTCAGGAGTTAAATTTTAAAAAATCCATTTGGAATCAAGTGAAAATAGGTACTAGGAAAAGTGCTAATTGTCCCCCTTCTTGCAACAAACTGGGCTGGCTCTCAATTAATTTCTCTTAGCAATTGTAAAAACGAGTCTTGCCCCTGTTGATGTGCTTGCTTATTTTTCACACGCATTTTTTTCTCCCTAAATTGTTACTAATATATCTAATAATGAAGGCTGACGGGGATGAATTGCTGTACAATCTCACTCTGGAAATGAACAAACAGAAATGTAAACAATGCAATGATCTTTTGCAGAGAGAAAAAAAATCATTCGCACCGAACAAATTGTAACACTACTGTATCTTTTTTTACCCATTTCTCCCTCTCCTCTCTCATTACAGAAGAGTAAACTGCGAGCCCTCCCCCAATGGGCAAACGAAGAGGACTCAACCAAATTTATTATCTTGACCATAATCTCCATTATCTGCATCATCGGGGTCCTTGTGGCCTCAGGGGTCATCTACTGCCTCCGGCATCGCTCCCACCAGAAGCTGAAGGAGAAACTGGGCGCACTGGGTCATGATGCCATCTCTGGTTCCGATGCCACCAGCGCCTACCAGGTAAATAATTACCTTCTGCAATAAGAGAAAATGCTGGAAAATCTCAGATGGTCCAACAGTATCTAGGGAGAGAGAATAGAGGCAATGTTTTGAGTCTGGATGATCCTTCATCAGAGCAAAGAAAAATACAGCACAGGAAGAGGTCCTTTGGCCTTCCGAACCTGTGCTGATCATGCTGCCCTAAATAAATTAATAAAACCTTATGCTCTTACTCGGTCCGTATCCCTCTATTCCCTCCTTATTCATGTACCCATCTAGATGTCTCTTATATTTTGCTAACGTGCCTGCTTCCACCACCTCCTCTGGGAGCACATTCCAGGCACTCTCTGCATGAAAACTTCCCCTGCACACCTCTCTTAAACTTCCCCCCACTCACCTTGAGCCTGTGCTCCCTTGTAATTGACACTTCCACCCTAGGAAAAAGCCTCTGACTATCTACTCTGTCGATGCCTGTAATAATTTTGCAAACCTCAAGGTCTACAGGAGTCAGAGGACCCTTTGTCTATTCTCTCCCCACAGATGCTGTAAGACCTGTTGAGATTTTCCAGCATTTTCTGTTTTAGTTTCAGGTTCGAGCGTCCACAGCATGCTGTCTTTATTTTAGTAATTACTTTTATTTTGGAGGGGGGGAGTTACAGGGGAGAGGGGAGGGGAGGGGGGACTTGGATGGCCGTTCAGAACCTGTGTATGTGTTTGAAGCCAACAAAACAAAATGAGAGAAATGGCTCTTATTTCCTCATTATTTCAACATACATTGTATCTCTTAGCCATTAACTTACATTGGAGTTCAATCTAGTTTCTACTGTTTACAGATCTGTCCATGACTGAGGGATGTGTTAAAAACAGCCCAGCTAACAAAGCATATCTTAGATAAAGGCAAAATACTGCAGTGCTGGAATCTGAAACAAAAACAGAAAATGTTGGAAAAACTCAGCGGGTCTGGCAAGTGTCTGTGGAGGGAGAATAGAGCTAATGTTTCTCTATTCTCTCCCCACAGGTGCTGTCAGACCTGCTGAGTTTCTCCAGCATTTTCTGTTTTCGAATGCGCATCCTTTATCTGACAATCCATAAAGTTTTCCCTGGGCTGCATCCCTCTGATATCAAAGGTAAAACCTATTAAAAGGGTATGAAAAAAACTCAAGTTAAAATATTAATTCAAGAACACAAAAGGGAACTTATTGAATGAAATAATATTATTATGATGATATTCTCTTAGGCACATTAGCCCTGCTGGCAGGGTGGTGGTTCAGATGGTAGTTGGGCTTTGTTTGTTTGATTGCTTTGAGAGTCAGAGGGTCACAGTAGGTCTTTGGCCTACTGGGATATCCCCTTTTGCAGTAAATTGCATTTTGTGGCCATCTTTGCAGGCCTTAGCATAAGCCATTTGGTCAGTGATCACCCCAACATTATTAGCATGCGCCTTGGAACATTACACCTCAAATTGAAAATCTCGTTGCAATCTCCAGTAGGGCACACGGTCAAGATTACGTGCTGGTTTGGGGAGACATGTCCACATCCAACAAATGAACCCCTCTGGCCTCCAAAAAACACTGCCATATATTCCAAGGGTATATGAGTGTCTAATAATATTTCTGAGTGACGATTAGAGCTGTGTGTGCTTGTGAATGTGAATCATCAGGGAAGAGAGTGATGGGGAGTTGGGGGGGGGGGTGGCGCGGTGGGGAAGGGGGAGTGTAAAACAGCTCATGCAGTGATTCCTGAGACCAATATATTCATAGAATAGAACCATAGAATCATTGATTCCCAACAGTACAGAAGGAGGCCATTCAGCCCATCGAGTCTGCACCAACACTGTCAGTAAACCTTAACCCAGCCTTTTCCCTCACCCTAATCCCACACATCTGCCATGGTTAATCCATCTAACCTACACATCTTTGGATACTAAGCAGCAAATTAGTCCACCTAACCAGCACATCTTTGGACTGTGAGAGGAAACCAGGGCACCCGGAGAAAACCTATGCAGACACAAGGGGAAACATGCAACCTCTTCGCCTCTACATGTCTTTCCTCCGGGTGCTCAGGTTTCCTCCTACAGTCCAAAGATGTGCAGGTTAGGCAGATTGGCCGTGCTAAATTGACCTGTAGTGTCCCGAGATGAATAGGTTAGGGGGATTAATGGAATAAATATGTAGAGTTATGGGGATAGGGCATGGTGTGGGACTGAGTAAGATACTATGTTGAGAGTTAATGCAGACTCAATAGGCCTCCTTCTGCACTGTAAGGATTCTATGAAATCAAAGTGCATTTGTTAAAATGTACCTCAAAATAAATCTAAAAGAATTTGGCATTAAGAATCACCAGTGAAATCTCTGCATTTAATAGTCATATAAATTGCATTGTTTCCTGTTCAAACCAATACATAAGAACTGGTTATCAGAAAATGGGAATGGGAGGAGCTAGGGGATACCCCTTCTAGTGGTTAAAAGGAAAATATCTAATATTCATTAATCTCTTTATTTCCCAATTTGAATCTGAAACTAGTTGTAATCCAAAGAACAGCAATTTATCATTCAAATTAGAATATAGCAGAGGCTGTGGACTGCATACAAGCCAGTTCCTTTCATACAAAAACACATAGATTAGCTTTATTTATCAGATGTGGCCAACAGTAATAATAATCCAAAATGAGAGCCCACAAAACACTGAAAGGAAGACAGATATATTTTGGTGGTCCTATTTCTCATTTAGGATCCTAGAGAAGCCCTTGGTGCATCTGATAATTTGACCTGAAAAAAACTTGAGTTGACATTAATAAGCAAGCAATTATTCTATACATCAGGTGCGAGAAAGCTCCGTGCTGCAAATTCAGCTGCAATTTTTTTTTAACATGACAAGCTGAATTTGTTAGCACTGTTGTTCCTGGTTGGCACCAGCGACAATCACAGGGATACTGTCAGAACGACACTTTGGTTTTGACTTAGAATCCCTACATTGCAACCGAGGGCCATTTGGCCCATCGAGCATGAACCAACAACAATCTCACCCAGGTCCCATTCCCATAACCCCATATATTTACAGTCCTAATCCCCCTGACACCGAGGGGCAATTCAACCTAACCCACATACCTTTTGGACTGTGGGAGGAAACCGGAGAACCCGGAGGAAGCCCGTGCAAACATGGGGAGAATGTGCAAACTCCACACAGACAGTGACCCAAGCCGGGAATCGAACCCGGGTCCCTGGCGCTGTGAGGCAGCAGTGCTGACCACTGTGCCACCGTGCCGCCCCAACTTTGGAGCTAGTTGTTAAATTTTGTTATTGGTGTCACATCTCATTTAAAAAAAATCTATATCATTAACAAAAACACTGAGAGGAATTGTCAAGGCAACACTGGCATTACAAGATGAAATCAATTGGGTTAAAATCTGTGTTTGTAATATTGCTGAAACAGTTTCATGGAAATATCTTATAATGTGGGTAGGATGAAAGGTGAACTTGGAACCCGAGTTCCACATCAGTTAAACACATCCAACCTCATTATCATATGTAATGGTTCCACTATATGGTGGTTCTAATTAATCGTATTGGTAATTAAACATTTTCCTCAGTGCTGGATTTGTTTAAATTTCTGCATGTGACCTTTTTGTCTTTCCTCATGAGGGCCCAGCAGTTAAGTCCATATTGATTTTATAATGAGCTCAACTTGAGTTAATAAGGAAGCAGATCTTATATTCATTGGATAAATGACAGCTATAGGTGAATGGAGATGGTTGGATGTATTGTGAGAGGCAGGCAGATGTGGGAAGATCTCTCTAAGAGAATTAGGACAGGGAGGGAGGAACACATCTATCTCTGCTGCCATTAGATAGTGATTATCAATACAATGACACACCAAGAATTGATGTTTAGTGGCATTCAGCAATACTTAGCTAGTTGAAGCTGATGTATTGCTGGTTCAAATAACTTCTTGTTTAATAAGCTAATACAGTTAAATTGAGGCTGTTTCTTTAACTCATATGCCAATGCTTCTCTGATATTGTGTGGGGAAATGTCATAAGTCACAAGACATAGGAGCAAAATTAGGCCATTCAGCCCATCAAGTCTGCTGCACCATTCAATCATTGCTGATAGGTTTCTCAGCCCTGCTCTGCTGCTTTTTCCCATAATCCTTGATCCCTTTGCCGATCAAGAACCTATCTGTCGCTGTCTTAAATGTACTCAATGACTTGGCCTCCAAAGCATCTGTGGCAATGAATTTCGCCATCATCTGGCTGAAGAAATTCCTCCTCATCTCAGCTCTAAAGGGTCTTCCCTTTACTTTGGGTTGCGCCCTCAGATTTAAGTCTCTCTTACTAATGAGGGGCAATTTAGCACGGCCAATCAACCTAACCCATACTACTAATCCCCATGTGCACTCTATCCAGGCCTTTCATTATTTGTAAATTTCAATGAGATTCCCTTTCATCCTTCTATACTCCATCGAGTACACATCCACCGTCCTCAGATGCTCCTTATACATCAAGCCTTTGGGATCATTCTCATGAACCTCCTCTGGACCCTCTCCAAGACCAGTGCACCCTTCCTTAGATATGGGGACCAGAATGGCTTACAGTGTTCCAAATGTGGTCTTACTAGAGCCGTCTAAAGCCTCAGGAGTACATTCCTGCTTCAAATCTGGGGCCATCTGGTACGTCTTGCTCAATGTGATTCTAGATATGACTTGTGTTCTTAACCAGTTCAGCTCAGGAAGGGCAGTGGTTGGGGTTCATGCAAAGAGGTTCATGCAAAGGGTTCCCACTCATTCCTGATTGCTAACCACCAACTCCTTCTGGAATGGTAGAGAAATGACCACTTGCACAAGGTACCAGAGGAGGGGCTGTAACCAGCAAGTGTTCAGCGCCTTGAGATGAGGGGAGGAAATAAAAATGTAAAATACTTAATGCTTATGTTTTTATGTTTAACTTTATGTTTTAAAATTTCATGTTGCAAGTTGTGATTAAAAGGAGGGTTCATTTATTTTAGTGACTGGGAACCTGATATTAAGTATGATTCAGTGGTGATAAATCATAACTAATGATTGTGTTAACTATTGCAATTGCATTTAAAGAGCCATCTCTCCTACTCGGTGCCATGATCTCGGGCATGTCAAATGCAGATTCAGAGAAGGACAGCATTAAGTGATAATGGCATTCTCAATGATTTGCTTGAGTCAGTTTGTCATACTTCATTTAAGGATGAGGAAATAATTAAGAAATGTCCAGTACTAGGGGGCATGCGCTTCAGGTAAGAGGACGAACATTCAAAGGGGATGTGAGGAGTGCCTTTTTAACACAGAGAGTGGTAGGTGTCTGGAACATACTGCCAGGAGTGGTGGTGGAGGCAGATACAGAAGGGGTGTTTAAGGGGCTTTTAGATAAGCACATGAATATGCAAGGGATAGAGGGATATGGACTAAGGGCAGGCAGAAGGGAATAGTTTAATTTGGTGTCATGTTCAGCACACTTTTTGGGCCGAAGGACCTGTTCCTGTGCTGTATTCTATGTTATATGTTCTAAGGGGTGGCATGCAGTCTCATAGGGAAACCTTTGTGACAGTTCAGTTGATAAATGAACCGCCTAGAATGAATCTGAGTTGTCTGGTCTCTGAAGGATCCAGACCTCTCAACCTCATCTAGAAACTTAACCTTGCTGCTCCCCTGTTCTATTTCTCCTCCTGGTAAAAATAATTCACTCTTTGTTAAAAAGCAGCAGCCTTTGACATAACCACTATGTTGTAAGGAAATTTGCAGGGTTATAGTAAAAGGGCAGCGGAGTGGAATTTAGGTGAGTTGTTGTTGCTGGCTTGCACACGAATGGCCTCCTTCTGTGCTGTAACCATTCTATGATGCTCTGACTTCCATGTCCCAACAAACCACCAGGTATGTAACTTTTGCCCACTTCACTCGCACTCTGAGTGATAATTATAAATTGATGCTTCCTCATCATTAACTCCCCAGTCTTAGGAAATAATCTTTGCTAATCAAATTATATATTTATATATATAGGTGTCAAAGTTGCTAACAATCTTCTCTTAACCTTTTTAAGAATTATTTATGACTTTCACACCTCCCACATTAGTGTTAAAGTGGGATTCATGGACCTGAATCCACAGAAATACATGTATATTCCTTACCACCCACTCTCAAGCTATTCTCCATATTAGTGTGCGCAGGTAAGGCTTCAGTCAGCCCTCCCAAGCTTAGGCTAAATGGCTCAGGATCTGTTTCCACCTCAGTTACAATAACATATGTGGCTGGAGAAGGCAGAATGAAAGGTGTTAACTTTTTGCAGTCGGATGGAGAAACGGGAAGGAAGGGAGGGTAGCTCCTTCAAGGGACCCAGTTCCAACTTTGGGCATCTTCCCCAAGTTTACCTTCCCACTTTGTGCAGCTCCGACCCACCTCAGTCCCCTAAACCCTCCCTCAAAATGCCTTCCTCCACTCCGACCAAGGTCCCCCATCCATTTCTGCCTAAAAATCCCAGACTTACCTATAAATCTGGCCATGCCTTTCTTCGAGATTGCTTGTAGTTCCTGCAGCAGCCACTACTGCATTCTGGCGCTGCTGGGTCACCTACCAGCGAGTTGAGTTGCCTGGCAATCCTTGAGGCTGGGACTTCCTGTCCCTGAGGGGCGAAAGTCCCACAATTACCCTGTTAAGGCAGCCCCCAGCGTATTATTACTGCAGGACAGCCCTTTGTAAAGCTGGAAGCTGGCAGGCTCAAGACTGACTTTGCTACTGGCGGGGTTAGGAGTGAGAAACACTCCACCCCCTTGTAAAATTCAGTCCATAAGTTAAATAATAAATACACCTGGACCCGACAAAGGGTTGTCAAACGCCCAATGGCCAAACCGATGATCACTTGATGCCGCTTGGAACTTTGGATGTCTTGTCTCTGTTAGCTGAGTATCTCATCATCTGCAATAAAAATGTTGGATGTTATATTACTTCTTAACTTTTTGCACCAACATTTTCTTTGTTATTTTCACAAGCACATGACGGTGATTGGTTCTGTCAGGTGTTCTCATTTATGGTTTGTTCAAAGCTTCATCATTTATTGCAGTTTAACATGACCTTGGCTGGAAATCGCCAACCATTCATGCCCCGCCATCACTGCAAGTAAAGACAGAAAATTTGTTGCACAGTCACATCTCTGTTCACTGCAGCGGGACCATAGAATCCCCGCCGGCCTGAACAGCTGGAAAACCTCAGCCCTTGTCAAGAATGCACCATCCATTCTGTTGATCCCATAGCAACCCAAGATTTGTCCTTGGACACCAACGGCCTATGACTGATAAATGATTGTTTGCTAATTGTTACCCAGCCTGCCATTTAACCAAGTTTAGCTACTGTTAAAGTCCTCTCTTGTATAGAGGCTCTTCTAGTTGTTAGAGATGTCTAAAACAGATATTTTCTTCCCCTTCCTTGCATTAGTGATAATGTTCCTATTTTCTAAAGTTTCAACTCATTGTTTTCCATTCCCAACATTATCTTGGTGAAGTAACACCGACTGCACACTTTAATGTGCTTTCCATAATATGCACAGTATGCCAATTAGTCTAACCAATATTTTGTATTTCAGGATACTTTTTTATTTACTCCAGTGCTCTATGTCCCTCCATATGAAGCCAACATGGGTTGGCTTTGTTTTCAATATCAGGGTTTGCATATGGGTGGGATTTTCTGCTCCTCCCCTCCGCCCCACCACGGTATGTTTTACTGCGGCGGAGGCAGCCTGTCATTGGCTGGCGACAACGGGATCTTCCAGTCCTGCCGCTGTCAACAGGATTTCCCAATGTTTGCTTCCCCTGCCACGGGTAACCCACAGTAGCTGGGGAGGGGGCAATCGCTGTTGGAGGGACCAAACAATGCTGGCGGAGGAAAAGGCTGGAAAATCCACCCAATCCTTTACATTTATCCAACTTAATTGACATCTGCCACCTGTCTGCCTATGCCGATAATCTCTTAATTTCATTCAAAAGTTGCCCATTGCAATCAGAAGTTTCTGAGCTATGTTATATACCCTACCTTTTTCTTGCCAATAACCAGCACTCTTTCCTAATTATTACATCTCCTTTCATACCTTACACCTGAAATTTACAAACAAACTGCTTATCAGGCACCTTTTAAAACTCCATATATTCATTCCTCTATTGCCTTCCCTTTATCCATGCAGTTGCCACTTCATCACAAAGATATGTAGAGAGACAGATAGTATTGAGGATACAGGCTGCAGAAAGACTTGGATCTTGAAGGGAATTGCTTGATAGGGCAGACGCAACACGGTTTCATTAAAGGGAAGTCGTGTCTGACAAATTTACTGGAGTTCTATGAGGATGTGTCTAGGGCGGTGGATAGAGGAGAGCCGGTGGATGTGGTCTTTCTGGATTTTCAGAAGGCGTTTGATAAGGTACCTCGCAAGAGGTTACTGCAGAAGGTCAGAGGACATGGAGTTGGGGGTAGGGTGTTAGCGTGGATAGAGGATTGGTTGTCAAATAGGAGGCAGAGAGTGGGGGTCAATGGGTGCTATTCGGATTGGCGGTTGGTGACTAGTGGGGTGCCCCAGGGGTCAGTGCTGGGGCCTCAGCTATTTACCATTTATATAGATGATCTGGAGGAGGAAACCGAGTGTAGGGTGTCGAAATTTGCTGATGACACCAAGATTGGGGGAAAGGCAAATTGTGCGGAGGGTGTGGAGAGTCTGCAGAAGGATCTAGATAGGCTGGGCGAATGGGCCAGGAAATGGCAAATGGAATTTAATGTTGGCAAGTGTGAGGTGGTCCACTTTGGTAGGAAGAATGGTAGGAAGGACTATTACTTACGTGGTGAAAAACTGCAGCAGGCGACGGTGCAGAGGGACCTCGGGGTCCTTGTGCATGAGTCGCAAAAACCCAGCCTGCAGGTGCAGCAGGTGGTCAGGAAGGCGAATGGGATGCTGGCCTTCATAGCGAGGGGGATTGAATATAAAAGTAGGGAGGTCTTGCTGCAGCTGTATAGGGCATTGGTGAGGCCGCAGCTGGAGTACTGTGTGCAGTTTTGGGCGCCGCACCTGCGCAAGGATATTTTGGCCTTGGAGGGAGTGCAGAGGAGGTTTACTAGGCTGATACCGGAGTTGAGGGGGTTGAGCTATGAGGAGAGGCTGAATAAACTAGGCTTGTACTCGTTAGAGTTTAGAAGAATGAGGGGAGATCTCATTGAGACGTATAAGATGATGAATGGGATGGATAGGATAGAGGTGGAAAGACTCTTCCCGCTCAAAAAAGACAGTAGGACTAGGGGGCACAGCCTCAAGATAAAGGGGGGGCGGTTCAGAACGGAGTTGAGGAGGAACTTCTTCACTCAAAGGGTGGTGAATCTCTGGAATTCTCTGCCCGTTGAAGTGGTGGAGGCTGCCTCGCTAAATATTTTTAAGAACCGGGTTGATGGGTTTTTGATAAGAGAAGGGATTAAGCGTTATGGGGAGAGGGCGGGAAAGTGGAACTGAGCCACGACAGATCAGCCATGATCTTATTGAATGGCGGGGCAGGCTCAAAGGGCCAGATGGCCTACTTCTGCTCCTATTTCTTATGTTCTTATGATAGGTTAGGAGGGTGGACAAAGAAGTGGCAGATGGAATACAATGTGGAAAAGTGTGAGGTTATGCACTTTGGAAGGAGAAATTGCGGCATAGGCTATTTTCTAAATGGGAAAATGCTTAGGAAATCAGAAACACAAAGGGACTTGGGAGTCATTGTTCAAGTTTCTCTTAAGGTTAGCGTACAGGTTCAATTGGCAGTTAGGAAGGCAAATGCAATGTTTGCATTCATGTCAAGAGGGCTAGAGTACAAGAGCAGGGATGTACTTCTGAGGCTATATAAGACTCTGATCAGACCCCATTTGAAGTATTGTGATAAGTTTTGGGCCCCATATCTAAGGAAAGGGTCCAAAGGATGTTCAGAAGAATGATCCTTGGAATGAAAAGCTTGTTGTATGAGGAATGGTTGAGGATTCTGTACTCATTAGAGTTTAGAAGGATGAAAGGGGATCTTATTGAAACTTACAGGATACTGCGAGACCTAGATAGAGTGGACGTGGAGAGGATGTTTCCACTAGTAGGAAAAACTAGTTGTGCAAGGGATGATCCTTTAAAACAGAGATGAGGAGGAATTTCTTCAGCCAGAGAGTGGTGAATCTATGGAACCCTTTGCTGCAGAAGGCTGTGGAGGCCAGGTCATTGAGTGTCCTAAATTCAGCAATAGATAGGTTTTTGATTAATAAGGGGATCAGGGGTTATGGGGAAAACGCAGGAGAATGGGGATGAGAAAAATATCTGCCATGATTGAATGGCAGAGTCGACTCGATGGGCCAAGTGGCCTAATTCTGCTCCTATGTCTTATGGCCTTATGGTCTTAATACAAGCCACAGTTATCATAATTTGGCTTCAGCAAATCTGAAACTTCTCTAAATTGAAATGAATAAAACTGATATTTTACATATTTAGTGGATGAAATACTGGGAACTGGGCCATCACTCAACACTTTTTTGAGAGGCAGGATCTGCAGGCATTTAGAGAGGCAAGGACTGATTAGGGAGAATCAGCATGTTTCTATGAGTGGAAAATTGTGCCTCACAAATTTGATTGAAGGGGTAAGCAAGAAGGCAGATGAGGGCAGTGCAGTTGTTGTTGTCTACATGGACTTTTGCCTTCACAAGACACCACATGGTAGATTGTTGTATAAGAATAAATCTCACAGGTTCCAGGGTGAGATTGCTAAATGGATGCAAAATTGGCTTAATGACAGAAGACAGAGGGTGATTGTAGAGAGTTGTTTTTCAAACTGGAGGCCTGTGACCAGCGGTGTGCCTCATGGATCAGTGCTGCGTCTACTGTTATTTGCCATTTATATTAATGATTTGTAAGAGAATTTCGCAGACATGATTAGTAAGTTTGCAGATGGCACCAAGATTGGTGGCATAGTGGATAGTGAAGAGGTTATCCAGGATTGCAAGGGGATCTTGATCAGTTGGGCCTTTGGACTGACAAATGGCAGATGGAGTTTAATTTAGATAAATGCAAGGTGATGCATTTTGGTAGATTGAAGAACAGCCACACATCTTGAAGTACACTTGTCTGAACACACAGCCAACTGGCATTTCTCTGTCAAACAGGAAAGGCTTGTGACAAGCCAATATGATGCCCAGCAAACTTGTCCCTTGGCAATCCTCTGACTCATCACTCATAACGCTTTGGTCGGGTTGGAAAGGCTGAGGAATAGAATGTGGCTCACAGTAATGGCTCTTAGTTATTTTTTAAAAAACAAGGAGCCTGGCACCTGGTGTTTGCTCACAGTTTGCACAAAGATCAGATTCTGGTTTGAGAAGTTTCCACTCATCATGGAACCATTGATGTGTAGAGGTCTGGACCTGATAGACCAACCATATTACATCAAGCACTTCATCTGTCATAATTAAAATAAGACAATTATATCTGCACAAACTAAGTTTGGTTGTGTAACTGAGTTCAATTCAGGATAAAAGCGTTCCCAGTGTAGTGCAGTCCCATTGAAATAAATTGACATGCTAATATCTCTATAAATATATTGCAGCAATTGCATTTATTGCATTTTCCCCCCCCAACTTGTAATTGTAACTCCTTAATAAAATCTCAGCTGAAGATTGGGCTCCACACTATGGAAGAAATATTAAAACTTTGAAGAGAAAACAGAGTAGATTCACCTGAATGCAATTTGACGTGAAGTGATACAAAAACAAAGAAAGACTTATCATAATCACCATGCAGATACTGGTGCGGTATGCTGCAAGCGATTAACACAATTTGTGGGATTATCCAGCCGCACTTGCCCCAAAACCAGAAAATCCCACTCCAGGTCAACAGACCTTTGCATGCCCACCACCGCCCCCCCCACGCCCCGACCCCGACCCCGACCCTGACCCCGACCCCGACTACAATTCCCCTGGTGGGCGGGACTGGAAAATTCCCATTTGTGTTTTAAAGTTTATTTATTAGGGTCACAAGTAGGCTTACATCTACATTGCAAGGAAGTTATTGTGAAAATCCCCTAGTCGCCATACTTTGGTGCCTGTTTGTGTAAACTGAGGAAGAATTTTAGCATGCCCAATGCTGTAATTAGTACATCTTTCAGATTGTGGGAGGGAACCAGAGCACCTGGAGGAAACCCATGCAGACACAGGGAGAACGCGCAGACTATACATAGACAGTGACCCAAGCCGGGAATCGAACCAGGGGTCCTGGTACTGTGAGGCACCGGTGCTAACCGCTGTACAATCATGGAAGATAGAAAGAGACTGTTTCCAATCACTGAGGTGTAAAGGATAAGTGGCTGCACATACAAAATTAAATACCAGAAACTTAGAATAAAGAGCAGGAGAAAATTTGTTACATAGGGTTACAGACAGGGAGGGGGATTCATTTAAGAAATTCTAATTTCTCATCTCATCACCCATCTATAAACAGAAAGATGTTTTTTATTTGCTTCCTCCTTTATAAGTACTGGTGTATTTCCTAATCCCTCAGATTTGGTGTGGTCCAATTACTATTAATACAGCAAACTCGAGATAGGATGAACTCAAAGGGTTAGTTTATTTGCACACATCAGACGTAGGAGTGTGATAATGTTGCCTCCTTTGCATTCATACAGTAAAAGCAGGATAGAGGAAGGAAAGGTTTACGATGCATAGACTACAGAGAAAATAAATATTGTTTCACGTGGGTCCAGAATCCTGAATCAAAGGCCAATGTGATACTCCTTCAGGGAAGTTGGCAGGCTGAAAAGCAACATGGCATAATTCACTTTTCTGGTAGTGTCTTCACATGATGAGATGGGCCTGTACAGATAATCTAGTCTTGCCGGTAATAGCCAGAAGTTCCAGCAGAAACAATATTGATGAGATTTCAATCTAGGCAGAGCGACTTTTCTGTGATGTTGCTGGTTAGATGTTAAAAAGGAGGACTGAGATTTTGCAATACAGCATGGCAATATTGAACAAGCAAGAGGGAGGTCCATGTCACATTGCTCCCACCTCTCCACATTGTCTTCATCAGGGTTCCGAAGATGGTGAAATGCTCCAGCAATTAAGAATTGAAACGGAAGTTGTGGGCCCTTTGTCCTAGCAGATGAATACACTCCCACTGGCCAGCACGGGTCACGACATGTAGATGGCTTTTGTATAGTTCTCTTTGAATTTGGTTTCTGCCGCCCACTTGTAGCGCGTTATCTCTTCAGAGGTAACGCGCTACAAGTTTTTACGATACTACCAGATAGCGCCTTTTGCTCGCAAGTCGTAATTTTTGCCATTTTATAAAATTTTAGAAATAGCCACAGGGATATCTACATCTATTTTACAAAATATTTATAGGGTATGGTTTTTGCACCTCAATTGAGTTATGAGGCTTGGGAATTCACTTCATTTAGTGGTTGAGACAGAAATTATGTCAACATTCAAGGTTAAGTTGGATTAGAGATACAAGAAAAGGAGATGACGGGATATGGATACACTATGAGCAAATACCTGCCTATGAAAAGAGTTAAATGCTGACATGGATTGTTTATGCCATCTTTTTTCAGTGTAGGAACTTCTATGTATGTGTTTGTAAACCATAGCACTGATTTGAATAGAGAACTAGACCACTGGTGACTTAACAACAACAACATGCATTTGGCACAGCTGTTAGCACTGCTGCCTCACAGCGCCAGGGACCCTGGTTCAATTTCAGCCTTGGGTGAATGTTTGTGCGGAGTCTGCACGTTCTCCCCATGACAGCGTGGATTTCCTCCAGGGGCTCCGATTTCCTCCCACACTCCAAAGATGTGCGGGTAAGGTTGATTGACTATGCTAAATTGACCTTAGTGTCAGGGGATTAGCACGGTAAATATGTGGAGTTACAGGGAAAGGGCATGAATGGAATTTTCATTGGTGCATGCTCGATGGTCCAACTAGCCTCTTTCTGCACTGCAGGGATTCAGTGATGATTCTGGGTGGAACCTTTATTGGAGCCAAAAGTCCCAGAGTGCTTCAATGGGGCATTGTCAGGCAAATTTTGACACCGAACCAATTAAGAAATCATTCAGACAGGTGACCAAATTCTTGGTGAAAGAAGTAGGTTTAAGGAGCTTGTTAAAGGAAGAGTGAAAGGTAGAAAGTTGGAGAGATTTAGGGAAGGAATTATAAAGCTCTGAATTTAGAAAGCTGAAGGCATAGCATAATAGGACCTATCACAAAAACTCAGGAAGTAGGGCTTACAGACTTGCTAACACACATTTCGCAACAATATCCCAGCAGAGAGTAAAACATTACTTTGTGCTGAGCCCATGGTGAAATTGAATATCTGCGCTTAATATACAGTTTGCAATTCATACATAGGTTTATAAGTCAGTTCTAAATGGTTAATCCCAAACTTTGTAACAGTTAGATCTCTCATGTAATTGGTCCTCAATTCTAGCACCTAAACTCACTTACAAAATTATTCATAAGTCCCAAGTGCCGGTCTAAGGGTGACATGAATTGTGGAAGAAGAAAATTGCCTCTAAGCAAAACTTGAAAAATCAAAGACCATAAAAGGGATGGGTTGTGTTAAGATCTGTATAGAGACCGATAATTTTTTAAAAAGATATTTGAATTTCCAGCTACTGACTTAAGGAATCAGAGGACAAAGTTTCAAGTTTTAAGACTTCTACTGCAACAAACAAATTAAAAGGGATATTGAATAATCACTCAATTGAGTAGGCAATTTATATGCTGTAAATGACAGAATAATTTCCCCAGTTAACTTTTAAAATTCTCCATGTTGGTTACATTTTATTCTAGAACATAGAACATTACAGCGCAGTTCAGGCCCTTCGGCCCTTGATGTTGCGCCGACCAGTGGAACCAATCTAATGACCCTCTAACCTAAACTATTCCAATGTTATTCATATGCCTATCCACTGACCATTTGAACGCTCTTAAAGTTGGCGAGTCCACAACTGCTGCAGGCAGGGCATTCCACGCCCTTACTACCCTCTGAGTAAAGAACCTACCTCTGACATCTGTCCTTTAAGTGGACACTTTTTCAGAACCAATCCAAAGTTATTCTTTGCTCCTATTGGCCTGATTCTTTTTTCCCTTTTCCAGCTGAGAGGATTCTAATCCTAGAACAGACTTCCTCTGTGAGGGATACATCTGAGATTTCTTCTTTCTGGTCCAGGGAAATCTTCTGATCTCCTTTGGATCCCCATGAATTTGGCCTGAGCTCAAACTTTCACCCTCGTTCTGCATGGGGAACAATAGGGTCAGCATTTTCATGGCTTCAGGTGCATTATTCTCATTCATGGAACCCCTACAGAAGAAGGCCATTCAACCCATTAAGTCTGTACCAACTCTCCAACATGCCATATTACCTGGGCCCTATCCCCGTAACCTCACATATTTACCCTGCTAATCCTCTTAACCTACACATCTTGGGACACTAAGGGACAATTGCATGAAATTTTCTGCTAACCTGTACTTTTTTGGACTATGGGAGGAAATCAGAGCACCCAATGAAAACCAACGCAGACACGGGGAGAACGTGCAAACTCCACACAGATAGCCACCCAAGGCTGGAATCAAACCGGGATCCCTGATGCTATACTGCCACTGTGCTACCATGCTATCCTCTTATTCCTGGTCTCTTTTTATCTTAAATCTTGCAGACTGACTTGGGTCCGCAGTCTCATAGGAAATGCTGTAACATTTAATTACACAACTATTGATTGGGATATTATTAGTTTAAAGAGTAAGGGGGGGAGGAATTTTGTTAATGTGTGCAAGAAGACATCCTTGGCCAATGTGTTTGCACACTAGCTAGGAAGGAGTTGTAGCTGGATATGCATACTGAGAGGTAGGCCAAGTTTTTGTGGGAATTGTGTTCGGTGCAGACTCGATGGGCCGAAGGGCCACTTTCTGCATGGTAGGGTTCTATGATTTCTATGAATAATACAGTGACTTTATGTGGAATTTCCCCCTCTCAAAGTCCAACTCCACAGTACAATGAATCACATGGGCCTTGTATCTAGGTGTAAGTGCTAATTAGCTATCCGCAGAGTCTTGGAATTAAATAGACAGTTTTAAAACATGACTATTTCTGATACCTGATATACTTAGCACCTCCCTGTTACTCTTAGAGTCTAACAGTCTACCCACACAAATGTTTTAACTGTTGTTCACAGCTGCGAACGTATAGAATCATAGCACCATAGAAAAGTTACACTGCAGAAAGAGGCCATTTAGCCCATCATGTTGCACTGACCAAAACAAAAACTGCTGCTCATTTCAGCCCCACTTTCCAGAATCGTAGAACCATAGCTTTGCAGGTTACAGCTCTTCAGATGCAGATCCAGGTATCTTTTACATGAGTTGACCATTTCAGCCTCAGCCATCAATTTAGCCAATAAATCCCAGATGCTCATCACCCTCTGTGTAAAAAGGTTCTTTTCTCATGTCCTCTCTAATCCTTCTACCAAACACCTGAAATCTATGTCCCTTGGTAATTGCCTGCTCTGCTAGGGAAAACAAGTCTTCCCTTTCTGCCCTATCTAGGTCTTTCATAATTTTTACACCTGCACCTGCCTCTCAATAAATCGTCTGTGCCCCCTTTAACCTTAACAACCAGTCACCCAGGCTTGTTTTTGAGTAGAATTCAGAATGGATCCCTTTCATTCCTCCATTTTTGTCCGTAGGGCAGCACAGTGGTACGGTGGTTAGCACTGCTGCCTCACAGCACCAGGGATTGGTTTCACTTCCAGGCTTGGGTCACCATCTGTGTGGAGTCTGCACGCTGTCCCTGCGTCTGTATGAATTTCCGCTGGGTGCTCCGGTTTCTTCCCACAGTTTGAAAGACATGCTGGTTAGGCACATTGGCCATGCTAAATTCTCCCTCAGCGTACCCGAACAGGCGCCGGAGTGTGGCGACTTGGGGATTTTCACAGTGAATTCATAGCGGCGTTAATGTAAGCCTTACTTGTGACACTAATAAATAAAGAAAATCTTATCTTAAGCTGAAGAGACTGTACCAAAACATGACAATCTTATATATATTTGTAACAATGGCAGCAAGGTGAAGAATATTTCTGAATGTATTTGGAAAGCCTTCAAAGGTGTCATAACTCAGCCAAAGCTGACCTGTCAAGATTTTAAGAACTGTCAAGCATGAATCTGCAGACAGGTGACAGAATAGATTGCAACCTGTCTCCCTATATAGTGGCAATTAAAGTAGAGGTGGTGCTATAAGTAGATTTGTCCTCTGTGGCACTCCATAGCGCCATCCCACAGACCCTCTGCTTCAGAGAGACTACAGGAGGGCACAACTTTACATCTGTCCCCCGTGGCTGACCCAATTTCAGAGAGGACAGATCTATGTGTCATTCCTAAGTAGCTGTGCCAGACCCTGCAAAATAACTTGTCTCTTCACAGGTCTGGACAAACAGTCAATGCTGATTCACAATCACACTGGCATGTCTTCCTACAGTGTTGGAAAAGTAAGATGTGTTCATAGAATCCTACAGGGCAGAAGAAGGCCATTTGGTCCATCGAGCCTGCAATGACAACAATCCCACCCAGGGCCCCATCCCCATAACCCCACATATTTATCATGTCAGTCCCTCTGATACCAAGGGGCAATTTAGCATGGGCATTCTGCCAAAGCTGCACATCTATGGAGCAGCTTCTAAAAAAAACCTTTCAAGATAAATGTTAGCCTGATATCTACATCTTGCGGTAATGCCAGCAGGGTTCATAGAGTCCCACAGCACAGAAGCAGACCATTCGGCTCCTCAAGCCTGTGATAGCTCTTTGAATGAGCTATTTAATTAGTCCCACTCGCTTGATGTTTCCCTTTGGTCATGTAATTTTCCCCCCTCTTCAAGGTACCTTTCCAATTCCTTTTTGAAAGTTACTATCGAATCTGCTTCTGCCACCTTTTCAGTGATTATTTTTCAGATCGCAACAACTCATTGCCTAACACATTTGTTCAGTTTGCTTTGCAGAGCGATGCCTCTGCTCGTGCGACATCTATTAATTTGGGATAATGGTCAGGATCTTAAAGCGCCCCAGGAGTGAGGGTGGGATTTTATTAATTGAAACTTCATAAAACTGCCGCAGTGGTTGGGGGGGGTAGGGGGAACCATGCCTGTCACCTTCACATTGCTGATGGCACCTTACCAGCAGCAGGGTAGGTGATGGGCTGCCCACCAACGCTTTGGCCAATTGAGGTTTTTAAATGTCCAATTAATGACCACAGAAGGGTCTCTTCCTGGCACCAATGGCAATGGCATTTACCAGTGGCAAATGGACACCTTGCCATAAGGAGTGACCACTAGTTATACCCTGGAAGCTCAGTGGGTAGGGGTCTCCTGATTGGAAGCCCTGTAGCTAGCAGAGGACTCCCCACCCTCATAATGGATCAAACTCCCACCCCCTCACACCGTTTGCCAGCACAGTGGCATGGTGACAGGTCCGGGTTCAATCCCTGGCTTGGATCACTATCTGTGCAGAGCCTGTACCTTCTCCGTGTATCTGTGTGGGTTTCCTCCGGGAGCTCCGGTTTCCTCCCACTGTCTAAAAGACCTGCTGGTTAGGTACATTGGCCATACCAAATTCTCCCTCAGTGTTACTCGAACAGGCACCAGAGCGTGGTAACTCGGGGATTTTCACAGTAACTTCATTGCTGTATTAATGTAAATTACTCGTGACACTAACAAATAAACTTTAACCTACTTACTATATTGACCCCCGAGTATCCACCCCATTTACCTGCCCTCCAGACCTCCTCAGAGGCTGCTGATCCAGGGGCTGCTGCAGTTTCAGCCTCAGCCATTGGCACTGCTCGAAGTGGAGAGCTGCCAACCATCCAGTTGGTTGACAGCTCCTGGGTTGGATTACCCTCCCTCAAGGGGTAGACTTAATTGCGGATAATTAACTTCCTGCTCAACATAAAATCCAGTTGTGGTTTCCATGACCAGAGGGAGACAGGGTTACCCCCAGCTGTACGTCCAATGCAGGTAGGGCCACCACAAATTCCCCACCAATGTGACCTCTCTCCGCAGATACAGAGGTGAAGATGCTTGCAGGGGAATGTGGAAGCAAGATGCCCACTGGCAAATCCAATTTTTAACTATTTTTCTCTCACGGAATGTGACAAGGTAGCAAGGCCAACCATCCTTGTACTGAGTGTCTTGCTCACCCACTTCAGAGGGCAGTTTGGAGTCGACCAGTTTGTGGTGGATCAAGAGTCACATGTAGGCCAGGCTCAGACAGACTAGCAGATTTCCCTCCCTAAAGGGATATCAGTGAATCAGCTGTTCTTTTTATTTACAACATTTGATGATAGCTTCATGGTCGCCATTACTGAGACCAGCTTTTAATTCCAGATTTTATGAATAAATTTAAATTCTAGCAGCTTCCACGTTGGGTGCTGAACCCGTGTCCCCAGAGCGTTAGCCTGGGCCTCTGGATTACTAGTCCACTGACATCACCACTTGGCCACCACTTCCGCTTTGCCAGCAAGTAAGCAAAAGAAACTTCATAACAACGGGTCAAGTGTTCAGTCAAAAAAATGCATGTTCTTTAAAAGGCTTAAACAAATCATTCACCTTAAAAAAAAATCTATGGATTTGTCAAAACCGTTTGCAAATGAAGAGTTGTCCTGAGATCACATTCTTGCCAAATTGGCAACCGGTAATATTCCTGTTGGCTGGGAAGAGGGTCATTCCACTTCCCTATTGCATTGGGTGATGAGGGTTCCATCTGACTGGGACACAAGATTCAATCAACCACTTCAGGCCAAAATGGAGTTGTGAGATCGGAAGGTAAAATCAGATGAATCTAATTCTGTTGTATTTTCTGGATTGCTACCCCCCAATTTGTAATTCAGAATGGGGGTCGCAGGGCATTCGCTGATGATACTAAAGATTGGATCAGTAATGTCACGCAATAGTTGTGAAAAATAGCCGAGTCACTTGTGACCATCACTTGAGCTGGGACTGGCTTTGAGAATCAAAGCGTTTTTGGCAAAGCTGGGCTTAAACGTCAACACAATAAGTTCCTGATCTCTGTGAGTGACAGTATCAACAATACCTTGCATTTACACAACACTCTAAAAGGTATAGTATTTAAAAGAATGCTGTCTAATAACATTTGACACTGAGCGATATTAGGACAGGTTGAAGTAGAAAGACAAATATTATGTAACATCTTTCACAACTATAGGACCTCTCAAAGAACTTAATACGAACATAGTACTTTTAAAGTCACTGACACCATGCAATGTAGCAAACTATAGGCAGCCAATTTCCTCACATTTCCATTGTTCACCCCTCACTTGCTCCAATTCCGTGGTGGACAGAGCAGTAGAATTCCGGCAGATGTTCACACTGGATGGGCCAGGTTCAGGTTCAGACTGGATGGTGCAGATTCAGACTGGATGGTGCAGGTTCAGAGTGGATGGTGCAGGTTCAGACTGGATGGTGCAGGTTCAGACTGGATGGTGCAGGTTCAGTCTGGATGATGGAGGTTCAGAGTAGATGGTGACGTTCTGAATCAACAACCTCATAATCACTATGGCACTGATTCATTTGAAGATTTCACCATGTGCTGTAGTTCAGGCTGAAACAGTGACCTTAAACAGCAGTGACTCCATCATGGGTGGTCAGGCAATGTTACTATGATGGTGTCCAGCACTGCCACAATGGAAATGATGTTTCCGTCTCCCCTCACCTATCCCTGCGAGGCTGCAAGGCTTGAGCAGCTGGCAGGTTCAAGCTTTCTGAAAAAACAAAAGTAGAGACTAAACGTGAGGGAGAGGGATATGAAAGCAGCAAATTTCATGGTCACTGCATTACTAGTTTTCATTGCAGGGCAGCTTTCCGGAGAAGGGTTGAGGAATGAGTGGAGAAGGTGCATCAAACAGAAAGGTAGCATCACCAGGATGGTCTTGGTAGCCTGGCCTGGCAGAGTCTCTGTGACACTGGTATGCATGAGCCTGAGGACCGTCTGGTCAAGGTCACAAGGGAATGGATTCATGGCCGCCTTCACTCTGGCACCTCTCTCCCATCTGTTGTGGTGACCTCCTCCTGAAGAATGTCATGGATTCTTTATACAAGTGTTTGAATGATCTGCCTCCCATAGCTGAATAGCTGGAGGTATGTGGAGGCAGTGACAGGTGGGTGTGAAGCTGGCAGCATTGGTATGTGGGTGAGGATCAGATGAGGTTCAGGGTGAGCCCTGAGTGTCAGGTTGTGTGGTGGGGAAATGGGCCATTGAGAGAGTGAGAGGTGAATGGTGAGAAGGGTGAGAGGGGTAATGTGCATCCGAGAGAAGTCATGAAACTTTTTTTTGCGGCACTGCTGCCAGATTCATGGTGCCAAACGCTGGCAGTGACGATGTTGCCACCTACTCCCATTCGCATTGCAGGGTTAGCCACAATGGCCACCTGCCCACCCTTCCAGAAACATGGGCCATGATGTTACCAGTTTGCCCTGCTCATCAATGGGTGGGGCGAACCGGATTTCCAGCAAGTCCAGTCTCTCGCCGGAAATGGGCCAGAGGCTGAATAAATTATTTAAATTTATTATAATCTTCGTTTAGAAACATAGACAGTAGAATCAGGAGTAGGCCATTCAGGCCTTTGAGCCTACTCCACTATTCATTTTGATCATGGCTGATCATCAAATTCAATATCCTGATACCCCCCTTACATCCCCCCCCCACCATCCATTGATCCCTTTAGCCCCAAGAACTATATCTAATTACTTCTTGAAATCAGACAACGTTTTGGCCTCAACTACATTCTGCGGCAGTGAATTCCACACATTCACCAACCTCTGGGTGAAGAAATTTCTTCTGACCTCTTTTCTAAGAGGTTTACCTTTATCCCCAAACTTTGATCCCCAGTTCTGGACTCCCTCACCATTGGGAACATTCTTTCTGAATTCACCCTGTTGGAATTTTATAAATTTCTATGAGATCCCCTCTCACTCTTCTAAACTTCAGTGAAAATAATCCTAACTGACTTAGTCTCTCCTCATATGACAGACTTTCCACCCCAGGAATCAGCCTGGTAAACCTTTGCTGTACTCATTCTATAGTAAGGACATCTTTCCTCAGAATAGGACACCAAAACTGCAAACAATACTCCAGTTGTGGCCTCACTAACACCCTATACAATTGCATCAAAACATCCCTATACCGATACTCAAACCCTCCTGCTATGAAGGACAACATACCATTTGCCTTCGTTGCTGCCTGCTGTATCTGCACGCTTACTTTCAGTGCGTGATACACAATGACTCCAAGGTCTTGTTGAGTATCCGCCTCTCTCAACTAACATCCATTCAAATAATAATCTGTCTTCCTATTATTGCTACCAAAATGAGCAACCTCACCTTTATTCACATTATACTGCATCTGCCATGCAGATGCCCACACACTTGGCCTGTCCAAATCATGCTGAAGCATCTCTTCATCCTCCTCACAGCTCACCCTCCCACCCAATTTTTCATCATCTATAAATTTGGAGATAACACATTTGGGTTCCCGCTTCCAAATCATTAATGTATAATGTAAATTGTTGGGCTCCTAGCACAGATCCCTGTGGAACCCCAGTAGTCACTGACTGCCAATCAGAAAAAGACCTATTTATGCCAACTCTTTGCTTCCTATCTGCTAACCAGCTTTCTATCCATTTCAAGACGTTACGTGCAAGCCATTCTGCTCTCAGTTTACATCGTAAAGTTCCATAGCATTTACATGCCTTTATGGCCTCACTGGGAAAAGGTTCTCTCTGGCAAAAATAACACGTGCCCCCCATGAACAGCAAACAGTCGTGTTGGCCTCACCAGTAGAACTGGAGGCCACTGAAGCCCCCCAGGGAGGCTGAGGGCAAAGAGGGAAGCCAAGGCCGAGGGCAAGGAGGCCGAAGCAAAGGGCAAGCCTGGCACCTTGGCACTGGCAGCCTGGCACTTGGTAATGCCAACCAGGCACCTTGGCACTTCCAACTGGGCAGTGCTGGGGCGGAGCCTGTGGGGGTGAGGCCTAGAGGGGCAGGACTTATGGGAATGGGGGCCAGGCCCTGGAGGGACAGGGCTTATGTGGTGGAGCTTATGTGGTGGGGCTTATGGGATGAGGCCTATAGGGGTGAGCCTATAGGGGGGCAAGGCCTGAAGGGGTGGTCTGATCAGGCTGGGGTGGCAGGGTTTGCTGCGCAATCTGCCTGTGATCAGATCGGGGAGTGGGGGTCCTCTGCGCACTCTGTCTTTGATCAGATTGCGAGGGGTGGGGAGACAGAACTTGCTCTGCATCGCGATCAGTCTGGGTGGCGGTGGGGGCAGGGGCTGCATTTTGGATGGTGTAGGATTTGCAATCGGCCGTGGACCCCCATAAATGTGGGGGGTTGGGGGGTAGTTTGTTGAGGCTACCTGCATCAGCAGGGGCCTGAAAGCTCTCTCTCTGTCAGACCTCTGCTGTTAGAATTGTGCATATGCAAAATAAGATGGCTACACGTGCACAAAACCTTGCTCCATAGGCTGGCTGGCAAATTAAGCCCAACATGCTGCCTGCAGCAGCTTGAAACAGTCTAGCCCACATTTTCAATGTCTAAGTCCATAAGAATGTGAGTGAAAACTCGACCAAAACATGGATCAGCAACTCTCCCATTTTCACACTAGCTGAGCACTTAGAATCATTTTCGTAAAATTTTGCCTATCGTATCCTTCCTGACCTCTGCCTCTGGATGGTGCAGGTTCAGGCTGGATGGTGCAGGTTCAGACTGGATGGTGCGGGTTCAGACTGGATGGTGCGGGTTCAGACTGGATGGTGCGGGTTCAGACTGGATGGTGCGGGTTCAGACTGGATGTTGGTTCAGACTGGATGGTGCAGTTTCAGACTGGATGGTGCGGGTTCAGACTGGATGGTGCGGGTTCAGACTGGATGGTGCGGGTTCAGACTGGATGGTGCAGTTTCAGACTGGATGGTGCGGGTTCAGACTGGATGGTGCGGGTTCAGACTGGATGTTGGTTCAGACTGGATGGTGCAGGTTCAGACTGGATGGTTCAGACTGGATGGTGCAGTTTCAGACTGGATGGTGCGGGTTCAGACTGGATGGTGCAGGTTCAGACTGGATGGTGCAGGTTCAGACTGGATGGTTCAGACTGGATGGTGCAGTTTCAGACTGGATGGTGCAGGTTCAGACTGGATGGTGCAGTTTCAGACTGGATGGTGCGGGTTCAGACTGGATGGTGCGGGTTCAGACTGGATGGTGCGGGTTCAGACTGGATGGTGCGGGTTCAGACTGGATGTTGGTTCAGACTGGATGGTGCAGTTTCAGACTGGATGGTGCGGGTTCAGACTGAATGGTGCGGGTTCAGACTGGATGGTGCTGGTTCAGACTGGATGGTGCTGGTTCAGACTGGATGGTGCGGGTTCAGACTGGATGGTGCGGGTTCAGACTGGATGTTGGTTCAGACTGGATGGTGCGGGTTCAGACTGGATGGTGCGGGTTCAGACTGGATGGTGCGGGTTCAGACTGGATGGTGCGGGTTCAGACTGGATGGTGCGGGTTCAGACTGGATGGTGCGGGTTCAGACTGGATGGTGCGGGTTCAGACTGGATGGTGCTGGTTCAGACTGGATGGTGCGGGTTCAGACTGGATGGTGCGGGTTCAGACTGGATGGTGCGGGTTCAGACTGGATGGTGCGGGTTCAGACTGGATGGTTGCTGTCCGAGGCTGGACGGTGGCATTTTGAGTCAACAATCTCATAAGCACTGTATGATTTTCCACTGTGGCAGAGCCAGGAAATTGGGGAGCTCCTCCTTCTCCTGATGTGTCATGGCATCTGCTGAATGGCAAAAACAATGTATTACCGCACTATAGGCTGCCAGCAATATGTGGTTCTTTATATGGCCCTGGAGTGTGCAGCAGAGCGTGCCTCCACTGAAATGGAGGCCTAAACTGCTCACCGCCATGTATATTTAAGTCATGGGTAGATAGATTTCTGTTAGACAAGAGAATTAAGGGTTATGGGGAGAAAGCGGGAAAGTGGAACTGATCCACTTCAGATCAGCCATGATCTTATTGAATGGCGGGGCAGGCTCGAAGGGCTAGATGGCCCTACTCCTGCTCCTATTTCTTATGTTCTTATGACAATCATGGGAACCAATGGATGGACAAATTTTATGTCTTAGCCACCTAGGGCCAGATATAGAGAAGGGAATTGGGAACTCGAAACCTCGATGAATT
Source organism: Carcharhinus amblyrhynchos (assembly GCF_965287045.1). Lineage (NCBI taxonomy): Eukaryota > Metazoa > Chordata > Chondrichthyes > Carcharhiniformes > Carcharhinidae > Carcharhinus > Carcharhinus amblyrhynchos. The sequence goes on from NC_137325.1 coordinate 130,588,198, forward strand.
TGGGCCTCGCTCTGAAGCCTTGCTTTGTTGCTCTAGTAGCTTTATTTTTGATGTAAATGCTCTGATTGGACATTCAGTGACCAAGCTGAGGAACAAAGCACCTCCAGGAGGCAGGCACTACCTGTTCAGTGCCGGAAGCAAAGGCAGCGGCAGCCATTTTGGGGACTACTGCTGCTCTCCTAAAGGCAATAGGCGGCGCCTCAGAGAGTCTGGAGCTTGAGATAGAGTGAAAGTGGTCATGAGCATAATGTAAAGGTACAGCAATAGACCCAGCACAAATTGACCTGTGTAGGTCTGATTCTCCACGAATGAAAGGCAACTTTCTGATGTCCACCAAAATCAGCCCAACAACTGGGCAGCAATGTGTACTAGACTGGTTCAATGAAGAGTGCAGAGGGCAATGCCAGGAGCAACACTAAGCATATCTAAAAAGGTGGCATTAACTCAGTGAGAGGTTTTGAGCTTTGGCAGCTGAGGCACAGGAATCACTGGTGGAAAGATAAAAATCAGTGGCTGCGCAGGATGGACAAAGGGAGAGATTGGTGGAGAGTAGGCTAATTGTACCATAGCACTCCTAGTGGCTGGTTTAAGAGCTCTAATAATAGAGAGCTGCTAACACAACGGGGGCTTTTTACTTTGGCCCGTGAAGGTAGGTTCGGAGGCAGGCGGCTGGGGAAAATGAACGTCAGCCAGGTATACCATTCTGTTCCCGCCTCCCCCTGCTTTTACCTAGAAAGACTTGCATGTGTCTCTGGCTACTGGCCAGCAGCAGGGCGGGAAGCCAATTGAGCTTGTTAGTGACTTAATTATTGCCATTTTCCCAGGGTAACGGGACCCTCACTTGTATCTGCAGCTTATCAACTCACTGGAGGTGAGTGCACACGGAGGGGCTGAGAAGTGATGTATTATCTGAAAATTAAGTGTGTGTGTGTGTGTCCATGTGTCTGTGTGTATGTGTTTGTGTGTGTGTGTCCGTGTGTCTGTGTGTATGTGTTTGTGTGTGTCCGTGTGTCTGTGTGTATGTGTTTGTGTGTGTGTGTCCGTGTGTCTGTGTGTATGTGTTTGTGTGTGTGTGTGTGTGTGTGTATGTGTGAGAGAGAGAGAGACAGAGAGAGATGGCAAGGCTGATGTCAACTGCAGGCAGGAACTTGTCATCGCCTGAGAGACTGCTGGAGATCGCTGTCACCAACAGTGCTGGAAGTGAAGGAAATGGCCGCAGGTTCTTTCAACCTTATCTCCCAGCTGTTGCGCTCAGCCATCTTGTATTCCGTTCCCCTCAGAGACACTCTCAGCGCAGGCAGAGTGAAGGCTGATGGCACTGAATCAATTTACCCCCGCCTCTTCGTGCCACCCGCTGTCCCTAATTGGGCAGCAATCTTGAAGGTAGGTTCTTAATTGGACGCCTTCCAGTAGATTGAACTGGAAGGAGCAGCCGTTCTCAGTGCTGCCTCATGTTTACAAACTGAAGTATGGCAAAGCTCAGCCCACTCAAACTGAGCCCTTCCATCATGCAAGGGCCAGGGGGAGGGGAGGGGCAAAGGCCAAAACAAAAAACAACTTACGGCAAATGGGAGGGAAGAGAAGAGAAATTAGTCCTGACACGGTAATTGAATGTTCAAAGTAGGGTGACAGTTCCCCGGTGTGATTTTCAATGCTGTAGGGGAAGTGCTGAGTGTGCTGGAGCTATCGCACAGCTCTGTCAGAGAACCAGCACAGGCACAATGGGCCGAAAGGTGACCTCTTATGCTGTGACATTCTTTGAATCTTCAGTAGGTAATCAGTTTTACGCTGTGCTATTTTTCAAATGGTGTCAAATTATCTGGAACATGGGTCCTTGCTCGATGCCAAGCACACATATGCTTGTAGCCATATAATTATATGTGTTTTTGTGCATTACTAAAGAGTATTCTTGCAGACATTCAGGCTGGGAACAGAAGTGAGACTCGAGCTGCTTGTTGCTGTGTATTTACTTGTTCTTGAGCACAAACAGTGTTTGACCAGACTGAGCATTATCAGCTCTTATGTTTGATCTGCACTGTTACAAATGCAGTATTTTACTTTTCATTTGGCTATAGGGAGTGGGCACCGTTGGCAAAGCCAGCTTTTATTACCCGTCTCTGATGCTTCTCAGCTACTGTGGTCGATGGCAAGGTTACACCCACAGTGTTGCTGAGGAGAAGGCGCCAGGATTTCAATGAACAGCAATAGAGTTCCAAGTCAAGGTGGTGATGTGGTTTGGAGGGGAACCGACAAGCGGTAGCGGTGTTCCCAGGCACCTGCTACCCTAGTTCTTCCAGGTGGTTGAGGTCGTGGTAGGTGCTATCGAAGAAAGGTTGGTGAGTTGCTGCAGTGCACCTCATATGTAGTACACAGTGCCACAACTTTGCATCGGTGACAGAGGGAATAATTATTTAAGGTGCTGGACAGGGTGCTAATCAGGTGGGCTGCTTTGCCCTGGACAGTGTTGACTTCTTGAGCGTTGTTAAAGCTGACTTATCGAGGCAGGTTTGTTGTACCCCATCGCAGAATCATAGAATCCCTACAGTGCATAGGAAAGCCATTCAGCCCATTGAACCAGCACTAACAATATTCCCACCCAAGTCCCACCCCCACAACCCCACGCATTTACCCCTACTGGTTCCCTTGAAACCAAGGGACAATTCAGTATGGTCAAACAATCTAACCTGCACATTTTTGGAGTGTGGGAGGAAACCGGAGCTACCAGAGGAACCCCACATAGGCACGGGGAAAACACGCAACTCCACACAGACAGTCACTCAAGGCCGGAATTGAACTCGGGTCCCTAGCAGTGTGAGACAGCAGTGCTAAAGGGTACTGGTGAGAGCTACTGTGTAAAAACCTGCTGAATCTTTTTTAATCACGTGTCTATAGGGGGTGAGGTGTTGACTTTGAGTGAGAATATCAATCAGATGACAGTGAATCAGCCATTGAAGCCAATAAAAATGAAAATCAGGCCAGATTTCTGATGGATGGCTGACTCACTGTCGCCCAGTTGCTAGTCAAATCTCCACTTATGTGGGTGTATGGTGATAAAAACACTTGGGCCAATACGTCCTTGCCACTGGCAAAAATAAACAAAGGCATCCATCCTATTAATATTGGCTTGGGGAAGGTACAACCTGCACCTAATTTGTTTAATACAGTACTCTAGGATTTTAACACTGGAAAAACACTTCCTTGTGAAACCCACTGAGGCCTGAAAAGGGCAGAGCCGAATTCAAATGCAGACATGTTAGGTGGTTCCACTCGCACATTCAGCCATCATCCTATTGAGTGGCAGAGCAGGCTTGAAGACTGAATGGTCTACTCCTGTTCCTATTGCTTATGGCTCTTCTAAGTGGTGGCAGGAACGGAAAGCTGACGGGGGTAATGTGTTTTACAGTGTGGAGTGTTACGATCCCCGTGGAGACCCTATTCTGTCTGACAGTTTTTGGATAGATCCAGGTGTTGAAGCAAGTCTCTGAGAATAAAGCAGCGTGTTACTGTGCTTGTTATACAGTTGAAAAGGACACAGAGAGAGACACAGACGAGAGTGACAACAGATTGTGGAATACAGTTGCTGGGGAAAGAAACACATTCCCACAAAGCCAATGGAAAGAAAGCCAAGACAGGATTTCATTTTTTTTAAACTTCTTTTGCAGCTAAAGTCAAGATAATTCAAATATTAATCAACAGGTTGAGGAAATTTCAAAAAAAAAGTAAATTTTGCTTTAATTAGATGATACAACAAAATTATGCCTTGCAAACATTCACATTATTTCTCTTGCAAGTGTGGGATCACATTGTTTACAGCATGGAAACAGGCCCTTCAGCCCAACACGTCCATACCACCTAGTTGTAATTGTAATCTCACAACCTTTCCAATTTGAGTTTCCATTATGGAGGATTTCTCATTTTCCATTCAAATCACCAACAACTGTATTCCAACCAACATCCCTAGACCCAGTTAACATCAACAAGGTGCACATCTATGAATCCTCTCTCACTTGGATCACGGTAGGCCTGATGGCAAGGAATTCCCAGAGAGTCCCTTCTCTGAACCATTTCTACGCTCTGATGAGCTCTGGAAACATTGAAACAGCAGCAATGCATCTCGTCCAATTCATAATCCTTTGCCATTCTTGTGTTTACCTCTCCGCTCTTTTCAGCTATATAACATGCACAATACCACCACCCCATTCTATTCTCAGAGACCTGCTTCAACACCTGGATTTGTTCAAAAACTGCTAAACAGAAAATTGTTCTTTACAGAAAGAATCTTGCTTATTTTCTCTCATCTCAACCCAGGAATGCAGGGTTGAGCTTCAATCTGATCAGTCATAGAACATAGAACGTAGAAAACTACAGCACAAACAGGCCCTTTGGCCCACAAGTTGCGCTGATCATATCCATACCTACCAGGCCTACCTATAACCCTCAATCCCATTAAATCCCAAGTACTCATCCAGAAGTCTCTTAAAAGACCACAACGAGTTCACCTCCACCACCACCGATGGCAGCCGATTCCACTCACCCACCACCCTCTGAGTGAAAAACTTACCCCTGACATCTCCTCTGTACCTACTCCCCAGCATCTTAAACCTGTGTCCTCTCATAGCGACCATTTCAGCCCTGGGAAATAGCCTCTGAGAATCCACCCAATCTATACCTCTCAACATCTTATAAACCTCTATCAGGTCACCTCTCATCCTTCGTCTCTCCAGGGAGAAAAGACAAAGCTCCCTCAACCTATCCTCATTATGCATGCCACCCAATCCAGGCAACATCCTTGTAAATCTCCTCTGCACCCTTTCTATGGCTTTCACATCTTTCTTGTAATGAGGCGATCAGAACTGCGCACAGTACTCCAAGTGGGGCCTGACAAGGATCTCATAAAGCTGCAGCATTATCTCCCAACTCCTAAACTCAATCCCTCAACTGATGAAGGCTAGTACACCATATGCCTTCTTGACCACATCCTCCACCTGCGAGGCCAATTTAAGAGTCCTGTGGACCCGGACCCCAAGGTCCTTCTGATCCGCCAAATTGCTAAGAGTCTTACCCTTGATATTATACTCCTTCATCCCATTGGACCTGCCAAAATGGACCACTACACATTTATCCAGGTTGAAGTCCATCTGCCACTTCTCTGCCTAGTCTTGCATCCTATCTATGTCACACTGCAACTTCTGACATTCCTCCAGACTATCCACAACACCACCAACCTTCGTGTTGTCGGCAAACTTACCAACCCATTCCTCCACTTCCTCATCCAGGTCATTTATGAAAATTACAAACAGCAGTCATGATCATGATCTTATTGAATGGCGGACTAGACTCGAGGGGCCAAGTGGCCTCCTCCTGCTTTGAATTCATATATTCGTATGTTAGTCTTTTTAGTTTTCCACATCCTTGGCTACAAGGTTGTACATTAATTTGGCTTTCTTCATGTTTTGTAAATATCTTTATGGGGTTGTATATGGCCCAGACCCTGTGACAGTATTTCTGATGGACCTAATGGTTTTCCAATCTGTTCGGTTTGGTTAACTTTGTTAATCATGAACAGCATTGTTGGTTGCCGGCAGTCCACATGGGATTTGGGCACTCACTATTACGCACCAGAACTTAAGAAGAGATTCATTGTCAACCTGCTTTGCCCCCTGCTTTTCTTCGAGAAGTAGCCTCAGGAGTTTCTTTGGTGCTGGCCTCAATTCTTTGACTTCATAAAACAAGTTCTGAACCATTCCATTCAGGATCTAACACTTGACCTCCATTTTGTTCCCTATCTGCAGGTTTTCTTTATGCCAACCAAACACCTGTATTGTTGTGAAGGACAATTGATTTACCCCATCCTGTTTAAATGCAGGATCATCTGTAATTTTAAGTTCTTTTCTACTATCAAGCTTTTTGTTTTTTTTCAGAAAAAACATGTTTAGCATTGGCTCCTCCTAAGATCATAAGAAATAGGTGCAGGAAAAAGCCGTTTGGCCCATCGAGCCTGCTCTGACATTCAAAAAGATCATGACGGATCTGATCAACTTCATTTCTTGTGCAAACAGTTCATTTTTCTGCCATAATTTAGCTGTTTTAGGAACTTCATTGAGGTTATACTGATGTTCAACTAAGGCAGTTTGATAGTCCTATTTATCTAGTTCACAAGTTCTCCCAATAACATTCTGTTTCTCCATTTTCCACCAAACCCAAACTTTGTCCAATTCCAATTTGATGAAAGTTGCCATTTCCTCTATCTGAAGTTCTAATTTGCGTTCATGAATGTATTGGCGGCATGGTGGCACAGTGGTTAGCACTGCTGTCTCACAGCGGCAGGAACCTAAGTTCGATTCTGGCCTCGTGTGACGGTCTGTGTGGAGTTTGCACATTCTCCCATGAGTGGGCTTCTTCTGGGTGCTCCAGTTTCCTTCCACACTCCAAAGATATACAGGTTAGATTGATTGGCCACGCTAAGTTGTCCCTTAGTGGTTTGAGGATTAGCCAGGTAAATATGTGGTGATAGGGCCTGGGTGGAATTGTTGTCAGTGCAGGCTCGATGGATCTTTCTTCCATTTTGGGGTTCTATGACCCTATTTGTTCCTCCAGCTGTATATGTTAGTACCAGACTAAACCCTTCCGCTTTACTTGATTTTTCCAAGTTACTCAAATCTCCCTGTAAAACTTCAGATTTTGCAACCTCAACGTGCTTACTGGAGCCAGCAATATCTCATCCTTAACCAAGTCATTTCCCAATAAGCACACCATCCCTTCCATCAGTAAATTTGGAACAACTCCCACAGAAACAAAACCGATGTCGCAGTTACATTTTAAGTTAATTTCCTACAAAGTGAACTTCTTGGAGAGAACTTCATGTTACTTGCCACCATCAGTGACTGTGTTGCACCTGTATCTTTAAGGATAACAAACAACTTGCCTGCCTCACCAGACAAAATTAGGGACGCTTCACCCTTGGCACAGTGGTTAGTACTGCTGCCTCACAGTGGCAGGGACCGGGGTTCAATTCGTGGCTTGGGTCACTGTGTGGAATTTGTACATTCTCCTTGTGCCTGCATGGGTTTCCTCCAAGTACCCATTGAAGTCCATTCAAAAGTCTGACAGCAGCAGGGAAGAAGCTGTTCTTGAGTCGGTTGGTACGCGATCTCAGACAGTTGTATCTTTTTTCCAAAGGAAGAAGGTGGAAGAGAGAATGTCCAGGGTGTGTGGTGTCCTTAATAATGCTTTGCTGAGGCAACGGGAAGTGTAGACTGTCAATGGATGGGAGGCTGGTTTGCATGATGGTTTGGGCTACATTCACGACCTTTTGTAGATCCTTGCGGCCTTGGGCAGAGCAGGAGCCATACCAAGCTGTGATACAACCAGAAATAATGCTTTTTATGGTGCATCCGTAAAAGTTGGCCGAGACTTTCCAGTTCCTCAGGTTGGTGGATCTTCTGACTCTGCCAATGTGATGGAGATTTCAATGGCCTGCTGGACCTGCCTTGTGGGTAGGCAGGAGGGATGGGGGCTGTAAAATTCCAGTCCAATTCCCTTTTCACTCTACCTCTCCAGTGGGGCCTGTTACTAATGTGCTTGTCAGTCAGTTCACAACGATATTCCCCTTCCCTGCAGAATTCTTTATTTTATGAATTTTACATTCATCTCAGTGAACCCACATGAACGCAATGTTTGTATTCTTCCACCAGAATCACTTCCATAGGGTTTTTAAAGTCTTGTGCAACCTTTACCGACCCATACCACCGATTAACTGCCATTTCCTCCTCTTGGGTAAATTTCACAAAGGTTTTGTGATATTCTGTTTTTCTGTTCAAATTTCTATATGTCGGCTTCTAATACTAACTCAGGCATTGAGAGTCGCAGTCTTTACTCTATCATCACCACCTTATTTCTGAAAGAGCTGGATACACTTCCCTTGAAAACACTCCGCAGACGCAAAGCCCAGTTGTCTTCAGAAAATTTCAGTTTTTGGGTAACTTCCTAAATAAAACAAAACATGTTTCATGCTTTCCTCATTAAATTCAGGTACCAACCAAATATTCTTTGCCATATGGGATGTACAAGGTTTTGGGCCTGTGCCATTTTCACCTCTCCCTTCCACTGCACAAACTTTGCGTATTTAATTTTCCAATTCTAACCCAGGTATTTGCGTTTCACGTTCAAATGTAAGTTTTAACTTTTCTCAATCTAATTTTCAGACCCTAACTCTTTCCTCCCTTTCTTTTGATTTATAACTTAATTCCCACTTTCTCTAACTCAAATTTTGCAAATTGAGCCAATCATAAAATCCCTACAGTGCAGAAGGAGGTGATTCGGCCCCTCGAGTCTGCACCAACCACAACCCCACCCAGACCATATCCCCATAACATCATGTATTTACCCTGCTAATTCTCCTGACACTAAGGGGCAGTTTAGCATGGCCAATCCACTAACCCGTACATTTTTGGACTGTGGAGGGAAACTGGAGTACCTGGAGGAAGCCCACACTGACACAGGGAGAACGTGCAGACTCCATACAGACAGTGACCCAAGGCTGGAGTTGAACCCAGGCCCAGGCACTGTGAGGCAGCAGTACTAACCACTGTACCGCCATGGTGCCCAATCCTTCAACAATCTCTGCTTTCCTAGATCCTGCTTTCAAGTCAATCCCCATTCCTCTGCCAGAGCTTTCAAATTAGCTTTTATTAACTGTTGCAATGCACCAAGAGATAGATTCATTCTCTCCTGAAAGGTCTAAGCATTAGATAGCCATGATGATTTCCACTGAATACAGCAAATATAAATGTGAAATTTTGTTGGTTTAAATACCCGAAAATTCTAGTGTACCTGTTTTCCTGTTTCAGAGTTCGGAGATCCCGGACAATTTGTTATGATCCCTCAAAGTCCAAGACAATTCCCTTTACTAAAAAAGCAATCCCTACAAAGCCAACGGAAAGAAAACTGGTTGCCAAGATTTTACTTTCTAAACTTTTAGAAAGGGTGGCAAGGTGGCATAGTGGTTAGTACTGCTCCCTCACAGTGCCAGGGACCTGGGTTCAATTCCCGGCTTGAGTCACTGTGTGGAGTTTGTACATTCTCATTGTGTCTGCATGGGTTTCCTCCAAGTATCCAGTTTCTTCCCCCAGTCCAAAAATGAGCAAGTTGGGTGAATTGACCATGCTAAATTCTCCCTCAGTGTACCTGTACAGACGCCAGAGTGTGGTGACTAGGGGATTTTCACAGTAACTTAGTTGCAGTGTTAATGTAAACCTACTTATGACGAATAAATAAACTTTACTTTTTTATTGTAGCAAACTAGGACAGCATGGTGGCACAGTGGTTCACACTGCTGCCTCACAGCATCAGGGACCCAGGTTCAATTCGGACCTCGGGTAAATGTCTGTGTGGAATTTGCATATTCTCCCCATGTCTACATGGGTTTTTTCCGAGTGCGCCTTTGATTTAGGGCAACATTGTAGCACAATGGTTAGCATTGCTGCCTCACAGCACCAGGGACCCAGGTTAAATTCGGACCTTGGGTAAGTGTCTGTGTGGAGTTTGCATATTCTCTCTGTGTCTGCGTGGGTTTCCTCCAGGTGCTTCGGTTTCCTCCTACAGTCCAAGGATCTGAGGGTTAGGTTGATTGGCCATGGTAAATTGACCCAAGTGTCAGGGGGTTTAGCAGGATAAATGTCTGGGGCAATAGGAATAGGGCCTGGGTGGGATTGTGGTCAGTACAGACTCAATGGGCTGAATGGCCTCCTTCTGTTCTGTAGGGATTCTATGAAACTAGCTAAATTCAACATATTCAAACATTAATTAATAAGCAAAGGATATTTTAAACAAAAAGGTAAACTTCACCTGAGATATTATAACAGCGATACACTTCACATAGTTACAAACATTCACAGTAGTTCCTGCACAAATGTGGGACTATGTGGAACCATGTGTAATCTCACAGTCATTCCAACTCATCTTCCATAATGTAGAACCTCTCACTTTCCACTCAATCGTTTTAGGCCATGCATAACATGCATCAGCAGCTGTGTTCCATCCGACATCCCCAGACAGAGTTGGTGCCAACAAAGCCCACATCTCGCTCTGGCCATATCAGTCTGGATGGTACAGAATCCCAGACTCTCCCTCCTCCGACTGCTTTAAACAGCCTGGTGCCATCTGACAGTTGAGTCCCGTCATCTGCACGCCATTTGTTCCGAACACACTTCGCGCTGGTGTGTTTTCCCGCTAGCTTTGTGCGAATCTGGTGTGGTGGGGGGACGTTGTTGAAGGTTGGGCCACATCTGTATCCCATTGACGGGCTGCAAATTAATTTTATGCTGGCCTCTAGGGAATTTTTTGACTTGCTATGGTGGGCACCAGTGAAAGATCGTGCTGTAAATTCATGTCGGTGTGAAACTGATTTCTGAGCCTTCCACACCCTCCCCCCCTCCCCCATGCCCACTATTGAACCTGCCAGGGGTTTAGGAGAATCCCCCCCCCCACTGTGCTTCATTTTCTTGGTGCCTCAAGAGTAAATTATCGCCTATCATTTGGCAACTCTGCAGCAAATGGGTCCAGTATAAGAAGCTTTGATTTGCACTGTGAAATAAACGGCGCTGATTATGACATTATTGCATTGCCCAGAGGGTTGGCTGCCATCATTTTATTTAATATTTTGGAGTGTCTAATACACTCCCGACGCTGGACTGCTAAGTTGATGTGCTGATGGGTTTTAGCAAGATGAAACTCCACTGAAAATTAGTTGAACTATTCCAGACCTTCTGCTTAAGTGAGATTGAAGGCTTCGGGCTATGTCAGTTTGCTGATTATCCAGTAGGTCCACCATACCACAGAAGCAAGGGATGTGCATCTCCAACCAATACTCTCTGCCCCCACCCCCTCCCCGTGCTCAGCAGCAGGTAGGCACTTGTCTGAACATGAGACATAATCCCCTTTCCCAAATTGGTCTTTCACACTTTCAAACGACTGGCTGCAAAACAGCAGAGGCCTGAACGTGGACTGTCTGCCTCTTGCCTTCTTCACCCTCCCAAATTTGAATGGGTATGTTATCCAAAGTGGGAAAGGCATTGGAGTAGGGAAAAGGAAGGAAGGGGAAAAATAACATTAACGCCTTCAGACAAAATTGTCCCTTAGTGCCTCATGATGTATAGGTTCGGGGGATTAGGAGGGTAAATAAATGGGGTTACAGGGATAGGGCCTGGGTGGGATGCTCCGTTGGAGAGTTGGTGCAAACTTGGTGGGCCTTCTGCACTGTAGGGATTCTATGATTCTATAATTTGAAATAGGGAGAGTTTTCTGGCCGTTCACACCAGTGGGGTTTTCTGGTCCCGCTGCAATGAATGGAGATATAGCTGAGCGCCAAATTAGCCATCCTCGCTGGTATCTGCTGAGTGGGAGCCTGAATCCCCATGTTCCATATTAGTGACAGGAGACGGTCCAACAGCACAACCAGTGGACCCGTCCAGTCAGAAAATTCCAGCTAATGTGTTTGAAACAAGCAAAATAGTCTGGATGCTGCAAACCTGAAATAAAAATAACAAATAATGGAAACATTCAACAGATCATGATCACTGGGTGTGTCAGCGTTGAAATAATTATTGAAGTCTAATCACTGGAGGGCATACAGGATACTAGATGTAATATTTTTATTCAACTTTATAAGTTTCCTTTATTAATTGTAGCCTCTGGAAATAAAGAAAAACTTGTTATTAGGTTTTATTTAAGAATGCTGGGATAACCCAGCCTCTCCTTCCGTTTTATCAAGAAATGACACCTGTGGAGAGGGCAACAGAGGTAATGGGCTACAAATTAGGGTGGCACAGTGGCACAGTGGTTAACACTGCTGCCTCACAGCGCCAGGGACCCGGGTTCAATTCCAGCTTCAGATGGCTATGTGGAGTTTGCACTTCTTCCCCGTATCTCTGTGGGTGTCCTCTGGGCCCTCCAGAGGAAAAATGTGCGGGTTAGGTGGATTGGCCATACTAAATTGTCCCTTTGTGTTTCAAGATATGTAGGTTAAGGGGATTAACGGGGTAAATATGTAGGGTTATGGACATAGAGCCTGGGTGGGATGCTCTGTCGGAGCATTGTAGGGGTTCTGTGATTCTATGAAAATTGTGCCATAGCCTGACCTTGAGCAATGCCACTGAGGCTTACATCTGTTCCCTGCAGTCACAAATGGCCAGGGCTGCTTTCTCTGCATCTGGCACAGCATTGCTCTGGCATTTACTGGGGGACCTCAATAGACACCAACCTAACATCACACAACTGAACTAGCCGACATGCCAGGATCCCAAATTTGCTTATCAAATGTGCAGGCAACCTCTGAATTGTTCGCTTTGCAAACAGCAAACATGAGGCTGCAGGGTGGGCCCTGTACTCAGGTTATTTAAATAATCGGGGTACCCAGTTTGCAGGCAACCTCCTGTTTTTGAAAACTTTTTCCATTGCGAAGTACTCTGGAGAGTTTGTGCGAATTTCTGGATTTGCCAGAGGTCATCACTCATGGAGTGGAGGGCCAGAGGAGCAGATGCAGTGCCCCTTTATGGGGAAATTATCTGTACCTCGCCCTCTGCTGAGTGGGAGCCTGAATCCACATGTTCCGTATCAGTGACAGGAGACTGTCCAACAGCACAACCAGTGGACCCAGCCAGTCAGAACTCTCCTGTGTGCTTTCCCCGCCAAGGTCCTAATGGTGAGTCTCCTGCAGCTGTACTGAACTGCCACACCATCTTCTGGAACCATCCTTTACCCCTGGCCTGGCTGCCCACCCAGTCAGCACTGGATGCTGATCCCAACTCAAAACTGGCCTCCAAAGTACCTGCAACATGATTATGGGAGTTCCTGGCTGCAAGTGTCAGAACAAGAGATGGGGAGGTTTCATTACTATTGTTGACCTCTCTGCTCCTCTCCTGGGGCTCCTGTAGTTGGAACTCAGAAGAGGAAAGTTGGTGAGAGGGGATTGGAATGAGAAGCAAGAGGTGCACGGTGACATAACAACAGCTTACATTTCAGTGGCAACTTTAATATAACAAACCAAAGGTGCTGCTTCACAGGAATATTATAAAACAAACTATAATACTGAGCCACATGAGGAGATATTAGATCATATGACTTATGGTTATAAAGCAGGTTTTACCTAGTGTCTTAAAGGAAGAACACGAGATAGAGAGGTGGAGCCTAAGAAACTGAAGGTATGGCCACCAATGTCTGGGATGCTAATGTATAGGCCAGAATTAAATGAGTTACTGAAAGGCCTAGATAAGGTGGACATGGAGAGGACGTTTCCAATTGTGGGAGAGACTAGAACATGAGGGCATGACCTCAGAGTGAAGGGACGCTCCTTTAAAACTGAGATGAGGAGGAATTTCCTCAGCCAGAGGAAGGTGAATCTGTGGAACTTTAAGATAAAGATAGATATGTTCTTGATCAGTAAGGGAATCAAGAGTTACAGGGAGAAGGCAGAAGAATAGGGATGTGAGTCATATCAGCCATGAAAGAATGAGACTCATTGAGCCGAATGCCTGATTCAGCTTCTATATGTTATGATCTGTGGTTTTGTGCAAACAGCCCGAGGCTGGTTGTTGGGCTGGAGGAGATTACAGGGACTGGGCGGGTAGAGGGCATGGTGAGATTTAAAAACAAGGATGACATTTTTAAAATCCAGGTGGTTACTTGCCAAGGAGCCAATATAGGTCAGCAAGCACAATCTGAGAGGTGAGGAAAGCTCGGTGTGGGTTATGGCACAGTCAGTAAAGCTTTGGGTGACCACAAGTTTATGGAGGGGAGTGTACCAAGTCTAGAGATGACAAAGGTACAGAGGAAGGTTTCAGCAACAAATGAGCTGAGAGAGGGGAGAAACCGTAGATGAAAATAGGTGGCCTTCATGATGGCACAAATATGTGATCCTAAGTTCATCTAGAGGTTGACAATGCAGTACTGCCTCACAATACCAGGAACCCGGGTTGAATTCCCACCTTGGGTGACTGTGTGGAATTTGCATGTTCTCCCTGTGTCTGCATGGGTTTCCTCCGGGTGTTCCAGTTACCCCCCCACACTGCAAAGATATGCAGGTATGGTGAATTGGCCATGCTAAATTGCCCCTTAGTGTCAGGAAGATTAGCAGGGTAACCACGTGGGATTATGGGGATTGTTGTCAGTAGAGACTTGATGGGCCAAATGGCCTCCAGGCACGCACTGCAGGGATTCTATGAGTTTATGATTCTGTTCTCTAATGCAAATAGACTGGCTTCACTCTGACAGCAGCTTACTCATCCTGCCACATAACAGGATAAGTGTGAGTTGGAGATCAAGAAAGGGCATAAGACTGAAACATGCCATCATCCTCAATCTTCTTACTTATGCCAGATGCTACAGGCCTGTCACAGCCAACACCATGATGACGAGAGCCATTTCCACCCTAGGGATCAGGAGATGTAGGGTCTACATGTTCCCTCACTAAGTTGTGGGCTGCTCCTGTCCACTGTGTGCCATCTTGTTCTGCAAAAGAGAAAGCAGAGTATCAAAATGTGGCTGGAAATTTCCCGTCCCACCTGCTACGGGAGTTGTAACGGGCGGGACGGAAAATTTGGCAGACCAGTTAAAATCCCCACCCTATGTTTCACAGTGTACTTGGGTGATGTAGGTGCCATGGCTGAATAGCTGGAGGTACGTGGAAGTGACGAGAGATGGGATGAGGCTGGCCGCATTGGTGGTGAATCACAATCCCCATGCGCAATATAGGGGCTACCCAATGTGTAGCCCAGTGTCTCAGTTCAGTGATCTGGGGTGAGAGGTTACTAATCTAAAGTGTCAACCCTGCTCCTGTCTTCAGAGGCTGCATGACCCAGCCGAGTACTTTGCAACTGTGTTCATTTTATATTATGTAATGATAACCAGCCAGGAACTGAATAAAGTTGGTTTGATTTTCCAGGCATGCAAGTATTTGGTGAGTATATTAAAGCATGGTGTTCTGGACATGAGCTGTGGGGAGGGGAGAGAAAGCTGCAGACTGATGGCCAACGTCTCACATCCCCTTTCGCACATAAAACCCAATCAAGCCTATCTTGAAAGCACAGACAGAATTCCACGCCACCATCCCCCCACCCCACCCCCATCCCTACCACTTCCACAGTGGCTGTTGTTAAAAACCTTGGATTGCTTCCAACTTGTTCTTTTTTCTCTCCTCCCTCTAATCCAGGAGCTTTGTCGCCAGCGTATGGCTGTCAAGACATCTGAGCGCCCGGAACCCGCTCACGCCTCCCGCGTCAGCAGCATCTCCTCGCAGTTCAGCGACGGCCCACAGCCCAGCCCATCCACACGGAGCAGCACATCTTCCTGGTGTGAGGAGCCGGTCCAGTCCAACATGGACATCTCTACGGGACACATGATACTGGTAATCACTCACCCAGTAACTGTTCTTATGTCTTTTCTCACAGCCCTTATGAGGAGTGGGGGTGGGGGGAAATGGAGAAAATTAGTTACTTCCTTTCTTGAAAACAGTGCATAAGAAGTCAGTTGTCCACGTGTTGAAGCACATACACCGGTACAAAACGATTATGAAGGTCTAGAGGACAGTGAACCGAAATTCAAAGTTCATCTCTCCTCCATAACTCAGTGTAGCAGGGTACAATATATAGTTTCAGTTGTACTCAGAGCATCTGCTGAAAAACAAAATCCATAACTCACTTCAAATAGCAAATCACCGGTAAAGATTTGTTTTGTTGTCAGTCAGCAAATGACACTAATCATTCTATTGGCAAAGACTTTATTTTTAACATAGACATCTTCTACATAGTGGTGATGTGTCATTGGCATAGATTGATTTGATTTGATTTATTATTGTTACATGTACTGGGATGTAGTGAAAAGTATTGTTTCTCGTGTGCACGATACAGACAAAGCATACTGTTCATAGAGTACATAGGGGAGAAGGATAGGATAATGTCATTGAATCCTAAAATACAGGAGGAGGCTATTCAGCCCACCTTGTCTGTGCTGGATCTTTGAGAGTTTTTCAATTTTCTCCCCTTTTGAAAATTATAATTGAATCTGCCTCATCCATCCTTTGAGTTGATGCATTCTAAATCATACACTGCATTTTGTTTTAAAATCTTCATCTCATATCTGGCTCTATTGTCAATCACCTTCTATCAGTGTTCTCTGATTTAAAAGAAGGACAAGGGTGGCAGATACATGGGAACACCCCCACCAAGGAGCTCACCCCCACCAAGCCACACACCATCCTGACTTGGAAACATATTGCCATTTCTTCACTGTCGCCCAATCAAAATCCTGGAATCCCTCCTCCCTAACAGCACTGTGGGTGTACCTACCTCACATGGATGCAGCAGTTTCAAGAATGCAGTTCACCACCACCTTCTCAAGGACAATTAGGGATGGGCAATAAATTTCGGCGTAGCCAGCGGCAGTAACATCCTGGCCGTAATTTTCCAACCATTTACGCCAGTGGGATTTTCCCATCTCGCTGCAGTGAACTGAGATTTGGCTTTGTCGCCATATTCTCCGTCTTCGCTGCAGCGGGAGCATGGCATGAAACGGGTGGTAAGATCACGTTCCCTTTGAAATAATGTTTAAAAATTACCTTGAGACGATAGAAACTGTTTCTCTCATCGCTCTATCGAAACACGGCACATCAATTCAGCTTGTAATAATCAGTCGTCAACATTACAAAGAAGACGAACATGTCATAAATTTTAAGAAATATATTTTCTTACCTAATATGCAACATCCTAAAAATTATTAGTTCAAGGGATCAAGTAAGTTATAGAACAAAACATGGAAATGAAAACACAGACAAACAAAGGACAATTAAATGTTTGCCATAATTATATACATAGAATTTCCACACATATTTAAAAGATTTCAGACTTCCAAACAATGGATGAATTCGTTCAGTACAGAGTGACATTCTCTTCTATATAGGTTTTAATAACTGAGAACTAAGTGACATTCTTCTGTACATAGATTTAAAGACACTGAACTCTGGCTGACAGTCTTCTGTGTATAAGTTTAAAACAGATTGAACTCAGTGTGACACTATTCTATATATTGATTTAAACACACAGAGCGCTGAGTGGCATTCTCCTTTGTATCGACTGTAATACACTAAGTGACATTGTTCTGCGTACAGATTTAAAACCATTGAGTTTGGGTCACATTTTTTGTGTATAGATGTGAACACACTGAGCTCTGACTAACATTCTCCTGTCTATAGATGTAAACAACACTTTGAGATTTGAATGACCTCCTTTGAGACACCAG
The DNA here is from genome assembly GCF_965287045.1 of Carcharhinus amblyrhynchos. NCBI lineage: Eukaryota > Metazoa > Chordata > Chondrichthyes > Carcharhiniformes > Carcharhinidae > Carcharhinus > Carcharhinus amblyrhynchos. The sequence goes on from NC_137325.1 coordinate 130,605,487, forward strand.
CTTTAAAGGTATTGATTTGCAAGTGACATTTTCATGTACAGATTTGAATACAAATATTTTTGAATCGCAGAATCGTTACAGAGCACAGAATAGAATCATAGAATCCCGACAGTGCAAAAGAAGGTGATGCAGCCCATCAAGTCTGTGCCAACCACAATCCTATCCAGGACTCAGGCCCTATTCCCACTAACTAGCACCCCTGAAACTAAGAGGCAAATTAGCATGGCTAGTTCACCAAATCTGCATACCTTTGGTTTGTGGGAGGAAACTGGAGCATCCAGAGGAAACCCACGCAGGCATGGGGAGAATGTGCAAACTCCACACATACAGTCACCCAAGGCTGGAATTGAAGCCAGAGTCCCAGAGTCCTCTATCATTGGAGAATGCAGAGAAAGGGGTTTGGGAACTACAAGGGATGTCAGACAGCAGTGTCCTCTGATTATAGGGAGGGGCCTCATGCAACGTCTATCCCTCAATTGTGAGTGATGGGATTGGTAAAATATCACAGAATCCCTTACAACGGCGGAGACCATGTCGCATCAACAGGCTGTCAAGGAAAGGCAGGGACAGCCTTCAGACTCCTAGGGAATATATTCAGAAGGTTGTAGATGCCAGATGGTGGACTATTGCAAGTATTGCAGAAGACCACAATGGAGGCAAAGATATAGGGACAGTCAAAACATGTGCTATTTCATCAAAAGGCCAAGACTAGTACCGGACTGCACCTTGCAGGTAGGCCCACAATCGGGAACAGGGGCAGTGAAATTAAATCACATCTCCATGATAATGATTTCCCCCCATAATGGTGGAGTTGTTAGTAAATAGCCACCCATTAAAAATGGAGGTGGATATAGGGGCTGTGGTCTCCGTTATCAGGGAGCAGACTTATAATCGTCTCTATGCTGTTATTCAGCTCTTGGTGGCCACCAACATGGGGGAGCCATTGCATATAAAGGGCACCACGGCGACCCCAGTAACTCACAGGTAGCAGTCAGCTCAACTTCTACTCATCTTGTACAGGATAAGAAGCTAGCCTTAAGTGGAGAGATTGGTTCCAACACATCAGACTGAACTGGCTGGCGATCTTCGAGCTGGGCGTGGAGGGGAATGTACAATGTCATCAATAAATACACCAAAGTTTTCCAAGAAGTGCTTGGAAAAATAAGGGGAGCCAAATCTAAGATCTACATCGACCCCGATGCTATCCCTAGAGTGGGACTAGTTCCATACTCCCTGTTGGAAAGAGCAGAGCTAGAACTGGAACACCTGGAAAAGCTGGGCATAATAAGACCCATACAAATTGCAAAATGGGCCGCATCTGTTGTTCCTGTTCTTAAGTCGGATAAATCGGTCCAATTTTGTGGAGACTAAAAGGTGGGGGGCAAACATTTCATGAGCCATGCATATCTCCAACTTGAATTGGACAAGCCTTCCCGAAATAAACTGTAACAATGAATACACACAAAGGCCTGTACCATATACTCACCTGCCCTTTGCAGTCTCGTCTGCGTGTACCATTTTTCAATGGAGCTTGGAGAATGTACTCCAAAGATTACCTCAGGTAGCGATGTACCTGGGCGATGTCTTCCTCACAGGAACTTTGGAATGCAAACAACTAGCCAACCTGGAAGAGGACTAATGGCGAACGTCAGAGGTCAGCGTACGTCTGAAACAGGAAACATGTGTCTTGCAAGCAGGTGCCCAGACCTATTTGGGCAAATGGATAGATGGCAAGGGCCTTCATTCAGTGGAGGAGAAGGTGAAGGCTGTTAAGGAAGCGCCGCCTCCAAGGAACTCCACGGAATCAAAATCCTATTACGGGAAAATTATTCCTAATTCAACTTCTCTTCTGGTCCCTTTGCATACCCTACTTCAGAAATATCAAAGGTGGTCTTGGGAAGTTGCCGCAGCTAGAGGCTTTCAAGTGTTAAACTTTTGTTCTCATATCAATATAAAGTCCCTTTATATTGATATGTGATGCCTGCCCTTACGGGGTTGGGGCAGTACTGACAAATCACTGGAGAAATGGGACAGAGAGGACTATTCCATACACACATAGGACACTTTCAGACATTCAGCAGAGGTATTCCCAGATCAAGGAAGAGGGGTTGGCAGTTGTCTAGGGCATTAAAAGATTCCATCAAAAGTTTACAGTAGACACTTCATCATAGTGACTGACCATAAACCATTGCTGGGATTTTTTAAAGAAGACAAGACAACACCCCCCACTGCTTCCACCTGGATACATAGAAATCATAGAACAGAAATCATAGAATCACAGTACAGAACGAGGCCTTTCGGCCCATCGAGTCTGCACGGACCACAATCCCACCCAGGCCCTACCCCCAATCCAATCATATTTTATCTACTAATCCTCTCTAATCTATGGATCTACAGTCAATTTAGCATGGCCAATCAACCTAACCCGCAACTGTGGGAGGAAACCAGAGCACCTGGAGGAAACCCACACAGACATGAGGACAATGTGCAAACTCCACACAGACAGTGACCCAAGCCGGGAATCGAGCCCAGGTCCCTGGAGCTGTGAAGCAGCAGTGCTAACCACTGTGCTATCATGCCGCCCCAAAATACAACCATGAGTTTGTTACTGGTGGCTTATGAATACCTCCTAGAGCACCGCCCCCAGGACCCGGATAGCTAATGATGATGCATTGAGTTGTCTGCACGGCCTGTAAACCCAGCTTCACCACCAGCTGTGGAAGAGATTGTGATGACCCTCAGTTCTTTGGCCGGTGCTTTGGACATGGTAGGTTCTTTACCCAGAGGGTGGTGAGGGATTGGAATGCCCTGCCTGCTGCAGTTGTGGATGCGCCTAGTTTGGGGGCGTTTAAGAGATCCGTGGATAGGTTTATGGATGGAAAGGGTTTGGTTTAGGTTAGAGGGTCATTGCTTTTTAACTGGTCGGCGCAACATCGTGGGCCGAAGGGCCTGTTCTGCGCTGTAATGTTCTATGTTCTATGTTCTAAGGTATTACTAGCCCCGTTGACAATACCACTAGGCGTCTGCCTCCCCAAATTCTATATATTGGGAGAATGTTACTCAGAGTTCAGTGTTTAAATCTATATAATGGTGATGGTGTTTCCAGGTATCTGCTGCTCTTGTCCTTCTAGATGGAGCAGTCGTGGGTTTGTAAGGTGCTACCTAAGGAATCTTGGTGAGTTCCTGCAGTGCATCTTGAAGATGGTACGCACTACTGCCACTGAGCATTGGTGGTGGAGAGAATGAATGTTTGTTGATGGAGTACCAATCAAGAGGACTGCTTTGTCCTGAATGGTGTCAAGCTTCATCCATGCAAGTGGGGAGTATTCCATCACAATCCTGACTTGTGCCAGTAAAGATGGCAGATGGTGGACAGGCTTTAGGATGTCAGTTAAATCACCATAGGATTCCTCGCATCTGACCTACTCTTGTAGCCACTGTGTTTATGTGGCGAGTCCAGATGAGTTTCTGGTCAATGGTAACCCCCAGTGGGTGTTCGGCAATGGTAATGCCATTGAATGCAAAGGAGGGATGGTTAGATTCTCTCTTGTTGGAAATGGTCATTCCTTGGCACTTGTGTTATTTGCCACTTTTCAGCCCTAGTCTGGATATTGTCCAAGTCTTGTTGCATTTGGACATGGACAGCTTCAGTATCTGAGGAGTTGCAAATGGTGCTGAACATTACGCAGCCATCAGCGAACATCCCCACCTCTGACCTTATGACGTTGAGAGAGTCATTGGTGAAGCAGCTGAAGACGGTTGGGCCGAGGACACTACCCTGAGGGACTCCTTCAATCATGTCCTGGAGCTGAGATGATTGACCTCCACAGCCGCAACTATCTTCCTATGTGCTTGTTATGATTCCAACCAGTACAGAGTTTTTCCCTTCATTCTAATTGACTCCAGTTTTGCTGGGGCTTCTTGATGTAAAATGTTGCTTTGCTGTCAAGGGCAGTAACTCTCATCTCTGGACTTCAGGCCTTTTATACATTTTTGTAACTCTTTTGAACCAAGGCTGTAATTAGGTCAGGATATGAGAGACTCTGGTGGAACCTGAACTGACTGTCAACGAGTATGTTATTGCTAAGTAAGTGCCACTTGTTTAAATCTATTGACAGGAAATGTCATGCAGACTTCAGTGTGATAAATCTCTCTCCAGGAGAATGTCACTCTGAAAGCAGACCTTTTAAATTCATAAACAGGAGTATGTTACAAAGAACAAAGAAAATTACAGCTCAGGAACAGACCCTTTGGCCCTCCAAGCTTGCACTAACCATGCTGCCCAACTTAACTAAAACCCCCTACCCTTCCGGGGACCATATCACTCCATTCCCATCCTCTTCGTGTACTTGTCAGGACGCCCCTTAAAAGTCACTACAGTATCCGCTTCCGCTATCTCCCCCGGCAACGAGTTCCAGGCACCCACCATTCTCTGTGTAAAAAATTTGCCTCGTACATCTCCTTTAAACCTTGCCCCTCACACCTTAAACCTGTGCCCACTAGTAATTGATTCTTCCTCCCTGGGAAAAAGCTTCTGACTGTCCACTCTCTCCATGCCTCTCATAACCTTGTAGACTTCTATCAGGTTGCTCCTCAACCTCCGTCATTCCAGTGAGAACAAATCAAGTTTCTCCAACCTCTCCTCATAGCTAATGCTGTCCATACCAAGCAACATCCTGGTAATAGGAGGCAGAGAGTGGGGGTCAACGGGTGCTATTCGGATTGGCGGATGGTGACTAGTGGAGTGCCCCAGGGGTCGGTGCTGGGGCCTCAGCTTTTTACCATTTATATAGATGATCTGGAGGAGGGAACCGAGTGTAGGGTGTCGAAATTTGCGGATGACACCAAGATTGGGGGAACGGCAAATTGTGCGGAGGGTGTGGAGAGTCTGCAGAAGGATCTAGATAGGCTGGGCGAATGGGCCAGGAAATGGCAAATGGAATTTAATGTTGGCAAGTGTGAGGTGGTCCACTTTGGTAGGAAGAATGGTAGGAAGGACTATTACTTACGTGGCGAAAAACTGCAGCAGGCGACGGTGCAGAGGGACCTCGGGGTCCTTGTGCATGAGTCGCAAAAACCCAGCTTGCAGGTGCAGCAGGTGGTCAGGAAGACGAATGGGATGCTGGCCTTCATAGCGAAGGGGATTGAATATAAAAGTAGGGAGGTCTTGCTGCAGCTGTATAGGGCATTGGTGAGGCCGCAGCTGGAGTACTGTGTGCAGTTCTGGGCGCCGCACCTGCGCAAAGATATTTTGGCCTTGGAGGGAGTGCAGAGGAGGTTTACTAGGCTGATACCGGAGTTGAGGGGGTTGAGCTATGAGGAGAGGCTGAATAAACTAGGCTTGTACTTGTTGGAGTTTAGAAGAATGAGGGGAGATCTCATTGAGACGTATAAGATGATGAATGGGATGGATAGGATAGAGGTGGAGAGACTCTTCTCGTTCAAAAAAGACAGTAGGACTAGGGGGCACAGCCTCAAGATAAAGGGGGGGCGTTTTAGAACGGAGTTGAGGAGGAACTTCTTCACTCAAAGGGTGGTGAATCTCTGGAATTCTCTGCCCGTTGAAGTGGTGGAGGCTGCCTCGCTAAATATTTTCAAGAAGCGGGTTGATGGGTTTTTGATAAGAGAGGGGATTAAGGGTTATGGGGAGAGGGCGGGAATGTGGAACTGAGCCACGACAGATCAGCCATGATCTTATTGAATGGCGGGGCAGGCTCGAAGGGCCAGATGGCCTACTCCTGCTCCTATTTCTTATGTTCTTATGTTCTTATATCTTTTCTGTACCCTCTCCAAAGCCTCCACATCCTTCTGGTAGTGAAGCGACCAGAATTGAACACTGTATTCCAAGTGCGGCCTAACTAAGTTCTATAAAGCTGCAACATGACTTGCCAATTTTTAAACTCAGTGTCCCTGCCAATGAAGGCAAGCATGCCGTATGCCTTCTTGACTACTTTCTCCACCTGCGTTGCCACTTTTAGTGATTTGTGTATCTGTACACCCAGATCCCTCTTCCTATCAATATTCTTAAGGGTTCTGCCATTCACTGTATATTTCCGATCTGTATTAGACCTTCCAAAATGCATTACCTCACATTTGTCCGGAATAAACTCCATCTGCCATCTCTCTGCCCAAGTCTTCAACCGATCTATATCCTGCCGTATCCTCTGATGGTCCTCATCGCTATCGGCAAGTACACCAACCTTTGTGTTGTTCGCAAACTTACTAATCAAATAAGTTACATGTTCCTCCAATTCATTTACATATATTACAAACAGCAAAGGTTGCAGCACCGATCCCTGAGGAACGCCACTTGTCACAGCCCTCCATTCAGAAATGCACCCTTTCACTACTATCCTCTGTCTTCTTTGACCTAGCCAGTATTGTATCCACCTTGACAAATCACCTCCGATCTCTATGCAACTTCACCTTCTGCACCAGTCTGCCATGAGGGACATTGTCAAAGGCCTTAATGAAGTCCATGCAGATAACATCCTCTGTCTTACCCTCATCAATCATCTTCATCACTTCCTTGAAAAACTCGATCAAGTTCGTGAGACATGACCTCCCCTTCACAAAACCATGTTGCCTCTCACTAAACGTCCACTTATTTCCAAGTGGGAATAAATCCTATCTCGAAGAATCCTCTCTAATTTCCCTTCCATTGTTGTAAGTCTCACCGGCCTGTAATTACCTGAATTATTCTTGCTAGCCTTCTTAAACAAAGGAACAACATTGGCTATTCTCCAATCCTCTGGGACCTCCCCTGTAGCCGGTGAGGATGCAAAGATTTCTCTCAAGGCCCCAGCAATTTCCTCCCTTGCCTCTCTCTGGGGTATTCTGGGGTATATCCCATCAGGGTCTGGGTACGTGTCTATCTTAATGTTTCTCAAGAACTACAATATCTCCTCCTTTTTGATCTCAACATGACTCAAACTATCTACACATCCTTTCCCAGACTCTTCATCCACCACGTCCTTCTCTTTGGTGAATACTGATACAAAGTACTTATTTAATATCTGGCCTATTTCCTCTGCCTCCACACATAGATTCCCTCCCTTGTCCTTGAGTGGGCCAATCCTCTCCCTGGCTACTCTCTTGCTCTTTATATATGTATAAAAAGCCTTGGGATTTTCCTTAATTCTGCAGGCCAATGCTTTTTCGTGACCCCCTTTTAGCCCTCCTTGCTCCTCACTTAAGTTTCTTTCTGCTTTCCTTGAATTCCATACTTGCTTTATGTGTTCCCAGCCTTCTAGCTTTGACTAATGTTTCCTTTTTCTCTTCGACTAGGCTCACAATATCTCTCGTTATCCCAACTTCCCAAAACTTTCCATACTTATCCTTCATCCTTACACGGGCTCCATGTATTTAATCCTATATATAGCAGAAAATCACTCATATATTCCTGTGTTTAAATTGTTCTTTTTATTCATACAAGGAGTGTGGGTGTAGCTGAGTTAGGGCTGCATTTATTGCCTTGATGAGCTGCCTTCTTGAACACTGCAGTCACTGTGATGTGTATAGACCCACAGTGCTTTTAGAGAGGGAGTTCCAGGTTTTTGATCCAGCAACAGCGAAGGAACCTCAATACATTTCCAAGTCAGAGTTACGAATGCCTTGGAGGAGAACTTGCAAGTAGTGGAGTTCCCTTGTGTCTGCTGTCCTAGTCCTTCGAGATGGTAGCAGTTTCATTCATCAGGCAAGTGTAGAGTATTCCATTACACTCCACGTGTCTTGAAGTTGTACAAGACATTGGTAAGGCCATACTTGGAATACTGTGTGTAATTCTGGTCACACTATTATAGAAAGAAAGATTTACTAGGATGCTACCAGGACTTGAAGGATTGAGTTATAAGGAGAGGCTGAATAGACTGGGACTTTTCTCTCTGGAGCGTAGGAGGCTGAGGGGTGACCTTTTGAGGTTTGTAAAATAATGAGGGGCATAGACTAGATAGATAGTCAATATCTTTTCCCAAAGGTAGAGGAGTCCAAAATTAGAGGGCATAGGTTTAAGGTGAGAAAAAGTGTCCAGAGGGGCAATTATTTCACACAGAGGGTGGTGAATGTCTGGAATAAGCTGCCAGAGGTAGTAGTAGAAGCGGGTACAATTTTATCTTTTAAAAAACATTTAGGTAGTTACATGGGTAAGATGGGTATAGAGGGATATGGGCCAAATGCGGGCAATTGGGATTAGTTTAGGGGTTTCAAAAAAAAAAGAGCAGCATGGACAAGATGGGCCGAAGGGCCTGTTTCCATGCCGTAAACCTCTATGACTCTGACTCCTGACCTGCTCCTTGTGGATGGTGGGCACGATTTGGGAAATCAGGAGGCGAGTTACTCGCAACATGGTTCCAAATCTCTGACGTGCCTTTGTAGTCACAGTATTCAAATGGCAAGTCCAATTCATTTTCTGATCAATGGTAACCACCACCCCGCCGCCGCCCCGCCCCCCCCCCCCCCCCCCCCACTCCCCCCAGGACGTTGATAATGGAAGATTCAGTACTGCGAAAGCCATTGAATGTCATTGACAGGATGGATATATTCTCTCTTGTTAGGGATGATCATTGCCTGACACTTCTGTGGCACAAATGTTACTTACTACTTGTGAGTCAAGCCTGGATATTGTTCGGGTCTTGCAGCATTTGGAAATGAACTGCATCAGTGCTTCTGCAGTCACGAATGATGCCATCATCAGCGAACATCTACTTCTGACTTTATAATGGAGCAAAGGCCTTTGATGAAGCAGTTGAAGGTGGATGGGCTAAGGCCTCCTGCAGTGATGTCATGGAACTGAGATGATTGACCTTCAACAACCATAATTATCTTCCTTTGTGCCAGGTATGACACCGACCAGCAGAGTGTTTTCCCCCTGATTCGTTGATTTCAGGGCAGCCTCTCAACTCACCCCTAGAGTTCCGCTGTTTCATCCATGTTTGAACCAAGGCTGTAATGAGGTCTGGAGCTGAGTGGCCTTGGCAGAAGCCAAATTGAGCAACAGTGAGTGATTTTTGTTAATCGAGTGCCGCTGGATAGCATTGTTGATGACCCCTTCCAACACTTTACTGATGATCAAGAGTAGACTGATGGGACAGTCATTGGCCAGGTTGGACATGTCTTGCTTTTAGTGTGCAGGACATACCCTGCCAGTTTTCCACATTGTTGGGTAGATGCTGGTGTTGTAACTGTACTGGAAGAGCTTGGCTAGGGGATTGGCAAGTTCTGGAGCACAAGTCTTCAGTACTGTTGCTGCGATGTTATCAGGGCCCGTACCCTTTGCAGTGTCCAGTGCCTTCAGCTATGTCTTGATATCATGTGGATTAAATCAGACTGGATGAAAATTGGCATCTGTGATGTTGGGGACCCATGGAGGAACCCAAGATGCATTATCTACTCGGCAATTCTAGCTGACGATTGTTCCAAATTCTGCAGCCTTATCTTTTGCAATGATGTGCTGGTCTCCCTTATCAATGAGGATGGGAATACTTGTACAGCTTCCTCCTTCAGTGAGTTGTTTAAGTATTCAGCACCATTTGATTGGATGTGGCAGGACTGCAGAGCTCAGATATGATCCATTGGTTGTGGAATCGCATAGCTTTATTACTTGCTGTTTATGCTGTTTGGCACGCAAGTAATCCTGTGTTGTAGCTGCACCAGATTGGCACCACATTTTCAGGTGTCCCTGACGTTGCTCCTGACATGTCCTCCTGCACTCTCCATTAAAGCAAGATTGACCCCCTTACGTGGTGCTAATGGTAGAGTGGGAGATATTCTGGGCCATGAGGTTAAAGTTTCTGCTGCTGCTCATGGATGCCCAGTCTTTAGTTGCACTATCTGTTTGAAGTTTATCCCGTTTAGCACAGTGGTGGTGCCACACAACACGATAGAGTGTGTCTTGAATGTGTAGATGGACTTTGTTTTGACAAGGATTGTGCAGTGGTCTCTCCTACTGATACTGTCATGGGCAGATGCGTCTGCGGCAGGCAGGTTGGTAAGGACAATCAAGTTTGTGTTTCCCTCTTTTTGGTCCCCCCATCACCTGCTGCATACTCAGACTAGCAGCTATGTCCTTTAGCACTTGGTCTGCCCTGTCTATGGTGGTGCTTTCGAATCGCTCTTGGTGATAGGCATTGAAGTCCCCAGAGGATATTCAGCATCTTTGTCACCCTCAGTGCATCCTTGAAGTGGTGTTCAACATAGAGTACAGATTCAGCAGCTGAGGGGGAACAGTACATCGTAATCAGAAGGAGGTCTCCTTGCTTATAGATCTTTCTAGAATCTCTACTGTACAGAAGGAGGCCCTTCGGCCCAACTAGTTTGTATCGACCACAATCCCACCAGGCCCTATTCCCATAACGCCACATATTTGCCCTGATTATCCCCGACACTAGGATCAATTTATCATGGCCAATCCACCTAACCCCAATTTTTGGACTGTGGGAGGAAACCGGAGCACCCAGAGGAAATCCACGCAGACACCGGGAGAATGTGCAAACTCCACACAGACAGTGACCCAGGCCAGAATTGAACCTGGATCCCTGACTCTGTGAGGCAGCAGTGCTAATCACTGTGCCACTGTGTTACCAATACGTTTGCTGCCCTCTGTTTGACTTGAAACTGTGAGAGTTCATGGAGTCCGGAATCGATGTTCAGGTTTCCCAAGGCAACTCCCACTGTGCCACCATCGCTGCTGGGTCTGTTCCAATGGTGGGACAGGACATACCCAGGAATGATGGTGTCTGAACATCATCTGTACGGTATGATTCTGTGAGTATGACTATGTCAGGCAGATGCTTGACTAGTCTGTTAAACGCGCCAAGATCTGACTGACATTCTCCTGTCTACAGGTTCAAACACACTGAGGTTTGAATATATGCTTCTGTATATAGCTTTGAATATTCTGAGTTGTCATGATTGACATTCTTCTGTATATACATTTAAACGCATGAGCTTTGACTGACCTCCTCTGGTATATATGTTGAAATACACTGAGCTTTGAGTAATGTTCTTCTGTGTACTGTGCAGTGTAAATATACATACCTTTGAGTTACATTCTCCTGTACGTATGTTTTATTACATAATGCTCAGAGTGACAGTCTTCTGCATATAGATTTAAACACGCTGAGCTCTAAATGGCATTCTGCTCTCTACAGATATAACACACTGAACTCATAGAGTCACAGAGGTTTACAGCATGGAAACAGGCTCTTCGGCCCAACTTCTCCATGCCACCCAATTTTTACTATTAAACTAGTTCCAATTGCCCGTGTTTGGCCCATATCCCTCTATACCCATCTTACCCATGTAACTATCTAAATGCTTTTTAAAAGACAAAATTGTACCTGCGTCTACTATTACCTCTGGTAGCTCATTCCAGGCACTCATCATCCTCTGCGTGCAAAAATTGACCCCCTGGATCCCTTTGTATCTCTTCCCTGTCACCTTAAACCTATGCCTTTTAGTTTTAGACTCCCCTACCTTTGGGAAAAGATGTTGTTCATCTAGCTGATCTATGCACCTCATTATTTTATAGGCCTCTATAAAATCACTCCTAAGCCTCCTACGCCGCAGGGAAAAAAGTCCCAGTCTATCCAGCCTCTCCTTATAACTCAAACCATCAAGTCCCGGTAGCATCCTAGTAAATCTTTCCTGCACCCTTTCTAGTTTAATAATATCCTTTCTATAATAGGGTGACCAGAACTGTACAGAATTGAACTGTACTCCGATTGATATTCTCATGTGTTTCGGTGTAAATGCACTACGATCTGACTGCCATTCTCCTTTGTAGATTTAAACACGCTGGGTGGATATTGGTGGATACTAAAGCACACTGGAGAAGGTGGAAAAAGCTGTGTGAAACTTGCTGGTTTCACCATTGCCTTTTCTTATCTGATCAAACAGAACTCTGTGCAATTTTAAAGTGCTGGCAAGGATCACACAGCCAGTTTGGGGGGGGGGGGTGGTCTAAACTCACTGGCAAAGTAGGGGTTCTGAGATGAGGGCATCAGGGGTGCTGGGAGAGGGTCTTTAACTTCACTTTGAGATCTCAAAGTGAAATTAAAGAACCCCTCCCACCACCCCTCTCCCTCCCCAAAGACAACGAGATGACCCTCTCTGCCAGCATCCAAGCATTCCTCTCATAGCCTCCGCCCCTTTCCTCAATGCGGACAGAATACCCCACCACCCTGCAATCATTCATCGGCCTCTCCCACATGCATATAGGGGAACGCCCCCCGCCCCTCCAGTGGAATAACACAGAAGGCTTGCGCTGGCAAGGTGCCAGGCGCAGGACACTGGCCTTCCAGGTCCCTCACTACCAAATGAAATGGTTTTCATTTTAGAAAACTAATAGTGATTCCTGCCAGAGTGAGGTCACACCAGCACGGCCACCATCTAACAACCCTGGAAGCAATGGCATTAAGCTGTATGATGACACTTAAATAAATTCTAATTCATGGAAATCAGGTTCTTGCCCTTTCTGGGCATGGTGGCACAATGGTTAGCACTGCTGCCTCACAGCACAAGGAACTTGGGTTCAATTCCGGCCTCAGGTCACTACCTGTGTGGAGTCTGCATGTTCTGCTCGTGTCTGCATGATTTTCCACCAGGCACTCCGGTTTCTTCCCATAGTCCAAAGCTGTGTGGGTTAGGTTGAATGGCTGTGCTAAATTGCCCCTTAGTGTCAGGGGGATTAGCAGGGTAGATATGTGGAGTTACCGAGAAAGGATCGGATGGACCCAGTGGTCTCCTCCTGTGCTGTAGGGATGCTACGATTCTACGATATGTCATTGGCTGGAGGGACGGGAAGATTTCAAACTAAGATCTTTCCACTTACAGGACTGCATTCCAAGAGGACCTTTCCTCCGTACATGATGACCCAGCACCACTCCCTGCGTCCTGCAAGATTGACTCTTCTATCATTCAATCTCTCCTCTCTTCCACCCTATCGCAGATCTTGCATTGCCTTTGTACCACTCAATCCATCCTCAGAACCTATGACACCCTTAATATTTGGCAGCTGTGATGAAAGATCATTGACCTGAAACATCAACTCTGTTTCTCTCTCCACAGATGCTGCCTGACCTGCTGAGAATTTCCAAAATTTTATGTTTTAAGTTCAAATCTCCAGCACCTGCTGTATTCTTTTCAATTTTCTCCTGCACTTAGACTCAAACGCTCTAAGCTCGGAGCGACATTCCTCATCTATAGATTTAAACACGGTAAACTCTTGAAAACCTAAAATATTGTGTGCAGTTTTGGTCTCCTTTTCTGAGGAAGTACGTCCTTGCTCTCAAGGGAGTGCAGCAAAGGTTTACCAAACTGATTCTGGGGATGGCGGCACTGATGTATGAGGAGAGATTGACGAGGTTAGGATTGTTTTCACTGGAATTCAGATGAATGAGGAGGGAATCTCACAGAGACTTATAAAATTGTAACAGGACGAGACAGGGTAGATGCAGGGAGGATGTTCCCAATGGTGGGGGAGTCCAGAACCAGGAATGACAGACTGAGGATTCAGGGTAGACCATTTAGGATGGAGGTCAGGAGACATTTCTTCACCCTAAGAGTGGTAAGCCTGTGGAATTCATTACCACAGGAAGAAGATGATGCCAAAACATTGAATGTATTCAAGAGGCAGCTAGATATAGCACTTGGAGTAAATGGGATCAAAGGTTATGGAGAAAAAGCAGAATTAGTCTGTTGAGTTGGACGATTAGCCATGATTGTGATGAATGGTGGAGCAGGCTTGAAGGGCCAAATGGCCTCCTTTTTCTCCTATCTTCTATGTTCCTATGTTTTAACAATACTCTCCTTGATAGATTAAAATGCAATGAATGACATTCTAATGTTTTCAGGCCTTAGATCATACTGAATGCTGACTGATGTTCTGCTGTATGTACATTTAAAAAAAAACTGAGATCTGAGAGACAGTCTTCTAGATATGTACATTTAGGCGGACTGAGTGACGTTCCCTTACATATGGCTTTAAATACACCCAGCACAATCTTCTGCACACAGATAAAAGACTCTGAGCTCAGAGTGACATTCTCCTGTTTATAGGTGTAAATCCATCACGGATTTCTGATTAATATTTCTAAATAAAGGTTTGAATGCACAGTGTTTTGTAGATCATTCTTATCTATATAGGATCGGGGGTAGAGGGGGTGTTTCCTCGGCCTGCTAGCTCCAATCACAAATCACGATGGCCCAGAGAATTTGGCATCGGCACAAAGACTTGTTTAACAAGTTTAATGTGCAGTGCCTTGTAAAAGATTCAGCTGTCAGATTAATGGATTTCTATCGTCCTCCAGCCACCTGTGTTTATTATTATGTCCCTTCATGGTTGAATGCACCTCAAGTACCACATTGATCCTGACTGCAATGTTGACAGAGTCTAATCCTGATTGACAGTCTGCGGTTTAGAAAGTGAATCTCACCTGATAGACGCTGCTAATGGCAGCAAGAAACCGATTTCCCGCTGACGTGGGTGCTTTGTCCCAGTTCGGGAGAATCATGGCCATTGATTTGAACACATTGAGGAGAACGTCACCCCTCAACATTTTTTTCAGTGGCAGGAGACGTCACTGGTGACCGGCAGGATTTTCTGCCACTTTGATGGGAATTCATATTGAAGCCACCACATGCCAACAGGAAACTGGAAAATCCCGCTGGCGTGAATGGCCAGAGAATTCCAACCATTGAGCTCCGAGTGACATTTTCCTGTATATAAATTTAAACACACTGGGAGGGGGTTCTGGGGAAGTGGGGGGTGGGGGATGGGGTGGGGGAGGGAATCCGGAACCAGGGGTCACCATCTGAGGATTCAGGGTAGACCATTTAGGACCATTTAGGAGGTGACGAGACGTTTCTTCAACCAAGGAGTGGTCAGCCTGTAGAATTCATTGCCACAGGAAGTAGTTGATGCCAAAACATTGAATGTATTCAAGAGGCAGCTAGATATAGCACTTGGGGCGAATGGGATCAAAGGTTATGGGGAGAAAGCAGGATTTGTCTATTGAGTTGGATGATCAGCCATGATCACAATGAACAGCAGAGCGGGCTCGAAGGGCCACATAGCTTCTCCTGCTCCTATCTTCTGTGGAACTCAGTGACATTCTCCTCTATTTTGATTTAAACACACTGAATTCTGAGTGGCGTGCACCTATATATACACATGAAACACACTGGCCATTGAGTAACATTCTCTTGTGTGTAGTTGTGAACTCAGAATCTCCTATCTATTTTTCAATTTAAATTCACTGAGCTTGCATGACCTACTTCTGTATAGAATTAAATGCCTTTATCTGGATTAAACACAGTTACCTTTGTGGGACATTTTCGTGTAAGTGTGTTTAGATACTACGTGATATATAACATATAAATCTAGGCGGCTATATGGCCTATCAGTGCATTCTGGTTCTCCAAACAGCAATCCAGTCAGTCCCATTCTCCAGCTTTATCCTGTACTCCCGCAAGTTATTTTCCCTCAAGTACCCATTCAGTTTCCTTTTGAAATTATTCGTCATCTCCTCTTCCATCACCCTCTTCAGCAGCAAGGTCCAGATGATTTGCTGCACAAACATTTTCTTCCTCACATCCTCCCACATCTCCTTGTACCATTAACTAATGAGTACAGCGTATCTTTGTCTACCTTATCCGAATTTGTCATAATCTTGTAAACTCCTGAGATTTCCCTTCATTCTCTAGCTCCAAGGAGAACAAACCCAGCTTCTCCAACCTAACTTGGTAGCTTAAATCCCTCAACCTTGGGACTGTTTCGGCAAATCTCCTCTACAGCCTCTGAAAGACCCTCGTGTCTGTTGTGTATGGGGTGTATGGACTGCAACTCCATGTACCAAGGCTCTCTTATCAATAAATACCATTTCTGAAATCTCTTTGAGAATGCCATTACAGCTACAATATAACAGTATCCTTCTTAACGTGCTGTGTCCAGGACTGGGCATAATACTCTAGTTGTGGTCTGAATTGAGCTTTATACACGTTTAGTGTAACTCTCCCTATTTATGAAATCCGAGATCCAGTATGCTTTGCTAACTGCTCATTCAGTCTATCCTGCCACCTTCATAGGTCAATGCACCAGGTCACTCTCTTTTGAACTGCATCATTAAATCCATATTGCCTTTTCCTGTCCTTTTCAGCAACTGATCCATCATTCTGTGGTCTGAAATACAACCATATATCATGATTTTTTTTCCTATCCTTAAGCCAATTTTTAAAACCTAAGCTGACATTGACCCTCCTACTCTATGAGTTTTAATTCTCACAAATCAGACTTTTTTGTGGTACTTCACCAAAGGCCTCCTTAAACTCCATTTAGACAACATCCTTTGCTTTCCCTGCATCCACCTTCCCTGTTAGTTGGTTAGAAAGTTCAAATTGATAAGTCAGGCATGAGCCTTCTTAGAGGTAGAGAGATTCTTCCCGCTTAGAAAGGATAGCAGGACTAGAGGGCACAGCCTCAAGATCTAGCACTGTTGTTAACTGATCAGCCTGGTTATATTGTATGTCCTTACACGTTTTCTTGAATAAGAGAGTCACATTTGCAACTCTGCAACCCTCTTGGCATCTCCCTTTATCTAGGGAAGATAGAGAAATCATGATATTTCCACTCCTTAGCAACCTGGGATGCAAGTGGACAACTTATCTACTCTAAGCCAAGCTTTCCAGCACATTCTTCCTATTAGCTTTCATCACATCTGTTACCTCTACCACCTCGACTTCCATCGTTATTTTGTCAGCATCCTCTTTTTAGTAAACACTGATACAAAGTACTCATTAAGTATTCTCGTCTTGCCCAGTGCCTCTAAGCATATATCAACCTCTTTGGCCCCAATAGGTCCCATGTTACCTCATATTGCCCATTTCCTATTTACATATCAGAATAAGGTTAATGATTCCCTTAAATGCAATTCTATTCTAATATCATCGATTTGAAAGTCACATTTTCCTCTTCACTTTCCTTCTCAACTTATTATAATTGACTTGGTTTCTATTTAAAGAATTTACCTGACATGTATTGATTTTTTTTCACCACATATTCCCATCTCCTTTGTCATCCAAGGAGTCTTGGACTGTACCTGATACATCTCCTATTGAAACAACACCCGTTATTCTGCATTGTTTTCCTGTCAACCTTGCTTCCATTATACCCTAGATAGGTCCCTTCTTATCCAAGTGAATTGAGCCCATTTCCAGTTTAGAAGTTCCACTTGAGATTGTTGCTTGCTCTTCTCCATTATTAATCTAAAGCTTATGATTACTCTTCCCCAAATCCACCCTCATCGACACTTGAACTGCTTGGCCCACCTCATTCCCCAACATCGCCTCCTTCCCAATCAGATCTAGAGCATACTGGTCAAGGAAAAGCCTCCTGAACACATTTCATAAATTCCTCTCCTTCCTCACATTTGACTTTGAAATCCCAAATAATATTTAGGTAATTAAAGTCCCCCTCCCACCCCCATATCACCATGCCATGGCTCTGATAACTCACTTGTGATTTTCCAACAACAAAACAATAACTTGTATTTATTATGACGCTTTTAACAAGTAAAACATTACAAGGGGTTTCACAGGATCATTATAAAACAAAGTATGACACTGAGCCATATAAGGAGACATGAGATCAAATGACCAAAAGTTTAAAGAGGTAGGTTTTAAGAAGACTCTTAAAGGAGGAAAGTGAGATGGAGAGTTAGTAGGAATTCCAGAACTTCAGCCTGAGGCAACACCACCATTTTTTAAAGATTATTATTTCATGGATTGATAGTGCCACTTGCAAGGTCAGTGTTTGTCACCCTTCCCTATTTGCCCTTGAGAAGGTGGTGATGAGCTGCCTTCTAGACACGCTGTAGTCCATCTGATGTTGGTACACCACAGTTCTTTTTAGCGTCAAGTTTATTTATAGTGTCATAAGTCGGCTCATCAACACTGCGATGAAGTTACTGTGAAAATCCCCTAGTTGCCACACTCTGTTTGGGTACGCTGAGGGAAAATTTAGCACAGCCACTGTACCTAACAGCACATCTTTTGGACTGTGGGAGGAAACAGGAGCCCCCAGAGGAAACCCACACAGACATGACATGGGCAGAACATGCAGAATCCATACAAACAGTGACCTAAGCCGAGAGTCGAAACCAAGTCCCTGTCGCAATGAGACAGCAATGCCAACCACTGTGCCACCACGCCACTCATAAGGGCATTCCAGTGACCACGAAGGAAGGTTGACGTATTTCCAAGTCAGGATGGTGTGTGGTTTGGAGGGGAATCTGATGATTGTAGTTCCCATGCATCTGCTGTCCATGTCCAACTAGGTGGTAGAGTTCTAGTTAAAAAAGGCTTGGAGAGTTGCCGCAGTACACATTGCTGCCATTGCATGTCATTGGTAGAGGGAATGAATGTTTACGGTGAAAGGTGGATGTGGGCAGAGGTAAGATGGGTGAATGGGACTTCCTGCCAGTTAAGATATAGACAGCAGAGTTTTGGATGAACTGGAGCTTATGGAATGTGGAAGACCAGTCATGAGTCAGTTGAAATAGTCAAGCATAGAGGTAACTAAGTCAGGAATGAGATTTCCTCAACACGAGAGCCTAATCCTTTGCTAGCTGGAAAATAATAAGCTACACCTTTACCTCTCTCTCATTATTCAGAAACATTGAGAATATATAGAAATGTAGAAACATAGAAAATAGGAGCAGGAGGAAGCCATTTGGTCCTTCAACCTGCTCCACCATTCATTACGTTCATGGCTAATCGTCCAACTCAATAGCCTAATCCTGCTTTTCCCCCCCATAATCTTTGATCCCATTTGCCCCAAGTGCTATATCCAGCCACCTCTTGAGTACATTCAATGTTTTGGCATCAACTACTTCCTGTAATAAAGAATTCCACAGGCTCACCATTCTTTGATGGTGAGCCTGTGGAATTTTTATACACACAATAGTATGAAAATAGCCTTTTTGCTTCTCAGCTTCTGCCTCTCCGTTTCATGGACATTCACTTTTTCAACAGTACAGTGTCTTCCCTAATCAGCACTGCCGCCCACCACCACTTTTTTTACCTTTTCTCTCTTACTTTGTATCCCTATATGTTAAGCGCCCACTCCTTGCCACCTGTTTTTGCCACTACATTGTATTCCCACATGGCTATTTTTGTTCACCAGCCTTATTCACCACATTCATTTAACAAACATTTGTTGTAAACTTGGCTGTTCATTGATCATTGTCCTTCTTGGTCTGGTGCTATCCAGTAGACCATTACTTCCTTCCCTAGTGTTAACCAACATTCTTATTTCGTAAAGCACCTTACTCTTTATATCTGCATTTACCTGCTGGTGTCATTCTCCTGCCAATTTAGCTTAAACTCTTCCCAAACACGTTGGCAAACCTCACCACAAGCACATTGGTCCCAGTCTTAGCTCTGAGTGATATTTTCTTATTTAGTATTAAGCACAGTGAGCCCTGGCTGACATTGTCCTGTATTTTGTTTAAACCATGCTGAGCTCTGAGTGACATTCTCCTGTGTATAGATTTAAACATAGAAACTAGAAGCAGGAGTAGGCCATTTGGCCCTTTGAGCCTGCTCCGCCATTCATTTTGATCAAGACTAATCATTGAATTCAATATCCTGATTTCCCCACTCCTCCCCCATATCCCTTGACCCTGTAAACCTCAAGAACTATATCTAATTTCTTAGACTGGGTTCTGAGTGACAATCTCAGTCCAGTTCAGAATCTCCCACTATGTGTTGGGACAGCGTCTGGACTACTCAGTGCAGTATTAGTTGACACATTTCAGAAAGGATATAATTAAAGCAAAGTTTGACTGAATCGGTCCATGGAATGAGGGGTTGTCCTGTGATGAGAGGCTGAGTAAGCTGGGCTTATATTCTCTTGATGTTTAGAAGAATGAGAGATGATCTTATGGAAACGTTCAAAATTCTGAAGAAACAATGATAGAATGGATGTTGGGAAATTGTTTCCATTGGTCGGGGGGTACTGTCTCAGGATAAGCGATGAATCATTTAGGAGTGAGACGTGCAGAAATTATTTCACTTGAAGGGCTGTGAGTCTTTGGAATTCTCTACCACAGACAGTTTTGGATGTTCCACCTTTGAATAGATTTAAGGCTGGATCGATGGATTTCTGGTCTCTGGGAATTAAGAGATATGGGGAGCGCACAGGAAAGTGGAGTTGAAGACTAAGATCAGCCATGATGGTAATGAATGGTAGAACAGGCTCGATGGACCATGTGCTCTACTCCTGCTCCTATTTCTTATGATCTTAAAGGTGGGTACTGTACCTGCTAGAGATGCCTGTAAGATCATGGGGGGACTTGAAAGGGTGGATGTGCAGAGGATGTTTCTTCTTGTGGGAGAACTAGAGGGTCACTGTTTTAAAATGAGGAATTGCTCATGCATGATAGAAATATGTACGTGGTCGGGGAGGGGGTGGAAGCAGGCCTTGCTTGTCTCCTGTCCAAGGCTGCTTTCAGTGATCTGCTGGACTTTGTCAGACGGTGGAGCCTATCCTCAACCTGATCCCAAGCATCTAGTGAATTGCCACTAAGAAGCTATCTGGCAGTACTGGGCATGTTGCTAATCCATTGCTCACCCACCTGCTGACAATGGGCTACTGACCCCAGTGCAACCCTCTGAGATTTCCCTCCTGAGTCTCATAAGATTCTGTCCGAAGTGTGACAGGATAAACATGAATGAAGAAGACCATTGATCCCAAATTAATCTGTCCGTTCGAGAGATGGAAAAGCACCCCCCATTTCAATATCCTAATATTTAATAAGCCATGATTTCCACTTCCATATTGGTCAGTCCTTGTGTGCAGAATTCCATGATACCATTCCTAAATTTATCCTGTACGCAGTTGAATTGTTTTTCAAATCCTAATCTCACCATTATGGTAGTTAGTGCTCATTTTATTTGTTTACTTTCACTCAAGATCATCTTGAGTGAAATTTTCCATCTCCTTTGTGGCATCTTTTGTGGCAGCGGAGGTGATCTGCCATTAGCCAGCAGCAGGATCTTCCAATCCTGCCCCTGTCAGTGGGGTTTCCCATTGTTCACACTCTCTGCCGCCTTGGAACCCATGGTAGGGGGTCGCTGCTGATGGGACCTGAAGATCCCACCAGTAATAAAGGCCAGAAAATCTTGCCCCATGTCTCGGGCTTATCCTTTCTTAGACCTGAAAGGTCCATCTCTCCTCATTATTCAGCCCTTTGGCACTTAAGAAGGAGACTTGTGACTGTTCTCAGCACTGCCTCAGTGTTTCAATATCTTATTTCCCTGTGTCCCAAGGAGCAGCACTCACTCCACTGTCCCACCAGAGGACAATAGAGTTTGGCACAGTAGTTGGTATTGCTGCCTTACAGAATCTGGGCTCAGTTCTGGCCTTCAGTCTGTGATTAGATGAGGTATGCCAGGGAAGCAAGGAGAGCTGGATGGGTTGTCCCATGACTTGGTGTTAAGATTATAGTTTCTTATTTACATTAGATACATAAACGACTTTGACCCATCACTGTTGTTCTGACATGGAACGTACTGCCTCAAAGATTCAATATGGAACTCAAAATCTGTAACGCTTTAGGGGAAAAAAACTGGGGAGTGGAACCAATTGGATTGTTCATTCAAAGAATTGCCACAGGCACAATGGGCTAGGCAGCCTCATTCTGAGCAGCAGACCCCAAAGAGTCAAAACTAAATCTGAAGTGGTTAAATCTGCAAATGATTTGTGTCAGTGCTGAGTTTGGATGTTCTCCCTGTGTCTGCGTGGGTTTCCTCCAGGTGCTCTGATTTCCTTCCACAGTCCAAAGATGTGTAGGTGAGGTGGATTGGCCATGGTAAATGTGTGGGATTACAGGGATAGGGTGGAGGAAAGAACCTGGGTAGGATACTCTGTCAGAGAGAGTCAGTGTCTCCTTCTTTGCTGTAGGGATTTCCCAATTCTAAAATCCCACTGACTATATCCTATGTTTTGACTATGTTATACGGCCTGGCCTGCATGCTTGGTGAACTTGCTCTGAGGCCAAGGCCTCACTCAACACCCTCCTTATCTACTCCAATGCCATCCATGGGATATGCATGTGAATTATTTTAATTTTTCCTGTGTGAAGTCCTTGTCAACGTTAACGTTCCTCTGCTCTTACCTTTAACCATTTTACTTATTAACCAACTCATTTAGTACATTTTGAACTGCTTTGTTCAATCAAATTGCCCTTAGTAATAAGATATTATTTGGAGATTTGATCACTTCAGATTTAGTTTTGACTCTTTGGGGTCTGCTGCTCAGAATGAGGCTGCCTAGCCCATTGTGCCTGTGGCAATTCTTTGAATGAACAATCCAATTGATTCCACTTTGCAGTTTTTTTCCTCCAAAGCGTTTCAGATTTTTGAGTTCCATATTGAATCTTTGAGGCAGTATGTTCCATGTCAGAACAACAGTGATGGGTCAAAGTTGTTTATGTATCTAATGTAAATAAGAAACTATAATCTTAACACCAAGTCATGGGACAGCCCATCCAGCTCTCCTTGCTTCCCTGACACACCTCATCTACGTTCTCCAAGGCAGCCTTCTCGACATATGACAGCGCAGAGTTGCTGAGCAGAGATTGATAGCCAAGTTCTGCACACATGAGGACAGCCTCAATCGAGATCTTGGGTTCATGTCACACTATCTGTAACTCCCATGACTTGCCTGAACTTGCAACATCTCACTTACTGTCCTGTCTGGAGACAATACACATCTCTTTAACCTATGCTTAATGCTATCTCCACTCACATTGTCTGCACCTTTATGACTTGATTAGCTATAAAAACTCACATTCTAATCAGTGTTCTGTAAACTGTGTGTGCCTTTATATGCCCTGTTTCTGATCAGAACTCTCCACTCACCTGACGAAGGAACAGCGTTCCGAAAGCTTATGGCATTTACAACCAAATAAACTTGTTGGACTTCAACCTGGTGTTGTGAGACTTCTTACAGTGTTTACCCCAGTCCAACGCTAGCATCTCCACACCATGAATACCTCATCTAATCAGCACTTGTTATTTTTGACCCTTCCACCAATGTTTTGACCTGAATCCCTAATCAATTTATGCCTGATCTGGCAGCACCTGTCAAAAGGTTTCTAGAAGTCTGGGTACACTAATGAGTAAGGTTTTCATTTGGACTGTCAATTGCTCAGAGAAGTCAGGGACGTTGATTACACTGGTTGTCCTGTTAGATTCCATGTTGACTGCTAGGTTCTCGTTGTACAGATAATACAGAAGTTTATTTCAATTAGTTGGTTTCCCCAATTACATGGATAACTGCAGAACTAATGAACCTGCACTTCTCGAGTCACCGAATCCCTACAGTGCAGAAGGAGGCCATTCGGCCCTTCGAGGTTGCACTGACAACAATCCCACCCAGGACCTATCCCAGTAACCCCACGATTACCCTGCTAATCCCCCTGACAAAAAGGGGCAATTTAGCATGGCCAATCCACCTAACCCGCACACATTTGGACTGTGGGAAGAAACCAAAGCACCCAGAGGAAACCAACACAGACATGGGGAGAACGTGCAAACTCCGCACAAAAAAATCAGCCAAGGCCGGAATTGAACCTGGGTCCCTGGTGCAGTGAGTTAGCAATGCTAACCACTGTGCCACTCTGCCACCCAGTTCTTGCTGACTTGACCGAGTCTCTTTTTATCATCCGTTTCTTTGAAAGAGGGAAGCACATTACCCTGGTTCCAATCTCTTAACAAGGCCAGTGTGGGATGTCCACCACTCACTGAAGAAGGTGCCATTCCTCTGAAGCTGCTGGCCAATCGGATAGGCTGGTAGCTCCATCAGTCCCAGCAATGCCAAGAGCATGTGAGTGGCTGCTGCTGGGACTGCAACAAGGGAGACAGAGAAAAGCCTGGGCTTCCCAAACCTAGCAAGTCCAGGGTCTTGTCCAGGAAATGTATCAGCTGGTCCTTGGGCTGGCATGGACAAGATGGGTCAAATGGCCTCCTTTTGTGCTGTAACTTTTCTACGGGTCTATAGTTGGGGGTAGGGGTGGTTAATCTGACTGGACAAGAAGGGGGAGTTTGATTTTAGGGTGAGGGCACTCTGTAATCTGCAAAGGAAAGCCCCCTATGATCAAACCCCACCTTTCTTCCAGCCCTTTGGAGGTTCCATATTTTAAAAAATGGGCTTTCCTCTCCTGCCAGTTGCCCACGTCAAACATTTTATGGTGTGGGCAGCACATTATCAAGGTCAAGGTCAGTTGGCTTGGGAATGCTGGCAAGCTCCTCTGACCCTGAGACCTATGCAGGTGGCAGTATAACTCCTGGCAAGGCCACCCAAGCCAAACAAGTCAAAAGATAGAAACCAGAGCAGTCTTCCCAGTTAGGGGTTCCTGAGTCAGGCTATTGATCGACATAACAACATATGACCTAGGAGCAAGAGTGGCCATTCAGCCCTTTAAGCCTGCTCCACCATTCAATATGATCATGGCTGATCCCATCTCAGCCTCATTTCCATCTTCCTGCCCACTCCCCATAACCCTTCATCCCTCTATGATTTAAAAATCTATCTATCTACGCAAATTTGTTCAGAATTCCGGACTCCATTGCGCACTGGGTTAGGGAATTCCACAGATTTATAACCCTTTGATTGAAGTAATTCCTCCTCAATCATGCTTGAAAGCTGTCGCCACTTAACCCAAAACTGTGGCCTCTCATTCTAGAATGTCCAAGAAGGGGAAACATTCACTCTACATCTACTCATTCAATCCCCTTTAGCATCTTACTTACCTCAAGTAGATCTCCTTTCATTCTTCTAAACTCCAGCACGTAGGCCCAAGCTTTTCAATCTCTGTTCATAAGGCAAGTCATTCATCCCTGGAATCAATCCAGTGAGCTGTCTCTGAATCACCTCTAATGCATTTTTTATATCCTTCTTTAAGCGAGAGGACCAAAACTGTGTGCAATTCTCCACATGTGGGCCAGACTTCTCCAGCCATTCACGCCAGCGGGATTCTCTGCTTCTGCCAGCAGCTCACCCTGGCCAATGGGATGACATCAATGAGAAATCGCTTTGACAACAGCGGGACCAGAGAATCTCAGCGCTAGCAGTCCAAAGATGTGTGGGTTAGGTTGATTGGCCATGCTAAGAAATTGCCCCTTAGTATCCAAGGATGTGTGGGTTAGAGGGATTAGTGGGTATAATATGTAGAGATATGGGGGTAGGGCCTGGGGTGGGATTGTGTTCGGTGCAGATTCGATGGGCCGAAGGGCCTCTTTCTGCACTGTAGGGTTCTATGATTCTATGATTCACATAGCAAACACCATGTTGCCCTCCACCACCAGGAAACATGACGAGGAGGCTGGAGAATCTCACCCATTGTCACACCAATGCCCTATCCAATTGCAACAGCCCCTCCCTGCTTTTATACTCTATTCCATGAGTGATTAATGCAAAAATTCCATTTCCCTTCCTTTTACCTGCTGTACCTGCGTACCAACATTATGCAATTTGTGCACAAGGACACCCAGATCACTCTGCACCAAAACATTTTGAAATTTCTCTCCATTTAGAAAATAAGTTGCCTTTTTATTTCTCTGACCTAAATGATCTTACACTTATCCACATTAAATTCCATCTGATAAATTTTGACCCACTCACCTAATATCCATTTGCAAAATTTCTTACTTCCTTATCGCAATTGGCTTTCTACCTATTTTAGTGCCATCTGCAAAGTTGGCTATGGTACTTTCTATCCCTGCATCCAAGTCAGTAATATAGATTATAAATTGTAGGGGTCCCGGTGATCAAACCCTGTGGCACACCACTAGTTACATCTTGCTAACCTGAAAGAGACCCATTTATCCCCGCTCTCTGCTTTCTGTTGGTTAGCCAATCCTCTATCCAAGCTAATATGTTACCCTCAACCCAATTGATTATAATTTGTGTCTTCATCTTTTGAGTGGCACTTTATGAAATACCTTCCTGAAGTCCAGATATACTACATCTACAGGATCCCCATTATCCACTTTGTCTGTTGCATCTTTGAAGAACTCCAACTAATTAGTCAAATATGACTTATCCTTCATAAAACCGTGCTGACTCGGATGGATTGTGTTTTGACTTTCAAAATGTCCCATTGCTATTTCCTTAATATTGGATTCCAACAATTTCCCAATGACAAACGTTACACTAACTGGTTTATAGTTTCCTACTTCCTCGCTCCCTCCCTTTTCAAACAAGGGTGTTGCATTCACTTTTACCAACCCACTGGAATCTATTCAGAATCCAGGGAATTTTGGAATATTGTAACCAAGGCCATCACTATTTCTATTGCCACTTCCTTCAAAATGCTAGGATGAAAGCCATCAGGCCCTAGTGACTTGTCTGCCTTTAATCCCAATAGTTTAATTAAAGACCCCATGCACCTCTGACATACTCTCTTTCACCTTCTTCCATCGGGAAAAAGATACAAAAATACAGAAGTCTGAGGTCATGTATCAACTGACTCAAGAACAGCTTCTTCTCTGCTTCCATCAGAATTTTGAGTAGATCTACCTCACACCAAGCTGATCTTTCTCAACACCCTAGCTCTGACTGTAACACTACATTCTGCATTCTCTCATTTCTTCTCTATTAATTGGATGCTTTGTCTGTATAGTGCGCAAGAAACAAAACTTTTCCCTGTATACAAATACAGGTAACAATAATAAATCAAATCAAAATATTTTTTCCCTAGTAATGATGATTATTTTAAGTTCCAACTTTTCAGCAACCTTTGCATTGCCTGTTACTGTGGGATGGTTCTAGCGTCCTCCACCATGAAAACTGAGGCAAAATATTGATTTATTGTCTCTGCCATTTCTATTTCATTAATTTCCCAGTCTCATCTTCTAAGGGATCAATGTTGACTTTAGCTACTATCTTACTTTTTATTTACTTATAGAATCTTTTGCTATCTGTTTTTCTATTTTGTGTTAGCTTTATTTTATAATTTATCTATAATTTTTTATTTTTTTTTAATAACCCTCTGTTGGTCTTCATAAGTTTCCCAAATCTCCAGCCTGCCACTGAGCTTTGCAATCTGGCGTGCCTTCGTTTTTGCTTTTATATTATCTTTAACCTCCTTGCTTAGCCATGGATGCATTATCATATCTCTCCCCCCCCACAACAATCTTTCTTCTGGAATAGTTTTCAGTTGGGAGGAATTGAATATCTCCTTAAGTATCTGACACTGATTGTCTACTATCCTACTTTTTAGTCTTTCTGCCCAGTCCACTAGGGCCAATTCTGTCCTCATGCCTAAAAGCATGTTTTGGTATGAAAGCAACCCAGATGCATTAAATTAGCGAGGAAGAGATAGGTCTCCAATATTTGGCTGCAGCTGGAGGACCAGAAGCTACATCTTAATTCTTCCTCTGGTGTGGGCCCATAACTTTTGGCTTCAATGCTGTCTCACTGACTCTAGCACTTGCTGGAGAGACTTTAACAATGACTGAAGCTTGAGAAGTGGAAGACTACATTGGCTCATTAAAGGGCTTTTGGTCACCAACCTTCAAGAGCTCAGTATTGGGAGGATCTGATGAAGACTGCAGCAATTTGACACCTGTTTGGGCAATATAAACTGGTTGGCTCTCTGGTATGAGCCCTGGCAGCAGCCACTAACGTGTTCTTGGTGCTGCCAGGACTGATGGAGCCACCGACATCAGGGTATGTATTAGTTGAGAGAGCTGCTGGAGTCCGCACATGCTATCACCCTATGAGAGGGCAACAAGTTCCATTCCCGTTGCATAGCTGCCTCTGCTACCGGCTGTAGCTCAACACTACCACTGATCCACAGGAGAAGAGGTTGTAAGTTACTGGGATCTAAATGAAATCTTTGTAGCCTATGTAAGGGAAGATATGCTGAGCCCTGGAGCCTGCATGACCCCAGCATGAGTATCCCAGTCATTTTAAAGTGGTCTGTTGGATGTTTTCACACAGTAAAAGAAATTTACAAATTATCTGATAGTTATCTTCCAAAATATGTAGAAAAATATAATATTTGCTCTTCTAATGACTTTGTGAGTTGGATTGAACCTCACATTCCCCCCTTCCTCTAAACCCATACTGATGAGTTTGGTATCACATTGTAAATACAAAGGTTTCGTTCCTTATCTGTGATAAGTTAGCTGATGGAATAAGCTGAGGAGGTAGAGATGAAAAGACAAAATCAAGGACAAAATTTTGGTCTCTTAATTTTTGATAGTTTCCTTTTTAAGAGAGCAGCTAGATTAACTTTATGAATGAATGCTTGAAGTAGTCCACCATAGAGTACCCATTTTAAAATATGCGTTCTTGGGTTGTGGGTGATGCTGGTTCGGCTTGACATTATTGCCCATCCATGATTACCCTTGAGAAGGTGGTGCTGAGCCATCTTTTTGGATGGCTGCAGTCCCTGAGCTGTAGATGTACCCTACTGCGGTCAGGAAGGGAATTCAAGGATTCTGACCTAGGGACAGTGTTGCAGAACTTGCACTTTAATTTGAATACAAGGGAGCATGGATGGCAAGGTGGCACAGTCTTAGCACTGCTGCCTCACAGCACAATTCCTGGCTTGGGTATCTGTCCAGAGTTTGCATGTTCTCCCCGTGTCTGTGTGGGTTCGTACTCGTTAGAGTTTAGAAGAATGAGGGGAGATCTCATTGAGACGTATAAGATGATGAATGGGATGGATAGGATAGAGGTGGAGAGACTCTTCCCGCTCAAAAAAGACAGTAGGACTAGGGGGCACAGCCTCAAGATAAAGGGGAGGCGGTTTAGAACGGAGTTGAGGAGGAACTTCTTCACTCAAAGGGTGGTGAATCTCTGGAATTCTCTGCCCGTTGAAGTGGTGGAGGCTGCCTCACTAAATATTTTTAAGAAGCGGGTTGATGGGTTCTTGATGAGAGAGGGGATTAAGGGTTATGGGGAGAGGGCGGGAATGTGGAACTGAGCCACGACAGATCAGCCATGATCTTATTGAATGGTGGGGCAGGCTCGAAGGGCTAGATGGCCTACTCCTGCTCCTATTTCTTATGTTCTTATGTTCTTAGGTGCTCCAGCTTTCTTCCACGGTCCGAAAGACATGCTGGTTAGGTGCATTGGCCATGCTAAATT
The DNA here is from genome assembly GCF_965287045.1 of Carcharhinus amblyrhynchos. NCBI lineage: Eukaryota > Metazoa > Chordata > Chondrichthyes > Carcharhiniformes > Carcharhinidae > Carcharhinus > Carcharhinus amblyrhynchos. The sequence goes on from NC_137325.1 coordinate 130,634,645, forward strand.
CCCCCTCAGTGTACCTGAACAGCTGCCAGAGTAGGACGACTAGGGAATTTTCACAGTAACCTTTTTACAGTGTTAATGTAAGCTGACTCGTGACACTATTAAATAAAACAAACTGAACTACACTTAGGTATAGAATCCCTACAGTGATGAAGGAGATCATTTGGCCCCATTGAGTCTGCGCTCATACTCTGACAGAGTATCTTACCCCGGCCCTCTCCCCCACCCTATCCCCGTAACCCTATACATTTAACATGGCTAATCCACTTAACCTAACATCCTTGGACTGTGAGAGGAAACTGGAGCACTTGGGAGAAACTTGTGTTTTTAGAGTTATCCTCTTGCTGTGCATTGCACATTCTGATTGGTTAATGTTTATTCTGTGGCCTATAAACAAAAACTATGCATACCTAAACGTCTTTCATCTTGTTTTCTAATGTTTACAGATGATATTGTCACTTACTGCCACTTTCAGGACTATTATTTTAAAAAATTGAATGTGACATTTTTAATAAAAATTTGCGGTGCGGGTTTGCCAGCCGATGGTTGTGTTCCTCTTGTGTTCCAACTGGAATACTGAAAAAAAATTGCATCAGGCCGCACCACTTTGTCAAACGAAGCAATGATCATTGTTTAAATGTTGTTCAACATCCAGTAGGAAACACACGTGGGAGTTGCACACAGTGTTGCTTATCCTTTTATCCAGGGACATTTTTCTCATGCTTTTGCTTTTCAAATTTCCAATGTTGGACCTACTTAAATTCACACCAGCGATTGAAGGACAAGTTTAGGGCAAGCACCGAGAAGGAGATTCACAACCGCACATCTGGTTGCCAGAATCAAATGTCCACACCGGGACGGTGAACAACAGGGTACTGTAAAATAAACAAAAAAGAGAGCCATTGGGTGGGATTTTACAGCCTCGTTCAGGCAGGACCAGAAATTCATACCCAAGGTCAACAGAGATCTCCGTTGTCAAACCCGTGCCAATTTTGTGGCGGGCGAGATGGTGGCATTCTGGCCCACGGCCTTGAGTTCCTTGGAATAACACAACTGGGCAAGTTGCATGCTAAAGCCACACTGGTGTGGGACCTGAACTTTCCAATTTTAACTTACGCCATGGTTTTCTGGGAAACCAATTCACATCCCAAAAATTTGGATTGACCCACGCCCGGGATCATGATGTGCCCGGCCTGTAATGGTCGGCAGGAACTTTGGCAGGTAGTGCTATTTGGAACTTAGAGCAGACATCTCCTGTGGTGGAGCTCCGTCTGTGTGCCCGCTGATGCAGCTCCTCACCTGAAATGATAGTAAAGACGAGTGTGCCCAGCAGGCTAGCCATTACAGCTGCTTTCATTCTGTTCAACGTGGTGACACAGGTGGAAATGGGGAAGCGATGGCCTAGTGGTACTGTCGCTAGGTTATTAATCCAGAAACTCAACTAATGTTTTGGGGACCCATGTTTGAATCCCGCCACGGTAGATGGTGGAATTTGATTTCACTAAAAGAAATCTGGATTTAAGAATCGATTGATCTCTACGAAACCGTTGTTGATTGTCAAAAAAACCCATCTGGTTCGGTAATGTCCTTTCGGGAAGGAAATCTGCCGCCCTTACCTGGTCTGGCCTACATGTGACTCCACACCCACAGCAATGTGGTTGACTCTCAACTGATCTCTGGACAAGGGTAACTAGGAGTGGGCAATAAATGCTGGCCAACTAACAATGCCCCATGACCCACGAATGAAGAAAAAAGAATTGGGGGCACATCCAGAATGGTGTAAGCATCAGATGCTCACAGCTCTTAGCTGAGCTATCCAAAGCGACACAGCGGGCACAAGGGAAGTGATTAAAGGTGCAAAATACTCTCCAGATTCAGGAATTGCTTCTGTGGATTGGAAAGTTGCAAATATCGCTCCGTTATTCAAGAAAGATGAGGGAGAGGGGAAAAAAAAACCAGATTAATGCAATGCAGGCAGTTAACACCAACTGTGGGGAAGTCACATGAATCCATCATCACAGATGCAGGGATACATTTTCAGGTCCTGCCCACTGCAGGAATCGTTGCAGGTGGGACAGAAAATTGTTGCAAGGTCCATTGACCTTGGGTGGGACTTCCCAGTCTTAGAGCAGACCCAACTGGAAAATCCCACCCAGAGAGACTGGACCTTTGGGCAAGTGTCAGCTGATCATAGAGTGTCAGCTGATCATAGTGTCAGCTGATCAGAGAGAATCAGCTGATCATAGAGAGTCAGCATGGATTCGTGAAGAGTTGATCATATCTCACAAACCTGGCCGAATCTTTTCAGGGAAGCTCTTGCATGTTGGGCAGGGAAGTGCCATTGGATGTTGTCCGTATGAATTTTCCAGAACATGTTTAAACATGTTCTGCACAAGAGCACTTCAGCAATTATGCATGGAATTGGTGGAAACCTTGTGACCCAAGTCCATGATTAGTTGCGAGTGGGAAACAGAACATAGGATTAAACTTCTGTTCTCTAGTGAAGGTTTGTGACAAGTGGTATTCCCTTAAGGATCTGTTCAGGGGCCTCAGATTCTCACCATATATAGTAACATTCTAACAAATAGAAGGGAAATCATAGAATCCCTACAGTGAAGAAGGTGGCCATTCAGACCATCGACTTTGCACTGACTCTCTAATAGCACATCCCACTGTAGCCCTGTTCCCATAACCCCAATTATTTATCCTACTAATTCCCCTAACCCACACACCTTGGGACACTAGGGCAATTTACCATAGTCAGTCCATAAATAGTCAATCTAGCTTGCAGTAATCTCACTATCTCTCTGCACTCTATCTCTCTCTGAGTACTCATTATCCCTATTCTCTGTCTCTCTCAGTAATCTCAGTATTTCTGTGTAGTCTATCTCTCTCTCTCAGTAATCTCTCTAACTCACCCTATTCTACCTCTCCCAGTGCTCTCGTTATCTCGCTGCACTCTTTTGTTCTCAATTCCCTGTTCTATCTGTCTCAGTTCTCTGTCTGACTCCTCTCAGCACTCTGTTGCTGACCTCTATCACTCTCCTCCCCTCAGTATGACTCTCCTTCAATGCCTCTTCATTCGTATTATTTCCAGTTGATGAGGAACACATTCCTTTATCTTTTAAATCTGCTCATTACACTTTGTCTCAGCCCTTTCTGCTAGCAATCTGTTTTCTTTGTTAATGTCCTCTAATTTTCTGTTAATTTTATTTTCTCTGATAAATGCTTGTGACTATTTTACTTTCTCTGTTGGAATGCTGTATTCTCTGTTAATGCTGTGTTTTGCTGTTAATTCTGTTTTTTCTGTAAAGATTCTGTTTTTTCCTGTTGTTATCCTTGTTAATGCTGTGTTTTCCATACTGTTTCTCACCCGTAAAGCTCTGTCTATACTACCCTTCCTCTGTTGTGGCATGAATTAAATGATATGGAATAAATAACATAAAGTACTGGTGTACATGAAAGCCATTAGTCCATTTCTGTACTGGCTAGTCTCATTTTAAGAAGCAAGCTTTCTGGAATTTTCCAAGAGGTGAACAGTGCACTGGTTATTGATAAATATCCACTTTTGGTTTCCTAGAATGTAGGCAGCAGATTTCGAAACTATGAATGTTGCTTTCAGTTCATTTGCAACACAAGCAAAGAAGAGATCAGGAGTAACGATTTCCTTCTCACTCCACCTCAAGCAGGCCAAGCGTGACTTCCTGTACACCCATTCACTTGGGATGACATGGTGGCACACTGGTTCGCACTGCTGCCACGCAATGCCAGGGACCCTGGTTCAATTTCTGGTTTGGGACACTGTGTGCAGAGTCTGCACATTCTCCCTGTGTCTGCGTGGGTTTCTTCTGAGTGCTCCAGTTTCCTCCCACAGTCTGAAAGACGTGCTACTTATGTGCATTGGCCATGCTAAATTCACCCTCAGTGTACCCGAGCAGGCGCTGGAGTGTGGCGACCAGGGGATTTTCGCAGTAACCTCAGTGCAGTGTTAATGTAAGCCTACCTTGTGACACTAATAAATAAGCTTAAAACTTAAACTTGATCAAAGGTGCCAACTTCATCCTCGCGTTGCTAACCCTGCAGTGTCCCGGAATTTGAGGATAACCTCAAATTGCCACAAGAGGAACAGGTTTAAGGTGCTAGGGAGTAGATACAGAGAGGTGTCAGGGATAAGTTTTTTACTCAGAGAGTGGTGGATGCCTGGAGTGGGCTGCCAGCAACGGTGGTGGAGGCGGATTCGATAGGGTCTTTTAAGAGACTTTTAGATAAGTACATTGAACTTAGTAAGATAGAGGGTTATAGGTGAGCCTAGTAATCTCTAAGGTAGGGACATGTTCGACACAACTTTGTGGGCCGAACAGCCTGTATTGTGCTGTAGCTTTTCCATGTTTCTATGTAAACCTGCCCAGGCACCATGTGAGCAAAACCCAGGTGTAAAATCGCATGTACTTCATTAAACTTTAAAAAAAAAATGCGAGTTTAGTAAAAGATCAGCGGTGCGACTCAGCAGGGCAGGTCAGTTGCTGGGGGTCACATGATGAAATCTCTGGGCATACATCCAACCAGAGTTGGCAGTGCCCACGCAGCTGCCATGCTCAGTCTCAACAGGAGCACGAGAGTGCAATAGATTAGACATGTCAGCTGTGGGGAGGGAAGAGGCAGGAGAGGGAGGACGATGGGGGAAACATTCTTGCCTATCCTTGCCTGCAATGACATAGTTGGTGGAGTGGGTGAAAGTTTACAAGACAAATTCAACAGCCATAAGGGCAATGAAGCAAGTTTAGTTATTAGTGTTACAAATAGGCTTATATTAACACTGCAGTGAAGTTACTGTGAAAATCCCCTAGTCACCACCCTCCAGCACCAGTTCGGGCACACTGAGGGAGAATTTACCCTGGTCAATCCACCTAACCAGCACGTCTTTCAGACTGTCGGGAGGAAACCGGAGCACCCGGAGGAAACGCACGCAGACATGAAGAGAATGTGCAGACGCCACACAGACAGTGGCCCAAGCTGGGAATCGAACCCAAGTCCCTAATGCTGTGAGGCAACAGTGCTAACCACTGTGCCAACAAGCTGCAATCGACTCACGTCATTGCAACTTTCCCTCACAGGACAAGGTCAGGCCATCACTGTCAGTGTTTATGCGTCTATGAGAAAATATCCTGAAGAGATGAAAGATAGATTTTATGAGCGAGAATCTTGATTGCTGCAGTGCGAAGATCAGACAAATTCAACATGCTTGGTGATTTCAATACCAAAGTTGACATAGGCCATCGGATCTGCATGGGAGGGAGTTTACCCTGAAAAATGGAGATGATCACAACAAGAGCAATGGCCTCGTATTCAGTAGAATCACATACAGTGTAGAAGGAGGCCTTTTGGCTCATCGATCCTGCACCAACCACAATCCCACCCAGGGCCTATTCCTGTAACCCCACATATTTAACTTGCTAATGCCCCTGACACTAGGGTCAATTTAGCCTAACCCACACATCTTTGGACTGTGGGAGAAAAGCAGAGCACCCAGAGGAAACCCACAAAAATACAGGGAGGATGTGCAAACTCCACACAGACAGTGACCCGAGGCTGGAATTGAACCTGGGTCCCTGGTGCTGTGAGGCAGCAGTGCTAACCACTGTGTCACCGTGTCTCCATATTCATGGAGATGGGTGCAGAGCATATCTCTCCTCATTACCAACACTCTGTTCCACCTGCCAAACTATAGTAAAACATCTCGGATGCATCCTTGCTGTAAGAACCACATTATTACCCAAAGGAAGGATAAGCAGGGCATTAGGACGCATAATACAACACTGCAGTGGGGATCCATGCCCAGGCATTAGCCTGAGGAATTACAGAGTTGCTGCAGAAAAAATAGTTAAACATACTTCAGAACTGAATTTGCTGGCAAATATTCATAACACGGAGTAATGATGCAGGAGTGCTCCTGTTTATCATTTATGGTCTCCTTGCTGCCAATAATAAGGGGATAGTCACTGAATGTATTCTGCACTTAACACACTGGGGGATATAAAATGGAATGGCTAAGGCTGAGGCATGACTGTTTTCTTCTCTAATGCACATGTATAACCCTCATTAGTGCCACCTATTTCCAGCTAAAGTAAACATTGATTCCCAATATTTTCATAACATTTTGTTTACCATGGAACCAGGCTCAGCGTTATCTCTTGTGATTTTTATTCAGCATTCTTTCTTGGTTATAACCTGTCAGAAAAGAGGGCAGGGGTAAGAAGGGGTGATGGGGGTGGGTAAGGAAAGTAAAATGGTCAAAGCCTGTCTGCGTGGCACTGAAATACCTCAATAGCTACTGATTGGATTGCTGTACTCCTTTTACACATCACAGGCATCTATTATTACGGCTGTAATACTGATAATGTCAACTGACGTGTGAAGGCTGCAAAGGAAGGAGCTGGATTTGTCTGGCAGCATATGGAGCATAGTGAACAGTGAAGGAAGTTATCTCCAATTGCAATGGGATCTTGATCAATTGGGCCAGTGGGCTGACAAATGGCAAATGGAGTTTAATTTAGACAAATACGAGGTGATGTATTTTCGTAGATTGAACCAGGGCAGGACTTACTCAGTTAATGGTAGGGCGTTAGGGAGAGTTACAGAACAAAGAGATCTAGGAGTACATGTTCATAGCTGCTTGAAAGTGGAGTCACAGGTGGATAGAGTGGTGAAGAAGGCACTCGGCATGCTTGGTTTCATCGGTCAGAACATTGAATACAGGAGCTGGGACGTCTCGTTGCAGTTGTACAAAACATTAGAACATAGAACATTACAGCGCAGTACAGGCCCTTCGGCCCTCGATGTTGTGCCAACCATGGAACCAATCTAATGACCCTCTAACCTAAACCATTCCAATGTTATCCATATGCCTATCCACTGACCATTTGAACGCCCTTAAAGTTGGCGAGTCCACAACTGCTGCAGGCAGGGCATTCCACGACCTTACTACCCTCTGAGTAAAGAACCTACCTCTGACATCTGTCCTATAATTATCACCCTTCAATTTAAAGCTATGTCCCCTTGTGTTAGCCATCACCATCCGAGGTAAAAGGCTCTCACTGTCCACCCTATCCAATCCTTTGATCATCTTGTATGCCTAAAACTTGGACTACTGTGTGCAATCCTGGTCACCTTATTATAGAAAGGATATTATTAAACTAGAAAGAGGGCAGAAAAGATTTACTAGGAAGCTACCGGGACTTGATGGATTGAATTATAAGGAGAGGCTGAATAGACTGGGACTTCTTTCTTTGGAGCGTAGGAGGCCGAGGGTGACCTTATAGAGATCTATAAAACAATGAGGGGCATAGACAAGGTAGATAGTCAATATCTTTTCCCAAAGGTAGGAGAGTCTAAAACTAGAGGGCACTGATTTAAGATGAGAGGGGAGAGATACAAAAGTGTCCAGAGGGGCAATTTTTTCACACAGAGAGTGGTGAGTGTCTGGAACAAGCTGCCAGAGGTAGTAATAGACGCGGGTACAATTTTATCTTTTAAGAAGCATTTAGATAATTACATCGGTACAATGGGTATAGAGGGATATGGGCCAAACACAGGCAATTGGGATTAGCTTAGGGATTTTTGAAAAAAAGGGCGGCATGGACAAGTTGGGCCGAAGGGCCTGTTTCCATACTGTAAACCTCTATGACTCTATGACTCAATGAGCAGGGCAAAGGTGCACATGAGAATGTGTGCATGAGGACAACCTTTCAACCATAGCACTGACAAAGAAGGAATAGCACTGATCTGCATGACATCATCCTTAAATAGTCTGCATTTCTTTTCTGATTTCTATTAGTCTGCAAGTGCTTAGAGACCTGTCAACTCTCCAGTAATAACAGACCTGACAAGGTGAATTAAGAGCAAAGAACAAAGAAAATCACAGCACAGGAACAGGCCCTTTGGCCTTCCAAGCCTGCACAGACCATGCTGCCCGACTGAACTAAAACCCCCTGCCCATCCGGGGACCATATCCCTCTATTCTCATCCTATTCAATGTATTTGCCCACATGTCCCTTAAAAGTCACTATTGTATCTGCTTCCACTACCTCCCCCGACAGCAAGTTCCAGGCATCCACCATCCTCTGTGTAGAAACTTTCCTCGTACATCTCTTTTAAACCTTGCCCCTCGAATCTTAAACCTATGCCCCCCCCCCCCACCCCAGTAATTGACTCTTCCACCCTGGGAAAAATCTTCCATATCTCTGACGTAACTGCATTCGAGAAGAGACTGAACAATGTATTCACTTTTATTTGTGTGAAGAGGAGACGATGCACACTCAACTCCACCAGTTATGCTGGGGTAGCTATTGAAGTCTATTGGCGTAGCTTAGGGGAGGTGGTGGCGTCGTGGTACTTGCTCTAGTAATCCAGACACAGGGTAAGGCAGATGGTGAAATTTAAATTCAATAAAAATCTGGAATTAAAAGTCTAATGATGACCATGAAACCATTGTTTATCGTCCCATTTGGTTCACGAATGTCTTTTAGGAAAGGAAGTCAGGCCATGTGACTCCACCCACAGCAACGTGGCTGACTCTTAACTGCCCTCTGAAATGGCCTAACAAGGCGCTCAGTTCAAGGGCAATTAGGGACGAGCAGCAAAGTTTTCCAGCAAAGTCATTCCCGTGAAAGAATAAAGAAAACTCTGTTGACTTCAACAGAAATGAAAAATGGGAGAGATGCAAACTGGACTCTGACTTTTACACCATCATTCAGAATAAAGATCCATGTCCCTGTGATTAGATGTAGTGACGGGTCCAGTGATGAATTGATCACATTTCTCAGCTGTGAAAATCACAAGGTTAGAGCAATGTGGGGGCGGGGTGGGGGGGGGGGGGGTGGGGGTGGGGCGTGGGGGATTGCAACATTATCAACCGGATTGTTTGTGGGGATTTCTGACATTTACTGCATTCAAAAGGAAACCGAACAAATATTTGATTGAGGGGAATAAGAGTTTTGTAGAATCTTTTTGAATTGAAGCCATTGTTGCAAATGCAGCGGCCAACCTGCGTCCAGTAAGGCCATGCGAACTATGTGGCCATGGTCAGATAATCTGCTTTAGTGAAAGCAGTTGAGGATTAAATATTTGGGCACCAGGAAGAACTGCTCCAAGCTTCTTCAAGATAATGTCACGAGATCTTCAGTGAACCTGCAGATGAGGCCTCAGTTAAACTCTTATTTAAAAGATGTTGGCTGGAATTTTCCAGCCAGTCACGCCAGGGGGGTTTTCCGGTCCCGCTGCAGTGAATGGAGATTCGCCTGAGTGCCAAACTCCGCGACCTCACTTGCAGCGACAGCAGCAGGCGTGAACAGCCAGAAGATTCCGTTAGTTATCTCTGAAGGTGTTGCACTTCCTCAGTGCTTCATTAGACTGTCGGTTTAGATTCTATGTTGGAGAATCACCCATAACTTCAAGAAGCAGGAAGAGGGACAGGGTTCCGTGTTTGACTTCTGGACAGCACTTAAGTCTCAGCCAGGTTGAGAGGAGAGGGAGGTGACAAATGCCTCAATTTAATGAGGGACAGATGTCCATAGCCCCAAAATTTCTAGGTGTTCTGTTCTGTCAGAACAAGTGTGATGGAGTGGAATCCTTATGTGACTATGCCTAAGCCAGAAATCACCTCCCTCCCACCATATCACACTCCTGCTAAATCACCACATGCCATATCACCTCCCCAGCATATCACCCCCACCGCCATATCACCATATGCCAAATCACCTCGCCCCCACCATATCACCCACCTGCCATATCAACCCCCCTGCAATATCACACACCTGCCATATCACTCCCCCCGCCATATCACCCCCTGCCATAACACACCCCCCCACCATATCACGAACCTGCCATATCACCGCCCCCCCAAGCCATATCACATCCCTGCCATATCACTCCCCCCGCCATATCACCCCCTGCCATAACACACCCCCCACCATATCACGAACCTGCCATATCACCCCCCCCCAGCCATATCACATCCCTGCCATATCACTCCCCCCCACCATATCACCCCCTGCCATATCACACCTCCCACCATATCACCCACCTGACATATCACTTGCCCCCCCCCACCCCACAATCTTCCTGCATCCAAAATCAAAAGCACAGAAGGAGGTCATTCTTCCTATTGAATTGTTTCACTTCACACGTCCCTACAATAAATTTAATCTGCCACATGTCTTCCCGTCTATGTCCTCCTGAAATGTATTACCATAATTTACTACACTGTTCACTTGGATTGGAACATTTGCAGTTGATTTCTGTCAGAGTTGCCACTCAACTGACAAAGGAGGTTTGTCTGGGTGAGTCTCTGAAGTAAGTTCTCCTCTTCAGTAAATCTTCTCTCAATAAAACACTGGGGCATTTTTGGAAAGGTCATTGATCTCTTCTGGGATTCCTAGTAAAAGAAAGGTTGTGGCCTCAGAATACTTTCAGCAGTACTCACCCAAGCCTTTCATTCAGACATGTCTTGGGTGGCTTGGGAACTCTCCCCACGACATGCCCCAAGACTCCCCTTGTGGAACATAATGAACCAACAGATGCTGATATAAGGGACATCTCCAGCCTTTCGATTTCAAGGCCAGAATCCCTGCCCTTGTTTTATTTCTGCATATCAAAAATATCTTTCATTTGAACAACTCTCTTTTGATTTGAACAGGAATCAACCAGAACAGTACAGGCTTTAAAGAAGGGAGAATGTGATTGATAAATTTTGATGCCAAGGTCACACAAGTCTAGACAGGGTTGATTTCTGTAGAAATATGCCTGTTGCAGCTCATTCTCAAAGCACTTATTTCCATTTCAGACTCCTGCCTCATAAATATTCCAGAAAGTTATCGGGCGCAACAAGAACCTGGTGCTGCTAACACTTCTAAAATCAAAGTTAATTGAATTTGCAAATGTCACTGCTTGGCTAAGTGTTACTTGCAGTTGTACAAAGAAGAAAGTACGATATATCTAACGCAATTTGTTTAAAGCATTGAATTACATAGAATTTTCAGCGCAAGAATCAGCCACTTGAACCCTCCCAATTGCCCCCCTCGTCCTGATGTGAGTTCATCACAAGCCTTCTCCCTTCATCTAACTCTATCAATATATCTGCAGTGGCAATAGTTAAGGTGATCTGTGTTTGATTGTGTTAGTCTGCTGACTGATCTGTGTTCACTGTGCTTGATTGATTAAGTCTGGGAGCTAAAGCAAATAAAAGCTTCAGAGCCAGAACTGTAATTGAGTGTGTAACAATCCTGAGATACTTTAAATAAGTAAAATAAATGTGTTGTAGACTTAGAATTACTTTCATCTCTCCATTGCTGTGAGATAAATCAGATATAAAATATATAATAAACCAGAAAAAATAGAACAATATTCTTCTATGACTTTTTCCCTCATATTTTTTATCTGGCTTTCTTTTAAATGCATCAATGATACGCACTTCTGATAATAAGTTGCAATTCTAACCATTCACTGGATAAAAACATTCTTCCTTAATTCTTTATTAGATTTATTAGTATCTGCCTTATCCTACGGTCTCCATAGTCCCAGGGAAGTGATGGCCTTTTGGTATTGCTGCTAGACCAGCAATCTAGCAACTCAGCTAATGTCTTGGGATCCTGGATTCAAATCCTGCCACGGCAAACGGTGGAATTTGAATTCAATTAAAAAAAAAGCCTGGAATTAAGAATCTACTGATGACCATGAAACCATTGTCGATTGCCGGGAAAAAGCCATCTGATTCACTAATGTCCTTTAGGGAAGGAATTCTGCTGCCCTTAGCAGGCCTGGCCTACATGTGACTTCAGAGCCACAGTAAGGTGTTTGGGAGCAGCTGTTTCCCTCAGCTGAAGGGTCAGTTACGAGGGGTCACAAGTTAAAAGTAAGGGGTGGGAGCTTTAGGGGGGATTTGAGGAAAAACCTTTTTACCCAGAGGGTGGCAACGGTCTGGAATGCACTGCTTAGGAGGGTGGTGGTGGAGGGATGCCTCACATCCTTTAAAAAAATACCTGAATGAGTACTTGATATGCCATAACATTCAAGGCCATGGGCCAAGCGCTGGCAAGTGGGATTAGGTGGGCAAGTCAGGGCATTTCATGCGTCAGTGCAGACTTGATGGGCCGAAGGTCATCTCCTGTGCTGTGGTATTCTGTGATTCTGTGACTCTCAACTGTCCTCTGAAATGGCTTAGCAATCCACTCAATTCAAGGACGATTAGGAATGGGCAATAAATGCTGGCCCACTCAGTCATGCCCATGTCCCATGAATGAATAAAAAAGGAATAAGTTTGGTGTCCCCAGCAGTGGAAAAAGAGTCTCTACATTTGAATTGCTTATTAAGAATAAATTGTCCCATCTCCCCAAAGGTTGAGTAATAATTAGATGATGTGTGAGTCACGTTGTCAATGAAGATTCTCTGATTTCTTATGTGACAGCTCTGGCAATATTTCAGAAGTATGTCTTTGGCTGTGAAGCAGTTTGAGACATCCAGAGTCCTGAGCAGGGCGGTGTGTTCTGAAAATGCAAGGCCATTTTTTTGTGTGCCTGTGTCTGAACTCTGTTGAAGTAGCAGATTTCAATCAGAGGGGTTGGTGGAGAGGGCTAAAATTTTCCTCAGTGCTCTAGACAAAAGAGAGAGAAGCTAGTGTTTGTGTGCCTATCAGGGAGGGCCCATAATCACCTCCAAAAGATTGGAATTCCCATTTCATGCTTAATATCAGCTTCTTTGAAATTTAGACCAGCCAGGCATGGACAGGCTCCAATCCCTTCTCCACTTCACCATTGTCGTAGATGGCCGACTGACTTGCAAATCTCATGCAGAGAGAATGGATACTTTGGTGAGCTACAGGAAGACCAAACATGGCCCATTTTGTCCAATCTGTGTGGCATTTTATGTGCTTGTGATAAACTAACATGGAGAATCCCTGATTGATTTCCCGGTGGGACTTGTAGAATGCAAGTTCCCAAGTTAATAGGTAATTACCTAAACAGGTAGAACTCGCACCCCAGAGTCCTTTATCAGGCAGGCCTCAAGCAGGTCAACTATTCTATCATCCCTGACGGGACTTGTGTACATGTACTATAGGCTTATGGTTTAACTTTTGCTGTACATACAACTTTTGCAGCAATAATCAACCCGAGTAAGATACCCTGTCAGAGAGTCAGTGCAGACTGTATGGGCTGAATGGCCTCCTCTGCACTGTAAGGATTCTATGAACCCGCTCATTCCAGGTTCCGATCTAGTTAAACCTTCTCTGCTTCAAACTTAGTTTTTTGTATAACAGAAAATAATTATTTCCAGCTGCAGTGAAACTTAGGTTACAAGAAATATCTTTATCTGAGGGGACTACTCTTTTGTCTTTTCCACGATGTACAGGAATTATCTGACTTGACTGTTGACCTTTTAAAGTGTCAGACAAACTCTCCAATTTGAAAAAGACAAATTGATAAATCCAGTCAAATCAGTGAGATCAGATAATAGGCAGGATTTTCCAGCCAGCTTCGCTACAAGAATGAAAATTCCCACCTAAGGTCAATGGACCTTTGCATGGTTCATCTCCTGCCCGCTACAATTCCCGTGACGGACGGGATGGTAAAATTCCACCCTAGGTGTTTACATCTGAATTAAGTAGTTTGGTGTCTTTCTGGGAATCGCTCAAACCAAAACCATTGCCTGGACAACTATTGAATGAGCATTGGCTTATTTTCTGAATGAAGGTGGTTTTAACACATTCCACGCCATGACAGAGCTAAGTGACCATACCAAACTAAACTGGATATAAAAATGTCTTTTTTAAAATCACTTTTTATAGTAAACAAAGTGAATCACTGAACATTGGGATAAATTTTACAGGATCCCATCAAACCTTCAGAGTTTTTAGATCAATGTCCCAGCTGAAATAGCAAAAGAGAATGTTAGGCTAACGTGTTAAGCTCTCGTGCAATAAAATTTTAGGGCTAATATGTTTTAGAATGAATCCTGTAGGAACAAATAGGGATTGTGCAATAATTCCTGCAAAAAACTCACTTTTGGAACAAATTCTACAGAAATCCTCAAACGTTTGGGACATAAGTTGTGTAAGGTATTGTGGGGGAATTTGTAAACCTGTGTTGAAGTATTTTGCAATGCAGCATTGGTTCATTAAAAGCCAGTGGAATGTCCCCCTGATTTTTCTTGTTCGTATTCTCCTCTGTTTTAGACCTATATGGAAGATCACCTGAGGAACAAAAACCGTCTGGAGAAGGAATGGGAAGCCCTGGCTGCTTACCAAGCTGAGCCGAACACCAGCAGCATCGCAGGCAGGGAAGAGAATGAAAAGAAGAACCGATCTCAGCTGGTGGTGCCATGTAAGTTATCTCCTCCCACTGTCACACAGCATAGCGGCAGAGGGAGGGGGAAAGAGATCTATTGAAAACACATAAAATTTTAAACTCAAACATCAATGACATAATAGATAGAAATCATGGGAAGGTTTCACCAAATAATTGTTGAAAAATATTGCAAAAGCAAGTGCTGAAAACACTTTTACCTGCTAACCAGGCTTTGTACCAGCCATTCCATTGAAACTTGGGCGGCACTGCTGTCTCATGGTTCGATTCCCGACTTGGGCCACTGTCTATACGGAATCTGCAGGTTCTCCCTGTGTCTGTGTGGACACAGCTTTCCTCCGAGAGCTATGGTTTCCTCCCACAATCTGAAAGTTGTGTTGGCTAGGTGCATTGGCCATGCTAAATTTTCCCTCAGTGTCATCCCAGAGTGCCAGATTTTCACAGTAACTTCACTGCAATGTTAATGTAAGCCTACTTGTGACACTAATAAATAAGCTTAAACTTTACTTTTAAGATCATTAAGAGCATTTTGAAGGGGAGAAAAGGCTCCAAAGAGATTTTTTTTAAAAGTGCAATTTCTAATTCAAAGCTTGGAATCAAATCTATACTCCTCGGAAGCGATGGCGCTGACTGTTTACATCTAGCACGCCCGCAATAAAGAAGCAGGTATGCTATCACTGCCAGGAGGTTTGTCCATTGGCCATACAGATCAGTGGCTGCAGAAACCCATAATTTTCCAAGTGTTAATTTTTCTCCCACTATGCTTGGCTGTTGGACAAGGCTTTAAATATCCTGCTTTTACTTTAATATAAAAGTATTCTTCACAGCTGATATGTTATTAATATGCCACTCCTTGCAATTAATTAACATTGTATATGATCAAAGCAGTGTTGGCTGTTTTAGCCGTCAGTTTTCTTCTTTGCCTCCTCTGTTGCCAAGAACAGGATTGTTCCTTCCCTCTCTGCAGAACTGTGACATCCGTGATTCTTTGGGAGATGTAGCAGCTGCAGATTGCTCCTGTAAATAGGAGTAACTAACTCACTTTATATAACCATGAAGTCGAAACCGCAAGTGCGAGTCATCCTCAACTAACCTATGGTAGCACAGTGGCACAGTGGTTGGCACTGCTGCCTCACAGTGCCAGGGACCAGGATTCGATTCCCGGCTTGGTTCACTGTCAGTGTGGAATCTGCACGTTCTCTCCGTGTCTGCATGGGTTTCCTCCGGATGCTTTGGTTTCCTCCTACAGCCCAAAAGACGTGCCAGTTAGGTACGTTGGCCATGCTAAATTCTCCAAACAGGTGCTGGAGTGTGGCGACTTGGGGATTTTCACAGTAACCTCATTGCAGTGTTAATGTAAGCCTACTTGTGACACCAATATAAAAAGAAATCCAATGCTTTTGGTTCAAATTGCTGGTATCTGGTGATTCCTGTGTGGCTCCACAGGTTACCACTGAGTTCATAAGAACATAAGAACTAGGAACAGGAGTAGGCCATCTGGCCCCTCTGGCTGCCCCGCCATTCAATAAGATCATGGCTGATCTTTACCTGGCCTCAGCTCCACTTAACTGCCCACTCACCATAAACCTTAATTCCTTTACTGTTCAAAAATTTATCTATCCTTGCCTTAAAAAAGTTCAGTCCAAGGTTCCCAAGATTATTCACAATGGAATTGTGCCACTATATTGATTCTTCCATTTTGGGGCCCCATTCGAGTCTGTCCAACCATAATATAAAGTGGGCAGAAGTGGGCCATTTGATCCATGGGGTCTGCCCTGCCATTCAATGAGATCATGACTGACTTCTTACAGTCAAAGCAAAGAAGTGGCATTAATTGTGAGCTATGACCCTGTTAACATGTGGGGCGTCCTGATGCAGCCCTCTTGATTAAGATCCACTATATTGGTCACTCCGGCTGGTGTCAAGTTAATTGATGGGGTGTGAAATGGAGGAGGGGGGCATGATTGCATTCTTCAACCCCCACCCCGCATTGATAGTGACTGGCATGTGACAGATACCTTCTCTGGCCATTTCTATTCAAAGGTGGCAACTAAGGTTGAAGCAGGCACTTTAGATACCGAGCGATAAGACCTTTTCAAAATGGTGGTGACCACATCATCAAGGTCGACAAGACAGTCGGGTTACTGTGACTCATTTTGAGGCCATTATCATCCCATTGCCACTGGATGACACAAGTCAAATTGACCAATCCTGCTCCCCCAGCTGTCAAAGAAACATAAGAAATGGGACCAACCCACATGTCCCATTAAGTTTGCTCTGCCATTCAACACAATCATAGCTGACCATCAGCCTTATCTCTGCCTTCCCACCCACTCCCCCTTCCCCTTGACTCCCCTAGAGAGGCCAAAAATCTGTCTGCCTCAGCCTTAGATATATTCAATAATGGAGCATTACAACCTTTTTGGGTAGGGAATTCGCAGGCCTATGAGTGAAGAAATGAGGGAAGTCCTTTATCCCGAGACTGAGCCGTCATGTTCTAGGTTCCACAGCCAGCGGAAACAATCTATTAGTGTCTACCCTGTCGAGCCCCTTCGGAATCTTGTATGTTTTAATAAGATCACCTCTCAAACTCCAGAGAGTACAGGCCCAATTTCATCACAAGAGAACCTGCCCAGCCCAAAGACCAATCTAGTGAACACTCATTGCACTGCCTGCAAGCTAAGTATATAAGAAAACAAAACTGCAAGTAGCATTCTAGATGTGCTCTCTAGAGCTTTATAAAAAAAAAGGCAAGACTTCCTTACTCTTGTAGCCCAATCGGCATATAATAAAGGGCAACATGTCATGTAGCTTCCTAATTGCTTGCTGTACCTGCAAGGTAACTTGAGATGTTCAGTGTACAAGCGCACCAAAGTCCTCTGAACCTCAAGACATTTTAAGTCCTTTAAAAAAATGTTCTGCTTCTCTATTCATAACCTCACACTCTCTCTCTTTGTACTTTACCTTCCACGTTTTTGTCCGCTCATTCAACATCTCTATATCTCTTTGCAGCCTCTTTGTATCTTCCTCACAGCTTACTTTCCCACCTAACCTTGCATTCTCAACAAACTTAGATAGAACACTCTTGGTCTCCTCGGCCTGCCTTTTTGCTCCCAGGTTAGAAGTGCAGAGTCAGGAAATTTCCCAGATCCGCAAGCCAACTGGAAGAAAAATGCCTGAGGTTGGATTCTTTGTCTTCTACTGTCTGGATGCAAGAATACCAAATTTCAAAGGCAACAACAATTTATACTGCATGAGAAAAGGGTGCTGATTGTTTGACAAGTAAACTGATTATTCAAGGCATTGTCAGAGGGAATGGACTGGGTAACAGTTGAAATTGAATTTGATTTAATGTTGTCATATGTATTAGTATACAGTGAAAAGGATTCTTTTTTGCGCAAAATACAGACAAAGCATACCGTTCATAGAGAAGAAAGGAGAGAATGCAGAATGTTGCAGTCATGGAATAAAGTTTTAGAAGCGTAGAAAAGAGTAAAAGATAGAATTAGCGGGGATGCTGGGCACAGCTTGCAAGAAGGCACCATGTTCTGATGCTATCTTGAAACTTATTCCCCCAAACTTTTGATTAAATTCAAAAAACGCAAGCCAAGTCTGATTCACTGAGGTGTTGCCATGGTGAATGGACAATGGAACAGTTGTGCCCCATGCTTTTGTTTAATTGAAAAGATACATTGCCTGGACATATTCTTTCTGTTTGCAGAGGACAGGGCCCTGCTTATGAATACATATAGTTTTTAGCAAGCCCAACTAATAATCTTAAATTAGTGTTCGCATGGTTCTTAGCACACTCGGTAATCAGTAAGTGATGTCCAATCATAGAATCACATCTAACGTTGAACACTATGGGTGGGGATTTTCTGGCTGCACTCGCCCCAAGACCAGAAATGCCCACCCAAAGTCAATGGACCTTTGCATGGTCGCCCTGCCTGCTACAATTCCTGTGGAGTACGGAACTGGAAAATTCCACCCTATGTCCTGAGTTTTGCAAACATTGGCTGATTGAGTACAGTCAGCACACTGTCTGCTGTGAAAAGCCGAAGGGACGTGGAATGATCCCTAACTGAACCTTCTACTCTTTGCATATCTTCAAGACGTGGATGATAATTTACTACATCTGAATCTATGGCTGCACATAAGAATTTCCTTACAAACTTTAATAGGCTTCATCACACTTTTGAATTCACTTGTGAAATGGCGGAGGTAAATGAGTTCCCCCTCCTTGACGTAGAGGCTGAAACATCCATGATTGTGTTTTTCACTACTGTTTACTGTAAGCCTTCCCTCTCTGTCAATATACACATCGACATTCCTACATCTCCAAATGCTATAAAACTGGCCTTACTGGCAACCTCGTAAGTGGGGCCCCAGACATTTGTTCACTGTGCAAGCTTGATGCTGAGATCGGGCACACTACCTCAGTCAGTTCATTGCCCACACAAAAAACAGAAAAATGCTGGAAAAATCTCAGCAGATCTGACAGCATCTGTAGAGAGAGAATAGAGCCAATTTTTCGAGTCTAGATGACCCTTTGTCAGATCTCAGGTCATTGCTTACTGTACAAAGAACAAAAAAAAATTACAGCACTGGAACAGCTCAGGGCTCTTCAGCCCTCCAAACCTGTGCCAACCATGTTGCCCAACTGAACTAAAACCCTCTACTCTTCCGGGGACCATATCCCCCTATTCCCATCCTAGTCATGTACTTGTCAAGACACCCCTTAAAGGTCACTACCATACCAGCTTCCAGTGCCTCCCCTGGCAATGAGTTCTAGGCACCCACCACTCTCTGTGTAAATAATCTGCCTCATACATCTTCTTTAAACCTTGTCCCTCGCACCTTAAAATTGGCAAGTCATATTGCAGCTTTATAGAACCTTAGTTAGGCCGCACTTGGAATATAATGTTCAACTTTGGTTGCCACACTACCGGAAGGATGTGGAGGCTTTGGAGAGGGTACAGAAAAGATTTACCAGGATGTTGCCTGGTAAGGAGGGCATTAATTATGAGGAGAGGTTGGAGAAACTTGGTTTGTTCTCACTGGAATGACAGAGGTTAAGGGGTGACCTGATCAAAGTCTACAAGATTATGAGAGGCATGGACAGAATGGATAGTCAGAAGCTTTTTCCCAGGGTGGAAGAGTCAATTACTAGGGGACACGGGTTTAAGGTGCGAAGGGCAAGGTTTAAAGGATATGTACAAGGCAAGTCTTTTACACAGAGTGTGGTTGGTGCTTGGAACTTGCTGTCGGGGGAGGTTGTGGAAGCAGGTACAATAATGGGTTTTAAAGGGCGTCTGGACAAATACATGAAAAGGATGAGAATAGAGGGATATGGTCCCTGGAAGGACAGGGGGCTTTAGTTCAGTCAGACAGCATGGTCGGCGCAGGCTTGGAGAGCTGTAATTTTCTTTGCTCTTTGTTCCACTGCTTTCAGTGGAATTTCCCATTGATTCCACCCCACAGAAAACCGTGACGGGGGTAACATCATCAGTGGGACTGGAAGATCCTGCTGGCGTGAACAGTCAGAGAATTTCGACCTACATTTATCCACATATAGGACTCTGTTCTCTGCCAGTGGAAAGGAGAACGCGTCCAAGCATTGTGGATGAATTTTCCCATCCTGCCTGCCACGGGAATCGTAGTGAGTAGGAGCAGACACTGCAAAGGTCCGTTAACCTCAGACTGGAATTTCTGGCCTTGGGACAAGCACAGCTGGAAAATCCCGCCCTGTGTCTTTTTCCATTGAATAACGGATGTTCCTTAGTGCATTCTCCATGGCAAGACACCTCAACTAATCATAGTCCACTTGCTAATCAATCAGTATTCTTGGCAGCATGGTGGCACAGTGATTAGCACTGCTGCCTCACAGCAACTGGGATCTGGGTTCGATTCCCGGCTTGGGTCACTGTGTGGAGTTTTCACATTTTCCCAATGTCTGGGTGGGTTTCCACCGGGTGCTCCAATTTCCTTCCACATTCTGAAAGACACACTGGTTAGGTGCATTGACCCGAGCAAGCAACTAGGGGAATGTCACAGTAACTTCATTGCAGTGTTAATGTAAGCCTTAGTTGTGACTAATAAATAAACTTTACTTCTTTTTCTTTTATCTCAGACAATACAAATTGTTGTTGTTTTTGAAATTTGTGCCTCTCCCAATGAGTGCAAGACATGGAGCTTCACTACCCTGTCTCTTTTTTTCAGCAGCTATGTACTAGTAACAATCCCTCCTTCTGACATATTTAATGTTTTCCTTTTTACAGATGACCACTCCAGAATAACACTGAAAATTGAATCAAGTCATTCGAATTCAGACTACATCAACGCAAGCCCCATTGTAAGTACCCGCTCTGTACCAAATGCCACCAGGCCCTTTACAACCTGCTTTATTCGTTTTATTAAGAACAACAATGAAACTTTGAAAATAATTCATCACAGGTCATTTTCACCTTCAGTGCATAAAAGGCAACCTGACGGAGAGAATCAGGCGCCCATTATACATTCTGTCGCATGGGCTCGAACATTGGGCAAGTTCTGTAATGGGCAGGTGACCCGCCATGCCAGTTTACTTCTATGTGTGAATCACTCTTGGGTGCAACAGTGCATTTGGATCATACAGCATAGAATGAGGCCATTCGGCCCAACATTTAGGAAAAGAAGCCCATAAGAATTAGGTGCAGAAATAGGCACTTCAGCCCTTCGTGCTTGCTCCACCATTCAGTCAGATCATAACGGATCTCTCCCTGGTCTCAAATCCACCTCCATAACAGTTCCCCATATCCCTTTAAACCATTTTTAAAATCAGAAGTATATCTATCTCCACCTTAAAACCATTTAATGATTCCGCCTCCACCGGGCAGCAAGTTCCAAAAATTCACCACCTTATCTGGACCAAATTTTTTGAAGACGTTCCTCTCTCTTGTACTTTCTCATAGCCCTCTATTTATTTTCCTTTTCAAGCAGATGTCTTTTGAAAGTTACGGTTGAGTCTGTTACCATCGCATTTTCAGACAATATCAATGGAAATACTATGATGGTGATGATGTGGGAACAAACTGGGGACAATTCCACATTCCTACACTACCCACCGGGGAAAGTTGTTCTCATCGGAAACCAGAGTCCGAGTTACAGTCATTGTAGCAACAGTTCTCCAAGTTGTACTACCTGCAGGCAGCGTGGGTTTGTGGAATTGCTCCAATGTTTTCTTAGAAATATTTGTAATCCTTTATAATGTGGCTGCTTCAAAGTGTTTTTGCACATAATATTTGGGAGTGAATCAACCCCTGTCAATAATTTATGCCACAATGTGTTTCCAAGTTCAAAGCAGGAAATTCTGCTTTGCGATTCCATGCAAGTTTTTCATCCAAGCTCACACGGACTGGAGCTATACCACGCCTGTCTGCCATCAATGGGAGGCAACATTTCCAAGTTAACACACTTAATAGTCCAAATACCATCCAGCTGTGAGGAGAAAGCACAGCAACGTAATGGCTCCCTACATTTTCATTTGATTGTTTTATGAATTGAAAATGAAAACACAATAGCTTTGTCCTCTGCTGGCACTTTAGCTGTCAGCCGTGCCTCCGCTGGTGACACTGTTGCTCGTGAGTCAGAAGATTGTGAGTTCAAGCCCCCACCCCAAGACTTGAGCAGATAATCTAGACTGCCATTTTAGTATACCGAGGGTGTACTGCAGTGTTGAAGGTGCTGCCTTGTAGGTATCAAGCTGAGGCCCCATATGTTCTTGCAAGTGGATTTAAAATTTCCCATAGCATTAGTTGAAGAAGGAAATACAAGTTCTTCCTGGTGTTGATTTGGTTTGACATGTAATTGTCACATGTACTGGGATACAGTGAGAAGTATTGTTTCTTGCACGCTATACAGACAAAACAGATAGCCATTAGAGGATTTTCGCAATAACATCATTGCAGTGTTAGTGTAAGCCTACTTGTGACACTAATAAATAAACTTAAACTTAAAGTACATAGGGGAAAAGTAAAGGAAAGGGTGCAAAATATAGTGTTGCAGTTGCAGGTAAAGGGATCAGATTAATAAATGTTAGGATCATTCAAAAGTCTGATGACAGCGGCTGTTCTTAATTCTGTTGGTACATGTTCTCAGAATTTTGTATCTTTTAACTGACGGAAGAAGGTGTCCATGGGTTCTTGATTATGCTGGTTGCTTTCCCAAGGCAAGCTCAATGGATGGGAGGCTGATTTGTGTAATGGACTGGGCTACGTTCACAACCCTGTGTGCCAATATTGGGACATAACTAATATTTATCCCCTACTCAATCTCAGTAAAAACTGATTAAATGATCACTGTCACATTGCTGATGTAGGAGCCTTACTGTGCCTGAATTGTTACTGTGTTTCCTACACTCTAACAAAGACTTCACATCAGAAAATACTTCATTGGCTGTAAAGCACTTTGGGACATGAGGCTGTGAAACGGGCTCTGGAAATACAAGCCTTTCTTTTTTTGCTTTTTTTATTACAACATGTTTCCCAGTGTTTCTCTGAAACAGAGCTTTGCATACAGCGAAATAGTGACTCGGGATTTTGTTAAATGTTATAACAAAGGGAAATTATGGATGGAATTGGGTTCTTCTTGGACTGATCTTCTAATATTTCCATTGTACCATTTGAAGAAGGCCAAATGCAGAATTTGATGGACAAGCAATTCCCGCACCCTGCTCTATTTGTCTGATGGTATCAGGCTAGTTTGATTCTAGCCAGTTGCCAAGAAGGGAATTTAAAGTTCAACCTTTTTTTCAGGATCATGTCCTGGGTGAGGGCTATCTGCTCCGGAGAGTTGACAGGATTTACTGTATAGCTTGTTCTGATGGCCTGCGAACAAAATCTTACCAGTCGGCCAATTCAAATGGCCTCATGAAAACAGTGTGATAACCAACTTGCCTTCATTTTAGGTTTAGAATTGTATGGAATAACATTGTTTGTACAACACAAGAATGGATCACTCAGTCCAACTATCCCATGTTTGTACTTGTTAGGGACCAGATCAGAAACTCCAAGGTACGTTAGCTGAGACTTTAGCCTAGACCCCATTTTTTCATTTATTTTAGCAATAGTGTGAGCAAAGGTATTTCTTTCGAAGTTCTATTGACCCACTAGGAAGCTTTTCTTAAAACAAACTTTATTTAACAACACAGTTAAACTATAACAAAAAGAATTAGCATAAATTTTACCAATTGAAATAGTGAAACATGATAAATTATAATTCTTAACACAGAGCTATCTCTATTGTTCCAATTTATGCAATATCCCCATGGACACACATCCTTCTTCAGAATCAGTTAGCACAACAACAGATAGCCTCATGTGGGTGCTGCATTTCCAGCCTTTTAACACCTCTGGACAGATACAGAAAGACACCTGTTTTCTGACTCCCATATAGCTTCAAGACAAAGTTCCATCTCCAGCAGCAGAACTTCAGAGAAGGAGACATATTTTCTGGTAGAGCCCTGTCTCCAAATAAAGAGAAAGAGAGATACACACACACAGAGTTTCTTCTCTAAAGATTCCAAACAGCAATGGGGAGCTTATTTCTCTGTGTAAATCTAGTCCCGTCGCCTATCAACCTAATCAACCCTACTCAGAAAAACTTCAAGGGAAAACACTAAAATAGCAGAACTGCACTAGACCAGATTAAAACAAACATTCTAGCAATTAAGATCAATTGCACTTCTGCAGTATCAACAAGGGCTTCTGGTTACAGAAAAAGCAGCGCTGATAAATAGAACTGGCTGCTAAAAAATTCCTGCACAGGAAATATGACACAACTACGTTACTTAAAGGCACAGTATCGTCACATACTCTACATGAGTTTTCATCCAATCTTTTGTCTTAACCCTATAAACATATCTTTTTATTCCTTTCCTCTTCAACATGGGCAATTGGGACCAGTTTAGTGGTTAAAAAAAAATGGCATGAACAAGTTGGGCCAAAGGCCTGTATTCATGCTGTAAATCTCTATGACTCTATGACCATTACCCAGCTTCCATTTAAATACTTCTTTGCTTCTCACCTCAATGACTTGTAGCGGGTTTCACATTATAATCACATTATTTCCACCCGGAAGTAGGCACTCACATCTGAGAATGGGATTCTGCCAGCTGTTGATTGCACTCTCTGATGTATTGGACTCATTGGACGGGTTTTTCTGGCCAAACTCGCCCCAAAGCCAGAAAATTCTATCCAAGGTCA
Source organism: Carcharhinus amblyrhynchos (assembly GCF_965287045.1). NCBI lineage: Eukaryota > Metazoa > Chordata > Chondrichthyes > Carcharhiniformes > Carcharhinidae > Carcharhinus > Carcharhinus amblyrhynchos. Next base: position 130,659,237 of record NC_137325.1, read on the forward strand.
ACAGACCTTTGCATGGTCCGTGTCCCGCCTGCTACAATTCCTGTGGTCGGTAGGACAGGAAAATTCCCCTCACTATCTTCAGCAATCTTACAGTTAGCCAACTCTCAATCGACCCAAAACCTCAAAGGCAGCAACTCACAAACCGTTCCAGTCTTCCGTACTTTCCTGACGCCTTCACCAAGAGGCTTCTTGTGTCTCCTGCCTCTGAGGTTTGAATGGAGAACTTGCTCAGAAAAACCACTTTCTGCTTCTCCTTATTAAATCCTTGACAGTTCTGCTCCCTCGCTCCTTCATCTGCATTTTAATTCAGACTGTTGAAGCAATAAGGCTGTCTAAATTAAAATGTGATTATTATGCTTCCACATCACATGATTCCACTGAAAAGTCTAGCCTGACTGGGCTGTGTTTTCAGTAGAACACGTAGTAGACTGACATTGATGTCAGCAGATTCCCAGCAGGAACTAAGAAACAGGTGAAACCGAACAACAATGGATGAATCTATCTTTAGGCATATCCTTTATCATATCCCTGCATTCTTTCCGTGGCTGTTGCTGGTCCCAGCACTGCTGTGCTTCTAGACAATTATAATTGCTGCTGTAATCACTACCCAACATGAAAGAACCAGAAACCCCTGTGGACCACCAGGTTTTTTTTAAAACATCTACCACTTAGTGCCTACAAAATTGTTCTGCTCGCATCCAAACATTTAAAACTATTTCTCTACCCTAGCCTTTCCTATACCAGCCCCCACCCCATGGCTTGTTTTGGCCACTTCCAGGCCTGACCACTGCTGAGCTCTTCACACCAGATTCCCAAGGTTCGCCCTAAATTAACTTGAGCCCACCCACAGGCATCCTGTCCTCCGCTGTCTCACTATTCCACCATCTCTGACCTCCACAGCCTCCCCAATCCCCTGTAGATTACGTTGAAAATCCTTTGTTTCGCTTCAAAACCTCATTGGGTTAGGGCTGCATGGTGGCCCAGTGGTTAGCACTGCTGCCTCACAGCACCAGGAACCTTGTTTCAACTCCAGCCTCAGGTCACTGTCTGTGCGGATTCTGCACATTCTCCCCATGTCTGCGTGGGTTTCATCCGGGTGCTCCAGTTTCCTCCCAGTCTGAAAAACATGCTGGTTAGGTGCATTGGCCATACTGAATTCTCCCTCAGTGTACCCAAAGAAGCGCCGGAGTGTGGTGACTGAGGGATTTTCACAGGAACTTCATTGCATTAATGTAAGCATAGGCTATTGAACAGCAATCCTAAGGTCAGAAGTAGGGATGTAAGCCTACAGTTTAAGGTAATTAAGAAAAATACCTTGTGACATTGATAAATAAACTTTAAGCTTTAACTTCTGGACCTCCTTCAGCATTGTGTCCCAGCTCAGTCTCCTTGGCCAACTGTTTCTGATTTCTGCTCTCCACCTTACCGCAGGAGCTAATGCAAGCTCAACTGTATTCCTGAGTACTCTTTCCTCAACACTAACCCACTTCCCCAATGCCTTTATCGCCACTTGCCAAACTTCTCAAATCCTTCTTCTTTGATTATGCCTTCAATTATTTCCACCAAAACACTTCTCATATTGTTGCTTCATCCCTGTGAGGGACCTTGAGATATTTACAACATTAAAGGTGCTTTATGAATGTAAGTTCATGGTAACTTTATTCGACTGTATCCTCCTTTCTCCTAAAGGCATTCTTGTTGAAGTTTTAAAGGTGCCATCACTAATTGTTACGTCCAGAGGTACCAATGCTTCATGTGTAAATCTGGGCAGGTTTGAACAGGTTCACTCATGAAAGGCACCACGTCCGAGTCTTGTTAGGCCCCCACAGAAAGTGAACACATAGGCTATTGGAAAGCAATCCTAAGGTCAGATGTTTGTTGATAATTACACAATGTTCAGTGCCATTCATAACTCCTCAGAGACTGAAGCAGTTTGTGCCTGCAAGCAGCAATACCTGGGCAAAATTCAGGCTCATCACCCAGAAGGCAAACACAGAGAAATAAGAATGCTGGTCTTAACTTGTCTTGTATACCTCAAAATGGAACACCCAAAGAAACTGGGAAATAAGAATGCCAGTCCAAACTGTTTTTTTCCTTCTGGGCAGTGGCAAATAACATTTATGCCATGTGCCAAACAACAACTACTCAAATAAGAGAGAAATTAACTGTCTCCCCTTGACATTCAATAACATTACCATTGCTGAATCCCCCACTATCAACATCCTGTTGGTTACCATTGACCAGCACCTACCTGGACCTGTCATATTAATATTGTGGCTACGAGAGTAGGTCAGAGGCTGGGAATTCTGTGGCGAATAACTGGCCTCCTGAATCCCCAGAGCATGTCCACCATTGACAGGGAACAAGTCAGGAGTGTGATTGAATTAGGGTTGGGCAATAACCTCTGGGCTTCTCAGCAATATCCACATCCCTGGACAATTTTTCCCTGCCCTGTGCCTGGGGTACTGAGGCCTTTTGTCTCACTTCTACTGTTAATCAAGCCAACACACCAACAGTGCCAGGGCTTGTAGTGGTGGGGATGGGGGAGGGGGAGGCATGGGGAATATTCCCTTCTAATTCATGTGGCTAAGGCAGTTGGGAAGCATAAATTCTGTCTTAGAGAGACCACATCCATTTCTCAATCTACTGCACGTCAGAGTGTGCCCGAGACTTCTGCAGAGTGAATGGGAAGATAATTGATGTGTCATTTCTTGGGCTAACCAGCCTCTTGTGCAGTCAGAATCCATTGAGTCTTAACACTGACTTCCCTGAGCTGTCAATACAATCAGCTGCTTTTTGTAGTGAGTCGTGGTCAAAGCCTTATAAGAGCAGTGCCAATAAAGGAAGTGCAGTATTAAGCCTGCACTGTAATTTTCATCTGGTGATTATTAGTTCTTGAAATACTATGGGATGGCACAGTGTCACAGTGGTTAGCACTGCTGCCTCAAAGCGCCAGGTACCCAGGTTCGATTCCTGCTTAGGTCACTGCTTGTGCGGAGTCTGCTTGTTCTCCCCGTGTCTGCATGGATTTCCTCCGGGTGCTCCGGTTTCCTCCCACAGTCTGAAAGATGTGCTGGTTAGGTGCATTGGCCATGCTAAATTCCCCCTCAGTGTACCCGAACAGGCGCCAGAGTGTGGCAACTAGGGGATTTTCACAGTAAATTCGTTGCAGTTGTTAATGTAAGTCTACTTGTGACAATAATAAATAAACTTTAAACTTTACTATCTGCAGTGCCACTAAATTTCAAAAGTCTACTACAACTAGGGTCAAACAAAGGCTTCTGTGGAATCAGGTCAGTTGAAGGATTTCAGTGGACATCTAAGATCAGAGTACAGACCTGTGAGGAAACCTTCACACTTTACTTGGGTGAAAGGTCCAACTGCTATAGTGGAAATACAAATAAAAGGGACGAGGTGAAAATGCAAAATGCGGTAAATCCTTCAGCATTTGTAGAGAGGAAAATGAATCAACATTTCAACAGATGTTAACAAAGTCAAAGGAAATCCATGCTTAAAGTTACAGAAGCAATGCTCAGAATGGACCAGGCAAACTCAGATCCATTCCTTGCTTGCTCCAAAAACCAAATTCAAAAACCAATTGAACCCAATTCATAGTCCCCATAAGAGAGACAAACTAGATCCAAGCGGACAATATGAGGCATTGCAGCCCATCTTGAGCTTGATCTGATGCTTGATTTTAGCCAAAAGGGAATGGAGACAAGGAAAAGTGGTGCTGAGTTAAGTAGGATAAGCCAAAGCTGAAATCATGGCAAGAGAATCCTTGTTGCTTGTCACATTTTTGAGCGAAATGTAGGGACAGCTAGTTCTGTTTAAGAATCACACCCAGTTCATTAATCTTTCAATCACTGGCTGGCCTGTGTATCTAGCATTTTCTGTTTGATACTGTGATATAATTTTTCAAAATGGCATTTGCCTGAACAAGAACTTGCTGATCTGACCTGAAGCCGGTGAAAGTGGCCAATTGAGCTAGAGGAGCGCAAAATTCAGAGGGTAGAGTTTTACAGCCTCACTCAAGCGAGACCAGAAAATCCCGCCCAAGAACAACGGACATTTCCTTTGTCCGTCCCTCACCCGTCCAGATTCCATGGCGGCCAGGGTGGTAGAATTCCATCGAGAGTGTCAAAAAACAAGTTCCCCCCGCCCCCACTCCTACCAATTTTCATGCAAGTCACACAGATATGTGAGACAGTATAATGCCAATCTCACTGGGCTGAAAAGTAATTAATTACAACCTCAAACACAGCAGGACCTCTGTCCATCTCTGAAACAGAAAGATAGTTCAACATTTTGGGTAGTGTTTAGAAACTTAGACGCATAGAAACCCTATAGTGCAGAAAGAGGCCATTCGACCCATCAAGTCTGCACCGACCACAATCCCACCCAGGCCCTACCCCCATATCCCTACATATCTTACCCGCTAATCCCTCTAACCTAGGCATCTCAGGACTCTAAGGGGCAATTTTAACATGGCCAATCCACCTAACCTGCACATCTTTGGACTGTGGGAGGAAACTGGAGCATCCAGAGGAAACCCACACAGGCTCTTATATATCAGATTTGTAATACGTTTTAAACTGCAGCCTTTTAAAAAAAACATAATAACAAAGAGGCAATAGAGGTTGGAGGTAGAATGGCCTGCTGATTCATCTGTCTGGAAGAAATTGCCCTAGAATTTGGTTAAAATATGGCTTTGCTAATTTTTTTATAATCGAGTTGCATAGATACAGTATGGAGGGTAAAGCCTACTCCGTCCCTGTCTTTGTTAAACAATATGCAAGAAACCAAAAGCAATATTTATTCAGCTTGATGCAAGTCGGGGAAGAAAGACTTGTAATTACAACATCAGGAGAACCACTGCGCAGAACAAAATTGTGATAATTACATCTGTCGCATTTACACTCAGTCATTATTAGAGTGTAGTGAAATCAGCCATTGGTGAATAAAGGGTAATCTTTCCTGCTGAATGGTAGGGTGGTTTCAGTAAATGGAAAGCTGCAGTCTTCTCAGGGAGAGTGGCATCAAGAAATTGTCGAGTGCATTAAAGGCTTAGTTTGCTTTCAAACTCTTCAGTGTGGCTTCCGAGGTATGAATAAAAAGCTACCATTTGCGCTTAAATAGAAAATGTTCCATAATGATGCCGAGGCAGTGGATCACAGCTGATTAAAGCAATAATGAATGTTTTTAAAAAGATTCAGGCAATAAGCCACGTTGACCACTTAATCTGAGCAACAATTTACACTTCCTCAGCCCTTGTGCGTTTTCTGGAAACTTTTAAAAACGTATCTCAGTAAAAAGTAAATTTTTCCTGGTGTTCGGAGAATTTAGTTGTTAGAATATATGTTTTTGCATCCCAGTGTTTCTTAATTAATAACGTAATATGTAAGATTACAAAGGGGAAAGGTATTATGGAGATGACTCTCCAGGTGGTTTGACAAAAATTGCTGTTTTTATTTAGAACTGACCGTTTTCTTTCATTTATTTCCTACTAAAATTGAATAAAATGTATTTCTTTGCATTCATTTTGCCAATATCTATTGGCATCCAATTTCTTGCCAATTTAACTAGCCTGTGCCAGAATGTAAAAAGAAAACCATAAACAATTAGCACCCAAGAAAAGTGCAGAACTTGCACTACAGTTTCCTTGTTTTACATATGAAAGTTAAATCACCCAGCGCGTTCACCTTAGCCCATTTACCAACATGAATTCATAGAAACATTCCAATCTTTTCTGTTACTTGTACAAATACGGGTGGCATGGTGGCACAGTGGTTAGCACTGCTGCCTCACAGTGTCAGGGACCCAGGCTCAATTCCGGCCTTGGGTGACTGTTGGTGTGGAGTTTGCACATTCTCCCCATGTATGCATTTGTTTCCTCCAGGTGTGCAGGTTGGAGGAGGAGGGGGGTTGGTCATGCTAAGTTGTCCCTTAGCGCCTAGGTACATACATGGAATTGCAGGGATAGAGTTTGGATGGGATTGTGGTCGTTGCAGGTTCAGTGGGCTGAATGTCCTCCTTCTGCACTGTTGTTTCCTACTCCAACTCAAATTCCTGGCTCAATTTTGCGCTCATATCAAATCAATTTAGCTGCAGGAAATTCACACGTACGACTATTTAGCAATGGCTTGAAGCCACTTTAATGAACTAGAATCATAGAAATCCTACAGTGCAGAAGGAGGCCGTTCAGCCCATCGAGTCTGCACCAACCACAATCCCACCCAGGCCCTACCCCCGTATCCCCACATATTTACCCACTAATCCTTCTAACCTACGCATCTCAGGACTCTAAGAGGCAGTTTTTAGCATGGCCAGTCAACCTAACCCACACACCTTTGGACTGTGGGAGTAAACCGAAGCACTAGGAAGAAACCCACGCCGACATGAGGAGAATGTGCAAACTCCACACAGACAGTGACCCAAGCCAGGAATCTAACCCAGGTCCCTGGAGCTGTGAAGCAGCAGTGCTAACCACTGTGTTATCATGCCGCCCATAACTGAGATATGTTCAGGCTCAAAAACCTGATAGATGGTTGAGGAAATCTAAACGTATCGTAGTTACATACATAACACACCAAGTGCCCAACTTTAAAGTGTAAAGTTTATTTATTAGTGTCACAAATAGGCTTACATCAACACTACAATGAAGGTACTGTGAAAATCTCCTAGTCGCCACATTCTGGGGTCTGTTCGCTAGATCTTTCACACCAAGTATTTGTTTTATGTCTCGATTGCATGTGTCCCTGGACACAGTTACACATTCCGGCGCCTGTTCGGGTACACTAAGGGAGAATTTAGCATGGCCAATGCACCTAACCAGCACATCTTTCAGAATGTGGGAGGAAACCGGAGCACCCGGAGGAAACCCACGCAGACCCAAGTGCTGGAATTTTACCAGTTCGCCCATCGAGGCTCGTAAGATCCGACCCGAGGCCAACAGAGAATGCTGTCCTGCGAACCTCGCCTGCCCCGATTCCAGAGCAGGTGTGTCCATAAAATTCCAGCAGGGGAGAATGTGCAGATTGTGCAAAGACAGCGACCCAAGTCAGGAATCAGACCCGAGTCCCTTGGTGCTGTGAAGCAGCGCTGCTAACCACTGTGCCACCCTGTCTCCAGTACAATGGAGAAGTAACAACGTTGGTCCGAGCTGTGTTTTCCTTCTAGATGGCCAGGCCAACAGTGCACATTGTTCCTCATGCACTCAGCTTGGCAGCAGGCTGTGCTGTGCATTTTGCCCCAGACATGTAGAGTCCAACCTACTTACTGACTGTGTGGAGCTGAGCCACCAATTGGAGCAGTGCTTCAGATCAGCTTGACTCGCCTGTCATCATGTTTTGACCTTGCCTGCGTTTGATTGGCGTTGATTTAAAACGGTCCCCTCTTTTATTCTGCCCTGTTAAGCAGGTTAATTTAACGAAAATAAAAGGCATGCAGCAGTGACTCATTTTATTTCAGCTGTTGTTAATCCCAAGATCTCTGACAACAAAAGGCCGTTTTACGCAATGTTGATTTTATATCCCATTAATCCAGGTGGTTTTTGGCAGTCCAAATTTTGACAGTGCATAACTCTTGACACAAATCCAAATATCGAATAATTTTTGGGCAGATGTAATACAACCAGTTGCTGCGATATCCTTAATTCTTGTGAGGATTCTGATACTCCCGCCATTTAAATTTTTTTTTTCCGTTTAAACTCTTTTTCTTGTTATCGCGAAAATGATTTTTTTGGGGCTGTGCAGTCGCTATGGTGAATGGGAAATCCAGGGCGAATGAGAGAAGCTGATTTATCCAATGGTATTTAGAAAGAAGCCTCGCTAACACCTACTCCATGAAAACTGCTGGATTATTATTAAATTCATAAGGGAGACAGGGAGAAAGGAAAAAAAAATAAATACATTGCCAGCTACATTCCCCAAACACTGGAGAATCTTAATACAAGGTCTCACTTTAATTACGCGGTGAAAAATTACAGCTTTCGTACAAAAGGCTGTCATTAGGAATGTGCTCCATGTTGCTAGGATATTAGGAGAACGTGCTGTCTCCCTATTATCTTTCTTCCTTCTGTGTGTTGTAATTGCTGGCTGTGTACCATCCAAGTGACAATCAGATTGTGCGAGGAGTTTGCGACTTCCCTTTGTGCATTTTTGCAGAGATTTACACTGGAAATTCATTGTGTGGCAGTCGGAACTTCTCGCCAAGTCCAAATTGCTGCCGTCAGCTGAATGAATTTCATGTGACCTGGATAGGGAGTAAGACAATAAAAGGCAGAGCAAAATATAGGAAGCACAAAGATCGCAGAATAGAGCCTTTTGTACTCTCAAACTTATAATGACCTTTTCTAGATATATAATGGAGGCATAAAGAACTTAATTATTCATCTTGGCTAAAGAATTAAAACACATTTTCCTTGATGCTTGCAATTAATAGGCAAATCTAAAAAGCAAGAAAATTCTTCTAACTCCTTAATTACTTCATCAGATTGGAGAACTATTAAAATATTAATTTACTTTAAAGACCAATGTCTGACCCCTGAGGTTGGACTGAATTCTTTACAAGTGGTTTCTATCCACTTCTTTCTGCTTCTAGTACATCCTTTCACTGCACTGGAAGGGAGTAAACTCTGCGATTGTTCTATGTTGTGCCAGAAGCCGTGAATGTGGATGTCACATCAACCCTACCCAGTGACATCTATGCAAAAAGCTTCAATGATTCACCATTTTGACACCACACTGCAAGCCTATTATAAAATGTTGCTGGCAAATTCACCATGTGGTGAAAGTTTACAACAGAATCATAGACTCAAAACCGGGCAGCATGGGGCAACTGGGTAGCACAAGCCAACTGAGAAGCTCAGCGGTGAGCAATGCAGCCTCACAATCCCAGGGGCCTGGGTTTGATTCCTGACTTGGGCCACTGTTCGTACAGAGTCTGCACGTTCTTCCCTTGTCTGAGTGGGTTTCCTCCGGGTGCTCCATTTTCCCCCCACAATCCAAAGGTGTGTGGGTTAGTTACATTGGCCATGCTAATTTGCCCCTTAGAGTCCTAGGATGCGTAGGTTAGAGGGATTGGGGGGTAAATATGTGGGATGATGGGGATAGGTGCTGGGTGGGAATTGTTGTCAGTGCAGACTCAGTGAGCCAAATGGCCTCCTTCTGCACTATAGGATTTCTATGGTTCTTTGTATGAAGGGAAGTTAAATTGTGGGATCAGTTGCAATAATTTACCTCCCCTCATTCCCATCTCAGCTAATGGACCAGAGGAAAATTATAACATGCAATTCAACATGCCAACTGCAGTTTAGCAGTAACCAACTCATTTGTTTGTACTCCTAAGGCAGCAACAACAACACTTTGGCTAGAATGTTATGGCCATTCACATAGGTGGGATTTTCCCATTCCGCTGCAGTGAACGGACACCGTGTGGAGTTTGCACGTTCTCCCCGTGTCTGCATGGGTTTCCTCTGGGTGCTCCGGTCTCCTCCACACTCCAAAGATGTGCGGGTTAAGTGCATTGGCCGTGCTAAATTTACATCAGACCACCTCTAACCCTTCTTGATGAACACCAAGGAGAAGACAACATAAGGCCAGTGGTCGGAGCCTTTCACCAACCCCCCAAGCCTCGAAGACCGGGTGCAATGTGCCTCATCGAATTTGAAACACCTAGCCCTCAAATCGAGATTGTGAAAGCATGGAAGCCAATTCTCAAATTCAGTGGGGAATTCACCCCCAGCACATCTTTGGGAACACTCCTTCGCCGGCCCCATCTCCCGAAATCAACCTGGATGTTCAACTTGCCATGCAGCAGGGTTTCCAAGAACTGAAGGTGAGTCTTCACCAATGAAACTGCCCTCTCGACTGACCGAATTCTCTTCTTCACTTCATCCATTCTCTTTAGGATATAGAATCATAGAATCCCTACAGTGCAGAAGGAGGCCATTTGGCCCATCGAGTCTGCACCAACCACAATCCCATCCAGGCCCTATTCTCCTAACCTCACATATTTACCCTGTTAATCCCCCTGACAATTTATGATGGCCAGTCAACCTAACCTGCGCATCTTTGGGCTGTGGGAGGAAACCAGAGTAACTGGAGGAAACCCATGCAGACACACAGAGAGAATGTGCAAACTACACACAGACAGTGACCCGAGGCCAGAATTGAACATGGGTCCCTGGTGCTATGAGGCAGCAGTGCTAACCATTGTGTGCCACTGTGCCAGCCTCTCTTAGTTCTTGCAGCTCATCAGTATCGGAACCAAAACTCTCTGCCAGGGAGCAGAGACTGTCGTCCACAACTTCATTCATAATGGTGGCCATCATCTCGCCACCAACAGCATCACCGAAGCATTGGCCCACTCACCGGCGAAACTGCCACTGCGAACTGGTCCCTGCTCTGACCACCTCAATCAAACCAGGATCTTCCTGACTTAACTCGGCTCCCCCGCACCAAACTTCAACCAGGAACATTGCACAGGTTATATACATCAGGATCGAATTATGGGCTGTGCATCAGGATAAAGAAATGTATTAAAAGTTTCTATGATTCTATGAAAAGATGAGTGGCACCAGAGCTCGAGAAAATGTTGTCACTCCCGCACCTACATCATGTGATCCCCTCATTCACATCTTAAACACACATCATAATTGCCAAAATCAATAGGTTTTTAAATGTAAATATTCATGCATTGAGTTTCACATGGAGAAAGTGCAGAATCTTTCACTGCTATTGACTAGTGTCCATTAAATTGCCATTTAAGGTGAGAGGCTGATCATGATGGTGAAAGAAGTACAATTCCATTACTCACATTTTAAGGCATGTTTTTAAATTTTTTGATTTTGATTTAATTTATTACTCTCACATGCGTTGGCATACAGTGAGAAGTATTATTTCTTGCCCGCTATACAGACAATGCATATCAGACATAGAGTACATAGGGGAAAGGAAAGGAGAGGGTGCGGAATGTAGTGTTACAGTCATAGTTAGGGTGCAGAGAAAAATCAACTTAATATAGGGTGGGTACATTCAAAAGTCTGATGGCAGCAGGGAAGAAGCTGCTCTTGAGTCAGTTGGTATGTGACTTCAGATTTTTGTTTCTTTTTCCCAATGGAAGAAGATAGGAGAGAGAATGTCCATGGTGTGTGGGGTTCCTTGATTATGCTGGCTGCTTGTCCAAGACAGAGGGAAGTGTAGACAGTCTCAATGGGTGGGAGGCTAGTTTGCATGATGGGCTGGGCTACATTCTTGCAGTTTCGGTTGGAGCAGGAGCCACACCAAGGTGTCATACATCCAGAAAGGATGCTTTCTATAGTACATCTATAAAAATCGGTGAGAGTCATAGCAGAAATGCCGATTTCCTTAGCCTCCTGAGAAAGTAGAGACATTGGTAATTTGATAATTTGGTAATTTGGATGATGTTAGTATTTGCGTTTTGAACAATCCAATATTCACATGTTGTGTCAAAGTATTATTGTAGTACTATACAAGAGATGTCTCAGACCCTCAATTTAACAATGGGCATAGCCTTAAAAATTCTTTAAAAGTGTTCTAATCCATGTTTCAAAAGACTTTGGGTATCTGCTGCAGCTTAGTCCTATATTGGTGGCATCAAAAAATAATCCAAATAGGTCTCCCTCCAGTTTCCAAGAGTACAAGGAGGCACGGTGTCACAGTGGTTAGCACTGCTACCTCGCAGTGCCAGGGAACCGGGTTCAATTCCTAGCTTGGGTCACTGTGCGGAAGCTACACATTCTCCCTGTGTCTCCGTGCATTTCCTCCGGGTGCTCTGGTTTCCTCCCATTGTCCAAAAGACGTGCTGGTTAAGTGTATTGGCCATATTAATTTTCCCTCAGTGTACCCACACAAGCTCTGGAGTGTAAGGACTAGGGGAATTTCACAGTAACTTCATTGCAGTGTTAATGTAAGCCTACTTGTGACATTAATAAATAATTAATAAATAAACAATTCTCTACATCCCCATGGTTTGATCACTCCCATTCTGAAAAACGTACAATAGGACCAGCAATGTAAACAATTGAAGGTTATTGAAAGTAAAGATTTGTGTGGGCTGGGGAGTCGAAGATCGTGCCCCTGTTCCACAAGGAAAGGTTTGGCTATGAATATTTTTGCCTCTTTGCTTGGATGGCTTCTGCTAACATCTGAAGGATCCAAAACACACAAAATTTGGGATTTGTAATACACAATATACACATGGAAATGGAGTATGTATGACAAGGGAAGGCGGGGGGGGACTTCAACTTGTACCAGAGTATTTTACGGTGTGACTACATATGTGTTATATTACTTTTTTAATAAACTGTTGCAATATTAAGCAACAGGAGACATTGCTCACATCAATGTTGGTGAACTTGACCTACCCTGCACACATGGGCCTCATATTAATGCATCCAAACAACAACTCTGGAAGACCATTTGTCGTAATGCGCCCTTAGTTGTGTCATGGTCCAGTGATTGATAAATAATCCTATCCATAACACTGAAAAGAATCCCAACTCAGCACTCCAGTACTGCTGCAGATTTCTTTGAATCTTGCATCTCTTAGGAGCACATTAAAGCTGCCTTTCCCATGTGCTTGGTTGTTAAATATGCATCCAATTTAATTTTCTGACCTGTAATTCTCTTTCACTGCTGATTACGGAACCCTGTTGTCCTTAGAATTTTTTTGTTTCGCTTACAATGAATGAAAAAAAGAAAAGGAGTTGTCTTGTGGTTTGAAAATTTGACAGAGCTTATGTACGAATAGGGAAATGTTAGAACCAACTAGCCTTCCTGTGTCCATCTTGGCCCCATTGGCTGACGATCACCTTGGAGTTGAAAAGATTTTACTTTAAGACCCATCCATAAGATGTTCCCATGTTCTTATGACCCTCTCCCAAAATTTGAGCTCTAAATCTAAACTGGATGCTTCAGTGCGGCTCTGAGGGAGCACTGCACTGCCAGGGCTGCCGTCCTTCAGAGGAGAGATGTAACCAAGGTCCCGTCTGCCCTCTCGGATGGGTGTAAACCATCTCATCAGCATTTCTTAGAAAAGCTGGGAAACTCTAACAAGTGCCCTGTTCAATATATACCCCTCAAACAACACCGACAAGCACATACTCTGGCCATTCCATTATCCCATTGCCACGCAACACCTGGCTTCTGTATTTCCTATGTTACAACAGTGGCTCCATTTAAAAACACTCATTGGTTGCATGGTGCCTGGAAACTTCCTGAAAGGTGGTATGTAAATAGAGGCCTCTTCTTCTTTCTTTTATTGCACACGTCTTTAATTTCTTCTTCCTAACTTCTTAACGTTTAACCTTGTTTTGTGGAGTTGAACCCAACCCCCACCACAGTGGCCTGTGAACATGACTGTGGACTGCAGGAATGAATGTGCTGATCTGCAATGAATTGTATTGTGATGATGAATCACGTGGTTAGCAAGTACTTAAACCTTCAGGATAACCCTGTACCTCTCATTTCACTCTATCCAGATGGACCATGACCCCAGGAACCCTGCATACATTGCGGCTCAAGGCCCACTTCCTGCCACAGTTGCAGATTTCTGGCAGGTAAGAGATCTGTCCGAGCATTATTTATATTTCACACGTTAGAAATTTGGAAGAGCTGGAGGAAAGGGAACTTGTTAAAATACTGCAATAGTTGGGGCCTGTTTGAGCCTCTCGGCTGCTGTAGAGTAAAAGAGACACGAGTTCTGCTTCTTCATAAAATACCTTTATTTCTTTGATCCAACTCCACACACAATTCTCCACCAACAGATCGTGCCACCTGTGGCCCTTTGGAAATCAGTGGCTTCTATTGAATAATTGACTGCAAGTTAAGACTTAATTGGAAGGTCTGTTAACCCATTGCTAACAATAACCTCCAACACATGGATGGTGAATTATTGATTGAATATATTGAACCCGAACCCTCTGGAGATTGGTAATTAACTCACCAGATGGAGCTTGTATACCGAACCCTGTATAAAGCAGGCCCCTGAGTGGGTCCATTATTGTGTTGTCCTGGCTGTTTGTGTTCACCACAGGCTTGTGGTTTCACTTTTTATTTTCTGCAATAAAGCACTGTTCCTTCACAGCTGATACCTGGATTTATTATAGGACTGAGTTTTATCTGAAAGTTTATGTTGGTTATAATTGCATTTATGATCATTGAATGTCTTTCATCTGCCATTTGATTTGAAGCTAAATCACAAAGCATTTTGAGAATGTTTTGCAAAACACTTAGATCTCTCCTGCTATAAAACCGCTCGCTTCATAAGAAACTCAAGCACCAGTAAGTAAACTCTCCCAACAGAACTCATCCTAGTTAAGCTGTGCTTTGTTCAACATCTGCAATGCTGGAATGTGGAAATCGTCAGACAAATAATATTTGAGCTCTTAGTGCTAGTAAAGTATTAACTGTACATACACAATGGGCTGAATGGCCTCCATTGGCACAAAAGTAGCTGTGGTCAAATTGTGTGAGAAAGCAGAGAGTAAAGAAGAGCTTGTATTTTGAGATTGTGGCTGGGATTCTCCAGCCTCGCCCACGGCTGGGATTCTCCAACCCCACTGCAGCAAATGGAGATTTGGCTGAGCGCCACATTCTCCATTCTCGCTAGCAGCGACAGCGAGGTGTGCAGGACCGGAGAATCCCTGCCTGTGTTGTGACGTAAAGAAATGGCTTCACCTGGAACACACAAAAAGAGTTTGAAGGGTTCACTATTTCTTCTATTACTGGCAGCACAGCAGATGAAAAGTGACCGATTAATCTTTCCGATACATGAAATATCCTGTTCACCTTTACTGGGCAATGTCAAAAATAGTAGCTGTTGTGACTTACTGAGTGTCCTGTTACTCATTTCTCCTGGTAAGCAGGAATATGTTTAGTGCTTCCTGCTGGATGTTTCAAATACTGAATGGTTGTAGGACATTGGAACATTAATAAATTGGAAACGAATAAAGGTCACTGAGCTCCGCGATCCTGCTCCGATATTCAATATGATCACGACTGATCCGTGATCTCAATGCCATACTCCTGCTCGCTCCCCATACTCCATGACACCTCCAAGGACTCCACAGGAGTCATGCCTACAGGTGGAGCTGTGAGAATCAGTTTATGCAACTCATTGAGTACAGTTGGGCTGGGTTGACTGAGCAAAGCAGCACTCTGCGCTCACCATGAATTCCACCATTCTTACCACAAGTAGTTTGTGCACTCAACTCACCTTGTGCAGCCACTTCAGGGTGGCAAGGTGGCACAGTGGTTAGCACTGCTGCCTCACAGCACCAGGTACCCTATGTCTGAGAGGAGTCTGTATGTTTTCTCCACCGGGTTTCCTTCCACAGTCCAAAAGACGTGTTGGTTAGATGCCAGGGCAACACGGTGGTGCAGGGCAGCACAGTGGTTAGCACTGCTGCCTCACAGCACTAAGGATCTGGGTTTGATTCCCGGCTTGGGTCACTGTCTGTGCGGAGTCTGCACATTCTCCCCGTGTCTGCACTGGTTTCCTCCAGGTGCTCCAGTTTCCTCCCACAGTCTGAAAGACCTGCTGAAGTGCGCTGGCCGTGCTGAATTCTCCTTCAGTTGACCTGAACAGATGCCAGAGTGTGGTGACTAGGGATTTTCATAGTAATTTAACTGCAGTGTTAATATAAGCCAACTTGTGACTAATAAATAAATTTTAAAATTTGATTAGAATGGAATTTGTGAAATTCTCCCATTGTCCTGATGTAGTGAATGAACAGCATGAAAGGATAAATGGAGAGAGGCTGGTGATGACAGACAGATCCATTAAGTTCCCTCTCAGTAACAAAACAGAACACCTTGAATTCCTGAGAAATGATATGCAGCACAATCAATTAATTATTCAACATACCACAAATAA
Organism: Carcharhinus amblyrhynchos; assembly: GCF_965287045.1. Lineage (NCBI taxonomy): Eukaryota > Metazoa > Chordata > Chondrichthyes > Carcharhiniformes > Carcharhinidae > Carcharhinus > Carcharhinus amblyrhynchos. The sequence goes on from NC_137325.1 coordinate 130,675,137, forward strand.
CAACGCTCACCTCTCAACAACTTAATCCTGCAGATATTGGTTTACCCCAACAATTTAAATAAAAAGCAAATGATTGCAGATGCTGGAACCTGAAACAAAAACAAAGAATGCTGGAAAATCTCAACAGGTCTGACAGCATCTGTTAGGGGAGAACAGAGCCAGTGTTTCAAGTCTGGATGACCCTTTTGTCAGAGTTGACAACAACTTAAGTAACATCGCAAACATAATTAAACATTGTAAAGTGCTTCACAGAAGCATTTTAATGGCCAAAAGCTCAGGTCAAAGAGTTAGAGGGCGATCTTACCAAATTAAGCTTTGCACAAGCATGAAAACAGGAGTTTCAGATTTTTTTTTGGTGAGGCCATACATAAAATCTTTTGGCACGTGGTGCAAAAAATGATGCGCAATCAGGTTGCTGCACATATGGGGAGGGGGCAGGGCCTATGCTTAGCAAAAAACAGGTTGCTCAGTCCAGAAGGTTCAATTGCATGTGCACAGAACAGAGAGATCGATCCATCACCATTCCATCCCCCCAACCCCCTCTGGATATCGCCCTCACACCCACCCACCCCTGATCAATCGCCCCACCCCCAGTTATGCACCCCCGCCCCCAGTCATTCACCCCTCTCCCGCACCCCTCCCCCTTCCCCAGTCGATCACTCCCCCACTGGCCCGTTCGGTCACTACCCCCCAGCGTGGTCGATTGCTGCCCCAGCCAATTGCCAATTGCTGCGTGTGCATCTCCCCTCCTCCCAGCTGATCGCTTGAGGCACTGCCACCCTTGCCCCCATTCACCCAGGTCCCACGGGAGAGGCCACTATGTCGAATCTCACTTGATGGGGACCATATGTGATCCTCACCGGCCAGACCATTAAGGCGAGTGAGCCCAAAAGACTGGGCCTCATGCTCACTAATAATATTTAAATCAGGATTTACATATACTCCAGAAATCCAGGGCCAGTAAAACCATGAGAGGCAAGAAACTGGACGAGAACCTGATTTTTCACCGCTCGCGCGATCATACCAACTCAGCCATTCCATCGGCCGGCATGATGTGCCGGTAAGATCATCGCTACCTTAGGTTTTAATAGCACCTGAAGGAAGGAAAGAGACGTTATGGTGGAGAGCTTTAGGAAGGGAATTCCCCTGGGACCCAATAGACTGTACCTGCAGAATGCCATCGGTTCTACCAACAGCACACAGCATCTCAACTCCTCCTCACCTCATGCCCACCACTGCCCTCTTTCCAACCAAAGCAACGAGGTTCCCCCAAAACCCATACCCTGAAAGAATTGATTCCTACCCCGTCCCCCATTAATTTTCCCTTTTCTACCACTCAAACCAAAAGGAAAGATAATTGTTTCAGTGCTCCACTCTGCCTTTGGTACGGAACATTCTGGTCCCTCCCCCCCACCTCTCCAACCCCGCCAGCGACTGAACCTGACTTCATTGTGCAGTGTCCAAAATGGCTCCCCCTTCACTGTGTAGCATCTTAACCATGGCTCCCTACTTTATGAAGCACCATCTGGCTTCTCTACAATCTCCACATTCAACATTTCTAGGCCTTCAGCATCCCTCTCCATCATTCATCTCCCTGTTCTTTTCTCTTCTTTCCTTTCAATTCCTACCTCTCTCATCCTGTTCCCATCTGCTTTTCTTATCTTCTCCTCTTGTCTCTACCTTCAATCTTTCCCTTTCTAATTCCCTCTCTGTCTTCCCCACCCCCCCCCACCCCCCCCCCCGTGATTGTTTTCCAATCTGCCTCCATTCCCTTCCCCCACCCCAGGTTCTCTAACACTCTGAATCCTGCTTTGTGCTGTAATGTCCTAACTATGTTAGCGGTCGTGGGTTTTGCACAAAACAAAAGCTGTGGTTTTCACATTAGGTTCAAACTAACAACAAGGTTTATTGAATGAGACATTCCCTGCACTGTACAGAGTACAAACTGAAAGTAAAACAGCAGCCTGTGCCAACACCCAAATGACATCACCATCAAATCATGTGATCAGCTCTTAAAGCAACCTGCAATCCTTTTAAATATATAACAACTCCCTTTGGTTTTTGACTTCCCAACATGAGAGACTTAGCTGTTCAATAATAAATTGATAAAAAGGCCACATTCAAATCATTTATTAACTGGCATTCATGAATGTCACAGTTCAGCTGCAGTGGTCAAGCTTTACACAGCATACTTGAGAAACAACTCTTGATATCCTTGTCTCTAAAACTTTTCAAATTGCTTTCTGCATGCACTGAGCTCTCATTTTGAACAGCACCTGGGGGCAGCACAATGGTTAACACTGCTGCCTCACAGTGTCAGGGACCTGTTTTTGATTCCTGGCTTGGATCACTGTCTGTGCAGAGCCTGTATGTTCTCCCCATGTCTGTGTGGGTTTCCTCCAAGTGCTCTGGTTTCCTCCCACAGTCTAAAAGACATGCTGGTTAGGTGCATTGGTCATGCTAAATTATCCCTTAGTATACCCGAATAGGTGCTGGAGCATGGCAACTAGGGGACTTCCCCAATAACTTTGTTGCAGTGTTAATGTAAGCCTACTTGTGACATTAATATGTGATCTTTAACCTTTAAACCTCTAACTTTCACTCTCAGGTTGTCCACTAGGTAGATGACTGGCTTGGATTTCCATTCATTAGGTCTACAGAGGAGACAGCTGAATGATTATTTGATGGTCTCGATCATTGCATTTTTATTACTGCAATAAAAAATATATTTCTTCTCATTTTGATAATGGTTTCCCTGGGTCTTTATAAATCTGATGGGAAGTAAAATATAATGGGAATGCACATTCGACATCATTGCATAGCAACTGGATTTGGTCTTTTGTCTTAGGATTTAGTAGAAGCTTATACACACTTAAAAGAAAACTCAATCTTTAGCCACAATACATTCAAATGTCATAATGAGCTATGTAGTTTTATACTAATTGCTACAGTTAACTTATTCTGAGACTTGGGGGAATCTCTGGCCTCTCAGCCACATGTTTCTCAGTGGTGGGAGGTGGTTTGCCATCCGTTGACAATGGGATCCTCTGATCCCACCACTGTCAATGGGATTTCCCGTTGAAGCCGCCAGGAAACCCATGGGTCAGGATGCATTACTGACGGGACCAGAGAATCCCGCTGGCGTGAACAGCCAGAGAATTCCAGGCTTAAATTATTTGATTTGATTTATTATTGTCACATGTTTTAGTATACAATGACTATTACAGACTGTACAGACAAAGCATACCATTCAGAGAAAGAGACGAGAGGGTGCAGAATGTCGTGTCACAGTCATAGCTAGGGTATACAGAAAGATCAGGCAAAGGTAGGTCCATTCAAAAGTCAGATGGCAGCGGTGGAGAAGCTGTTCTTGAATCGGTTGGTACCTGACCTCAGATTTTTATTATTGCAGTAGGGAGAAATAATGGTTTCTCTGGCTTGATGTCAATAATTTGACACCATGCAAGGTCACTGATGAAGACTCAGCACTAAGTTCAAAGAATCTGGTAATTTCCAGCCTAACCACTGACTTTGGAGACTGTAATGACCTCAATGAGGCCCACGAAGTCGGCTTCATTGAGTATGAGCTCCCTGATTGTAGTAATGATTACCTGCCCAATCAGGGGGTCTCACCTGTATAGATTGAGGAGTGTCAGGGCTACCGACACTCCAGATTCTGACTTTGTACCTGAAGCACTCTTAGAAGTGGAATTGAGCACTGTTAGGAGTGGAATTGAGTTTGTAAATAAAGAGAATCTGGGGAAGGGACACCAGTTCTGAACAGTTATTTGAGAGAGAAAAGAAAATTCTATGGAAGTTGCAGCATCAGTTTTCTTTGTACATTGATAAGTGAAATATGAACAACAATTAAATGATGTTCACATTTTCTTGATGTGTATGAACTCCAATTACATCTCAGTGATAATAATACAGAATAATTATCTCATCATATTGTCAACTACAGGCTCTTCTTATTCTTTCCTTCAGATGGTGTGGGAGAATGGCTGTGTTGTTATCGTCATGCTGACACCCTTGACTGAAAATGGAGTCAAGCAATGTTACCACTACTGGCCGGATGAGGGTTCCAACCTGTACCACATCTATGAGGTAAAGCTATCACTGTTACAGTGTGCTCCAATAAAGATCAATACTTCTGCTGTTATGCCAGTGATTCAAAAATGCATCATAACATATTATAAAAAGAGCTATTTATTTTGCCTGATTTTCTAAAAAATATTCATTGGATGTGGCTACATTTATTGCCCATCCCCAAGGGGACATTTAAGAGTCAATTCCATTGCTGTGGGTCTGGAGTTACATGTAGGCCAGGCAACATAAGGATGACAGTGAAACAGATGAGTTGTTACAACAATTGTTTCAAGGACATTAATGTCAGATTTTTGTGGAATTCAAGTTTCACCATCTGCCACGGTGGGATTTGAACCCGGGTCCCTGGAGCATTACCTTGGGTCTCTGCTCTAGTGACAATGCCACCACTCCACTGCCTCGCAACTTACTGCATAGCTTTTCTTTCGAGCAACTTTATGAACTGCAGTCTCTTTCAGGCCGTGAATTATTCATGTTGATAGCGTTTATCTGTGAAGTATTATTTTAACAAGCTGGCCTGATGCCAGTCTCCTCAGAGAACCTAAGCTTCTGTGAGACCCATTTGCGTATTCCCTTTCCTTTTCTCACTTGCGAGCAACTTTCTTTTCCCATCCTCCTAATTGCTCTCACTATCTCACATTTATGACTTTGAATTAGTCTCATGAAATTAGCCACACTTCTTGTGCATGGCCATTACCTCAATCACAACCTCTGCTCTGATGTCCTGTTGTGGGTATGCCGGCGTTGGACTGGTGTAAACACAGTAAAAAGTCTGTTGTCAGACTTTTTACTGATGTCCTGTGACATGGCTACCGCTGCTCACATTATGTACCATATACTTAAAACATCCTCCTTGTTCCATGCACAAGTGTGATGCATACCATGTTGTAATCCAAGTATGATTCTGTTAGAAAAAGGAGAATGGATGGAAAATAAGCCAGGCAAGATTTTGGTAATTCAGAACTCAATTTTTAACCCCTCTTTTAAAATGGCAAAAGCTGGTACCTTATTTCACACAAGTATCAAACAATTGCAAACAAACAAGGTAAGCAACAATTTCAAGGCATTGGCAGCTTTCAAGACTTTAACTCTCAATGCAAACATTCTGGGCTTTGAAAGTTGTGGCATTCCTTGAAGCCGATGGCATTATGTGTTCCCATTCTTTCCTACTTGCTGCCAAGAAGCCACATCTTTGGCACGAGCTCGGAGCATTTGACTGTCAGCCAACTGCTTGTGCATTTGAATACCAGATAAGCTTGTTCATCACATTCTGTTCCATCATATGTTGTTGACACTCCGACCACTTTGCTCTTGGGTTGTATCCCAGTTTCGTCTGGACTCATGCTTCCTGCACCATACCTTTTATGGTTACGAGGGTGGGTGGGGGGAGGGGGGAAGTCAGATGATTGGAGAGGGATGGGATGGGAGTGTGGAGATAGTTGGGGGGGTGGGGGGGGGTGGAGCTCAATTTCAGACATATGGGTCCCTTTAAGACTAAACCAGGACTAGCTTTAGCGTGAATTGAGAACAAGTGATGCTTGTGGAAGCTTGTATTAAACAGCGGGGTTTTTCCCCAGTGAGGAGGTATTTCTGGGCAGGGGGATGCAGAGGGGTAAAGTGGAAATTAGAACCAGACGGCACAAACTCAGGCTAAAGGGATGATTCAGCCAGAGAGTGGTGTATCTATGGAACTCTTTGCCGCAGAAGGCTGTGGAGACCAGATCATTGAGTGTGTTTAAGACAAATAGATGGGTTCTCAAGGGTTCTGGAGAAAAGGCAGGAGAATGCGGATGAGAAAACTATCAGCCATAATTGAATGACGGAGCAGACTTAATGGGCCGAGTGGCCTTATTCTTCTCTTGTGTCTTATGGAAACCAGTGTTTATGCTGAACTGTAATACCGCAGTGAAATGATTGTGATTCATCAGAATGTCTTCTGCTACCTAATCTGGTAAATGGATATTCACCAAATCAATGGGGGGGAGATGCATACTGGACTGTATGGATTCAGACCCAGAGTTTAACCCCATTTTAGATGGTCTTACGTTGGCAGGATCCCATCTACAATAGCACTGCCACTGTCAGTAGCACCCATTATCAGAATATAAAGCACAGTGGCACAATGGTTAACACTGCTGCCTCACAGCACCAGGGACCAGGATTGAATTCTAGGTTTCTTCCCATAGTCTAAAAATATGCGGGTTAGGTTGATTGGCCGTGCTAAATTGCCCTTTAGCATCCCAAGACGTGTAGGTTAGTTGAGTTAGGAGGGTGAACACAGGGATAGAGCTTGTGTAAAATACTCTGTTGGAGAGTCGCTGCACTCGATGGGCTGAATGGTCTCCTTTTGCACTGTAGGGATTCTATGATCAAACATATTTTATGTTTACACAATTGCACGAGAGACCCATATTTTCATCGGTCTTGCGAGCTGCTATTGGTCCCTAATTAAAACTTAAAAGCACAGGACCAGCTTTCTTAATGTTTCCCAGTTGTGATCTTGATTTGAAGTAGTGAAAAGGAAAAAGATAAAACAAAGCGCAGCAACATAGGAAAGTTGAAGTTTCCATCTGAATGTTGTTCGTCAGTGTCGTCAGAGTTCCATCAAGGCTGCTGTTCAGTCATAGGAGGAAACATCAGTCTCCATAAAAGCTACGTTTTGTCTGTAATTGTAAATATGTAGCAGTTAGATCGTCACAGATTGGGTGTATTACTAAGCTGGTCAGGCTTGGAGAAGATAAAGCCCACTCCAGAGAGGGGAAGCTACAATATTGCTGGAGGCTTTGCCGCTCCAGTTTACTGTATGGTGTGGCTGGAATAAGCCCTCCCTGTTCCGTCTCCCAGCCATAGATGCTGCTGGAATTAGAGGTAGAAAGCGGGGGGGGGGGGGGGGGGGAGGCTTGGGTAGAGCATAAGCAACAGCATGAGCCAGCTGATCTGGCTGTGAAGGCTGAGTCAAGCTGAATGCTAGAGTCTATTATCTCAAATAAAGTCATCTTACGAGCCTTATTTGATGTAAAGCAGATGCCACTGCAGACAGAGGAGATGTTTATACATGTAGCGGAGTCCAAATGTAGAGGACATGAATAGAGGGCGGCACGGTGGCACAGTGGTTGGCACTGCTGCCTCACAGAGTGAGGGACCCAGGTTTGATTCCCAGCTTGGGTCTGTGTGGAGTTTGCGCATCCTCCCTGTGTCTGTGCGGATTTCCCCCAGGTGCTCCGGTTTACTCCCCTAGTCAAAAGATGTGTGGGTTAGGTTATTTGGCCATGCTAAATTGACCTTAGTGTCAGGGGGACTAGTGGGGGTAAATGCATGAGATTATGGAGGTAATGCCTGAGTGGGATTGTTGTCAGCCCAGGCACCTTCTGAATTGTAATGATTCTATGAATATAAGATAGTCACTAATAAATTCAGTGATGACTTCAAGAGCAACTTCTTTACTCAGGATGTGGTTACATTGTGGAACTCGCTACCAATAGAAGCAATTGAGGCAAGTAGCATGGATACATTTAATGGGCAGCGAGATAAATGCAGGAGAAAGCAATAGATGGATATGTTGACATGGTGAGGTAGTATAGGATGGGAGGCAGCCTGTGTACCATATACCATTTGAGCCAAATGGCCTTATTTCAGTCCTGTAGGCTCTATGTAATGATTGCTCTATTTTAATTTTATTCCCAATGTCAGGTTAACCTCGTCTCGGAGCACATCTGGTGTGAAGACTTCCTAGTGCGCAGTTTTTACCTCAAAAACCTCCAGACCAATGAGACCCGCACCGTGACACAGTTCCACTTCCTGAGCTGGTTTGACCAGGCTGTTCCCGCATCCACCAGGACTCTCCTGGATTTCCGCAGGTACAGCAGCCAGTGGGGGAGCAAGATCGTTTCACTGAATGCTTCATTTAACTTCCTCTGACAAACGTCTTAATTCTAGGGAGCTCTTATCCATTACCAATGCCACTAGAGAAACATGGACCGGGATTTTCCCGGTAATCCCACGAACATTGAGTGTCAACCTGCATTGGGCTTCAAACGTTGATTTTGGTTGCTAATGGGTCGGTGATTGTCAAATAAGAAGTAACAATTGAGAAGAAGCCTGCTGGACACAATGGGGCAGCATTTTCTGACTGCAGACAGATATACAGTTGATATGTCTAATTAATTTTTCCTTGTGCCCAGAGGGAACAAATTTACACTATAAAGGAGATTGTGAGACAAAAACAGAGCAAAAAAATTAGCATCAAATGTGTGAAGTACTCTTTTAAATTTGAAATTATGCTAAATATTACCCTAGCCTGACATATTTTCTTGCTGTGTGCCACAGAATTTACTAACACGTGCTCGCTCTGTAAATGGACAAACCCTTATGTTGCCAGCTCATTAACAGTTGCCAGTGTCATTTTTGTGATGTTGCAGCTAGTAATATGAGCCCAGTTGCATAGTCACAAAAGTGATCATTGGAAACTGTGACTCTGCAGCAGGGAACAATGCGGACAAAATAAACCCTTGCCTTGGCCTCTAACCACCTTTGACTTGTGCTTGCTAATAATGGTTTGCATGATGGTTTCTCTCTTGAGGCGAATGCTGGTTGGTATCACTAATTGCTGTGTTCTCTTTTTTTCCCCAAACCGTCACTCTGCTAAGGGTGAGGACAAAGTGCTTTTCTGTACAAACAAAAACTGTATACGCACCGAGAGGGAGAGAGAAAAATCTTAACGGGTGTAATTCGGTTGTTTGATGAGTTTTAACGTCGCCTTGTGTTAGACATTCCAGATTGTCGGTGACAGTGTAGGCAGTCACTTATCCAGGCGGTACGGGTTTGCGTGTTTGAATTGAATTTCCTCTGCTTTATTACAGAAAGGTAAACAAGTGCTACAGGGGACGCTCATGTCCGATAATTGTTCACTGCAGGCAAGTACACTCTCTCTTTGTGAATTTTTTTTTAAAAAATTAAAAAATGGGGAGGGGGAGCCATTTTCACAGGGAGTGCCCCCACCCCGTATTGTGGATCTTCAGCAGTTCCCTGGTGAACAGCTGATTGTGAGTCTGGCAGATTTCCGCCCCCCCCCCCCCCCGTCTCCTGTATGAGTTTAAAATAAAAGAGATGACGGCAGCTGTCTTACGGGTCTGGATGGCACAGTGCTGATAGCGATGACTTTTCTTTTTCCAACCCTGACAGTGACGGCGCTGGAAGATGTGGGACCTATATTCTGATTGACATGGTTCTGAATAGAATGGCCAAAGGTGAGAGTCGATGGCTTTTTTTTTGTTATTTCCGTGTGTGTGCGTGCATGTGCGTGCGTCTGTGTCTGTGTGTGTGTGTGTGGGGTGCTGGTGGTGGTCTTGTTGCCCTGGAGACTGTAGGCACTCGCATTCAGGAGACAGCCAGAAAGGGAATGTGTTAAAAGCAGATTGTGCTCTTTGCTAAATGGCCTCTGGTTATTTGCAGTGCCATCGTGATCACCGAGTCAGTACATTCCAAAATAAAGACTGCTCGCTGCAGATAATGGCTGAATGTAATTAATAATAACAAAGGAAAGGTTTGACCGATAAAAGAAAAATGGCAGTGTAACAGAGAGGTCCGGGGGGAGGGGGGGATGTATTGAACAAGGGGAGTTAGTTGCGAGGCAGACCATGTGACATTTAAGTACAGGACCATCACGCTGTGTCAATTATCTTTCAGCCACTTTTACCATGGTCTGTCTTGGAAGCCTTTTCAAAGTGCCAGAAATGTGGACAATGGGTTTCAAGTAGACTCTTTCCATTTAGTGATGGGCAGTTATATATATAAAAGATCTATTAACACAGCCTTTGCCTCCAATCAGAGTGTGACATGATGTAAGTGTAGGAAAGCACAGCAGGTCAAGCAGGATCTGACCCAGAAAACCTGCATCGGTGGGAGAATGGTAGCCGACCAGAGGCAGGCGGTTCTGAGAGCAGCTGCAGCAGCAAGATGAGCGCCTCTATCAGTCTGCGCTCTGTACTTCACATCAGGGACTCAGCAAGTTTACAGCACAGTAGGGCAACACAGTGGCACAGCGCTTAGCACTGCTGCACGAATCACAGCGCCAGGGACCCAGGTTCATTTCCAGCCTTCTCTGTGTGGAGTCTGCACATTCTCCCTGTGTCTGCGCGGGTTTCCCCAGGTTTCTTCCCCCCATCCCAAAGATGTGCAGGTTAGGTTGGGTAGGCTGACCATGCTAAATTGCCCCTTTAGTGTCTCAAGATGTGTAGATTGGATGGCTAAGTCATGCAAAGTGTGTGGGGTTGCAGGAATAGGGTGGAGGAGAGGGCCTGAGTAAAATATTTGTGTCAGGGAATCAGTGCAGACTGAATAAGCTGAATGGCCTCTCCTGCACTGTAGGAATTCAATGAGATGTGCAGCTACAAATGCCTGGAGGTCAGCCTCCCCAAAGAGATGGACAGTACTAAAATTAGTCATTTGATAGCACATTGCTAAAGCAGGAAGACGAGTTAGGTGTCAGGTTGTCTCATCATCAGAATCTGATGGATCTCGGAAAAGTGCACCCCTGGAACTTAACCCCCCTCATTTGACCACTTTTTTTGGTTTAGCTCCAAAAAAAAGTCAAAGTTTTTCTTCTTGCACTCATCAGGACACTTTACAAGAATAGAAGTATAAGGACAAACAACAATTCATACTGTATGAGAAGAGAATAACGATTAGTTGGCAAGTGGACTCTGACTGGTAGAGCTAATGCCATGGAAAATGCACCAGTTGATGGTGATTAACAGCTAACTGCCAAGCATCGGGTGTACTGCCTGTATATCTGGCACTGCCAAGCATCGGATGTACTGCCTATATATCTGGCACTGAAACTTATGTACCGCATTACTGAGTGTGGTAGACAGAAGGTCTTTTTGGTTTGACTGCAGCATCCTGTTAATGATGAATACCATTTGTATTACTATTGCATTGTAGCAGTGTGAAACAGCTAGCGTCATCTGTTGGTCAGATTTTTGAGATACCTTGCCCTTCCAAGGTAACCTGAGGGAAGGTGGGCATTTTTCAGGGCCTTCAGCCACACTTTGACCAATCAGGGTCAAACTGCCTGATTTAAAATTCAAACAATGCTTGGCAGTTATCTGTCCAGACACGCACATTACTCGATCGGGTCAGATTCAGATGAAGAGCCCACCTGATGCCTAATCTGTCTTTCTCCTTTAGAAGGTGAATGATTGAACCTGTCCTTCACCTGATTCTAATTGATTTTGTTGTAGCTTAATTTGTCTAAAATCTGATTGAGTTCATATAGCCCATTGACAGGAAAGCCACTCTCAGTGGCACAGTGGTTAGCACTGCTGCCTCACAGTACCAGAGACCTGGGTTTGATTCCCAGCTTGGTCACTGCCTTTGTGGAGTCTGCACATTCTCCCCATATCTGCGTGGGTTTCCTCCTACTCTCCGAAAGATGTGCAGGTTAGGTGGATTGGCCATGCTAAATTCTCCCTCAGTGTACCTGAACAGATGCCGGAGTGTGCCGACTAGGGGATTTTCACAGTAACTTCATTACAGTGTTAATGTAAGCCTATCTGTGACTAATAAATAAATTTTTACTTTACCCTTTGTGAAAATTGCCCCTCTGAGTGTACCTCTCAGCCAACTGCACTAAACCAGTTTAACTGCTCCTGATCACATCATTGTCTATGGGATTCATGTTCCCCAACATCAACTGTGCATGACTGTGAAGCACTTTGGATCACCCTGAGTGAGTCAAAGGACCCGTCTCAGTTCCAACATTCACTATTTTCATGGCAGATAGAGTCTGCACCTGCACCCACCCACTGAGAAAAACATTGACGGTGGGGTGGGAGGGTGGGGGTTAAGCTTTCAGTTGACCCCGACTTTGCTTACTGAGAATGAGTCTATTACAAGCTGGAGCTGAGAATGGGAATAATGATAAAAGCAGTGCAAGACGAGTCTTTGAGCAAACATCAAGTTCACCTACTCTCTCCGTAGCAATGCCTAGGCAGAAGAGCGGTGGCACAGTGGTTAGCACTGCTGCCTCACAGCACCAGGGACCTGGGTTCAATTCCCGGCATGGGTCACTGTGTGGAGTTTGCAGACAAACCATGGGCCTGGAAAACAATGGTTTAATCAGGCAGACACAGCATGGGTTCATGAAGGGAAAGTCGTGATTGACAAATTTACTGGATTTTTATGAAGATGTAACGAGTGCGGTTGACAGAGGGGACCGGTGGATGTGGTGTTTTGAAATTTCCAGAAGGCGTTCGATAAGGTGCCTCACAAAAGGTTGCAGCAAAAGATTAAGGTACACGGAGTTGGGGGTAAAGTGTTAGCGTGGATTGAGGATTGGCTATCTAACAGGAAGCAGAGAGTTGGAATAAATGGGTGCTTTTCTGGTTGGCAGTTGGTGACTAGTGGCGTGCTGCAGGGATCGGTGCTGGGGCCTCAACTATTTACCATACACATAGACGATCTGGAGGAGGGGACCGAGTGTAGGGTAACAAAGTTTGCTGATAACACAGAGATGAGTGGGAAAGTAAATTGCGTGGAGGACGCGGAAAGTCTGCAGAGAGATTTGGATAGGCTGAGTGAGTGGACAAAGACCTGGCAGATGGAGTAGAACATTGGCAAGTGTGAGGTTATCCAGTTTGGAAGGAATAATAGAAAAATGGACTATTACAAAAATGGTGAAAAATTACAACATGCTACTGTGCAGAGGGACCTGGGGGTCCTTGTGTATGAATCGCAAAAACTCAGTTTGCAGGTGCAGCACGTGATCAAGAAGGCAAATGGAATGTTGGCCTTTATCGCAAGGGGGATGGAATATAAAAGCAGGGAGGTCTTGCTGCAATTGTACAAGGCACTCGTGAGGCCACAACTAGAGTATTGTGTGCAGTTTTGGTCCCCTTATTTGCAAAAGGCTATATTGGCCTTGGAGGGAGTACAGAGAAGGGTCACCAGGTTGATACCAGAGATGAGGGGGTTAGCTTATGAGGAGAGATTGAGTAGATTGGGCCTGTATTGGTTGGAGTTTAGAAGGCTGAGGGGTGATCTTATAGAGACATATAAGATATTGAAAGGGCTAGATGGGGTAGAGACAGAGAGATTCTTTCCACTTAGAAAGAAAACAAGAACTAGAGGACACAGACTCAAACAAAGGGGAGTCAGTTTACAACAGAGTTGAGGAGGAACTTCTTCTTTCAGACGGTGGTGAATCTCTAGAATTCTCTGCCCGTTGAAGCGGTGGAGGCTACCTCGTTGAATATGTTTAAAGTCACAGGTAGATAGATTTCTGATCAATAAGGGAATTAAGGGTTATGGGGAGCAGGCAGGTAAGTGGAACTAAACCACTTTCAGATCAGCCATGATCTTATTGAATGGCAGGGCAGGCTCGAGGGGTTAGATGGCCTACTCCTGCTCCTGTTTCTTATGTTCTTATGTTTCCTCTGGGTGCTCCGGTTTCCTCCCACAGTCCAAAGATGTGCAGGTTAGGTGGATTGGCCATGCTAAGTTGCCCCTTAGTGTCAGAGGGACTAGCTAGGGTAAAGGCATGGGGTTATGGGGATAGGGCCTGGGTGGGATTGTGGTCAGTGCGGACTTGATGGGCTGAATGGCCTTCTTCTGCACTGTAGGATTTTATGATTCTATGAAGAGAGAGTGCAGCATTGTTGAGGCTGTTACTGCCTAAGAGCTGTAGAGAAATGTGTCTGCCATTATATGTGCTTGGACACTGAAGCGGGAATTTTACCACCTCGACAGCCTCAGAATTAGGGTGGGCAAGGCTTGCAGAATGGAAATCTTCGTTGGCCTCGGGCAGGATTTTATGATATTGAGCAAGTTTGTAAAACCCTGCCCTGAGTCAGATCCTTGAGATTCTAATGCTTCTTATGCCTGAAAATTGTTTGGAGATTGGAGTTGAGTTTATTTGGAAGTGGTATCATGCATGTACCTGATAGTGTCACTCAATGTCAAACAGCCTTTCAAAGCATGGGGGCTAGTGCTTTGCATAATGCGCAAGAAGCCATGTGAAACTGGGCAGAGGGAGCAAAGGGAGCTTGTTCCAAATTGGTCACCCCACCCCCGCCATTTTTGTCCTGGACCTCCTTTCCTTTCGCCTGTAGTGCATACAATTTGAAGCTCTTGTGACCTGAAGGTCTGGCGTTTCTGTTCAAATGAAAGATCAAAGGGCAGAGTGGGTATCTGAGCTTCCCCCGCTGAGCTGGCTATTTCCCAGGCTGTCACACTGAGAGGCAAGCAAAGACTTTGTTCTGAAAGAAATCTGCCTGGCTTCTTAGGCCAAGGCTCTCATTGTCTAGGCTAAAATAGTTTGAGGCTTAAGAAAAGATCCAGTGTTCATCTGCCGATCAAAGGCTGAAGTAGTGGACTCCTAAATCTCTCTTGCCATTTATTTTTTTAACAAAAGAGTGCAGTGCACAAAGTGTGGGACATTGAGAATGGCCTAAGCTAGCTTTACTAAAACTGCCAGGGCAGCATTAGTAGTGAAAGGAGCGCAGAGACTGAAAGTACAAACTTTGTTTGGTCTGAGAAGCTGGTCATTGTAGTCATTCATGGGGGTAACTCCTTTAACCTGTAGTTCCTGTGGCCGAAACAGAGGAGGTTAAGATCTGTAACTAAACCCAGTGCAGCAGCAGAGGAGATGGACATTTCTGAATCTTTCACCTTAGCAAAGTACGAAATAGGACAGGAAGCAAGAAAAATTAAACATTTTAGATAGAAAACTTCAGTGTCTGTCACAAAGTACATGGTGGCTATGTAGATAAACCAAGCACAGCATGAATTTGATCCAAAAGAAATAATTACACTGAGGGCAGAAGAAAACAATCAATTCTGAATCATGTGAACATGGGGGTTATAGACACAAAGGCAGCATGCTAATTAAAAAAGAATTTAATTGTAAAATTTGGGCAGTTTAAGTGTTTTGGGTGGGAGGGCGGTGTGGTGAGAGGGAAACTGGCTTCTTGTTCCTTAAAATAGCCACCAAGCTATTGTCATCCTGGGCTTCTTTTCCAAGCCAGCAGCTGACTTTGCTCCTGGACCAGGTAGGAATTTGGGGATGAGTGGCAGGGAGGAGCCTCACATTCCAAATCAAACCCATTAATAGAGGCTGGTGGTGGAATTGGTTTCTCAGGACTGCCTTGTTGGGGGCGGTGGAATGGGTTGGTGGTGGGGTGGTTGTGCATGCGGATCTTGCAGAGAAGTGGAAGACTGCAGCAAAGAGCAAAGGAGGTCCAAGCTTTCCTTTTGGGACCTGGAGCAGCAAACGTAAACCTCAAGACCATTGTCTAGGTTGATCCTCCAAACTGAGGGAGTATTGTGTCGTCACAGGTTTGATTTTTTAACACTGCTGATTCAGGTTAACATTAAAGCTACATGGGGAAAATCATATGAATCACAGAAAGCTCATCTTATAGGGGGTTATATATTGGCATGGATTGAACATTGGCTGGTTAACAGGAAGCAGAGAATAGGCAAAAATGGACCTTTCTTGGGTTGGCAAGATATAACCAGTGATGTGCCACAGGGATCAGTGCTGGGATCCCAAGTGTTTACAATTTATATAAATGACTTGGATGAAGGGATGGCTGCCAAATATACTGTTGATAAAAGATAGATAGGAAAGTAAATTGTGAAGAGGACATAAGGAGACTACAAAATAATATAGATAGGATAAGTGAACGGGCAAAGACCTGACATGTTGAGTATAATGTGGGAAAATGTGAAATTTTCCACTTTAGCTGGAAGAATAATAAAGAAGCATATTATCTAAATGGTGAGAGATTACAGAGCTCTGAGGTGCAGAGAGACCTGGGTGATCTCTCACCCGGCACGGTAGCATAGTGGTGGGGCAGCATGGTAGCACAGTGGTTAGCACTGCTGCTTCACAGCTCCAGGGCCTAGGTTTGATTCCTGGCTCGGGTCACTGTCTGTGTGGAGTTTGCACATTCTCCTCATGTCTGCGTGGGTTTCCTCCGGGTGTTCCGGTTTCCTCCCACAGTCCAAAGATATGCGGGTTAGATTGATTGGCCATGCTAAGAAATTGCCCCTTAGTGTCTAGGGATGCGTACGTTAGAGGGATTAGTGGGTAAATATGTAGGGATATGGGGGTAGGGCCTGGGTGGGATTGTGTTCGGTGCAGACTTGATGGGCTGAAGGGCCTCTTTTTGCACTGTAGGGTTCTCTGATCCTATGATCTAGTGCACGAATCAGAAAGACTAGTTTGAAGTACAGCAAGTAATCAGGAACATAATGGAATGTTATAGTTTATTGTGTGGGAAATTGAGTATAAACATAGGGAGGTTATGTATCAATTGTTCAGGACGTTAGTGAGAAGACATTTGGAGCACTGTGTTAAATTTTGGTCACCTTATTTAGAGAAGGATGTAAATATGTTAGCAGCAGTTCAGAAAAAGTTTACCCAACTAGCAATGGCTGCGTTGTCCTTCGATGAAAGATTAGAGAAGTTAGGCTTGTGTCTGCTGGAGTTTAGAGAGGTAAGAGGCGACTTGATTGGAACACACAAGATCCTGCGGGGCCTTGACATGCTGGACATGGAGAGGATATTCCCTCTTGTGGGAGAAGCTGGAAGTAGAGGTCACTGTTTAAAAATAAGAGATCGCCCTTTTAAAATGAAATGAGTCAAAATGTTTTCACTGAGAGGGTCGAGAATCTTTGGAACATTCTTCCTGAAGAGATTATGGAAGCAGAGTCTTTGAATAGTTTTAAGGTAGAGGTAGATAGATTCTTAGTAAGCAGGTGTGATGTCTGGAATAGGTGGGATGCAAATTTGAGATTACTGTCAGATCAGCCATGATCTTATTAAATGGCAGAGCAGACTCGAGGTGCTGAATGGCCCACTCTTGCTCCTTATTCATATGATTCCTAATCAATGGGGTTGAGGCATGTGCACTTGGAGCTTGCTGATGGAGTACTTTGGTATTAACCGCGCTCTCAACCTGCTGTACCACTGTCAATGACTTATGCACATATACTCCCAGGTCCCTCCTGCACCTGCCTCAGAATCATACCCTTTTTTTTTATATTGTAGGTAAAGACTTTAGAAGCAAGGTGGGAATGTGGAGCTGTGGGTGCAATCAGGTCAGCCATGACCTCATTGAAGGGCGGAGCAGGCTCAAGGGGCTGAGTGGCCTATTCCTGTCCGAATTCATACGTTCACATGTTCCCGACTGAAATTTTTGTTCATTATCTTACGATGCCACCCTCAAGAATCTGTATCCACTTTATCAATATCTTCCATGGTTTTAAAAGCTTTGAAGAGGAGTTTTCTTTATTTTATTTCTCTCTAATTGACCTGGGCCTTTACCGAGATTTTAGCCTCTTGTAGGAGTTTGTGAGATTTTCGAATGGGATGGGATGTTGAGATTTACAAGGCACCCGCAGTCGTGTGGGACAAGCTGGATGAACCTGTCCTTTGCCTGTCCGTCCTTGTTTATATGTTAAAGTAAAGGGAGGGGAAACTTAAAATATTTAATACCCCAAAAATGCCAGCAGTATTTTTTTCCCCACATCGATATTATCAGCTAGAAAGAGCTTGTTTGTCCATCGAACATTTGAAAATTAGCAGAGTGATGTTGGTGCGTAGAGAAAGGTTTTATGCAATTGGAGTCAGGTGACAGCAATACCCACAGATGAATCTTGCCCAGCCTGAGGCTACCCAAGGATTAACGTGCCGGGGAATTGTCCATTGCCAAGAAGATCCAGTGTGAAACGATTTCAAATGCCTGCAACATGGGTGTTGAAAATTCTGGCATCTTTACGAGCATCTCTTGGCACATGAGAGCCTGTTACGAGGGATTATGGTAATTAAAGAAGCAAAGGTCAGTAGACATCAAAACTCACAAAAGAAAGTGTTAAATAATTTATATCAAATTGTTTTACAGCATTCAGAACACTGACCGCTATTTTACTTCATTTCTTTTTACTTTTCTCATTTTGCTGATAAAAAATACCGAATCATTTGTGTGGGTTAATGTTTCCTCTGGTTGGCACTTGCGGTGAAAACACATTTACGATTTCGCAACAAACAGTAACCAGAGAAGAACTTCTCCAAATGAATTTTTTTTTAAAATCTCACATTTATATAGGACTGACGTTTTTGGCCTTTCCCGCAGGTGGGATCTTCTGGTCCTACAGGTGACCCTCGTAGCAGGATCCTGGTAGCGCACACGGTGGGCACCGCAAATGGCCGCTGACTTTAGTGGGACTGGAAGATCCCTCTGTTGGCCAATGGTGAGCCGCTTCTAAATCCGGCTTATCTCTTGCATGACTTCAGAACATCCCAAAGCATTTAGAATCAAAGAATCCAACAGTGCAGAAAGAGGCCATTCGGCCCATCGAGTCTACACCGACCACAATCCCACCCAGACCCTATCCCCATAACCCCATGTATTTACCCTAACTAATGCCTTGATATTAAGGATCAATTTTGCGTGGTCAGTCCACCTAACCTGCACATCTTTGGCAGGAGACCGGAGCACCCAGAGGAAACCCACGTAGACACCATCTGTAGAGATAGTGACCCAAGCCAGGAATTGAACTCGGGTCCCTGACGCTATGCAATGCCATCATGCCGTCCGTTAAAAATAAGCACAAGTAATTACAACTGGCCAGTACGGGGATTGAACTCACAACCTTGGTGTTATTAGCACCACATTCTAATCAACTGAGCTAACCGGCAGCACTTACTCAACAGTCAGCCTGGATTGTGCCCCTCGTGACTCTGGAGTGGGACTTGACTAACAGTCTTCCGATGCAAAGGCCCACTCTTGAGTCATGCATCCATAAAAGGAAAAAATAGGTGGATTTACTTTATACCTAATCATATCATCAGAACATTTTAAAGTTTTTTTTGTCTGAAATGCTAGATGAAATTTTCTGGCCCCAGACACCTCAGGGCTGGTAAGTCCCACCTGAAGTCAAAGGGCCTGTTGCTGATCTGTCCAATTTTCCATCACCCGCCCCACCCCGCATGCGTCCCACAGTGGGCGGGACCAGAAGGTTTAGGCCACACTGTCTGGCGTTGCTTGGGCAAAGATGGCAACCATTCTGTAGTAGCAAGACTGCAAAAAAAAAACAGCGAGGTGATAAATGACCACAAAAACACTGCAGATGCTGGAAATCTGAATAAAAACAGAAATGTCAGTAGGTCAGGCAGCATCTGGGAGAGAGAAAGAGTCATGGGTGGGGATGCAAAATTGGGGTCTCAGACGCTAGCTCCATATTCCGATGCCTCCAGGATAGTTCTGTCAGGTGGAAGGGTGCAAGAAACATGATCGCTGACAATTAAATGCCCCTCGAGCCCATTAAGGAGCTTACTAAGGGACATAGCTCCATTCTAGCTTGGAATTGCCAACATTCTTTTAGGATAGCGACGGACATCCTGTATTGCGCCAACTAGCGGATTCACCATCAAGCCCAAGTAATTTTTTTCTCCAGTTGTTTTGAGATTAAACTTCAGAAGCCAACTAACACCATCGCCAGTGCTGCATCAATCCTCGTCATTCATGGTCACTTTCAATCTCCTGACCCTCCCAGAAGCTGCCCACTCTAATCAGCAAGGCAGTGGCATCCCCGACAGAGCTGCCGCCTGCCATTAGCACAGGCAAAACCAGGAATGGTCTTTTGGATGGGGCCATGGAGGGTGATTCTCTTGAGTGGATTGGGAAATCACAGGAATTTAATGAAGGGATGAATCAATGGGATGAGTAATTTCCCTGACCTGGACTTAAGAATAGTTTCAAATGCAGTCCAGAGCAGAAGGGCTAATTCCAGTAGATTGACTCCTTCTGGTCGGAATGCTTTACCTTCTCAATATTCCTAAGGATATGGAGTGCAGCATCAGCTGTAGATGGCAGAAACTGTGATCACGGAACGGCACTGTGCCTTAAGCGCTCTATAAATATGAACTAGATGTGGTCCAACCATCTAATGTACTGATCCACTGTTCATTGCGCTTCATCTGGAGCTTTAGAAATGCCAGATTGAAAGATGATGGATTCATTGCAAACTTATTATTTCCTGACAAGGTAGTTTTCTCTTAAATTCAAATGCCTGAGGAGTGCTTGCACCTCTGGAAAACCTGGGTTCAAATCCAGCGTCACCAGGTGCATTAGAGCTCCGAGCTGCTTGGTTCCCGTGCAAAATTAATTTGGGGAAGCCAAAATCCAGCCTCTGATTCGCATTTATCTGCAGCACTAAGCTGGCACTAGATTGACAATTTTGCCCAGAGCGGTCATAGCAGTAATTTGTGTGGAAAATGGAAACCTGTCTCATTAAGCCAGTACATTTCTGACTGGAGGGAGGTTTGTTCTGAAACTGTTGCTGTACTTTTCCTGATGCCCTTTCGGCCCATTGAATCTGCAGTGCCGTTCAATCATGGCTAATAAGTTTCTCAATGCCATTCTCCCACCTTTTCCCCGTAACTCTTGATCCCCTTTTCAATCAAGAACCTATCTATCTCTGTCTTAAAGACACTCAGTGACCTGGCCTCCACAGCCTTCTGTGGCAATGAATTCCATAGATTAACCACCCTCTGACTGATGAAATTCCTCATCGTCTCAGCCCTTTTCTCTAAGATTGTGCCCTCAGATCCTAGTCTCTTGTTAATGGAAGCATCTTCTCCACACCCACTCTGTCGAGGACTTACATTATTCTGTAAGTTGCAATGAGGTTCCCCCTCATCCTTCTAAACTCCATCGAGTACAGGCGCGGAATCTCCTCATACTTCAAATCTTTCATTAATTCCCAGGATCATTCTTGTGAACCTCCTTTGGACCCCCTCCATAACCCTTTCTTAGATATGGGGCCCAAAATTGCTCACAATACTCCAAAAGTACTTTGCTGACAAGAGGACTGGCGCCTCCAGTGTGAAAGCTTCTCTGGGCCCCACAAGGAAACCTTGAGACTTCCCACACCTCTCAAGCTTCCATCCCCTTCTTCAGACTGCCCCACCCATCCCATCACCTGCTGGTAACCCTTCCTCAGCACCCTCGCCAGTCACCCAATAATGCTTTCCTCTATCAGGTAGATACTGCTTCCCACCCCCAAGCTGGTTAGGTGGCTGGCAAGGCGACCAGATGCTTTGCTGACGCCCTCGGCCCCTGTCCCCAGCATGCATAACTCCCACCAGGAATTTGAATTAGTCTCTGGGTGTCTGAGAAACAGAAATTAAATGTGTTTATCAACCCTCCAATTACACATTCTCCGCCTTTGCATAGCGACCTCAAAACTGCTAATGCGTTTGTATTTCTGGCTATATCGCTTTCAAAGACTACGCCTTTGAACTTAACATTGTCACTGCAAATCCAAAACATTTTAAATCTAGCGGAAATGCCAAGAGGGCAATTAAATGCACAATGCTTGGAACTTGCACAGCCTATGCAGCACATGTCACTAGGGCAGGAAGTTTATTTTTAATGAATATTTATGCGTGAAGAGTAGCTCTCTTTTAGAAAAAGAAATGACAGAAGAAGATTGAGCAGATATATTTTTGGTAATTAGGTAAATGCTCAATGAGTTATTCCCGTTTTGGCTCCCATTAATAAATGATTTGGGCCACAATTAGAACAGAAAGATAATCGGGCAAGAGTTGAGAAGGAGGCTTTGGGGGATTCCATAGGGCGATTACTGTAACATTGATAATTATTGATTAATAGTCGTCAGTGTGAAACTGTTGGAAAACAGCATTAGTGACTCTCCTGATTGATTGGTTGAAGCTTACAGAACAACGATAATGGAATGCAGCAGCAGTGGATAGAGAACTCAGTGCCAGAATCTGACTGCTGCTACTGTCTCATGATCTGCTTCATTCAAAGAGCTGTGATGTAGAGCAGGCATACTTCTCGTTTTGTTCTCTAACTTTCCGCCAGAGTTATTCAAGACCATTAGGCTTATTAAGTGGTCTCACAACACCAGGTTAAAGTCCAACAGATTTATTTGGAATCACGAGCTTTCGCAGCGCTGCTCGCCTGATGGAGGAGCAGTGCTCTGAAAGCTCTTACTTCCAAGTAACCCTGTTGGACTTTAACCTGATGCTGTGAGACTTCTTACTATGCCCAGCCCAGTCCAACGCCAACATCTCCACCTCTTGGTTAGGCTTATTGGCAGTGCGTTGATATCGTGGCTTCTTCCCCGCGTAGTAAACAGGAAATCCTGAGTTCAAATCACAGCGGTGCCTCTGTCCATTTGATCAGTGCATGGGCTTTTACATTGAAACCTGGCTGAAAATAGAGTTGGCAGAAATGTAATCTTATTGCTTCTCGGCCTTTTGGCTAAGATCAAACATCAGGTCAAGCCCAAGACGGGTGCAATGCCTCATCTTGTCAGCTTGGAACTTGTTTAAAGTTTTATCTTATTAATGTCACAAGTAGGCTTACATTAACACTGCAATGAAGTTACTGTGAGAATCCCCTTAGTCGCCACACTCCGGCACCTGTTCGGACACACTGAGGGAGAATTTAACATGGCCAATCCACCCAACCAGCACATCTTTTGGACTGTGGGAGAAAACCAGAGCACCCGGAGGAAACCCACGCAGGCACGGTGAGAACGTGCAGACTCTGTGCAGACAGTGACCCCAAGCCGATTAGCTAGGAGTACAGTTTAAAGAACAGTTAACTTGGGCTATGGGGTGCTGCTGGCAAAGCTAGCATTTAATGCCCATCCTGTGTGTGGTTCACCGGGCCACTGCAGAGAATCAGTCACATTGCAAGTGGGATTGGGGTTTGTGTGATCAGAGCAGTGCTCATCCTTATAATTCACTGCAGCATTATTGGCATTGCCAGATTAACTAAAGCATGTATTTGGCCAGTGACTTCCAGTCTGATGAGTGAAAGGGCTCACCTGAGGCATGGTGGCACAGTGGTTAGCACTGCTACTTCATAGTGCCAGGGACCTGGGTTCGATTCCCGGCTTGGATCAGTGTGCGGGTGGAGGCTGCATCTTCTCCCGGTGTCTATGTGGGCTTCCTCTGGGTGCTCTGGTTTCCCCCCACATTCGGAAAGATGTGCTGGTTAGGTGGACTGACCCAAACAGGCGGCGGACTGTGACGACTAGGGGAATTTCACAGTAACTTCATTGCAGTGTTAACGTAAGACTTACTTGCGACTAATACATAAACTTTAACTTTTACTTTGACATGAGAAGGAGCAGAATCTGATGTCGGAAGATTGACAGTCTCTGCCGGAATCAAGGGTTTTAATTCAATAGGGCAGCATGGTCAGTTCCGGTTTGGAGGGCCAAAGGGTCTGTTCCTGTGCGGTAATTTTCTTTGTTCTTTGACCACCTCAGTTTGTGGTTTGTTTACAGGGGCGAAGGAGATTGATATTGCTGCTACGCTGGAGCATCTGAGAGACCAGCGACCAATGATGGTTCAGACAAAGGTAAGCTAAAACTGAAGCAAAGCGTGCAACACATTCATCAGCACAAAAAAGAAAAATGGGTTTTTAGTTTCTGCATAATAAGCTTTTTAATCAGAATGAGCAACATCGGTGTCAGAGTCTACAGTCCAAAACATTCTCTGAGCTTTACAAATTCCTAAGGAGAAAATGCTGGAAAATCTCAGCAGGTCTGGCAGCATCTGTAAGGGGAGAAAAGAGCTGATGTTTCGAGTCCAGATGACTCTTTGTCAAGGCTGATGTCAAAGATGACCCTTGGTCATCTGGACTCAAACATTTGCTCTTTTCTCATCTCATAGACTCTGCCAGACCTACTGAGATTTTCCAGCATTTTCTCTTTCGGTTTCATATTGCTTTTATTTTTTACAAATTCCCACTTCCGGGAGTTGTCATTTGTCTTTGATCGCTCCATGAGATCCGATGCTAAGGAGTGGAGCATTGCAAGAAGAGTTAGATCAAGTTTAACACAAGCTGTGGGGAGCTACACCTCTATGGAGAATGAGACAGTATGGACATAAATCAACCTCATGGAATTAATTAATAGGATAGAGCTCAGGATAAGATTGGACATGATCTGTGGATGAACGGGCTGAATTGCAATGTCCTATTTCCTGCTTTCTCATATTTTAAGTTCGTGTCCACTTTGGCCAGAATTCTACCTCGATGTGGTGGCCTTACTCCATGGTTGGAAAGTTGGGGTTGCTGCTGCTTCTGCTTGGCTGGGTCATCTCACGCCCATTTTATGGTTCCTTGGCTTAAGGTGGGACTTCCACCCCCACATCTGGGTGGAAGTCCTGCCTCCCGGAGCTGCCAACCAATCAAATAGCCAGCAGTTCCCTGGCCCCAGCAGCGCCCAGCGCCTAGGAGAGGTGGCAGGTGGGTAGTCCCTGAAGAAGAGATTCTACGACTCAAACTTCAGGTTAAGTCTGAAGTTCCATTCGGCCGGACTAGGGCGACACTTGTCAAGGCGAGGGAGTTCATGGGGTTGGAGGCCATGGACGGGGCCTCTGATGGGTCGAGGGTGCCTGAACAAGCCTCCCACCCTCAGTCCACAAATAAGCTGCCTTCACATGGCATTCACACGCTGCCATGGGTAAAAACCCAGCCTTGATGGGAGGAGACCCTTAAATGACCATATATGGGAAAGCGGGCTGCCCATCTCCTCCGCCATAATAAAATCCCATCAAGGGTGGGTAGGCAACACCATGGCATGCAATTTTACCCCTTCCCCCACCCCTCTGCCTCTAAGGCTGCCCGTCGGGGATGGGCAGGTGCTGTAAAATTCTGATCTTTTCCGTTGTAGATCTACTTTCTCCAGTGGCTCTATAGGTGAAATTATTGGTCGGAACCAAATTGACATATGAGGAGAAATTAAACCGTTTGGCCTTGTACTCACTGGAGTTTAGAAGAATGAAAGGTGATCTGATTGAGGTATATAAAACACTAAAAGGGATTGATAAAGTAAATGTAGACTAAGTGTTTTCCCTTGTGAGGCAATCTCTAACAAGAAGTCACAAGAATAGGTTGAGTGGCGATAGATTTAAAACGAGTTGAGGAGGAACTACTTCTTGCAGAGGGTGGTGAATTTGTGGAACTTGCTTCCCCATGGCATGGTGGAGTCTGAATCATTCAATGGTTTCAAGGTGGAGATAGATATATTTCTGAATAAAAAATGGGTTAAAGGGATATGGGGAACAGGTGCAGAGATGGATTTGAGACCAGGGAGAGATCAGCCATGATCTGATTGAATGGCGGAGCAGGTTTGAAGGGCTGAATTACCTCGTGCTGCTCCTAATTCCTATGTTCCTATGAACCTGAAAGCCGCAGATCTGTAGTTCTATTCCTGGGCAGAGTTGGGGAGGGCAAAAACAAAGTCAGGTGAGGATTCTGACTCTCATCACAGCTCAAGAGACCTCTGCTGCAAACTACATGTGAAGACTGAGTAAGACTGGGATCAGGGTTTCGTTACAATGACACCATTGGCTGTGGGACAGGCAAACATTCTGTCTAGACACATATGCGAAAAGTGGCCCTTGAGCATTTGGTGTTGGAGGGTTTACTGGTGCTGACGGAGCCATGCATCAGCAAGACTTTGATTTATTATTGTCACATGTATTAGTATACAGTAAAAAGTATTGTTTCTTGCGCGCTACATAGGCAAAAGCATACCGTTCATAGAGGAGGAAATGAGAGAGTACAGAATGTAGTGTTACAGTCATAGAAAAGAGTTAGAATGAAGTTTTAGAAGCACAGAATGAGAGTAGAAGATAGAAGGTATGCTGGGCACAGCTTGCAAGAAATCACCTTGATCCAGCGCCACCTTGGATTAGAAAAACGACAACTATTTAGGGGGAGCAGGGGAGAGAGAAGGAGGAAGAAAAGGAAATGCGAGGAAATCAGATCCAACAAAACCTTTTGTTCATTCTGGGATCGGCCTTTCCCAGTGCTCACGGTGCATTATCTGGCTGTAGACTTTATCCAAGCTAAACAGATCACTAAGGAGATCTTGAGACGCTGTCTCTTGGGTGGATGAAGATGAGCAGACCAAACGTACAGAGTCAGGTTTACACGCTGAGTCATGTACCCAGGTACAAGGATCCTCATCACTGCAGACACTTGCTCTGACTGCTGCTAGGCAACAACAAGCCTCCTCACACACTCAAATTCATTTATTCAGATGCATGGTGAATTATAAATATCTGATTACAGACCAACGGGAGATTCTCTCTGGAGAGTTTTCTTTTGGATGGATCTAAACAAACCATGCGCTTGCATCACTGAATATAAATAAGGAGTAAAAGGCCTTCAAAGTCATTTAAATCTGTAGATTAAAAGTCAGGTTTGAAATTTCAATTCTGGCAAATCCTGTAACAGGTAAGATTTGGTACTGCTGCCACATACTATGCATCCCAGTTCATACCATTTCCTGGATAAACTTGTATCAAATGAATCATTTTTTTAAAATCTGACTTTAATAATCAGATGTACCACATTTGAGAGTGTTTGAACAGCAAGTGTGATGACATACATTGTCACAGTCCCTGTAAAAGCTATGTATCGTAGAATCCCTATGATGCAGAAAGATGCCATTTGGCCCATCGAGTCTGCACCAACAACAATCCCTCCCCGGTTCTATCCCATGTATTTACCCCACTGACGCTAAGGGGCGAGTAGAGATGGGCAATGAATTCTGGCCAGCCAGCGATGCCCATGTCCCACGAATTAACGAAACAAATGGACTGTTCTTTCAAAGAGCCAACTCACACACGATGGGCTGAATGGCCACTCTCTATTCTGAGCAATCCACCTAACCAGCACATCTTTCAGGCTGTGAGAGGAACCCAACATAGGGAACGTTCAAACTCCACAAAGTCACCCAAGGCCGGAATCAAACCCAGGTCTCTGGCGCTGTGAGGCAGCAGTGCTAACCACTATGCCACCATGCTGGGCAGTGCCATGTGAACCATAAACCCTAGAGACACAAATGTCCAAAAGGAGAAAAGATCAACACTTCAGCATTTGGAGCTTTTGACAGCGCTGGAATCATATAGCTGACCTCCTTCATCATTAGGGTTGCCTCCCAGGGTTTGAAGCATAATCGTTCAGGGTAGAGGGAGGCCAGTCAGCCCATCGTGTGTGAGTTGGCTCTTTGAAAGAACAGTCCATTTGTTTTGTTAATTCTTGGGACATGGACATCGCTGGCTGGCCAGAATTTATTGCCCATCTCTACTTGCCTTTGTTCAGAGGGCAGTTGAGAGTCAACCAGATTACTTAGACCCACTCCAGTGTTCAAAACCTTGCAATGTTTTCTGTTGCAGGTAGAGGTCCAATTTCTTTTGTGTGAGTTGTTATTTAATCTACTTCCATCCCTTTTCAGGCTGTGCATTCCAGACCATAAAAATATGCTGAGTGGAAGAATTTCTCCACATCTGCTTTATGTTTTGCCATTAATTTTGATTTGGTGTCCTCCAGTTGATGGATGTGGAAACAGTTCCTCCTTATTTACTCTATCAAAACCCCTCATAATTTAGCACCCCCTCTTAAATTTCTCCTTTACCGCTCTGGCTGTTGGATTCTATGAGGTAGTGTAGGCCTGCTGGCAACTGCCCTGGGAGATGCTAATGAGGCTGTCCTCTCAGTGGAGCCTTAGCCATCAGTGACATTGTACAACTGTAGTGTAAGGATCTGGCACATATAAGGTTAATGTGAACTGGTTATAATCCTGCCCACATAGTGTAAGAAGTCACAAGATCCAGACCCAGGGGTCAGTGAGGCATTGAGCAGAGAGGGATTAGGTCCTACGCATGGAGCCTGTACCCTTTACTGTACTCCTGTAAGCAATTCTACATGTTAATAAAGACTTAACCGACCGAAGACCAGGAAAATGATTTCAGAGACACCGTTATGTATCCAACACCTTCCAACATGTGGAGCAGCTAACGATCAAATTCCACCAACCACGCTAAAATGGTGAAACAATCCAAGATGTTGGAAAACTAGGACAAAACATCAATGAAAATTCTGAGGGAAGCTCCCAGCAGAAGCTGAAGGCACAGAGAAGCCTCACCTAGAAATGTTACAGAGAAAAGGCCTGGAAGCTGAAGGCAGAGTTTTTTTTATATTCGTTCATGGGATGTGGACATTACTGGCTGGGCCAACATTTAAAGCCCATTGCTGAAAGCATTTAAGAGTCAACCACATTGCTGTGGCTCTGAAGTCATGTGGAGGCCAGAACAGGTAAGGACAGTAGACTTCCTTCCCTAAAGGACATTAGTGAACCAGATGGGGTTTTCCAACAATTGGCAATGGTTTCATGGTCATCATTAGACTTTTAATTCCAGATTTTTATTGAATTCAAATTTTACCATCTGCCATGGTGGGATTCAGACTTGGGTCTCCAGAGCATTACCCTGGGTCTCTGGATTACTAGATCAGCGACAATACCACTACACTACTGCTTCCCCTTTCACTGCAGCAGAAAACTGGTGATCTGGACATCCTTGGGAGTCCCGCTTCAGTGTGCAGCGTCCACAGATCCTGCAAGGGTGAACTGCAACTTTTAAAGTTCCAGGCTGCAGCTTTTCTGGAGAACACTTTCGCTCATTCAGTGTCAGAGGCATAAATGAAGGAAAGTTCATTTGTAAAGCTCAATTCCTCAGTTAGAGCCCCAACACTCATAAGATCAAAGCAAATTAATTAAATACATCTTTTGCGAATGTTGCGACTGTCCAGCTCAGAAAACAGCAAGCATAATTTTAAATTCAAACACTTTCTTATCCGGCATAGCAAACTGCGGAAGGAAAGAAGTCAGCGCAGTGCATACTCAGGCAGCCATTGCTAAGGGTCTTCTTCAGAAAGCACGCCATCACCATTTTGCAGAACTCATCCAAACCAGCAAGTGTGGGAAATCTCTTTGACTTGGAGTTAACAGCAGTTCCCTCTGGTGAACTGGTGCAGCGACAATAATCTGTCCCTCAATGTTACCAAAAGGAAGGGGGTTGTCATTGGAAGCATAAAGGAGAACATGCCCCTGTCTACGTTACCGGGGACGAAGTAGAAAGGGTCGAGAGCTTCATGTTTTTAGGTGTCCAGATCACCAGCAACCTGACCTGGTCCCCCCGCCACTATAGTTAAGAAAGCCCAACGCCTGTACTTTCTAAGAAGACTAAGGAAATTTGGATGACAGCTAAGATGCTCACCAGCTTTTACACCATAGAAAGCATTCCTTCTGGTTGTGTCATAGCTTGGTATGGCTCCTGCTCTGCCTAAGACCACAAGAAGCTACAAAAGGTAGTGAATGTAGCCCAATCTTTCAAGCAAACCAGCCTCCCATTCATTGACTCTGTCTACACATTTTGCTGCCACGGCAATGCAGCCAGCATAATTAAGGACCCCATGCACAGCCCAGACGTTCTCTCTTACACCTTCTTCCATCGGGAAAAAGATAACAAAAGTGTGAGATCATGTACCAACCAACTCAAGAACAGCTTCTTCCCTGCTGCCAGCAGACTTTTGAATGGGCCTCTCTTGCATACACTTAGTATGATTGTAACACTACGTTCTGCATTCTCCCTTCCTCCTCTGTAAACAGTATGCTTTGTCTGTATAACACGCAAAAAACAGTACTTTTCACTGTGTACTAATACATGTGAATAATAAATCAAACCAAAAATCTTGAAAGCCTGTAGGCTCATGAAATTGCGGATATAATTTAAATTTTTTTTTAACATGGATCATAATCCACCACTTCTAACTCAGTTTGGAATCCTAGACCCAGACCAGTCATGGTATTGGGGAATTTAGTGTTCAAGGTTTTAAAGATGCAGCATTAGAATCACAGAATCCCTACAAGGTATAAGGAGGCCATTTGGCCCATCGAGTCTGCACTGACCACAATCTCAGTCAGGCTATTCCCACAGCCCCACATAATTACCCTGCTAATCTCCTGACACTGGACTCAATTTAGCATGGCCAATCCTCCTAACCCGCCCGCCTTTGAACAGTGGGAGGAACCCGGAGCAAATCCACACAGACACAGGGAGAAAGTGCAAACTCCACACAGTCACCCGAGGCCGGAATTGAACCAAGGTCCCTGGCACTGCAAGGCAGCAGTGCTGACCACTATACCACCCCACTTTACTTCTGGTTTTAAACAAAAGTCAGAAGAAGAGCAGGTGAGTATGATGCTATACCCTATAGGGCCAGTTGTAGGCTACGCCATTGCAGGACACAATGTTACTGAGTCATCCACCAAATTCAAGAAGTTTTTAAAATCTTTTGGTATTTATTTTAACTTGCAAACCAACAAAATACTGTAGAGAACTGAATTGAATAAGAGAGCCCAGTTGCCATAGGAACCTATCAATTCCTTCATAAGTGATCTCTACAGGATGGCAAAGGGGTGTGAACATGGAGGTTTAAAGTCTGCACTCATCAGAGACTGGATTGTGGTGGGTGTACAAACAATATACTCCCTGACCTCCTCCAGGCTAAAGCAGATCTGATACTGGACAAGGCAATCAAGATAACCACCCTGTCTGAGTTACATTCACAACACTGGACAATCTTAAAGGGAGAGGATGAAACCTGGGCTGGAAGCCAACCCCCCCAGTCTAGTTTATCAGGGTACAAGGACACAGAGAATCCAAGTTAGGGAAAGTGATTCCAGAGCCAGTGGGGCATTCTAGCCAGCACTCCGGTGTGAAGGACCTTCACAGCAGAGATCAATGTCCTGTGAACACAGCTCAATCCTTCCA